>NC_088677.1:3125000-3750000 GCF_950023065.1 Planococcus citri | reverse complement strand
TTCGATTTTTGGTAAATTTTTGAAAATCTAATTTAGGCCAAAAATGAGGGGAAAAATCAAAATTTTACCAAATTGACCAAGAAAGCTGAAATTTGGAATAACTATACCCTATTTTCGACATGCCAAATCGATTAGAAACGGTTTCAAACCGTTTTGAGCAGTTCTGGAGCCTTCAGCAGATTTTTGAAACTCGAAATTTCCACAAAATTTCATCAAAATGGAGTTGGAAAGCCGAAATTAATTCTGCAAACTGATTTCGATGCGCTATGAAGTCGACTGCAGGAGAATTTCAAATCGTTTTGGAGCCTCCAGCAATTTTTTGAAAATTACTGGAGCCTCCAGTAAATTTTTGAAACTTGAAATTTCCCCAAAATTTCATCAAAATGGAGATGGAAAGCTGAAAGTAACTATGCACTCCAATTTTAACACGCTCTGAAGACGACTTCAGGTGGGTTCAAGTCATTTTGGAGCCTCCAGTAGATTTTTGAAACTTGAAATTTTCCAAAATTTCATCAAATGAGGTTAGCAAACCGAAATTCACTCTGCAAACTAATTTCAATACAATTATGAAGGGTTAACGGTGAAAGTCGCCTTAGTCATTTTTTTGTTCACACAACTTTAAACATTTTTTTTCATATTTCATAAATTTTAAAGGGAAAAATGAGTATTGTAATGCATTCTTGGATAGTTGAAGGTGTTTTTTTTAATAGGTACTTGACCATAAATTTTTCACATTACCATTTAAGTAGGACAACAACGTTTTCATTGATTTGTTCAAAAATTGCTTCTGACTAAGGCGACTTTCACAATTAGCCCTTCATATGAAGTTGACTCCATGGTGGGTTCACGTGGTTTTGCAGCTTCCAGCTACTTACTTTTTGAAATTTCAAGTCTCCTAAAGACGCCATGAAACCTTTCAAAAATTCACTGGAGACTCCAAAATGACTTAAAGTTGTTCCGGAGGATCTAAAAAAAACATACAAGACAAAATATTCTAATTGGGTATAAGATCTAAAAATAAAAGCTTTCGTAATAATTTTAGCAAAAAGTAAGATTTTTGAGCAATTATTTTCAACAAAAAAGTTGGACTATTTTCGCAACTTTTTAATAAAAATGCGAGACTTGTCAGTTTTTGGGGATAAGCAAGACTTATTCAGTTTTAGCAAAACGCAAGACTTTTTGGAATCTTTTGCAAAAAAAACTACAATTTTCAAAACTTTTTGCAAAAAACAAGACCTTTTGGCAATTTTGACGAAAATTGAATTTTTTACAAGATATTATTTTTGCGAGAAAACGAGGCATTGATAATTATCAGAAGACAAGACTTTTTAGTAATTTTTAGTGAAAAGTGAGGCTTTTTGCGGTAATTTTTGGAAGAAAAAGTGAGACTTTTTGATAATTTTTGGAAGAAAAAGTAAGACTTCCCTTTCTTTGTGGTATGAAAAAAAAAATAGAATTTTTTCGGTATGAACTTCCTCATTAAATTTGGTCACAATTTGTTCTTTATTTTCCAATCCATACCCAACCTAATATTTAGATGATTTCTAACCCAACGTTCCAAAATTTCAAATAAGTTAAATATGAAAGAATTTCATCAATCCCACCCCTCCCTCCTATATCAATGAGTTTTTATTTAAATTACGGAGCGTCAACATTTTTCACACCTTTGCAATTTCCATAATATTATGTACTGTTTGTTACAGGGATTATCGATGATCGCCGATGATTTCGTGGCCAGAAACCAAAAACTGGTTTTTTATAACGTGAGAGAAGATTTTCAGCGGGCATACAAGCACAGCGGGTATAACAATTTGACGCTATGTTCGGTGGGCGAGAATTTGCACGAGTATCTTTTCAGTAAGTTCAATATACTCGTATAGTATACACGGTCAATAAATTTTAATTCCCAACAAATAGCAAAACTAAGTCCCAAACTCCCCAATTGTGTCGATTTTCTTCGACAAAAAATAAAACCATCGCGTTCTGTAAATCCCAGCTCTTTTTCATTTTCTCTCCTCCACCATCTTGAAATCCTACACACGCTGTCCGAGTACCTATTGGTAAAAATTCCAAATTTCCCACACTTAAATTTTATCCACGACGATAGTAGATCCAATTACATGGAAACCGATTCCATGTTACGCCTCGTATATGTATTAGGTACCTACACGAGATAAAAACAAAACAAAACACTCGATAGTTAATACACATTTGTCGCTATAAAATGGCTTTTAAAGCGACCCCTTTGTCTCTTGAACCCGTTAACGTGCAGTTATTTAGATAAAAACCGAGAAAATGTACGTACATTGTACATTGTTGCACGAATGCGAAGGTGACAGGGACAATATATTATTGAAATTCTTTCGCTTCTCGGATGCGAAGCGAAATACCTGTGTGTGAGATGAGAAACTCCTCTCCGGGCTACCTTTTTTTCATTATTACTGCTTTTTGCGCTGCGCAAAAGAGCGCCGCAAAATTGCGACGTATCAATTTGGAAAAAAGAAAAAAACCTTTCGCACACCGAAACGTAAGTATACGATACGCGTTGCTCATCCTTAATCTTGTTTCCTGCGGATACTCGGATAGCGTTTCTTTTTTCAAGTTGGGCTAATTTTTCATCTTCGGATAGATAATCTAACCTAACGTTCGGGATTACCGTATACAAAGGTATACGCATCGTGAGGTAAATTGATTAGAAAATCTGGCAAATTCGATTTTTCAATAAATAAACCCGGCCTGAGTTATTTCCAAGTGGGCAGAATGAATTCCCTTAACGATTTGAATTGTATGAGCGAATCAAGTCGAAAGTATAGGTAGTCAAATCTTGGCTGAAAAATTGGTCATTTGGAATACCTAAACTTACTTTGCTGCTCGTGATCAATTACTTAGCTGTATAGAGTCGGAGATGGGAAACGATTCGAGGGGAAGAAGGTAAATATATGAATTGAACGAGGAATAATAGACTTATTAGTTATTTGAATTAATACAGGGTGTCTCATTTGAGAAAACTTTCTTGGAGTAAAACAGCAGGTAGTTGTTTTTCAAATTCAAGTAAGCATGTTTGCCAAACTTTGGAATGTGCTAGCAGATTTTGCTTTCCGACATAGGACTCGCAATAAATTTTTTGAACTGGAGAAAGCTAGATCGAAAAAGCATGCAAAAATTCATCATCAACCAAAATTTCAAGTGCCAAAGTGCATTTTTTTTATTTTTGGTAAATTTTTAAAAATCAAGCCACCTAAAAATCAGAAAAAAATCAAAATTTTACCAAATTGAGGTAGAGAGCTGAAATTTGGGATACACCCTATTTCTGACCTTCCAAATCGATCGGAAAATGTTTCAAACCGTTTTGAGCAGTTCTGGAGCCTCCAGCAGATTTTTGAAACTTGAAATTTTCAAAGAATTTCATCTGGAATAAATTAGAAAGCTGTAATTTACATTATACCTTACAATTTAAAGATATCAAGTCGATTTGAGGTGGTTTCAAACTGATCTGGAGCCTCCAGCAGATTTTTGAAAGTTGAAATTTTCAAAGAATTTTATTCGAAATGAATTGAAAAGCTGAAATTTACTTCACATCCCAAAATTTCGACATATTACGTCGATTTAAGTAGTTTCAAACCGTCCTGGAGCCTCCAGCAGATTTTCGAAAGTTGAAATTTTCAAAGAATTTTATCCGAAATGAATTGGAAAGCTATGATTTACTTCATACCCTAAAATTTCGACGGATCAAGTCCATTTGAGGTAGTTTCAAACCGTCCTGGAGCCTCCAGCAGATTTTCGGAAGTTGAAATTTTCATATAATTTTATCCGGAATAAATTAGAAAGCTATAATTTACTGTATACCTTACAATTTCAAGATATCAAGTCGATTTGAGGTGGTTTCAAACTGATCTGGAGCCTCCAGCAGATTTTTGAAAGTTGAAATTTTCAAAGAATTTTATTCGAAATGAATTGAAAAGCTGAAATTTACTTCACATCCCAAAATTTCGACATATTACGTCGATTTAAGTAGTTTCAAACCGTCCTGGAGCCTCCAGCAGATTTTCGAAAGTTGAAATTTTCAAAGAATTTTATCCGAAATGAATTGGAAAGCTATGATTTACTTCATACCCTAAAATTTCGACGGATCAAGTCCATTTGAGGTAGTTTCAAACCGTCCTGGAGCCTCCAGCAGATTTTCGGAAGTTGAAATTTTCATATAATTTTATCCGGAATAAATTAGAAAGCTATAATTTACTGTATACCTTACAATTTCAAGATATCAAGTCGATTTGAGGTAGTTTCAAACTGTCCTGGAGCCTCCAGCAGATTTTTGAAATTTGAAATTTTTAAAGAATTTCATCTGGAATGAATTAGAAAGCTAAAATTTACTTCACACTCTAAAATGTGTAAGAGGGTAAAATGACTTAAAGCAGTGATTGGTAATGTGACTTACGATGGTTGCTATTGTGTTGTTTCCAAGAAATATCCCTTAGAGTATTTCTACTAAATACTCACCGGAATACCTCACATGCTCGGCTAGGGCGTGAGTAGGAAATGGTTGCTTTTACACTCTTAACATATGATCATACACACCATAAATAATAACAAGTTATACACGAGAATAATATTTAATGTGTGCAATATTAACAACACGTTACATGATTAGCACATATGTAAATGTACTAGTTAACATGACACTTTCTTAAACTAAATATACACACGTTGGTGTTACACACTGTGGTGTAGGTTTGGATAAGTGATCTCCTCTGGCAAGGAGATCTAACTTATTCACACTGATATGTGCAAGTACTTACCCAGAGTGGCGACGAGTAGATCATCACTCCTTCTCGTCTATTGAATGAATATACTAAACACTAATTAAAACTAAAGCACTAAATATAACACTTAACACTCGAGAGTAAAACTTATACTTAAATGACTGCATTAACCCATTAACCGTGAATAACATACCCGCGTGCACTCGGATACATTACTGGCGTTCTGTACTCTCGTCGCTTGGCTCGTATGGCTAGCTGACGAGAATACAACGCAGTGTTGCCTTAGTGCAACGCAGTGTTACCATGTGGGCGAGCCCTATACATACCACGTACGGCATAGTAGTATATCACATATGCCCCTCTGAGGTTTGCTCGATGGCGTAACCAGCGGAGAAAAGCACGGATAAAAACATGATATACTATGCATGTACGTGGCAGCGGAGCTGTCCCCCTGCCCCCCTGCGTTTCTACGATGAGAATGGCAGAGGCATACGGTAAAGAATAACTTAGACAAGAGAAAATAAATTACTCGACCATCAAGGCCCAGCAACAGATTCATGTATGGGTGGTACCGCGTAATAATCAAAAAATGGTATTCAAATTTCAAATTTTGTGCTTGGTAGCCTCGCTGCATTGGATATATGTATATGTAACATCTTGTATGTTACGTCCATTTTTCGAAATCGCTCACTGCGACGTCTGCAAGAAATCTGTCATTTTTTGAGGTTGATAATGCGAAAAATGGCACGTGCCTGCCGGATCGCGATTATCGATATGCAAAATAATGACACAGCGATTTCTGCAATTCTCGCAGAGGATTCGCAGGCTGGGAAACCTGTTATTATAGTATATCCTTCTTGCAGCGTTGTCCGTCTGAACATATTATAACACTTTAATTGTGTTAAAATTGGCATTTTTGATAACACGAAAGCTCGAACAACACCAACTACGAAAAGAAACTGGCTTCTTTAATTGAAGCTGTGTCATCGGTTTCGTGTGTGTCATGACTTGCAGAAAGGTAGTCATCGCTACATTTCCTGTTGGAACCCGTAACCGGTTCCGTGCAAGTCGTGGCACTTATCAGGCAGCGTACCTGTCTTTTTCGGTAACGTCCTCACCCGTGGAATCCTCCAGGACCATGCCTGATTTCTTCCAGATACGGGGTGCGTACCGTGGCAGAGTACCAATTATTAATATGTTCTTGTGCGGTTCTTTTAATGGTTCGTAAACCATGCTACCAAGTTTCCTCTCAATTCCCTAGGTGTCAGCATCCCATTCGGACATACTTGCAACATCTTCTATGTTACTTTTCGATTCCAATCGCCAAGTCGCTGGGACAAATACAACGATTTATTTTCCAGCGAATGGGCGCGTGGTCATTTTCGGTAACTTCACTACTTCGTCTTCTGCGAAACCGTAAACTGTTACTGTCCGAGTCTGTTTCTTCGAGTAACGTTACAAGTATCCGCTTGCTGACTAGGTAGGTGAGTACCGAGGCAGAGAACCGAAATAGTGCATGTCCTTTGGATGGGTTTCAATTGGTTCGACGACCAAGAGTGCTGATCAGCGGTCTTCCTGATTTGAACATGCGTATATAACACCTTGTGTGTTACAGTTCATTTTTTGGATCACATCGCCAATGATCAAGGTAACAATCGCCCTAGCAGGCGGTTCTTTCCATTGGCAATGGAGATGGCAATACCGTGCTCTCGAACAAGCTGCATTGCGCAAGGTTGTCGGCATGGTATGCCTCCATGGCAGAGTACCAATTAATAGCATGTCCTTTTTTCAGGGTGTAAAGGGTTCGTAAACCTCGACCACTAATTTACCAATTTTGAACTTGCTGTAATTCGTGAACCAGTTAAATAATACCTTGCATCTACACGACGGTAGTTGCATTTACCAACACGGTAAAAATAAACTCTCCGAGCATACTAATATAACACCTGGTGTGTTACGGTCTATTTTCGGTAATATCATCTACACAGCCCAAAGGTGAAGAAGTCTTTGAGCACAAGTCTCCTCAAGATCTCGCGATTTGATGGTGACTTGTCCCAAGTTCTCAGCATCTTGGCGCGTAGACGTACCGTGGCAGAGTACCAATTATTAATATGCTCCTAGTGGAGGTGTTACGAGCGGCTTACAAAATCCGACCTGATAGTCGATTAAAGCGCATACTTCAACTAGTTGTCATTACAAGCAAGGTGACAAGGCCGAAATGAGCTTTCAGATACGATTCGACGATCGTTTTCCTATGGCTCGAAAGACTCGATCAGTTTATCGTGTGAGAACTACACCGCGGTAGTTCTAATTACCATCGCGGTAATTGTGCTCCCTGAACATTGTATCACCTCGTGGAGATACTATCTGTCATTTTTTGGTAATAACACCCAGCGTTGAAAAAATAGTGGGTGTTTACCCAGGCAGAGTACCTGTTGTCTTTTTGGTAATGGCCCAAAGTTTCCGAAAAAATCGTGCAGAATTTTAACAGCCACTTCGGTATTCCCCAGGCAGAGCACCTGTTAAATTAATGTTCTTCTAGGAGACTTGCGGCTTACATTTCCAACCTGAATGTCGGAGAAGGCGCTTTGCAACTGATCGTTTTATTTGAGAGGAAGGTCAGTTTATCTTTTAAAGGGACTGCACCGCGGTAATCCCGAATACCATCGCGGTAATTCATTTAGCTCTCTGAACATTTGTAACGTTCTTGCGTTACGTACGAAATTGGAATTATTCACGGAGCCATCGGAACTCTGTCCAGTGGAACTCGCGCCGTCTCGGTTGGACGGGAAGCGTGATAATTCTTCATTTTAGGTCACGTTCGGATAGCGTGAGCTCGCCTCAATCTAAGACTCTAGAAAGAGAGAGGCTCGATAGGTATCGCGTATCCGATTCGTGCCTTGGCAGAGTACCTCTTATTTTAATGTTCTTGTGAGAGCGAGCGACTTACATTTCCAACCTGAATGTCGGATAATGCGCATTCAACTGACCCGTTGTTGCTTGTTGAGGGCTGCGGTCCAATAAATAAATAAATAAATGGTTGCGTTCGATGACGCATCCTATGTCAACCAGGACAAAAAGAGTGCTCTTTAAACTTGCTACACCTGTTGTGTTGCATATATCGTTCAAAGAGACTTTGCGGCTTACAGTATCAACCTGTTTGTCGATTCATGCGCCATCTTATCCTGAGGTGGTAAAATATCAGACTGCGTGACAATCGATTCTAGCAAATCAATTCTTCGAGTTTGCACGGGTATGTAGTACCAATTCGGCGATTGGTGCTGACGTGAGATAACTTCAACGAGTTGTCATCACGCTTAACGAATTGCAATATACGGCGATATTGCATTAAGGGTTTGCATAATAGAAAAGAGAAAATATAAAGTAAAAAACTCTTCGAAAGTGCAAACAATTAAACAAATAACACTATTACGAATGAGGTCGCTTCTACCTTCGACGAGGTAGTAACGAACAGTAGGAACTATGTACAAATTAACGAAAATTAATACTAGAACATAAAAAAGTAAAAAAATACAAAACAACTAACAAATTAAGGTGACAAACACATCACTGGGTGAAAATTCAAACAAGAAATAATATGAAATGTTACAAAAGAGAATTAATACTAATCAAAGGAACAAAAACGTCATCACCGTGATACATCAATCACAAAAAATTAAGTCTTCTAAAAATTAGTTCAAAACGAAAATACAAGTAACAGAAAATTCATACACGTAGGTATGTAATTTGAAAACAAAAGAAAAAGTAATTTTAACATGATATTTACATAACAGCCATGATGAGAATAAAAACAATAAAAACTTTGAAATATCTGCACGCAGGCAGGTTTGACAAAGAAAATACAAAATGCAAAAAAAAAAAAAAATTATTTACAAAGAAAAATTTACAATGGTAGTATCGAAAAAACTGGTCATTGCGGTGCAATTCGAATGTCATCGACGTAAGTAAGCGGCGCGGTGACTCGTTCCAATAGGATCGTGAACGGATGTGCCGTCGGCGCTTCGTTGAGCGGTAGACGATTGAATTCCGTGTTCGGCTCGGGCTCATACCGCGACTGGAGTATCTCATCGACGATGGAATCATAGCGGTTGAGGGGACGTGCCGTTGATCGCCGATGGACCTGAGTCCAGGCGATTTGTCGCTGATCGGTCGCATGTGCCAGTCCCAGGATTGGTTGAAGTTGCGGCTCGTCGTTGGCATTGCGGGTGATCTCATAATATCGCCGCTCTTCGCCGTTTGGCATTACCGTGATAATGTCGGTTGCTTCCGGAGTTGGCGGTCGGTGAGTGAGAATATTTGGCTGGAACCTTTGACGACGCTCGACGGTGTCATCGTTCGGTGCGAGTAAACGTCTGAACACTGGGTGCCACGGTGGAATAATTGGCCATGGTCGGACTGGAACTTCGTTGCCTCGGACTGGTCCGTGTAACGCGTCCAACGACGGCTTTCGGAACGAATGCCCTACTGGCATTTTCGATACGCAAACCATTTTTTCGATACTGTTGAAAAAATATAAAGTATTAGAATTGGCAGTAAAAAACTCAACAAACTACGACGAGTTTGTAACATAGAGAAAAGACCACCAATTCGACGATTGGGATATAATTCTATTTTTCGATCAACTCCTGTTAGAGAAGTTCGAAAGTTGATGTATTGAAAGTTTCAACAATTCGACGATTGTGAGCTTTCAATGTTGTAAATTTGCCAAATTAAGTCTGTGTAGAGTAACAGCAGTGCAAACCACAGTATGAAATACTCTTTGTCGAGTTCAATTGAACGAGTTATTGTCGATACATAGAAGCAGTCATCTTGATTATGACATCTAATGCTTATGTGCGCAGTTTTTTCAGATAGGGCATACGTTACTGTGAATGCGTGCACCAATCTGTCGACGAAGCGCAGTATGTAATAAATATCATTGAAGGCACACCAGCGTTCTTGAATATTCATTATTGCTGTAATCAAAATAATATCGACAAAGTAAATGAGATACATTGATTCAAAATCTTGTATTCTGATATCAAAATTGTACAAAACTGCTTATTACTATTACGACAGTGAGTTTTGGCAAATTTAAGAGAACGAGAAATGATAATGATAAAAAATTATTAACTATTTACAAAGAAAACGCGAGTTGGTTTAAAGATCTTCGTCGTCTTCATCCTCCTCGTCGTCTTCACCTTCATCGTCGTTTGAAGGTTCAATTGCCGGTACACCCGTTTGCTGTACTCCTTCGTCGAGGAGCGCTGCTTCGGTGCGTGGTGATACTGGCTGTTGAGATTCTTCGTCGTTGCGAGGACTCTCATTAGTCAGATCATAAGTACCAACGAGATGAGCCGGCTCGGTAGTTTCAATCGCTTCAGTAGTAACTACGGTGGTTACTACTTGTCGGATGGTAGTAAACTCATCATTCTCTACGGAATGTAGAGTTAAAGTCGTATCCTGTACCGCTGTATCAACCTTTGTTAGAGTGCGCTGTTCGATTGACTGCGCTCCTCGAGGTAGTTCCTCCTCGGCGGAAGGATCTACCGTCTTGGTGAGATCGATAGTTTTGAGCGGTTTATCAAGTTCCGCTGATTCGGTTAAGTCGACCGTTTTCACTGGTTTCTCATGCGGCGTTGATTCTGTTAAATCAAGCTTCGGCACGAGTACCTTTGGCTGAGTGCCGACTGTTCCTTCCGTCGCAGGATGTTCAGCTTCAGTTTGCACCTTCGGTTGCGACTGTTTACCGAATACCTTTTTGAGAACTAAGTTGCGCTTAAGCGCTGCGTTTACTCGCTGCTGCTTTGCGCGCTGCTGTCTCGGAATGTACGTCAGTAACGTTTGCGGTGGCGAGAGCTTAGTTTTTATCGAGCTGCGTGACTTGCGCGGTTTTGACTTAACGACTTTCGTTGTGTCGCTTTCCGATGCAGAAGCAGAGGTCGTTGAGTCGGTAGGTTCAGGTACACCCTCGGTATTGCCGAATATCTCGTACATTCGTCGCTCCGTTTCGGTAGGAGGTTTACCCGATGGTGGAGTTTTTACCATGAACCCAATGTATTTGTCGTTATCGATAGTCGGGTTAGGTTTAAGACCGGTGTTGAGTACGGACGACTCATCTCCCGATTTTACCTTGCGATCTTTTGATTTATTCGACGATCGGTGCTCTGAGCGGGAGCGTTCTCTTGCTTTGGAGGTTGCGCGGGATGGAGTTTTAGACGAGCTTTGCTTAGACTTGTTTCTTGAATCTTCCGACGAGTTCCCGGATTGTTCAGAAACATTGCGGGCTGGTTTCTCCTTCGACGAGGAGATGCCGGCTTTCGCATTGTCGGCCTCTTTTTTCCACTCCATCTTTTCCTTCAGCGATTCGCGCGATTTGGCATCTGCGGCTAGTCGCTCCTGCTCTTTCGCTTTACTAGCTTTTACATCGGCTTGAATTTTAGTGAGGACTTTGGCGCGTTCGATCACCTCTTTGTCGATAAGCGGTTTCTGTTCGTCGTCAGAAAAACCTACATTTGTTAGGTGCAAGCCACTGTATGGTGAAATCTCAACTTTCGTTGAAGTTGTTGATTTCGCCTTTTGGTTTCGCGGATCTAGCGGATGACATCCAGGTGTCGCTGTACCCACTTTGGGGTATGGCGGCGTACCCACTGCTTTATTTCCCAGGTAATTCGCTGTTGCCTGCTGCAACTGCGAGTTTACGTAGGATGGTGACAGGGTGTCGGTTACGATGTCATTCGGGCTTTGCTGGAACGACGATTTTGGCAGATTGAACTGCGGCATCACTGGTGCGGAAGTTTGTTGCGAATCGACGTTCGTATCAAGCTTCGCTTTTGATGTTGGGGGCGTTGCAGGTGATGATGCGGCGCTATTAGCGTTATTCAACTCGACGGTTGAATCGCTTTTTTCGATAACTGGTTCCGGAATAAATACGGCTGCGATACAGTTTGCTACTTTTTGGTATGTAGCTTTCGTATACTTCGGGCCAAGCTCGTCCACTGATGCCAACTCGAGGTTCAAATCGTTAAGCAAATGGCCCGCTACCATATATTGGAATTTTCCGTTTCCCCAGTTGTACGTAAAGGTTTGGGTAATTTGCCGGAATGTGTTATTGTGCAATCGGCCGCTCGCATTCGGTGGCAGCATGATTACCTGTTCGACTTTTTTATCTCCTAAAACTTCAATGAGTTTCCGGAAATTTAGGTCGAAGGTATTCGGTGGCGTAAATGAGAAGATGTCGAACGTGCCAATAGATATCATGAGATTTTTCGGGATTTGTTTTAATTCGACGATTAACTCAATCAATTCCGAAATCTTCATGTCGCGCTTATACATGCGCTTATCTATGTTGTCATGATATGGTTTGCCTTCCGTAATCGCATGCATGATACCATGAGCATGGATGTCGCCTACAATCCAATATTTGTACGCGAACAGAGCCATAACGGGTTTTGCTTCGCCGATTTTCAAACCGCAGACCGAAAAGTGTTGCGGGTAGGCATTCGTTGGGTAGAATGGCGCTAACACTTCGTGCGTTACCTCCGGGTATCGTGAATCAAAGGTGTCTCGATTTGCTTTTGTATTGGACTGTTTTCCCGGTTTTGCCCGCTTTTTCTTTTTTGGTACAACCGCCGGAGACTGGTTCGCCGTTGGTTGAGCGCTTTCGGTTTGATTCGGTACGTTCAAATTCGCGTTCGGATCAACGGAATTCTGCGTGTTGGCGGTATCAGGCGCGCTAGAGTTCGACTGCTCGCCACTTTGAGCGAGTGGTCTTCCCCAGTAGTCTGTTTCCTTCTTTTGCGGGAAATTCCAGTAAGATGAGATTGGCGAGTGTGAACTTGCATCCGGTACAGTCGGCGCTGTACCCGGTTGCACGAACGGGATTTTGAAACTAATAAGCGCCCCGTCGGCCGCGTCCTCGACGTGAGCGAGTGTCCGTGGGGCGGTTGTCGTAGCGGCGTTCGTCGTACCGTCGATTATCGTAGCGTTCGTCGTAGCGTCCGTCGCTGCGTTCGTCGTAGCGTTCGTCGCGGCGTTCGCTGCGGCGCCTGTTATGATCGGGAAACCGGGCGGCGGGCGGTGGAGGCCTTGCGTAAGGTTGCTCACGGTAGCGGCGTTTGTTTGAGGTATCCCTGCGCCCACCGGCGTGGGCGCGGGGATACCTCTTTCCGCGTTTTTTGACGGCTTCGGAACTTTCGGCGTGACCTTTGGTGTACTGTTGTTGACCGGAGGTGGTGGCGGGAACGGTGACGGTACAAACCCCTGGCAGAGCTCGTTTGTCGCCGCGGTGGTTGCCGTGGTCGTCGAAATCGGCGTCGTATTCGTCGGTAAGGTGGCCGTAACCGCCGGCAGCGAAGCTGGCGTCGTCGCATTCGAGCTGGTCGCAGATTGCTGGTTCAAGTGACTGGCTATCGCTGTGGAGCTCGGGAACAGCGATGACATTTTGGCTTTACGTAGTGTTTCGTATTTTGCTGTGGTGGTTTCCAGTTGAGCTTTCAAACTCGCGATCATATTATTGGCATCAGTCAATTGTACTTCGAAATCTGACATTTTCTTGTACATGTCTTCGGACAAATCTTGTTGTAGTTCTCTGTCGGTATGCAACTGAGCGATTTCCCTACGGAGAGCTTGCAACTCGCCGGTTGCGGCTTCCGTAGGTTCAGGCGTCGAGATTTGAATACGAGTTACCTCTACCTTGTAGCAGATGTCCTCGCTCACATCTCGTTCGCATCCAATATGTGTACACTTAGTCAACTGCACGCCGGCAGGATTTCGAAGTTCGGAGTTTTTTATCGCTTTCATGATGCAGCTCTTATGATAAAGATGCTGACACTTGGTTATGTAGATTGATTCGGGAACCTTTTTGTCGCCTCCATGCTGCTTGCCTGGTGACGTAATCACCAAACCGCATTTGTCGCATGCGAGATGCGTAGATTCTGCCATCACTGTGAACAGAAATGCGACGAGGTGTTAAACGAAGTTGTAAGGCAATACCGATTTAGCGAAAAAATAAATGTTGAATAATTATTCGAAAACAAATCGGCATGGTGGGCCTATTGTCTTTACGTTAACACTGCTTAGTATATTAAAAGCATATTAATCGTACGAGTTTGTACTTACCACAGGAGCTGACGACAAATATTTAAAATTGAAACGAGAAACGAAAATACTATACTCGAAATAAGTAATAGTTACTTACGATAGCAGCGCAAAAATAAGACGCGAAGACAGAATACGAAGATTCAAAAACGCATTAGCAAAACATATAGCAAGAGCAAAGGCATGTACTCGGTAGCACGTGAAACGAAATAATGATTTCGATAGTTGGATCAGGTTCGTCGTTGCTTCCAACTGCCGAGTCTTTCCCCCACTTCGCTACTCGGCGGCAGCGAACGGGATTGGTCGAACTCGGCGTTGTGTTGGTAGCGATGCGCTCGAACGGCAGGTTTTGACTATAACCTTCTAGAATGTTCTAAGCAGAAAATATCAGACGGCGCCGATTTTCCTGGAACGGGTTTGTCAAAATGTGCGCTTAAATGCGCAGTTCGGCGGTCTTCTTTGTTAAGATAAAACTACGTCGCATTTAGATCGAATTTTTTAACGGCCTGTCAGCCATTTTGATATCGCTACAAGTCACGTCGCTTTCTTTTCTCCGAAATCGAACATCTGCCTTTTGCTAAATGCGCATTTCTGCTTTGTCTCGAAATTATTGCGTCAGATTTCATCATCGATTCCAATCTTTTATCGGATTCGATGGTTGAAATTTGCGTGCTGGTGGTTTTTGTTATTATCACCTCGAAATTCTAATTATTCAAATTTCTATTTGTCATCAATTAAATATTACTACTCCTGTGGTTTTTATTTATGTCCTTTTTAGGTATTTGTTCGAAGAAATTTGCGTCACAGTCTTTTACTGTATTGCAAAAATTTCGTGAAAAAATATCCAAAATCTATTATTTCGGTCATTTTATTCACGTTTTGGAATTTTCAAAATTACATTTTGAGATTTGAAATAATTTCGAGTCAACAAAATTTTATTTATTTTGGGCTCTTAATTAATTTCAAAAATTTCTCATTGCCTCGAAAACGCTTTGCAATGCACGAATCTAATTTTCTCGCAAACATGAGGGCATATGTATGTGAAAAATGAATTTCAAAATCTATTATTTCGAAAAACATTTCGAACTTGTCTGTGTTAGAAAATTGCGTTTTCGTAATTTTGTTTTTTCGAATTTTGAGTTGCAGTGTTAAGAAAGGGCATATGGATTTGTACATGAATCTCAGTATACTAACTAAGTTTTACCTGTACGAATAGTTCCAAAGGTAACTTTCTGAATAAAGTTGCCAAGTTGTTGATTTATTCCAATTCGAATTCTATTTTTTCTGATTACTTTTTAACTGCTACCTTCTGTTGTGAAAATCTGATTATTTTCATCATACTCGTAGTTGTTTCATCGAGAAAAAACAAACATTGTATTACTTAACACTGATACTGGCAATTTCAAACGACTACATAATTAGTCACTGTACCTGTATTTTCTACTTCTAAATGCTACGTCTGGCAACGTTGCTATATTCCATTTGTACCGCTGGCGGTATTTTATACTACGATAAAATTTGCTCGCCCTTCGTATACGATCTGGAATCTGTATGAAAATACGTGAACGTTATTAGCGATCATAATTTCTAAATAAATTATTACTGCTAATTATTCATAAATCTAGGTTGATTTAGTACTGTTATTTGGTCTTCGTATAATCGGTTTCAGTTTCGTAGCTCTTTTAGCTGTTTTTGAAATTTTAAACTAAGAGACCATCGGTATTTTCTGCGTGGCTTCTCCTAGCTGATTTATTTCGCAGAATCATTATTAATTGAGACCGGTTACGTCTACGTAGCTCTTCCTAGCTACAATCATTTTACTCACCGGTAAATTGACCGTAGGTATTCTGCTAATGAACGTTCGTTAAAATTATCTTTCATTTGCGTATCTGAATTGACTAAATTATTCGCTAGTTATGAATGATTTGATTTGGTTCGCTGCTAATTTGTAATTTTGAATTTTACTCACCTTGGAATATTTTTCAAAATACTAAATCGGAGAATTAGCGTTTGAAACCAAATCACCAAGTACCTACTGTTTTACTTACGTTGAAGTACGCAGTTTTTACTCAGCGATCACTATTTTGAAAGATAATTACTGTAACGTTCGGTTTCGTCTACGTAGCTCATTTTATAATTTGGAAATAAACACTGTCTGAACAATCTGTACTCTGAGAGATCGTCTGGTACTCATTACTTACTTACATTGAAGTATGTAATTGGTACTTACGTGATATTTTATTTTACCATAAAGAAAATTTTGCATCAACGTTCGGTTTCATCTTCGTAGCTCTTCCACGTTAGAATCATTCCACTCGCCGGTGAATTGATCGTAGATGTAATGCTAACTTTCAAAATCTAATCATAAGTTCGAAACCAACTCTTATTAGAGTAATTTTCAACTCACGTAGCTTGTTGCTAACTATTTTGAAACGAAAACCGAATGCGATGAATTCATTGTAGAGATTCACTTTACCATTGATGTGTAATATTCACGTTGCTTGCTTTTATCATCGAATAATTTAGTATACAAATAAACTTCGAGTTGTTACCTGAATTTGTATTTGTAGTTATTCGATGTATTTTTTATTTCAGCCTTCATCATTGCTTAATTGCAGCTTCCATTTTTCTTGAGCGCTAAATAATCGATTGAGAACGATATTAGTATCGAGTTTGATTAAAATACTCTCAAGCTGTTGAGTTGTTAATTATGTGAGGCATATGTTGAACGTTAGGTTACTTCCTACGAAGTATCCATTTGTTCATTTGCGTGTAATTGAGCTGTATGAGAGCGTACATTGTTTACTTTCGGCGAAGTATGCAATGTTAAGCTGTGCAATGAGAGTGTGAATGACTAATTAAAGCAAGCGGTACGAAATACATTTATATTTTAAGGTATAGGAAACAAGTACGGAAATGCAAATTGATACGATATGACTAAATTAATCACGACGATGATCACATCTTGTATGTGTTTCATTGTCGCAATCTGGTGCGCTGATTCACCCGCAAATACGTCGATTCGCTGGAATTTCTGCGCCGTCGTTATCGTATTAATTAATTACTCCTTGATTCAACAAATAAATCACATGTCATTGGTTAGATTTATTAATGGTGATGATTATTCAGAGTGTTAACGAAAAATATATACCTGATAGTGGTTGGTATTTTCCGTGAGATTATCCCACCACTCCAGGTAGGACAACTGAATCCATTTCGGCGTTTCATTACCGTTGTTATTTCTAACGTAACATTTTCTGAAGATTTCGCCGTTGATTTTTCTAATACGACACGTCTGACGAATACGTTGCGTCGATATAGTGTGCTCGTGGTGGACAATATTCGGTTGGGCTTCCATTTTTCTGTTAAAAAATTGAAGCGAAATTAATGAGATTACTCGATGTTAGTTTGAACTGAATGTTGCGTAATTGAAGGTTTACTTACTCGTTTCAATACAGCTGGCACTGTAGAAATCGATGAACAGTAATTTAATACGTAGATGAACCTTAAAACAGCTTCAATTATTCAAAAAGATCGCAATTTTACTTGGAACAACTTATAAGTCAGTCAAATTTTCCTTCGAAGTAATGAAATGGTGATAAGAGCACATTTTCGCCGGTGTTATTTCGTCAGAGTGCATGCGGATGCGGTGGCTCACGTTTTTGCCCGTAACGTAACGCGTAACGTTTCACGTAGCGTTATTTTTTCGAAAATTTCAGATTTTACTCAAATTTTCGCGTTTTAGCTATCTAAACCGAGTATTGGCTATTACGTGACTATTCCCTTGTGGAATATTTACGTGTTTAGTGGTTCTCAAAGTTAAACTTCAGTTTTTTACCGAATTTCAACTTAGAAAGAAATCCAAACTTGGTCAATATTGTAGTTAAATTTCAGTCTTTTACCGAATTTTAACTTGTCGAGACTTGTAATAGAGCATACGTGATTTGTGATTATTCAAAAATCTAATTATTTTCGAAATTGATCATTTTAAATGCCCCAGTCCGCGTTTACGTATGTTTGGTTGTATTTTCAAAACTAATTATTTGAAATTTAAAACTTTTTCTCGTATTTGTGATTCATTCTGACTGTTTTAATTTCCTGTTTGAAATTTTGCCAATCAGAATAAATTTACATTGTGACTTGGATTTCGGCGAATCCTGGTCTGTGGCGTATTTTGGTCACTATCTGGTTATAGTGTTCAAAATTTCCAGTTATGAGTTTACCAAATAAAATGACTAATTTCAGATTTTGTTAAGTAACCAGCCATTCATGGCGTTGGTAATTGTACTCTTTAAAAATTGAGCAATTGCATTTTCATTTCTAGGTATTTTACACTGAGGTGGAATTTCAACCTTTATGATTTCCCCTTCCAGTTTATATTCTGGTGGGAGAGAAATGAAAATGTTAATTTCATTTTCCTCAGGATTAATCTCAACTGTGACTTTATTGATCTCTAAGTTTCTCGGTTCCACAGTATAGACTTCTTGTAAGTCTTCTGTGGTCGATTGTTCTGAGTCTTCAATAAAATAACTTTTGTAAAGACTTTTCTCAGAGTAATGATATGGGACAATCTGATGGAAATCATAGGTTCTAAGTGGGTCTTGACCCATACGCATCAGGCGTGCCTTGATTCTCTCAGATTTTCTCTGAGATTTAGTCAATTTATTCGGATCCTTTGCCGGTTGTGCGCTGCCTCCTGTCGTCAAATCTCCTGTTTGAGATTGCGACATTGAAGGTTGCGGCTCCGCGGCGTTTGTCACAATTTTAGGTGTCTTTGGAGGTCGACCTCGCGGCTTCCTAACAGAAGGAGCGAGTTGTGCACTTTGTTTGGGTGTGGCTGCGGATGCCCCAGTCGAAGTTGAGGATTCTGGTTGATCCTCTGTGCTCGTCTGAGTTTCCCCAGTAGCATTGGTATTTTGAGCTGAGTCATTTGGATCAACTTCCTCTCGTAAATCAGTGGATGTTGATTCCGTAGACTGTTGTTCAGTTGGCACTTCACCATTTACTGCAGTTTCAGTAATCGGTGGGTTGTGCACTTCAACTTCTACTTGCAGTTCGGTAGCTGTTGAAGTACTGGCTTGATCGCGTTTTTCAGCTCTTTGTTGTGCTCGAAGGTCGCGTGCTGTATTTTCAAGCTGTCGTAAAATAGCAGGTGATGCTTTTGCAATGTCACGCTCATTAATACCGACACCTTGCGGTGCACGAGTTGGCGGGTCGTCAACGTCTTCCTCGCTGTCAGACATTGCTTCGCGAGCTTTGAACAAAAATTCTTTGATTTTTTCTTCAATAGAACGCTGGTCTAGTAGAGATTTGAGACAGTCGCTTTTTTCCATGTCTTCGATATTTTTACTAGTTAGGAATAGCGTTAACTGTCTTATGTTCGAAATTCTATCTACAGTTGTTCCATCTGTAGGTTTCAGAAGGTAACTGTTGAAACCTGACCATTTTATTACTATAAAAGGTCCATGTTTCTTTTGATAAAGTTTCGCAGCTGTTCTTTTTTCGAAACTTGACTGTTTGTGGTTAGTAATTAAAACCATATCGCCGGGTTGCAAATATGTAGGATCAACGTGCGTTTTGTTGAAGCAATATTCTTCTTCAATACGCTTTTGACGTCTTTTTTCTCTAATAAATGCTTCAACGGCTTGGCGATCAGTCAAATTCCCGCTTCTGTCTTCTTGCCATTCACTCGTATACACAGCTTTTTTAGCTAACATATCTGCTATGATGTTAGTGTATTCTACTTTGCGTGCGTATACGTGCTGAAATTCTACATCTTCGAGCTCTTGCCTGATAGCAAGAATACGTTGTAATAGTTCAGCATGATGAACTGGCTTGTTTCGGGAATTCTTCCAATTATTGGTTTTCCAAATCGAGCATGTGTTCGTTAGCGCTTTGATTACGTAATTCGAATCTGATAACAATTTTATCTTCTTAACGCCGTTATCTCGTAATATTTCGAGCGCAATAATTATTGCCATTAGTTCGGCGTAATTGTTCGTAACCTGGAATTCTGTGCTTACAATCCTGTCAGATATGTTAGCAGTTGAACCCGGTTTGAAACAAATTCCTATTCCAGCGATAGCTTCGGGTGAGCCATTTTTGGAACAGGCGCCGTCTGCTGTGACTCTGGCATAGCCATTGTTGTCGATAAAGACTTCCTGTTCATCGGACGGGATGTCAAATATCTTGAGTTCGCGGCTTCGACATTCCTCAATGGTTATTGATGGAATTTGGTTGTTTTCGTTCTGATCGTGTAATCTTGCTAACGCATCTCGAAAATTGAAGGTTCGTATTTCAGTTGGAAAACCTGGAATCGTCGTGTCTGGTATAAACCAAGCCTCGTTGGGCTTGAAACCAAACGACGTTGGTGTGTTGTTAATTTCGTTTTGGATTTCTCCAACGAATTTACTCCAACCAAGATGAGTGCGATATGGATCATAAACTTCGTTGAGTTTGACACGTAACTTATCGCCTATTACTCTCATTGTTCGTTCCACTGAAGAACTTTGAGGGTTGTAAGCTGTCGTGTGTGCAACTTTGATCTCGCATTTTTCCAGCAAATTGTACCAGGAATCGGAAATAAATTGCGTACCGTTGTCAGTGATCACTTTTTTGATCTTGACATCGTGGATTTCAATTTCAAATAAAATTGATTCCATTGCGTTGCAAACTACTTTCTTTTGAATCCTGTGCATGTCTCGAAGCCAGACACGACTGGTAAAGATTTCTTTTGCAACTAGCAAGTATTTCGGATCGTTCTTTAATGCTGGAACTGGTCCATATATGTCTACCGATAGCACGTCGCCAATGGCGTACGCCTCTATTTGAGCGTATTCCAGGACTTTGTGCTTCGCGTAGTTCTTGTTCACTTTGCATATAATGCAGGTGTTTGTAATATCGCGTATATACGCGAGTGAACTAGGATGGTAGTATAGTTGTCTAAAAATCATGTCTAATCGATTTGCCCCAGTATGCCCATAGGCACAGTGTAGGTAGTCGACAGTGTCGTAAAGCAAACGATCAGGTAAATATGGTATTTGCGATTTGTCTGGTAAAATTTTCATCAGACGTTTTTTACCATCGCGTGTGTACATTATGTCATAAATTTGTTTTTTACGGAGTGACGTACCCTGTTGCTTCTTATTATTTGCTGGTACGTCTTCTTCTAAGACATCCATTATCTTTTTGCAATGTTTATCTCTAGCTTGTTCGTCTTCTATATTGGATAGTAGGTCGAATAATCTGGGTACGTTTTCGTCCATAAATTTGCAATCCAGAGGTGGTAGAGCGGTCTTTTTACTGGCACCTGTGAGTTCATGATTGTCTTCCTTGTGAAAACCTTTCGTGAACCTGGGTACCACTTGGTTAATCATCAATAGATCGAGCTCTGTTAGCTCTTCTATGACGATATTTCCGACTACCAATTCTGGTGCTTTGATGTCGTATAGCGCTTTATTAGACAACTTCATGTCATAGATTAGATCGAAATTGCATATAGTTGTAACCCATTTTGCAGCTTTTCGGTGCGTTTTCGCCAGACTCTCAAATTCTTTGTAAATTGGGAGCAAATTGGCACGCACGTGGACTCTCCTGCTGAAAATCCACATCCAAATCTTTTTAATGATTGAGTAGAGTGTTAGCATTTCTTTGTCATACAGCGTAAAGTTTTTCTGGTGCTCCTTGAAGCCAACAGAAATGAACATAATGATTTGCTTTTGTTCATCTTCCTTGTAGAAGAGAACTGCATTCATTGCATCGTCTGTATAATGCGTATCCAAGAATAAGTCGCCCTCACGTGGAGGTTGTTTCAACGTGAATTCCTTCAAGTACTCCGATTTGAGTATGTCGAAGGCCTTCTGTTGAGCATCCGTCCAGACTATAGGGTCGTCGCCCTTTGTCAGTTCGTATATTGGGCTCAGGATTTGCATGTATCGGGGAATAAACGGCTTGTACAGCACGGTGTTCCCAACAAGAGCTAACACTTCTTTGTTGTTTTTAAGTACGAATTTGCCATGTTTCATATGGGCTTTCTCAAATTTCAGGAATTTTTCCTTTTTAAGGTCCTGTTTATCAATGTTTTCTTTGGATAAGACGAACCCCAAGTAGTCTGTACGCCTCTTAAAAAAGTGGGTTTTGGTCGGATTCAGTTTTAATCCAGCCCGTCTTATTTTTTCGAATACACTGAGTAGTCTATCAAGTGTTTCTTTAAACGTAGTACCAGAGACTTTGACGTCATCCACAAACTTGGAGATGCCTTCTTCGTCCTTTAGCACTTGGTTTATCATATGAACAAACTCACCGCTCGAGATCTTCAATCCGTATGGTAGTCTGTTAAATTCGTATACTTGGCCGTTTATTATGAACGCTGTATACTTTTTCGATTCTTCATCTAGCTCTAATTGCCAGAATCCGGACGTAAAGTCCAGCGTACAAAATAGACCATCAGGTGAACCACTGAATATTACGCTATCGATTGTAGCGGGTTCAGTTAGTACGCATTGTAAAAAGTTGTTCAACTCGTCAGCTGCCAAACACAGTCGTATATCGCCATTCTTTTTAATGACTGGTGCGAGTGTGTTTATAAAAACTGAACGAGATGGCCGAATTATTCGCAAATCTAACATCTTTTGAGTCGTCATGTCGAGGGCTTGTTTTAACCGAGCTGGAGGTCTATATTTTTCGCCTCGTGGCACTGCTAGGTGCCCCTCACCAGGGATAAAGTTGAAATGTACTTTTTCACCTTTGTAACATCCCGGATTCAGACTAAATATGTCTTGATAAGCATTGATCTTGTGCATGGCATCGTCTACCTCCTTTTGAGGTGCAATGCCAAGCTCTCGTATTTCAGCTAAATCTTCGATGAGATTTTTCTGCATAATACGTACTGCTTTAATTCGGTCTTCTTCAGGCTCTTTTAGCTTGTCTCTTGTAGACATGCTTGTGGCCATTAAATCAATAGTTATAGTAGTGTGTTCAGGGATTTGCTCAATCTTAAATAAAGAGAGCGCATCTTTATACACATCTGGGTTTATAAATGCAATTGTAAAATGATCATCATCCTTAGGTTCATGACTTACGCATCTCTGGCGGAAATGTAAGTGTAGATCCAAATGCTCCATGGCTACTCTTCCCAGTATGAAAGTGTTGCCAATGGTGTCCATTATGTAGAATGGTACTACAAATTCCTTCGGACCAAAATTGAATGTAATTTCGGCCAGAATTTGTGACGCTCGTTCAATTGCGTTATTGGCCATACGTAGCTGCACGATGCGATCCATAGCGATTTCGCGTACTGCATGTGGCACTTTCAATTTGAGTTGTTTCAGCACATTCCTTGAGATAACGTTGGGAAGTGCTCCCGAGTCCAACTGAATGGCGACGATCTTATCACCTACTGTGATTGGAACGACGCAAGTTGGGTCATCGGTACCTTCGTTTACCACTAATGGTTTAGCTTTTTCTTTCAGCTGAGTTTCATCAAGGTGTGCGTTGTCAATCGCTTCGAGTGCTCGAGCTTCTTTAATTATTCGTTTTCGAAGTGCATGATGTCTCCATTTCTTGTCGGCAGGTAGGCCTCTTATGAATTTCACGCGTGTTGTAGTCGTATCACTATTACACGGAAATGTCTTAATGCCATCCCTTGTCAACAATCTGAGCAATCTGTCTTTGGGAGGTTTCTTGATTATTGCATTTTTAACTCCAAAATCTCCGATTGGTCTTCGATCCTTCGCTCTATGGTGAATGTTCAAGACTTCAAAAGGAGTTGGAGAATAATCAAGTTCCGGAAACTCGTCTAATACGAGTTCTGGGTCCTCCATTATCAAACATTTGACATCCATCTCTCTTATGGATTTCTTAGTTTGATTTCCTTGTACTAAACCGTCGTCGTCAAGTTCTGTTAACTGAGCAGGACGGGTGTATTTGTCCGTGAATGTTTCATAGTACTCCTCTGGTAACATGCAACACGTTGGATCTCGTTGGCAATTGGGATTATTGCACGAGGTTCGATATTCCATGAATAAGGTTTTCTTTCTAGGTTCGACGACCTGACTACCTTTTAATGGTTCAACCTTTGTTGCTTCTTCCTGCTTAGGTTGCTGTTCAGGCGGAGCCATGTACGTGTACGGAGGTTGCGGACGTTGTTGGAGAATCTTTTGCATTTCGTCGTATGGAGATTTGATCGCGTTTCTGCTTAAACGTACTCGTTTCCATTCTTCGAATAATCTGTATATACCTGTACAAACCATGTCGTAAATCACATGGTACGTAGGTATAGCAGGGTAGTACTTGTTCCTATCCTTTTCGAATTTGAACTTTCGTTCACAAGGAATTACTCGTTGGTTTTTATCTGCCATGACGCCCATCGCTTCGACACCGGAGGCCGTTATCAATTTTTGCGTCTGCAAATAATACATGGGCGGTTCTTTCCAGAATATTACAATTTGGTCGTCCGCCGCGTTTTGAAATATTTTACGGTATTCGATGTATCGATCTAGTTTAACGCCAATGCTTTTGGGGTCACCTGGAATGCAGGGTTTTACTATTGGGAAGATTAATATAATCAATTCCGCCCCTTTATCTTTGACTAGTAGATCTAAGAGTTTGTTTAGACTTTTCTTTATTTTGTCATAAGGTTGAGGTGAGTGATTCAATTCGAATTGCAGAGCTGATAGAACGAATTTCTCTCCTTCGGGGAATTCCGTTTTCTCTATACGTCTGTATAATTCTTCAATTGGTAATTGATCACGTAAATATGGTGGCACCGCTACCGGTAATGGCGTGTCTCCTCTTTTTAGGAAATGCGCTATACCGTCGCCTACCCAAATGAATTCCGTAAAGATTGACTTCATGGGGACTTTGATGTTACTAGACCGTGCCCCTGTAGTGTCTAGTCCTTTTAGTTTTCCGAATTGTCATCGTTTCCTTGGTCTTGACTCTCGTTGGAATCTTGACTCAGGTCGATTTCTTCGATTTCTGCACAGAAATCGGCATTGTCCGGAGTACCTTCTCCTACCGTACCATCCTCGTTTATTACGAAGAAATGTACTGGTAAAGGTATCTGACTAGACACTTTCGGTTGGAAAGTCGAGGGTTTTCTGGCTTCATGCGGTTTTTCACCACGATTGTCGCTGTTCTGGGGTTTAGCATTATCGTTGCTGTTGTTATTACCACCAGAATTGTTCGAATTGGTATTAGAATGGGTGTTCTGTTTAACACCATTGCTATTACTAGTTTTGTTCGTGTTGGGATAGAAATTAATTTTCTGATTCCCTTTGAAATTGTTACCTAAAGCCTTTTGTAGCTTTTGGTATGCCATTTGTAGTTGTCCTTCGTTTACATTTTTGTTCGTAACAGCTGGATACGATTTCTTCGGAGGTTCCGGCGCATTATGCGGTGAATTCGTAATCATTGGTTGGGTCGTCCAGTTCCCTATTGGAGTAGGACCTTGCGTAGAATTCCTATTCCTGTCAGAATTAGAATTCTTCGCATTCTTCTGCGAATTCCATCCTCCATTAAGGTTGGAATTCTGGAAGTTTTGATTGTTACCCATATTCCAATTCGAGTTGGAGTTTTGATTCCAACTTATTTGCGGACCGAAATTCTGGTTTGAAGTCATCGGAGTCTGATTACCCCATTGATTCAAATTCCAGTTATTATTCGGGTTACCGGGAATTTGAGTCCATTGTCCATTCGCATTGAGTATCCAATACGTGGACTGTGGTAAACCGTTTCCGTTATTCCAATTGTTGTTAGGCATTCTATTCCATTCGAATGATGGAGTTTGTTGCCATTGAACGGGCGTCATCGCGCTGTTGCGAACTGCAATGCGTACATTATTCTTCGGGTCAGAGTCATAGTTAGCGAATTCGTCAAGTTTTCTTATAAAACCTTCCACTGTAGTTTGTTTCGCTAATTTCTTATCGTATGGGTAAGGCACTTTTTCAGCTGCCACTTCCAATACTTTGGAAATATTTGGATGTTTGCGTTTGATTAGAGATAGGACCCATCTCTTTATCTCCAAGAACAGACGTTTCTCTGTTTTGGTTTCGCAAAAATATTTCTGAAAGTATTCCCATGCATCGTTTTGACACTGACTGTTCCAATAATGTTGAAGGAATCTCTGTTTTAGTTCTTCGTAATCCGTTATTCCCACCATGTCGCCTTTCCACTCTGTCGCATCTTGAGTCTCAATGACTCCTTGGAATGCGTAAATTTTCTGAGTTTCGGCGGCATTGCTTTTGTTTACGTAGTCTTCAAACTGACGTACAAATTCATGAGGGAAGTAACGTTTCGATTCGTCATAATAAATACCAGCACTTCTGACTAAGTTGGCATTTATTTTCAAGGTTGGGTTGGAATTAAGACCACTGTTGGGTCTACATCCACCTTCCTTTCTCATATCCGCAACTGCATGAGCTAACTGGCTGCATTCTGCCTTATGTTTTGTCATTTCATTTTTGAATAGGTTGGTCGCTTGGTCAAATTTGGTTTCACATTGCGTTGCCTTTTGCATCGCGCTGTCAGCTTTTTGTAAAGCTGCACCAGTAGTTTGACCTACATATTCTTTCATGCCAGCGGCCCATTGGGTACAGTGTTCACGAACGTCTTTTACGTCGTTTCTGTATCCGTCAATGTTGCGGTTCGTACTACCTGCATGGTCCACAAGATTAATTAGACAGTCTTCTATTCGGATAAGGCTGTGTTCTTGAACTGCTTGACCAATCTGTAGGTTCTCTATGGCACCTTCAGTGAAATCCCATGTTTGCTGAAACAACGATCTCAACGGATCATTTATTTCAGCATCGGTGGCGATTTCAGGTCGTTTCGGTTCAGTTTTGGATCTGCATTCTTCCCTTTTTGAGTCCCTGTAATTTTGCAGGTGACGTGTCCTCGCTGGGGGCGGGTCAGGGAGATCTGATCCATGTACCATGTTATTTTCTTCGGTAGGTACGTAATCTTCGTCATCCTCATCATCATCCTCGTCATATTCTTCGTCAGAATTGTTTGATGGCGGATGACTGCTGAACAATGATTCCACAAGGTTCTGCGGACTCGATTGTTGTTCAGGTTGTTCTACGTTTAAATCCTGCGTAGGTGGATTTTTTCGATTTTTCCGTTTGGATTTGTTATCCGAATTTTTCAACGTAACGCACGATTCTTCGTGCGTTTCACCAATACATAAGCAATGTACTTGGTGTTGCGTAAGGGCTACCGCTTTACTTCGGGTGCCTGCAGCTGGTCCAGTAAATGCCATTTCGTTCGAATTCAACTACAGCTGGGGTAATATTACGACGAATATTTTCCCTTTTTTGTGTGAAATTTCTATTAAATTTCGAACACAAATTCACGTGCAATGCTGGTTTTAATTCGCGAGTTGGTTCTGGTACACAAAAATATTCTATCACGTAAATTGCGCTTCACTAGCACTGAGCTATGCAGTCGGTTGACTCAAGTCGCTAGATTACTACGGCGAGTAATCCGGACAAGATAAAAAGCGCTGAGTCAAGACGAACTGTTTCACACGTGCTCGAAACGTGTTTCTTAGCGGGATTCGAGTGCAAAGTCACTTCAGAGGTGACTCGGACAAGATAAAGAGCACTAGATCTCAGCTAAAAAATTAGCTTCGAATGAATCGCGAACACGAACACGAATTGCTGGAGAAAAAATTCAGGTGCCAAAATACCACCTTGGGTATTTCTGAAAAAATACAAGGACACTGAATTATCACTCAGCTTTGAGTGCTGGTTTGAAAAATACGCGAAAAATGCTTGCGATGTGTTTGCTTTGATTAAAAGCCACTCGCGAAATGTACTGTAATATTTTACGATATTACTTACCAATACTGCTGCAAAATATAGCTTCGAACAGAAGTTCTACTGCTGCTGATCGCGTGGTTGAAAAACAAACGCGGAGAAATTATGCAAATAAATTGCTTAGTATCAAAATTCACTTTAAAAAATAAAACGTGAAAAGATACCGGACAAGACACACACGGAGGACGCAAAAATGCGCGCGAAAAAATAACACAATGACAGTCAAGCTGCTTCTGGAGGAGCGTGGCTAGAACCGTCGTCGCACTTGAAAAGAAAAATATATAATGCGAGCCGCGGTAGCTATCAACTCGTCGGTTGGTGGCTACGCAGCTGCAGCAGCGACATCAAAAGATGGCGGCTGGTGCGACGTGTGTGTCTGTCCTTGGGTGGTGGTAGGGGTCACGCAACAATGCGGCGGACAAGCTGGAACTCGCTTTTCACGTTTCAACGAACGGATTGAGTTCTGAGAAATTCTCAACGGATATTTTATCCATCGATGGATTTCATCATCTACCACCACACATACACATGTAAAAATAAACACGTTTTCGTCAAATTCTGGCAAATTTGACTAGGTGTGTGTGTGTATGAGTGAAAGCAACTTAATACTTTCGTGATTATTTACTTTGAAATATTCACAAGTATTCTTTCCTTTCCTATTTTCGGACACTTTGGTCTGAGAATAGTCAAGAAGTGAATCGTAAGTACAATTAAAATCATACTGCAAGTATTATTTTCCAAAGTTTGGTCGCGATCTAAACTTTGTACTCATAACGATTTACTTCCTCCAAGCTCAGATTACGACGAATCTGTGCTTTTTGGACACTCGGAAGGGCGCCAATGTAAGAGGGTAAAATGACTTAAAGCAGTGATTGGTAATGTGACTTACGATGGTTGCTATTGTGTTGTTTCCAAGAAATATCCCTTAGAGTATTTCTACTAAATACTCACCGGAATACCTCACATGCTCGGCTAGGGCGTGAGTAGGAAATGGTTGCTTTTACACTCTTAACATATGATCATACACACCATAAATAATAACAAGTTATACACGAGAATAATATTTAATGTGTGCAATATTAACAACACGTTACATGATTAGCACATATGTAAATGTACTAGTTAACATGACACTTTCTTAAACTAAATATACACACGTTGGTGTTACACACTGTGGTGTAGGTTTGGATAAGTGATCTCCTCTGGCAAGGAGATCTAACTTATTCACACTGATATGTGCAAGTACTTACCCAGAGTGGCGACGAGTAGATCATCACTCCTTCTCGTCTATTGAATGAATATACTAAACACTAATTAAAACTAAAGCACTAAATATAACACTTAACACTCGAGAGTAAAACTTATACTTAAATGACTGCATTAACCCATTAACCGTGAATAACATACCCGCGTGCACTCGGATACATTACTGGCGTTCTGTACTCTCGTCGCTTGGCTCGTATGGCTAGCTGACGAGAATACAACGCAGTGTTGCCTTAGTGCAACGCAGTGTTACCATGTGGGCGAGCCCTATACATACCACGTACGGCATAGTAGTATATCACAAATGTCGACATATTACGTCGATTTACCTGGTTTCCAACCGTCCTGGAGTCTCCAGCAGATTTTCGAAAGTTAAAATTTTCAAAGAATTTCATCTGGAATAAATTAGAAAGCTATAATTTACTTTATACCTTACAATTTTAAGATATCATTGATATCAAGTCGATTTGAGGTAGTTTCAAACTGTCCTGGAGCCTCCAGCAGATTTTCGGAAGTTAAAATTTTCAAAGAATTTTATCCGGAATGAATTGGAAAGTTATGATTTACTTCATACCATAAAATTTCAACATATCAAGTCCATTTGAGGTAGTTTCAAACCGTCCTGGAGCCTCCAGCAGATTTTTGAAACTTGAAATTTCCATAATATTTCGTCAAATGCGGCTGGAAAGCCGAAATTTACGCTGCACTTTAACTTAAACACGCTATTAAGTCGACTGCTAGTGAGTTCGCGTCATTTTGGAGCCTCCAGCGACTTTTTGAAAATTCTTGGAGCCTCCAGTAGATTTTTGAAACTTGAAATTTCAACAACATTTCATCAAATGGAGTTATGTCATTGGAAAGCCGAAGTCCATACTGTAAACCAATTTCAATACGTTATGAAGTCGACTGTGGGTGAATTTCAAATCATTTTGGAGCCTCCAGCGACTTTCTGGAAATTACTGGAGCCTCCAGTAGATTTTTGAAACTTGAAATGGAGTTGGAAAGCCAAAGTACACTCTGCACATTACGTGCTCAAGTTGATTCGGACAGATTTTGTGACATTTTTAGAAAAACACACGTTTCTAAGAATTCGCTGGATGCTCCATAACGGATTGGAATTGCCTGGAATCCACTTCGAAGCGATGTCGAAAATAAGATGCATGCAAACTGAATTTCGCCTGAGGTGAGTTATTTTGGAGCATCCAGCAACTTTTTGAAACTTGAAATTCCCACAGAATTTCATCAAAAATGGAGTTAATTGCCTCTCTAAATTTGAAATCAGTGAAATTTCACTGCTTACAAGGGAACTTCTTGAGGTGTCACACTCCGATTTGAACGGGACCGCGATTTTTGGAAAGAGCATAGTCTAAAATCCCCAAAACCAAATTTTCAGCTGCCCGAGTTCATTTTTCGATTTTTGGCGAATTTTTGAAAATTCAAATTGTCTGTTTTTGGCGATTTATGCTTTTTTTAAAAGTACGTACTTGATCAATAAAAATGGTCAAAATATTAATTACCCAAATCTAAATTTCATTATTTCCAGCCATTCTGGAGCCTCCAGCGTGATTTTTCAATTTCTCCAGAATTTTGAATTTGCTCCAGAAGGCGTGAATATGAAGTTGGGCAGCTGAAAATCGAGTTGTATATTACACTCGACCTGTTTAACGAGTTTATCCACATTCGAGCCGATTTTGAGAGTGACACCTCAAAAGTGACTTTTTGACCAGCTTCTTTCAAAATTAAATATTCCAAAAAATCAAAATTTTCCCTTTTGTGTGGAAATTTTCGAAATTCACGCGAATTGCTGTATTTTGTCCAAAACTAACCCCTCAATCAAAATTTCACAATTTCCAGCCATTCTGAAGCCTCCAGCGCAATTTTTCAATTTCTCCAGAATTTTGAATTTGCTCCAGAAGGCGTGAATATGGAGCTGGGCAGCTAAAAATCGAGTTGTGTATTATACTCGATCTGTTTAACGAGTTTATCTACATTTGAGGCGATTTTGGGAGTGACATCTCAAGAGTGGTTTTTTGACCAGTTTTTTTCTAAAATCTACTGGAGGCTCCTGAACTGCTCAAAATTGTTTTGAACCGTTTCCAATCGATTTGTCAGGCTGGAAAAAGAGTATATCCAAATTTCAGCTTTCTAGGTCCATTTCGGTAAAATTTTGATTTTTTCCCCTCATTTTTGGCCAAAACTTGATTTTTAAAAATTCACCAAAAATCAAAAAATGCACTTGAGCACTTGCAATTTTGACTTGTGATACATTTCTGCACCGTCTTTCGATCTAGCTTTGTTCAGTTCAAAAATTTCATGCTAGTCGAATGTCGGAAAGCAAAATTTATGATTTCGGCTGACCTGTGTATCAAAATGGCCGCCATTTTGTTAGTAAGGCCAACTTTTTTTGGCAAGTTTTCTTTTAAATGTTCCGTAGAATGTCTCCTTTAAGAAAAAAGGTGCCCCAGAGGATCGGAGGGCCAGTGGGTTTAATTATTCCCATTGTTATATGAATTAAGTAGGTACGGTAGTATATGCATAAGAAAGTGAGAAATTTAGGCAAAATGATTTATTTTCATAAGAAATTTATGAATGCTTTGGATGATTTCAAATCGATTTCATCTGGTTGGATTACACTTCCAATCTGAAGAAAAATGCAGATATTCTGTTGAAATAATGCAGCTATTGTACGTAACTTATTGTGAACGAAAATTGATTTTTGATGGAATACAAGCCAACCACAGAAATATAATCAGTTAATTCAAAATGCTCCTATAATTTTGAATTTACTCATTATATTTCTGTGGCTGGCTTGCATTCCATCAATATACAATTTTCGTTAACAATAAGGTATGTACAATAGCCCCACTATTACTTCGACAGAATATCTGCATTTTAATTCAGTTGGAAATGTAATCTAACGAGATAAAATCGATTTGGATTATCCAAAGTATCCATGAAAGGTTTTCAATAAATATTAAAATAGTCAACGAGTTGTTTGATGGCTTATTTAACGGATGAAGTTGATTTTGATACTTTTTCTTCGAGTACTATATTTTCCTTTAGATTTATTGTGCGGATATCTATATCCCCAGCTGGGTCCTTCAAATTGGATTCTTTATAGAATTTTTCTTCTGTAGGTAATGAGTCATGTTGGCACTTCTTGTGTGATGAGTTCCTTTCTGGTTTTAAAGTTGGTAGTTGAATGACCGCAAATTAATTGTCTGTAGATGTAGAATATTCATAGAATTCCTATTATGGCCGTAGTTCAAAATTTTTTCTAAACAACGTAGGTACTTCAATAATCTCTTTAGATGATGATCGTATTCTGATAAATATTCTTTGACCGGATGGTAGGGGACGCATCTCTTCCGCAGTGAAGCACTTTTCGGGTGAACAATACCAATAGTACTTATCAAACACAATAATGTCACAATATACAACAAAAAAATTACCAAATTCTCAAAAAAATGCACATAATTTTTAAAGCTGTTTAGAGGGATAGAAATACAACATGGTTGAAAAATGATAATCTACTAGAAGTAGGTACTTATTAAAATTTCACTCGATGAAATTAACTTACGTATTTGAATTATCTAATCTTTTTAAGTTATCGTATGATCAACATGAACCGCATTTTTCAAACTCAATTTTGTTGTACTTAATTTAAATTTCTAATGGTCATGAGATGGGAAAAATCTATATTTACCTTATCATTCTTCAAGAATGTACCTAGTTGAAGCACCTATATTTGGAAGGAAAGGTGGTAGGCGACGTAGGCGCTTCAGAGGGGCGAAATGACCCCCAAAAGCTTTCAGGCTAATATTTGCGGGTGGAAAATTACAGCATTTCAGCTAATCTCACAAGGGAACCTCATGAGGTGTCAACCTCCGATTTGAACGAGACCGCGATTTTTGGAAAGAGCATGGTTTAAAACCTCCGAAACCAAATTTTCAGCTGCCCAAGTTCATTTTTCGATTTTTGGCGAATTTTTGAAAATTCAAAATTAACTGTTTTTGGCGATTTATGCTTTTTTTTTTAAAGTACATACTTGATCAATAAAAATGGTCAAAATAAGTCCCAAAACTAATATAAATTACCCAAATCCAAATTTCATCATTTCCAGCCATTCTGGAGCCTCCAACGCGATTTTTCAATTTCTCCAGAATTTTGAATTTGCTCCAGAAGGCGTGAATATGAAGTTGGGCAGCTAAAAATCCAGTTGCATATTACACTCGACCTGTTTAACGAGTTTATCCACATTTGAGCGGATTTTGAGAGTGACACCTTAAAAGTGGCTTTTTGACCAGCTTTTTTCAAAATTAAAAAATCCAAAGAATCAAAAGTTTCCCGTTTGTGTAGAAATTTTTGAAATTCACGCGAATCGCTGTATTTTGTCCAAAAGTAACCCCCAAATCCAAATTTCACAATTTCCAGCCATTCTGGAGCCTCCAGCGTGATTTTTCAATTTCTCCAGAATTTTGAATTTGCTCCAGAAGGCGTGAATATGCAGTTGGGCAGCTAAAAATCGAGTTGTGTATTATAATCGACCTGTTTAACGAGTTCATCTACATTTGAGCCGATTTTGGGAGTGACACCTCAAGAGTGGTTTTTTGACCAGCTTTTTTCAAAATTAAACAATCCAAAAAATCAAAAAATAACAGTTTGTGAGGAAATTTTTGAAATTTGCGTGAATTGCTGTATTTCTTCAAGTATTAACCCCCGGGACACAAATTCTACCACTTCCAGCCGTTTTGGAGCGAGAGTGACACCTCAAAAAACCACTCTTGAGATGTCACTCCCAAAATCGACTCAAATGTAGAACAGATCATGTATAATACTCAACTCGACTTTTAGCTGCCCAACTAAATATTCACGCCTTCTGGAGAAAATTCGAAATTCTGGAGAAATTGAAAAATCGCGCTGGAGGCTCCAGAATGGCTGGAAATTGTGAAATTTGGATTTGGGGGGTTACTTTTGGACAAAATACAGCGATTCGCGTGAATTTCAAAAATTTCCACAGAAACGGGAAACTTTTGATTTTTTGGATTTTTTAATTTTGAAATAAGCTGGTCAAAAAGCCACTTTTGAGGTGTCACTCTCAAAATCGGCTCAAATGTGGATAAACTCGTTAAACAGGTCCAGTGTAATATACAACTCGATTTTTAGCTTCCCAACTTCATATTCACGCCTTCTGGAGCAAATTCGAAAATCTGGAGAAATTGAAAAATCGCGCTGGAGGCTCCAGAATGGCTGGAAATGGCGAAATTTGGGTGGGGGGGGGTTAATATCAGTTTTAGGACTTATTTTGAACATTTTCACTGATCAAGTAAGTACGTACTTTTAAAAAAAAAAAACATAAATCACCAAAAACAGTCAATTTTGAATTTTCAAAAATTCACCAAAAATCAAAAAATGAACTTGGGCAGCTGAAAATTTGGTTTCGGGGGTTTTAAAGTATGCTCTTTCCAAAAATCGTGGTCCCGTTCAATTCGGAGTGTAACACCTCAAGAGGTTCCCTTGTCAGGCAGGTTGAGCTATCTCTCTTTGACCAAAATTTCACCATAGCAATGATCTCAGTCAATTCGAGTTGTTTTTGAAAACTGTTGATTACACAACGACATTGAAATATCCCATAACCTGATCAAAGGGGGCTTTAGATATTATTGTAAAGCGACAACATGGGAGCAGCGGTCAACAGGTAAAACTTCTAGTTTGAACTGTTCTTTGATTTTTCTATGACTGCAATGGATTTCTTGGAAATTGATTTTTCCTTTGTAAAAAGGAAAATGGATCCAATCTTTCAAAACGATATCAGCATTTCTATTCAGTTTAAAGTGCAGACCAATAAAATAGCACAGCTTCGGATTATCCAAAGCATCCATGAAAGCGATTGGATCGTTTTTAATACCATGTAACAGTTTTTTAATGGCTTTCACTGATGTAGTGTTTTTTGCACATTCGACTTTAATAATTGCCAAATGTCGTGGTAGGTTTAGTACGATGATATCAATAAGGCCAGACGGATTTGTCAAAGTTGTATGTCTGAAAATATTTTGTTTGGTTTTAACCTCGATACCAGAGTGGTTAAATATTATTTCTAGTCGTTTTGGGACTTCATCCGTAATAAACTCGTCATCGTCACGGGCTTCTGAATAATTATAGGATCTCAAATTGAATGTTTTCAGAGTAGCCATAGCATCTTCAATCTGTCCGCCATGTAAATAGCGATTCAAATTAATCAATTCATGTTGACGAGTGTTGACTAAATATCCTTTCCTGTGGAAATCATAATTTGCTAGAGCATCTTCTAGTGCCATTTCAACTTCTTTGTTAGTCGATTTCAATCGTACTATTTCCCCATTATAATCGTCAATCGTAAAGTATCCGTTAGTCAAACAAATCTTATTGGACCATGGAATGATACGAACTCCCGGAGCAACTCGTTCTTCGAGAGATTTTTCACTAATTACCACGCCATTTTCATACTCCTTTAATGATTTTGAATATTGATAAAAATTTTCGATCATGGCATCCATAAATTCTAACTTTGCCCTGAACACTGTTATTTTTTTGTTGGATAAGCTTTTAATAACTGATACCGGATTGGAGACTCTAGGAGACTTGCATTGGTAATCGAATTGATAACCGCCATACCACTCGAACAAATCTTTGATAACCTCTTCGTCACTCCAGTCACATGTTATTCCAGCTTGTTTTCCAAACGAGGGAGCTCTAACTTTTGCCAACTCCTGTACATGGTATCTCAAGTCGGTTTCAATTTCTTCCTCTGTGAAACCAAAAACGGCGGCCATTTTGTTTCCATAGGTGAAATCTGGAAAACAATAAGTGCCTCCTCCCATGTAATAATCAAATTCCAAACTCGATAAACCAGTCACAAATGCAAGTCCTATATAATCGACGGTGTTTTCAATACATTCGTAAAACGAATTGTAGAACGATACTAAATCGTTAGCCATTTGAGAATCGTTATGTTTATTGGACAAAAGCTTCTGGTAGGAGGCGTCGTAATCATCGATCAAAATGACAACTGGTAATTGTTTTTCAAAACTTAATTTGTCGATTAGAGTGAAGATATTACCAATATCAAAATCAACGCCATACGATTTTGCTATTTCTTTAAAACGCTCGTGTAGTAGATCTTCCATTATTTCTACTCTCCCTGCGTGTAATAAAGCAAAATTAATATCAATTACTGGAAATTCTAACCATTTTGATTGCTTTAATTTGGGGAAACGATGCGAGAAACGGAGGCGCATCCACTCGGTGTTTCCAATTTCGTGCACGTACAGTCCTTCAAACAACGATCCGTTGGTAGCCATGTAGAAATGTTTAGCCATATCGACGAAAGTAGATTTACCAAATTGTCTTGGTCGAGCAACCAATTGGAGAGGGCGTTCTGTCAAATGTTTTAAATATCTAGTTTTGTCCACATACAAAGATTTCGTTGCTCGAATCCTTTCCCAGGAGTCAGTATCAGATGGCAGAGGACGCATCTCGTCTGCTGTGAAGCTTTTATCAGGCAAACAATATGATGTACTCTTCAAACTAGCAATTGTTATCAAACACACTAAAAAAAACGAATTCTCGGAAATACTCGTCATTTTTAAAGCTATTTACAGTGGACAGAAATTCAACATGGATGACAAATGAAGATCTACTACCTACTTACGTATTAATTTAGAATTTTAGATACTTGAATTATCTAATCTTTTTAAATCATCGTATGATTAGCATGACCCCGGAACCATTTTTTTGAAAACCTTTTTTGTTGTAATTGGAATTTTTAATGATCATGAGATAGGACAAATCCATCGTTGAAGAACATACATGTTGATATGTACAATGATACAGCCTGCACAACAATTGTCGACATCGACATTTACATCGACTACATTTTTTTCCAACATAATGATGGAAAAGTGATCAATTAATTATTTAGTAGGAATCTTCTGCCCGTACAAAAGCCAGGTAAATGAAAATTTTCGAAATTTTCTCATTATTTCTGATACCTCGACATGCCATCTCGACATGTAGATGTAAAATTCGATGCTCGAAATTTACATCTGCAACTATGCCGACCAATTTTTCAGAATTAAAAGTTCTGTTTCAGTGTTTAAAAGTTTAGTAAACATTCAAAAGTATGGTCTTGTTCAATGAGGAAAACAAGTTTTTTAGGGAATTGATGAAATTATTCACTTTTCCACAGTTTGGAGTTGTAGATCATATGATGTTGATGTGGATGTATTTGTTGATGTCAAATTTCCCATCAACATTAACATCGACATGTCGACATGAAAATGGATTAGTTTAGTACTCTTTGATAAAGTATTGCACCATCTTTGATATAAGGAATTTCTGTTCAACTTTTTGATTATACAGACTTCTCGTCTGTTCTTCTTCGGACGTGGACTTTGCATCAATGCTGTTTTCAGCATGAGCAATAGCCACATCAGAGGAAATCATTTTTGAGAAAAAAATTTAAAATTTGTAAACTCAAATTTTATAACTTTAAGAAGCAGGTGGTTGACATAAACTTTGATGTGAACGTTGATCCATCCACATCCGTCACTTTTGGATGCCCCATGTCGATGTGAATTTTGACCCTGTGTCGAGCCAATTGTTGAAACGAATGCAGATCAACATCAGTCAACAATTACATCGACAATTAGCTCAACACAGGGTTGTAATTCACATCGACATGTGGCATCCAAAAGTGACGGATGTGGATGGGTCGACATTCACATCAAAATTAACATGGTCATTGTTGTACAGGAGGCACCCATGTATATTTCCGACTTTTTATTGTGTGTAGCACACTATTAGTTTCGGTCTGAAAGTTGAAAAATTCTTTGGCTCGAATGTTCTCTTAGATGAATGGGCCAATTTTTTTGAAATTTTCATATGTAGATGTGGCCTAACAAGAGGCACGGAACGCTATAATTATAATTGCAATTATTGTAGTAACTTCTTGAGTACTTAAACGCAATTAATTACAAAAATTTGTACCAAAAAAAGAATAAAAAGGGGCAAAGGGCCATATCAAAAGCGAAGCCAACGTCAGTTTTATTGATTTACAACCTTTAGAAAATAAATTTTGAGTTAAGCAAACACAATGGGTGGTAAAAATTTAATTTTGAAGAGCATGTTTTTGGCTCCACCTGGAGTAAAACTTTGAATTTTCAAAATTGAACAATGAGAAAGGTTTTTATCACCATTGTGATTTCTTATCTGCCTCTTTTTATAAATGAAATTTCTAAATTTATGTAACACTGCAGGGGTTGTAAAATCATTTTCATTGTTCAATTTTGATTTTTTGTAAATTAAACAATGGAAAATGTTTTTACAACCCCTGCCATGTTACATTTATATAAGTTTAGTACCTAGGGGACCCTGCCTTATGACGGCGCAGTTCCTGAGATGGCACAATTCTTTCTGGCGTCTTCTGGCAACGCTGATGTAAAAACCAACTACACCCTGTCTTTGTGCTTCACATCTTGGACTTTTCAACATACTTAGTTGTACCTGCTCAAACAACTACCTTGCTTTCTTGAGAACTTATTTTTGTTTTTTGCGTAAAAATTTGTGATTGTTGCAATTTTTACCAGAAGCTCTTCCAAATTAGTTTCATTACTAAAAGTGACTGAAAGTATCTTATTATAATGTGTGAAATTTCATCTACTTTTCAATGCGCTACTCAGTTTTTTCATTAGTGTTCATGTTCATTCAAAATTGACTAAAATTTGAATTTGTATAACCAGTTCTATGATGGCACAGCCTCAAAAGCAAGAGCTTTTCTTCAACAAAAACGGGTAGAATTTGCTAATTTTCAGTTTCAGTTTTCTCTGAAATGTTGTGTTAAAAAAAAAAACAAGTTTTATAATATTATGATGTGTTAGAAAGTCTAAATTTTTGTTTTAAATACGTTTTTTATCAACAAGTGTCTTATTCATTGAGAAATTTGAACGACAAGCATACCATTTTTACATGGTTTCTTATGGGACTACAGTTTTGCTTGGGACCAAATGAGAACGTGAAATCCGGTAAAAATGAGCTGTAACATAATTGTGATGTTTACCGAAAGTAGCAAAGAAAGCCTCTATAAGTCGCACATTGTCCGACGTTTACCTCTATAACTCGAATATTTCAACTCATACCGTAAAGTGAGGTGAATAGAAACAATTTTGAAGTTTGAAGCGCTGTATCTCAAAGACAAATTGAGTTACAGAGCTGTGCGATGGCTCAAAAGTTTGATCTTGACCTACACTTTAATATGCAGTGTTTATATTTAACCTCCAGACACACACCTAGCACCCAGGTCCAAATAATAGGCAATTTTCTATTCACCTTAAGAGTGGGGTGAATAGAAACACTCCCCTTTTCCCCCAATTTTACCACAGTAAATGAACGAATTCGTGCAAATTATTGCCACATATTGTTAAAAACACATTTTCGTTGTAATTTATGATAAAAAAACCATTAAAAATTACTATTTCAATAAAAATTAAAAATATCCCTATATTTTCAGTATGATTTTCCAAAATTTTCACAATTTAGTCATATTTTGCCAAAATTCAATGTCATCTTGTATTCTTTCTGGATTCAAGACATGAAATGCAGTCAATGTGCCGTTGTACAGTCAGTACAGTCTGCAAAACGAATCAGGCTTACTTTTTCTCACGTAAAAACAATAGAAAACACGTGTTTCTATTCACCCCACTTTTCAAAAAAAAAAATTCATTTTTTCTATTCTTCAGCCACAAACATTTTTATTGACAGAATTTGTACTTATGATGATTGAAAAAGTTGTAGAACATTCCAATTAAGCGATTATTTCAACTTTCAATACCACAGTACAACTAGAACATATATTTCTAGACCAACATTGTTAGCTTAAAAAAAATCAGTAAAAAAGCATGGTGCTCATTTTCGGTGATGAAATCTCACCAGGTTGTCCAATATTGGCCGGGTTAATTTTTTTAACATCTGGAAGGTTGTACCTAGTAATTCCTGTTGAGTGTGCATCTTTCCGACTCAAGTGTAGCTACTGCGCACAGCATAAACAAAATTCCCAGTTTTTGTTTCTATTCACCCCACTTTACGGTACTTCTATCTTTTATGCACTTACATATCTCTCAATTCATTCATTTCGTAAGACCTCTATAACTCGAACATTCTCAAAATCTAACCCGCATAACTCGAAACTGATTACCTAGAAAACCTCTATAAGCCGAATGAATGACCATTCCCCTTGAATTTAGAGTTATCGAGAGCATACTGTATTTCATAAAAATGTACCTATTGTTGCAAAAAGATTGAAAAAAGTGAGATTGTCAGCCAAATTTCACTAAAAAAAACTCCAGCCTCTAAACAAATAAAATGGGTTAAATTAGGGATCCTAATGCATTCAATATGATACTTTCAATTGAATTCAAACAATATACTTAATGTTACAGTTTTACTTTTAAAATTGAATTTGCACCATCGGCGCATTTGACCTTACTTACAATTCATTCGATTGAGACAAGAGTTTGAAACCAAAAGTTTTACGTTTCTGGTGGTAAGTAGTAGATAGTCTGAGGGACCTTCCATCAAATTTTTGTTCATTTTGGTTGGATACTTTAGGAGTACCAGGCTTCGGAAAAAAAGTTGTGCCATCTTAAGGCAAGGTCCCCTATAGGTACAACAAAAGCAGGTGGCTACCCTTGAAGAATCATTTTTCATAGTCAAAGTGATATTTTCCAGTCTTGATATTTTTCTAATTTGAGACTTGCCCAGCCTTAGTTTTGGAGCCTTCTTCAGATTTTTGGAACTTGAAATTTCCACAAAATTTCATCAAATGAAGCTGGAAATCCAAAATTCACGCTAGACTGCAACTTAAACACACCATTAAGTTGACTGCTGGTGAGTGCAAGTGAATTTGGAGCATTTTTTGAAAATTCCTACAGCCTTCAGCAGATTTTTGAAACTTGATATTTCGAATTTCATGAAATATTCATTCTGTAAACTAATTTCAATACGCCATGAAGTCGACTACGGATAGATTTCAAGTGATTTTGGAGTCACCAGCGACTTTCTAAAAATTACTGGAGCCTCCGGTACATTTTTTAAACTTGAAATTTACACAAAATTTCATCAAATGGAATTTGTAAAGCCAAAATTCACTCTTCAAAATACGCGTTAAAGTCGATTCGGACAGATTTTGTGACATTTTTGGAAAAACAGAAATTTCTAAAAATTCGCTGGATGCCCCAAAACGGATTCGAATTGCCTGCAATCCACTTCGAAACAACGTCCAAAATAGAATGCAACCCGAATTTTATCTTTCTTGCTCGAACGATGGCGGAAGGGTAATTTTTCATATTTTTGAAGAAGTATGAAATCGATGAACAAAAAATAAGTTTCAGACTGGAATACACTGATTTTGAAAAAAAAATAACGGGTACCTACCTTATCGGCTATCAAGGTCCAAAAAATAGCTGGAAGATTCAAAACGACTTGAAACCCATAATTAGTTGCGGAGTGAATTTCGACTTCACAAGACCAAAATGACTTGAACTCACCAGCAGAGTGCAGCAAGAATTTTAGATTTCCAACTTCGATGAAATTTTGTGAAAATTTCAAGTTTCAAAGATCTACTGGAGACTCCAGAACGGCTCAAAATGGTTTTAAACCGTTTCCAATCGATTTGGCCGATCAAAAATAGGGTACCTATATTCCAAATTTCAGCTTTCTAGACACCTTTCAGTAAAATTTTGATTTTTTTCTCATTTTTGGCAAAAATTTGATTTTTAAAAATTCGCCAAAAATCGAAAAATGCACTTTAGCGAGGATCGGAGAGCGGGTAGGGGGAGGGGGTAGTAGGTAATATGAATTAGGTAGGAAACGATATGCATGAGACAGCAAGAAGTTTAGGCAAAATAATTTATTTTCATAAGAAATTTATTAAGGTGCTGCCTTTCATGGATGCTTTGGATAATAATTCAAATCGATTTTATATCATCGGATTACATTTCCCAGTAACACTAGAAAATGCAGATATCTTATCGAAAAAGTATAGTCCTATTCTACATACCTTATTGTGAACGAAAATTACATTTCAACAAAATCTAACCCAGTTTCAAATTCATGATCAATAAATTCAAAATGATCCTCATTTTGAATTTATTGATTATGAATTTGAAATTGGCTTAGATTTTGTTGAAATGTAATTTTCGTTCACAATAAGGTATGTAGAATAGGACTACGTTTTTTTCGATAAGATATCTGCATTTTAATTCAGTTGGAAATGTTAACCAAAGGGATAAAATCGATTTGGATTATCCAAAGCATCCGTGAAAGGTTTTCAATAAACATTAAAATACTTAGTCGACGAGTTCATTGATGGCTTTAACGAATCAAGTTGATTTGGATACTTTTACTTCGAATATTAGTGCGCGTATTCCTTTAGATTTATTGTGCGGATAATCCCGGTCCTTCAAATTGATATCTTTATAAAAATTTTCTTCTATAGGTAATAACGTAGTCTATTCCGGATTTGTCCTATGATGAGTTCCTTTCTAGTTTTGAAGTAGGTTGTTGAATGACCGCAAAATAATTGTCTGTACTCTGTAGAATAGTTATATGTAGGTACTAGCTTTTCTAATAAGCCCACGATTCCATATTCTTCCCACATCACATAATTCAACGAATCGAAGGGTGGACTTTATATAGCAATCCTTCTTGGAGGTACTGTTATCTTCAACTATAGGTATTTGGAAACTTTAGTTATCGCAGCTTCAACCCACAAGTTCAAAACAAAAGTGATACAGAAATCAAACATGCATATTGGTCGATTTTTTGTGGAAGACAATTCGTCAATTTTTACAACATTTTTATAAAGCATCAGCGATTTCGGATTTTTACGTACAAGATTCTTGTATTAAATTCGATAAATCGATTTGGTGTTTGCCCAGTATGTGACGTTATTTTTTTTCTTAAAAGAGTTTTAATCGCCATGGACACCGGGTTGAGAACTTTTGGAATTTGCAGAGATAATCGAATCTGTACCCATCAACGTATTCTGCTAATTCTTTCGCTATAGTTCATTAATTACATCGTTTTCATTGTAAATTTTCGAGGATTCTCTGGGTTGGAGATCTTAGTTTTGATTCAAGGTAATCTTCCGTAATGTCAAAGGTAGTGGCCATTCTGCTGCCATAAATTCTATAAATTTATGGTAGCCGAATGGCCACTGCGTTAGACATTAGGAAGATGAAGAGTAAGACAAATCCAAGTTACCAGCTTGCAATACGAGATCGTAATCATTATTACTCTCTTTGCGTGTAATAAAGCGAAATTAATATGAATTACTGGAAATTCCAACTGATTTTTTTGATTTGGGGAAACGATGTAAGAAACGGCGGCGCATCCACTCGATGTTTCCGTTTCCGTGCCCGAACAGGTCTTCAAGCAGCGATTCTTTCGTGGCCATGGAGACATTTTTGGCCATATCAACAAAGGTCTCGTAGATTTCCCAAAATATCGTCTTGGTTGAGGAACTGGCCAGAGAGGGTGTTCTTTCAAATGTTTCAAAATCTAGTTTTGTCCACATTCCAAAGATTTCATCACTCGAGTCTCGAATCGTTTCCCAGCGGTTACTATCGGATGGCAGGGGACGCATCTCTTCTACGCTGAAGCATTTTTTGGGTTAACAATACGATAATACTATTCAAACGATAGAAAATTCTCGGAAATACTCATCAGAGGACAGAAATTCAACTTGGATGAGCAAATAATGATCTATGTACTACATACCAATTAAAACTTCATTCGATGAAATTAATTTACCTATTTGAATTATCTAATCTTTTAAATCATCGTATGATCAGCATGAACCTCATTTTTCAAAATCAATTTAGATGTAATTGAAATTTTTAATGATCACGAGATAGGAAAAATCTATCTTATCATTCTTCAAGAATTTACCAAAGTGAAAATTAAAATGCGAGCCAGAGGCAAATATTTGGTTCCATCTCTGTTTTTTGAAAGGGGGGGGGGTGCCGAATGAAAATTTTTCGGGAGTAATTGCAACCCCCCCCCCCCCCCCCGCCGATCCTCCGCGACAACTTTTTTCTTAAAGGGGACGTCCTAAGGAACATCTTAAAGCAAACTTGTCAAAGAAAAAGTTGGCCTTACTTACAAAATGGCGGCCATTTTGATTGACAGGTAAGCCGAAATCGCAGATTTTGCGTTTTAACATAGGACTTGCACGAACTTTTTCAAACTTTACAAAGGTAGATCGAGAGATCATGCAAAAATTCATCACCTGTCAAAATTTCAAGGGCTCAAGTGCGTCTTTCGATTTTTGGTGAATTTTTGAAAATCGAATTTAGGCCAAAAATGAGGGGAAAAAATCAAAATTTTACCAAATTGACCAAGAAAGCTGAAATTTGGGATATATCCTATTTTCGACATGCCAAATCGACTGGAAACGGTTTCAATCCGTTTTGAGCAGTTCTGGAGCCTCCATCAGATTTTTGAAACTCGAAATTCCCACAAAATTCCATCAAATTGGAGTTGTAAAGCTGAAATTTATTCTAAAAACTAATTTCAATACGCTACGAAGTACTGTAGGTGAATTTCAAGTCGTTTTAGAGCCTCCAGCGACTTTTTGAAAATTCCTGAAGCATCCAGGAGATTTTTGAAACTTGAAATTTCCCCAAAATTTCTTCAAACTGAGATGGAAAGCTGAAATTAACTCTACACTCCAATTTTAACACCCTCTGAAGACGACTTCAGGTGGGTTCAAGTCATTTTAGAGTTTCCAGCGACTTTTTTGAAAATTACTGGAGCCTCCGGTAGATTTTTGAAACTTTAAATTTCCCAAAAATTTCATCAAACTGAGATGGAGAGTCGAAATTCATTCTGCAAACTAATTTCAATACGCTACGAAGTGGGCTGCTGGTGGATTTTAAATCGTTTTGGAGCCTCCAGCGACTTTTTGAAAATTCCTGAAGCCTCCAGCACATTTTTGAAACTTTAAATTTTCGCAAAATTTCATCAAATGGAGATGGAAATATGAAATTTACTCAATATTCCAATTTTAACACCCTCTGAAGACGACTTCAGGTGGGTTCAAGTCATTTTAGAGCCTCCAGCGACTTTTTTGAAAATTACTGGAGCCTCCAGTAGATTTGTTATACTTGAAATTCCTGCAACAATAATTTATCAAATGGAGTTGGCAAGCTGAAATTTACTTCGCAGACTACGTGATGGTTTCAAATGGTTTTGAAGCTCTTAGCTACTTTTAGGAAATTTCAATTTTCCAAAAAAACGTCATACAGCCTTTCAAAAAGTCGCTGGAGGCTCCAAAACGACTTGAAATTCACCAGCAGTCAACTTCGTTGCGTATTGAAATTAGTTTGCAGAATGAATTTTGACTCTTCATCTCAATTTGATGAAATTTTGGGGAAATTTCAAGTTTCAAAAATCTCCTGGATGCTTCAGGAATTTTCAAAAAGTCGCTGGAGGCTCCGAAACGACTTGAAATTCACCTACAGTACTTCGTAGCACATTGAAATTAGTTTTTAGAATAAATTCCAGTTTTACAACTCCAATTTGATGGAATTTTGTGGGAATTTCTAGTTTCAAAAATCTGCTGGAGGCTCCAGAACTGCTCAAAACGGGTTGAAACCGTTTCCAATATATTTGGCATGTCGAAAATAGGGTATATTCCAAATTTCAGCTTTCCTGGTCAATTTGGTAAAATTTTGATTTTTTCCCTCATTTTTGGCATAAATTAGATTTTCAAAAATTCACTAAAAATCGAAAAACGCACTTTAGCACTTAGAATTTTGACAGGTGTTAAATTTTTGCATGATCTTTCGATCTACCTTTGTAAAATTTGAAAAATTTCGTGCAAGTCCTATGTTGAAACGCAAAATCTGCGATTTCGGCTGACCTGTCAATGAAACAGGCCGCCATTTTGTAATTAAGGCCAACTTTTTTTTGGGCAAATTTTCTTTGAAATGTTCCTTAGGATGTCCCCTTTAAGAAAAAAGTTGTCCTGGAAGATCGGCGGTGGGGGGTGCAATTATTCCTATTGTCATATGCCGGACTATAAAATTATTACGAGTCTGATAACACAACATCCCAAACTACGACAGTGTGAATTGAGTTGCCGATCTCAAAATTTGAAGGGAACAACTCAATTTTATACAGTGCCTCTCCCTCCTCGTTGTAATTCTCCTCAAGTGGCATAAATTGCCATTTATTCGATAAGTAAATATTAAATAAAGTGTACTCTTTAGCTGTATTCTCATGCTCGAAACAATTTGAAATAAATTCCACTCATCTTGAAAATATTTTACAGACGAAGTAATGGATTTCAGACGTTCGATTACGTATCCAGTAATCGATACGGAATTACAAAATATCAAATTACCAGCCAACAATACGAACAGCATCAACGCCATACACGAGGCCGAAAAACTCATCAAAACAGCAGAAAGCGTTTAAGAGTGAATCGCGTGTGGCAAAGGCAATTGCATTTTAAAAGCGAATACTCGCCAAACTGTGATATCGAGTTTATACTTTCCAGTCAGTACGCTGCAAAGCTACGCTATATTGCTATATACTTTTGCCTATAGATGAGAAAAAATGTATTACAGCATCGGAACAAAACTTTATAGGATATTCAGTATTATAATTTTAAAATGTCTTTTTCGTGTCTTCGTTCTCGTCTCTGCCATACCATATCAATCATACTCAATTTTTTTTTATCCGAAACATCCTTCGCATACTGAATTACTACATATTATTACGAATGCTGCTGGATATACGTATACGATATTGCTCGTATATTTACTACCTACCAGCTACCTATATATTCTTATTCTATCTAAATCAAATTTATATAGGTACGTTACAATATAAATCTTTTTGGAAAAATTTATAACTTGTAGAAAGCAAATATCGAGACTTTCAATAAGAACCATTGTAATTTTTACACGTTCCTATTCAATTGTTGAAAATGTTATCTTATATATAGGTATTTTTTTCTATTACATAAATAAATATAATTCGATTTCATGCGTTTGTGGTACATATGTACAACAGTAACATAAGAAAAAACGTCTTGGTGTGAGGAAGTAGTTGAAAAAGCACGTAAGTGCGTAGTTGGTCGTCCTTCGATGACCTGCAGAAATAAAAACCGTTTGAGGGTATTTTTTTTTTTGGCAAGACTTTAAAGCAGAAGATATAAACTTTGAAAACATCGTGTCTTCGATCATCGTATCGAAAGTTTTTTGAACTAAGTAAGTTTGAAAACTTTCCAATTCGTACATGGGCCTAACGAAAAAAGTGCTGGATATACGAACAAGATGTAAAAATTTTTAGACATGTGCTCGTAAATATGGAATGAACGTGTCTATTTTTAAATTAAAATACTCGTAGGCCAAATTGTTGCTAATGGTCATTTCTGAATGCGGAATGAAAATTTGTAGATATTTTCAAAGTTTTTTTCTCAAATGGTTCCTAATCCTTGAGTAAAAAAACACACATAATTTCTGAAAGGGGTTAAACACTTTGGAATACAGTGGTGCCAATTTTTTAGTCAATATTACCAATGAAAAAAATATGGTTTGTGTTTTTGGCTCTCATTTTCAATTTCTTTGGAATCAGCTAAACCAAGTAAACTAAAAATTGGCACCACTGTTTTCCAAAATATTTCTCCATTTTCAGAAATGATATCTTTCGATGTTCTAGCATAATTAATGCGAACTATTGAGAAGAAAAAATTTTCAAAACACAAATTTACCTACCCAAAAATAAGCGTTTTGCAAATTTTCAACCACTCATGATGGAACCCCAAAAGGTACGTATCTCGGATTTTTATGGCAATAGCAAGAGCAAGAGAATCCCAATTACTTTCCAAAACAGGTTGGGCAGCGTCAGGAACGAAAAAACCAAGTATTTTTCAAAAAGGACCCCTGTTTGAGGACCGATTTCTCCCCTCTAGAGGCACATCTGGAGCTAAAAAAATTTCTGAATAACTTTCAACTCAAAACGAAGGTCTCTGCTGAATTTGGTCAAAATCCTGCGACTTCTTTTCTCAGGATCCACCCTAATAAATATGCTTTGACAACCACTTTCGAAATACCTAAATGAGGAAAAAAATTGATTTTTGGGGCAACACTTTTTTTAAATTTCCAAAAAGTTCATAATGTGCGGTTGGGCAGCTGCTTTTCCAGAAATATTCTTTCTTAACCACAATATCCCCCATACGAACACTTCTGGATTGATGATTTCGAATCATTCGCGTTCTGGGGCCTTCGGTGCATTTTCAGGCAAATTTTTGGATTTTATACCTAACTAGTGTTTTAAAAAAATCATAAAAATTATCAAAATGAATTTTAGGTTGAACAAACTTGAATCAACCGTTTTTGTGATTCCTTGGGTCGATTTTCAAAACCAAAAATTTTGAAATTCGAAAATCCAAAGATTCTCTGGAAGCTCTAGAGCAATTTTAAACCACCATCGTCAATCGATTAGGGTGATTGAAAATGGACTAGAAACTGATGTTTCATTTGTCTAGTATGTAAATTTATCAAATTTTCAATTTTCAAAAATTGTCCAAAAATGAAGGAGTTCACTAAGATTATCTAAATTTTCCAACATTTCACAACTTATTTGAACCTGAAACATTTTTTTTTTTACATTTTTTAACAAAATTTCAAGAAAAATTAAAATGGTTTGCAAACTTAGTTTGCCTCTCCCCCCTGTAGTAATATAGTATCCGTAGGTCCCACCGAAGAAGTTCATCAAATTTTTCTCACCACTACCTATACATCAAATCAAATCTCATCAAATACTCCAATGTATGATGGAATCAAAAGCGAATCTGCAAGCTATAACAAAGCCCAGCAAATTATTCAAAATCTACAATTAACTAGTGATGCAGACAGCTTATTTACAATCGATGATGGTGTAGCTTACAGAGGTCATTGAATTGTCATTCCTGAGTCCCTTTGAAAAATTGCTCTCAATAAACTCCACCATACGCACATCGGAGTAACAAAAATGAAGTAGCTGGCTCAAAAATATCTATATTGGAAAAACATCGATAAGGATACTGGAAATTAAGTGTATGGTGAGAGATTGTGAAAAATGCACCACAGCTCAGAAAAGTCCTGCAAAAGCTCCTCTACATCCTTGGGATGAGCCTAGCAGCAATTGGCAGCACATTCGTATTGACTATGCCAGTCCATTTCAAGGATACCATTTTCTAGTTGTTGTTGATGCGAAATCAAAATGGATGGAGGTAGGCTTTCAGAGAAATGCACCCTCTTCAGAATCTACAATCGAAATGTTGAATTCAGTTTTTGCTCAAACTGGATTTCCTGAAATAATCGTTTCCGACAATGCTAAAATTTTCACTAGTGAAACCTTCTCAACATATTGTAAAAATCGAAGTATTTCCCAGAAATTCATCGTGCTAGGTCATCCTGCTACCAATGGGCTAGCAGAGAGAAATATTCAAACACTGAAGAAACATTTATCTTCAGCAGATGACTTGCAGCCACTGAGCAAAAAATTACAACAGATCTTAATGCGTTATTGAGCAACTGCGTTGAAAAATGGAAAATCTTCAGCGGAATTATATCTAAATCGAAAATTACATAAGTTACCTATTCTATTCAATTAGACACAATTTTTCCAGTGAAACCAGAACTAGTTACCAAATCAATTTTCAAAGGCACATGCCAATTCCAACAGGGAGATCGTGTTCAAGCTCCATATTATTTGAATAATAAATCTCAATGGCATCCAGAGAGATTGTTCAGAAAATGGGAAATCTCTACTACCTAGTCGAGGTTATAAAATCAAGCGACACATCAATCAACTTCAACAAGGTTCACAAAAAGTAGCTTTCATGCCTGAAACAGCTGTACCTGAAGTAGTTGAGCCTCATCAAATGTGGAAAACGCCGGAGACTCTGTTACAGGTAATTTTATCTTCAAGTACTTCGGCAAATACAGATACAGGGCCAGAACGATTGAATCACAGTCAATAAGCACAGCATCCGCCAATCATGCTCATGCGCCAGCTATCTTCGAGGCACTGAGGCAGCATAAGAAACCAAAATATCTGAACAATTACATTCAATAATTTGTACATATTTTTAAATTATTTTTTTATTTATTTATTTTCTGTTGTGCTTATTTTTTATTCTAAGTACTTCTATTTATTTATCACTTTTTGAAATTTTTGCGCAAGGGGAGACTGTATGTAGTATCTGTAAATCCCCCACCCATTCGATTCTTATCTCTCCATATACATAGCAACATAGTTACCATTTTATACTCTAGTACCTATGTTGTATCATTGTACATAGTTCGTTACCAATAAATGTATTATTCAAGCGTGTTTGAGTACCTACACCCCCACCACATTCCATTTTACCAAAAAAAGTTAACTTTCCTAATCAAAAAAGTTGGAAAAAGAGTAACCAAAAGTTGATTAAAAAATGACCAAAAAAAGTTACAAAATGTGAGCAAAACATTTTAATGTAGAAAAAAATCATGTAAAAAACAAATTAAAACGTTCTGGTACTTAATTTTAATTTTTTTTTTTTTTATTAAAAAGCAAGGCTCTTAAAAACTTTTATGGACAACAAAATAGGAATTTTCACAATTTCTGGCAAAAAAGAACAATTTTTTGGGCAAAAAGCGAGACCTTTGAACAATTTTTGGATAAAAACGAGTTTTTTTAGAACTTTTTGCAAAAAACGACAGTTTTTAAAAATTTTGTTAGAAAGAGAAAATGTTTGACAATTTTTGACAAAAAATAAGACTTAATGGTTTTAGCAAAAAGCAGGACCTTTTTGGAGATCATCGGCATGAAAGTCGTACTTTTTAGAAATTTTGTCCGAAAAAGCGAAACTTTTGATTAATTTTCTGAAAAAAAGTAAAAATCTTCAGCAATTTTGCTAAAAATCGAGAATTTATATTCAGAGGCAAAAACTTGACTATTACAACAAGAAGAAGATATTTTTGGAAATTATTGGCAAGACGACCTCGGACATCCAGACAGGCACTCAGACAATCTCGAGAGGCCAGACAGACAGGCAGACAGACGATCACAAGAGACTAGACAGGTAGGTCAGTGACCTTGAAAGGCTAGTCAGACGGGTTAATGACCTTATGAGGCAAGATAGAAATACAGACAACCTTTAGAGGCCACACTGACAGATGAACGATCTTGAGGTGCCGGAAAGGTGGACAAGGAAGTCAAAAAAACAAATATTTTTCAAAAGTGAATCTTTGATTTCTTGGATTATGATTTTCAAGTACATACATACACAAGTAAGTCAATCTCACAAAAATTTGCGTTGAGAGTGATTATAAATGTCAAAAGGACAAGTTTCTTCCTTTTAATTCAGTCCTCGATCCATTTTGATATTTTTAATGAGCTCAAATGTGCTCGAAAATTACCAATTCTTGTCAAATAACTGGGTACCTTCATAATAATGTTGATACTCGTCAATTGTGATTTTAGTAACGTCAATACAGAACAATGCAAGTTTTATTCTATAGCCCATCTTTGCAATTAAACATTATTGAAAATTACAATTTTATCTTTACTACTCGTACTGCTCAAGAGCTCAAGTATACTTGTCAAATAGTAGGGTACATTAGGTTACGTTAGACTGAGACTTACACAAATGGATAAAAATAATTTTTATCGCATGTTTTTCTTAAGCATATATGGTTTTTCAAGCAATCGAGTAGTAATTAGTGGCTCATGTTTCGAGTTAATCGTCATAAAATCATTAGCAAAATGTATCGATTATTTTTGGTGTTATTCGTTTCGGTGATAATCGCTGATAATTCCGCATCAGAGCACGAGTCATCGAAAAAAAACGACAATCCGTTAATCCTAACCCCATTGATAAAAAAAAGGAGACATCGATTCAGCCAGAGAAAAATCAAAAGTAGCTCCATTGCTTCCCAACATCTTCAGCCATTCGGGATACTTGACGGTAAACGAAACGACGAATTCTAATTTGTTTTTCTGGTTTTTCAAACAATCGAGTTCAGATTGGTCATCACGTCCTGTGATACTTTGGTTACAAGGAGGTCCCGGCTGTAGTTCTATGTTCGGACTTTTCACTGAAAATGGTCCTTTTCGAGTCAAACGTGGTAAACTGGTGAAAACCAGGTACTCGTGGACCAATCATTATAACGTCTTGTACATCGATAATCCAATCGGTGCTGGGTTTAGTTTCACCGATGGTTATTATGTTGCGAGTGAACGAGAAGTTGGTCAACATTTATTCGACGCGTTGACTCAGTTTTTCGCATTATTCCCGGAGCTTCGCGAAAATAAATTTTTCATATCGGGAGAATCGTACGCTGGGAAATATCTTCCAGCTTTAGGCTACGAAATATATAGTAGGAATCCGAACATGCCGTTTCCGATAAATTTAAAAGGTATTTTTATCGGGAACGGATACAGTGATCCGGAAAATATGATGGAGTATGCTGAGCATCTTCATAGACTCGGATTGATCGATCGCAGAGAGAAGTTGATACTGCAGCAATATGAAGAAGATGCCAGAATACTGATTCGAAATGCTCGATGGGACAATGCCGTCAATGCTTCGAATAAAGTTCGACAATACGTTCGTAAATTCATTAATTTTACAGTTTTGTATGATTATACTTATGAGAATAAATCCAACGAAGGCAATTCATACATCGATATTATAAACGACGACGAATTCAGAAGAAATATTCATGTTGGACGAACGGAATTCTACTCATGTTCTCTTCAGGTTTCTCTACACCTGAGAGATGAAATTTACCAAAGTATTAAGCCACTAATTGAAGAATTATTGGAAGTATATCCGATAATGTTCTTTAGCGGACAGTTGGATATTATTGTAGCTCATTATTTGACCTCTGATTTCATCAACCAGCTGCATTGGAGTGGAGCTGATGGATACAGCGAAGTGAAAAGAAACATGTGGTACGTCAATGATCACTTGGCAGGTTATTATAAAACTTTCGGGAATTTGAAAGAAGCCCTGATTCGTGATGCTGGGCATATGGTTCCTGTAAAACATCCATTGTATTTGTTGGATTTGCTGGGTAAATTTGTTGATGGTGAAATTTAATTCTAAGCCAATTAAGTAGGTATATTATACCTCGAAAGAGTATTAAAACTTTTTTTTTTGTTGTTAGTTTAGGTATTAATTGGTCACTTAGTCAGTGATATGAAAAATAAGAGTACCTACTGAATTTAGGAATAAAAGTAATCCATTATGACACCAATTTATTTGGTCAAAAAGTTTGTATCGAGTTTCATCTTCCAATGGAAATTTCAATCAAAGGTAGTAAAACCACTTCTCAAGTCACAATTATTAATGTTTCTTGAATTACAAATTTCAGGAAGCTTTTGTCCACGTTTCAAGACAATTTGGTTCTATTTTCCAGAATTGAATTTTCGAGAAATCATTAATGAAAAGTTTTGAAAGTGTTGACGTTGGAAAACCAATTTTTTCGCATCAAAATTGATGTTGCTTCTTTTGGAATTATGAATTTTTCAAAGTATTTGACCATTCAAGATGCTATATCCTACCTATACTACATATTCTAAAAAATATTGAAAAAGAAAAATTATGTTTGATTCAGTATGCTTATCGCTTATGCATTTTTTTTTGCAAAAATACCCCCCCTCTCCCCCCATGTCATGCATTTGTACCATCATTTGACATACTTTGGTACATAAATCACTTCTACCTTTCTTAAAGATGACTGTATAGAGGCCTGGAACCTTTTCCATTCGACTTCTCGATGTTTAAAAAAAAATCACAACAGACAGAGACACCTATCTCCATATCTTCTACAAATTTTCGAAATTTTTAACCTTTTCAAACCATACCTAAGTATGAGACATTTTTTTAAGAGAACCTTCTCCAGAAATGCTTGATATTGAATTTTGAGCTCATATGGCCATATTAATGAAGTACCTAGGTTGGGTAGGGGGGGGGGGAGTTGGCTCAAACGATTTTTCTAGGTTCATCTACACTTTAACCATTTGAGGGCATGAGATTCGCCAAAATCGGAGGAAGTGCGAATTTCACCTAGAAGCGTACCGAACGGTGGAGTTGTAAAGGAGGGGGGAGGGTAGATTTTTGAAATTATTCCCACAAAATTTTACCAAATGAAATTTAAAAGCTGAAATTCATTTTGAACTTTAATTTTAACATGTTGAATCGACTGAAGGTGGTTTCCAGAGGCGTGTCAAACTGAGGGGGGTAGGGGGTGTCTCATCCCCTCTCCTAAACATAAATTTATGCGAAAAGTTGGGAATTTAAGAACAAATTGGAAAATTTGGGAAAGATTGGGAAGAAAATTTGTAAGCAGGGAAAGCCAAAGAGTTGCCAAAAACCCTGAGTTTTTTACTTCTTGAATTAAAAATTTCAAAGTTTTCGCCCTAGCTTCGCTCGGGGCAGATAATTTTCCTTTTCCTTTTTCCAACCGAAGTTACATGGTAAGAAAATTGACTTCGCACATCAAAAATACCTAATGTTGCTTTACTTGAAATTTTCCACAAAAAAAAGTCCTCTCCAATGCATTCTGGTCAAAACTGCCAAAAAGCTTGAACTTCTGTTGAAATATCAAAAAATGTCCCAAAAGTGGTTGTTTTGATAATATAAAAATTATGTCATAAAAAAATGAAGAATTGTGAATTTTGGAGAGCTTTTTCCCTCCTTTCACTCGGGCCCCATATTCATATTTTTAAAAATATTATAGGACTATAGGTATGTACCTTCTTGAAACTGAAAATGCTAAATCCATGAGAACCAACTTTTTGCAGCTTCAAAAATTCAACAACACCGTTGTTTTACTTTTCGAATCATCAATTTTTTACAGGTTTCGCCCTCGCATCACTCATGGTTAGATCATTTTTCTTCTCTTTTTCTTTGACCAAAGTTGGAGGGTTGAAAAACGACTTCTCACATCGAAAATAATGTTGTTTTACTTTTGAAAAATTATTAATTTTCGAAAGCTTTTGTCCTGGCTTCACTCGGTCCTTCCTATTTTTAAAGATATGGTTTCCTCAAATCTACTGTTAAAATTTAAAAATGTTGAAGCTGCATATAAAAATCAACTTTTTTCATCAGTTATTTTACCTTTCGAATTATCAATTTTTCAAAGCTTTTGCTTTCAGTTTTCTCGGGCAAATTCGAATTCTACTGTGCAATTTTTCAAAAATTTTCAAGAATGAAAAATTAACTTAAAAAATTCAAGAAAAATAACTGAATCAATATCTACAGGGTTTGCGAAATTTCATTCAAAAATGCCAAAAAGCACAAAATTTTGACGTTGAAACTTCTTATATTGAAAATGATTTTTTTTTCAAACGTCACAAATTGTTCTGAAGCTTTCGCCCTCTCACTTCGCTCGGGAAAAATCCAACTTATTCCGCATCTTTTTGAATTTGATTTACAAGGGCAAAAGACTTAAAAATACGAAAAAATTGTGAATTTTTGATTTTTGATTTCAGTACCTACCAACCTTTGCAATAGAATAATTGAATTTTTTTGTCAAGCATAAAAGCATCGTTTTTGAACATTTGAATATTGTTCAACATTTTTCTTTTAAACTCCCCCTTCCAAAATTTGTTCCAGCAACATTTGGTAGCTTGCACGAAAATTTCTAGAGGGAGGGGCGAAGGGTCTACGCTATAAAATTGGAAAAATCTGGCGGAAAAAGATGGAAAAATGTCGGTCTCGCCCCTCCCAATACGTCACATCACTTCATTACCTAATTCCTCTGATTTCACCATCTTGTGGTTTAATGCTCTTCAAGTCTTATAATGTCAACTCGAATTCGTCTCCTGAAGGGATAGAGGCCAGAGGGACTTCCTCGATGTGTTTAGTGGTACTAGCCTCGTGTAAATCTACCTTGTCACCTTTGGTAGACTGAAACAATGGTTTTCTGTTTGATGGTGTTTTTCGCTTGAGTCAGCTGATAACGAAGTACATACTAGTATAATCGACCCATCGTGATTCATTCATTATGCACATATCATTGTCTTATGTTACATTTGGAGAAATTAGTCTGTTTTGTTTATTATGTCCATGACTCTCGAGTAGAATGTGTAGGTATTTATGAAGTTCTCTAGTTGACATTTGTGTTGGTAGTTAATTTGTTATCCTAATGTGTTTCTGAAAAAGCTACCTTGTCAGTCGTACGTACTACGTAGTTGTATGCACGAAATTAGGTACGGTGATGTGTTCATAAATTGAAACTTTTTCGATGGTGTACATTTTTAGCACTCATTTAAAGGTCATTAGGCAAACACGAGTAGGTAATTTTTTTTCTCACTCTATCAAAAAGATTTTTCCAATTTTTTACTTTAGGAAGCTGCTGTGCATTTTTCATGCTCCATTCCATTCGAAATGAAAAGCCCTTTTCAAAACGGCTCGTGTATTTTTGGTGGTATTTTTTTGAATTATATTCTGTTACTCGTTGATGGAGAAAGCTCGTTTCGAAAATCTCATCGCAGCACAAAAGAAGATCTCGCTTTCCTTAATTTCCAGCTAAAAGTTGAAACCTTATAGCATTTTGATTAAAGTTAATCTCATGGGTGTGACGATAAACAAGATATAAATTTAATTATTTTTTTGCTCCTTTCTCCGATCGAATCTCACGCTTAAGTGCTCATAGTACATACAAGTATACGTCTTAATACTCGTGCTCGCTTATATACGTACGAATCGCAATAACGTATTTATTTACTTTTATTTTTTTCTCGTCGATATTTTCTAGCCTTTATTTGCTCATCGTTGAGTACTATATACCTACTATATCTGCCTAAATAAACGTCTGCGTAGTTATATGAAAACGTGCGACAATCCACGAAAATACAATTGTACGAAAAACTAAATTTAGCAAAGGGGAAAAAAATAAGGAAAAAATAATATCCACCGGAAAACATCGTGTGTATCGAAAAACGTTTGGAATAAACCGTGTAAATGTGTAATCCTTAGGCGATAGTACATAATTGTTGGCCGGAATCTTTTGCAATCCCAGAAGAACCAAAGGCGATAAATTGTTTTTATACGCTTATTTCCTCGCCAATCGAATTACCATTTAGCCAAGCCCGAGTGAAACTTTTTCGGCGGTAAATTTTTAATTCGATTTTAATCGCTTTATATACACCAACGTGTATATAGTACAGTCATTTTAGCAAAATTTTTAGTCGAACCTCGAAAAAATTGGGGGCAAGCTGAATTTCACATTATTTGTTCAGATTGGTCTCTAAAACAACCCATCAAAAGTTGCACCCCGCAACTTGACTGCTACCCCCGCAAGAGGTCATTAACCTTTGGCGAAACATGTTTTTCGGCTTTATCGCCGAAATGAAGGGTCCAAGAGGGAAAATGTTCGAATAAATATTATTCTACGTTAAATTTCCTATTACCATGACCAGTTCAGTTTTTCCCAAAATGGCGATTTCACACTTACTAAGGAGGGGGTAAAGTTGTCAATTTTATGAAAATTGTTTTAAAAAATGAAAATCGACCATTTAGAACGTGAACTCGATTCACGGTACACTCGAAAATATTTTGACCAAAGTTGCACGCCGAAACTTGTATGATACCCCCGCAAGAGGTCATTAACCTTTGTCAATCTACGTTTTTTGGCAATTTAACCGAAATGAAGGGTCGGAGGGGAAAAAGTGATTGAACTAAAATTATTCTACGTTAAATTTCTTATAGGCATGGCCAGTTCAGCTTTTCCCAAAATGGCGGTTTCACGCTTACTCAGAGGGGGGAGAGGGGTAATGTTGTCAATTTTATGAAAATTGTTTTAAAAAATGAAAATTGACAATTTGAAACGTGAACTCGATTCAAGGTACATTCGAAAATATTTTGACCAAAGTTGCACACCGCAACTTGTCCGTCACCCCCCCCCCCGCGCCAAGAGGTCATTAACCTTTGTTAATCTACGTTTTTCGGCTATACCGCCGAAATGAAGGGTCGGAGGGATAAAAGTTTTCTTTTCTATTTTGAAAACTAAAAATGTCAAAAATTTCCTAGGACACTCAAAATGACTCAAAATGCCTCCCAATTGATTTCTTTGTTCGAAAATAGGCTGTAAGCCAAATCGTAGCTTTTTATGTTGATTCGTTCGCAAACTGCTATTCATTCACCTATTTTTTCAAAAAACCTCATCGGAGAAAAGTTTGAATTTGAACCAAACGAATTTGAAAATATGTTTTCAAATTAGGTACCTAATCGGAAGACACACCAAGATAATGAATCTTTTATTATTTGATACAAATTATTCCAAAACAAAAAATTTTAAAAATTCGATGGAGTCTCTTGAATCTTTTGAAACTACAACCTATCAATTCAAGAGGTCAAGAATGGTGTTTAGAAAAACAAAACTGAAGTGAGTTTATTTGATCCCCCTCGATAAATCTATATTACAAATTATAATCATTACCTCGCATTGGTCATCCTGGGCAGCATACCAGTGGAATCTTTGGTCTCTAATATTCGGTCAAAATTTGAAAGTGAAATGACATGTTGTCTGTGACCATCTCAATAAGACTAAATTCAAATATTGGTTTATTTTTTCATTTTGACTAATCAGTTGGACTTGAGCCTACCTCCCTCCTTCACTCTCTGATACCTAGTGCCCTTATTTTTTCATCACATTTTTCTGCTACATATTTAATCAAGTTTTAACTTTTAACCATTTAAAACATGATTTTCTGGTGTTTTTGATTTTTAGAGATGTTTTTGGGATTTTTAAATTTTTTAGGCAGAACTTACTAAAAAATTACCTAAATCAATTTCTTGATTTTTTCAATGTTCTATAGGTACCTATTCAACGTACTTTTTAAAAAAATTTCTAATGCTAGGTGTCGTTTTATTCTTTTTTTAAAAGCATAAAAGCAAATAGGTACCTACCTAATGAGAAAGATATGGCATAGAAAGTTAAGTATCATCTTTTCAGTTTGAAAAATTATAATTTCATCTTTTTGCTTTTTAGAATATTTTTTACCATGTTTTTCTAATTTTTAAAATGTTCATGTAACATCTATCTAGGTATTTATCAAAAAAGCAAAATCAGTTTTTTAATTACTTTTTTCAATTTGAAACACTTCCACTGTAAGGCTGAAATTACGATTACGCAAACAACTGAACTGGTCATGCTTATAAGAAATTTGACTTAGAATAATTTTAGTTCAATTACTTTTATCCCTCTGACCCTTCATTTCGGCGGTATAGCCGAAAAACGTAGATTAACAAAGGTTAATGACCTCTTGGCGCGGGGGGGGGGGGTGACGGACAAGTTGCGGTGTGCAACTTTGGTCAAAATATTTTCGAATGTACCTTGAATCGAGTTCACGTTTCAAATTGTCAATTTTCATTTTTTAAAACAATTTTCATAAAATTGACAACATTACCCCTCTCCCCCCTCTGAGTAAGCGTGAAACCGCCATTTTGGGAAAAGCTGAACTGGCCATGCCTATAAGAAATTTAACGTAGAATAATTTTAGTTCAATCACTTTTTCCCCTCCGACCCTTCATTTCGGTTAAATTGCCAAAAAACGTAGATTGACAAAGGTTAATGACCTCTTGCGGGGGTATCATACAAGTTTCGGCGTGCAACTTTGGTCAAAATATTTTCGAGTGTACCGTGAATCGAGTTCACGTTCTAAATGGTCGATTTTCATTTTTTAAAACAATTTTCATAAAATTGACAACTTTACCCCCTCCTTAGTAAGGGTGAAATCGCCATTTTGGGAAAAACTGAACTGGTCATGGTAATAGGAAATTTAACGTAGAATAATATTTATTCGAACATTTTCCCTCTTGGACCCTTCATTTCGGCGATAAAGCCGAAAAACATGTTTCGCCAAAGGTTAATGACCTCTTGCGGGGGTAGCAGTCAAGTTGCGGGGTGCAACTTTTGATGGGTTGTTTTAGAGACCAATCTGAACAAATAATGTGAAATTCAGCTTGCCCCCAATTTTTTCGAGGTTCGACTAAAAATTTTGCTAAAATGACTGTACTATATACGCAATTACTCGATTGAGAAAATCGTAGGTTCTTCAAAATCAGAATTAGTTTACGAGTTAACTTCGTTTTATAAAACGGACGATTTCAGCTCGCAAAACATTTGGTGAATTTTTTTTCTTTTTCATTCGACGAGAGGAAAATGTTTTTGAAAAATTTATCGCCGTTTTAAAAATATTTTACGGTTGTGTGGATCTGGATACTTATGTACTTGATGCGGAGGTGTGAGGTTACTTCCTTCGTTTATTCTCGAGTTGTTAGAGTATTTTTACTAGGTGGTGAAAAATAAAAGTTTTACAAGTTTTGTATTGTTTCTTTATAACGTTCGAGTGGTTTTGGCGTTTTATTTCTTATTTTCCTTACATATACTTTTCATTCGACCAAGTATTCAACGCCTTTTTATAGTGTTTATTTTTCGGACGGTAGTAATAGAGTCGAGAGAGAGAATTTTTTCTTCGGATTTATTGGAGATTGAATGAAGTGATAATAAGGAGCAACGAAACCGAGGTATAGGTGGAAATGTAACGGTTATTTCGTGCCAAATTATTGAGGTTTTTGCACTTGAGGTCGACGATTTTTTCAATATCGCTCGTATATGTAGATAGAAAAGTGATATTTAATGGCACAAATTGCAATTTTCTAACAAAGAAGTACTTGGCCTAACTGGTAAAAAAATTGATTGGATACATACAAATCGAAAGATTATGTAAGAATAATATTTATTATCAGCTAAAATTTCAAATCAAAAACATTACAACTTTTCGTCAACTCGCCAATGACAATTTCAGCAAAAACAGCATTTTTTTAAACAATCTTGGCAAGAACGGAATTGTTTGACAATTTTGGCGAAAATTGGCCCCTTTTGACAATTTTGACAAAAATGGAACTATTTTGACAATTAAAAAAAATGTTCCCTTTTAGACAATTTTTGGAAAATTTTAGCAAAAACACGATTTATTGAACCATCTTGGCAAGAACGGGACTGCTTGACAATTTTGGCAAAAATTGGCCCCTTTAGGCAATTTTGGCTGAAAAGGCCCCCGTTTTGATAATTTTGAAAAAATGGCTTCTTTTTACAATTTTTTGACAATTTTACGAAAAACAGGTTTTTTTGGACAATTTTGGCAAGAATGAAACTGTTTAACAACTTTGGCAAAAAACGGTCCCATTTTGACAATTTTGGCAAAAAATGGTACCTTTGGACAATTTTTTGACCATTTTGAGCAAACAGGATTTTTAAAAAAATCTTGGCAGGAATGGGACTGTTTGACAATTTTGGCGAAAATTGGCCCTTTTTCACATATGTATTTGGAAAAAATGTGCCCTTTTGACAATTTTAGCAAAAATAGTTTTTTTTGAACAATTTTGGCAAAAAAATGCTCTTTTTTGATAATTTTTTGACTATTTTGAGCAAACAGGATTTTTTAAACAATCATGGCAAGAATGGGACTGTTTGCCAATTTCGGCAAAAATTCGCCCCTCTTGACATTTTTGAAAAAAATATCCCCTTTTGACAATTTTTTAAAATATGGGCATTTTTACAATTTTGGCAAAAAGTGGCACCTTCTGTCTATTTGTTGAGCATTTTGAGCAAACAGGTTTTTTTAAACAACCTTGGCAGGAATGGGACTGTTTGACAATTTTTTTAAAAATGGCCCCATTTTGACAATTTTGGCAAAAAATGGCACCTTTTGTCTTTTTTTTGAGCATTTTGAGCAAATAGGTTTTTTTGAACAGCTTTGGCAGGAATGGGGCTGTTTGACAATTTTGGTAAAAATTGGACTCTTTTGACAATTTTGTAAAAAAAAATGTCCCTTTTGACAATTTTGGCAAAAATGGCTCCATTTTGACAATTTTGGCAAAAATGGCTCCATTTTGACAATTTTGGTAAAAATTGGCACCTTTTGTCAATTTTTTTACCATTTTGAGCAAACAGGATTTTTTAAACAATCTTGGCAGGAATGGGACTGTTTGAAAATTTTGGCAAAAATTGGCCCCTTTTGACAATTCTGGAAAAAAATGTCCCCTTATGACAATTTTGAAAAGAAATGTCCCCTTTTGACAATTTTGGAAAAAATGGCCTCTTTTGACAATTTTGAAAAAATGCCACCTATTGACAATTTGTTGAGCATTTTGAGCAAACAGAATTTTTTAAACAATCTTGGCAGGAATGGGACTGTTTGACAATTTTTTTTAAAATGGCCCCATTTTGACAATTTTGGCAAAAAATGGCACCTTTTGTCTTTTTTTTGAGCATTTTGAGCAAACAGGTTTTTTTGAACAGTTTTGGCAGGATAATATGAGGCTGTTTGACAATTTTGGTAAAAATTGGACTCTTTTGACAATTTTTTAAAAAAAATGTCCCCTTTTGACAATTCTGGCAAAAATAGCTCCATTTTGACAATTTTAGTGAAAATTGGCACCTTTTGACAATTTTGGTAAAATTTGGCACCTCTTGACAATTTTGGTAAAAATTGGCACCTTTTGTCAATTTTTTTACCATTTTGAGCAAATAGAATTTTTTAAACAATCCTGGCAGGAAAGCGACTGTTTGAAAATTTTGGCAAAAATTGGCCCCTTTTGACAATTCTGGTAAAAAATGTCCCCTTATGACAATTTTGAAAAGATATGGCGTCTTTTGACAATGCTGGCAAAAAATAGCCCCTTTTGACAATTTTGGCAAAAAATGGCACCTTTTGTCTATTTGTTGAGCATTTTGAGCAAACATGTTTTTTGAACAACCTTGGCATGAAAGGGACGGTTTGAAAATTTTGGCAAATAATGGCCCCTTTTGACAATTGTGGTAAAAATGGCCCCTTCTGACAATTGTGTCAAAAATGGCCCCTTTTGACAATTTTGGAAAAAATGGCCCCTTTCGACAATTTTGGCACAAATTGGCCCCTCTGAACAATTTTGCTTTCCAGCTCTGTTTGGTAAAACTTTATGGAAATTTCGAGCATTCAAAATCTGCTGGAGGCTCCAGCAATTTCCAAAAAATCGCTGGAGGCTCCAAAACGACTTGCAGTCGGACCTGCAGTCGACTTCACCGAATATTGAAATTAATTTACAGAATTAATTTCGGGTTTACGACTGGATTCGATGGAATTTTGTGGAAATTTCGTGGTTGAAAAATCTACTAGAGGCTCCAAGAATTTTCAGAAAGTCACTGGACGCTCCAAAATAACCTAAACTCACCAGAAGTCAACTTAATTTCGTGTGTAAGTTGAAGTGCAGCGTAATAAATTTCGGATTTCAACTTCATTTGATGAAATTTTGAGGAAATTTCAAGTTTCGAAGATTTGCCGGAGGCTCCAGAACTGCTCAAAACGATTTGAAACCATTTCCAAACGATTCGGCAGGTCAAAAATAAGATATATCCCAAATTTCAGCTCTCTTGATCCATTTGGTAAAGTTTTGATTTTTTTCTCATTTTTGGCTTGAATTTGATTTTTCAAAAATTCACCAAAAATCGAAAAATGCTCTTTAACACCTGAAATTTTGGCTTCTGGCTGTGCCCAGTTCAAAGAATTTTGTGCAAGTCACATATTGTTTGAAAGCAAAATCTGCGATTTCAACTCACCTCACAATCAAAATGGCTACCATTTTGTTAGTAAGGCCAACTTATTTTGGCAAGTTTGCTTTAAAATGCTCCTTAGGATGTTCACTTTAAGAAAAAAGTTGTCTCAGAAGATCGGAGGGGCGGGAGGGAGGTGCAAATATTCTGATTGTGATATGCCAGACTAATAGCTATGCAGATGTAGATGCAGCGAACAAAATAATTACAAAAAACAACTACGACGCTACCAATCAAAAAACAAATTACCATCTGGCTTCGAAATTCATCCAAAAATTCAATTACCAGCCAACCCAAAATGAATCCGTTATTCGCAAAATTTTATCAGCAATTCTCATAACGAATAAAATTTTTAGGAACAAAACACTTACGCCGAGTTGCCGACGCACTTTACTTTATTATTGTGAAATACGAGTAAATTATCTCAATTTTAAACAACGCAAGTCTAGGTAGTACCTACCTACCTACCTACCAACCTACCTATACAATGAGTTGACAACAACGTCGAAATTTCCTTCATTTCTTTACAGTCCATGGTCTTTGTAGTCGTATAAGGCTACGAAATTATTAATGCCCGTGTAATCAAAAATGAAAATTTCATTTGGTACAATGGCAGTCGTTAATGGAAACACGATTTGCAAAATTTATCACAGCGAAATTACCTACCTACCTACATACTAACTCGTAAAGGTGAAGCCGAATTTCTCTATGCTTTTTTCAACGGATATGGCAACTGTGACGAATTCCTCGAGTTTCTAAACAATGACATCAGACCTTCGATAATTCGGTATATTCGTATTTGAAATTTGAATATTTATACTTTCGACATAATTTACAAAACGAGGTAACTAGACCTTCCTCGGTAAGTGTTGTACAAATTAGAATCGTTAGATATTTTCGACGCTCACTTACTTGGTTTATTGACGTGATCTTCGGGAAAGCAAACTTGAAAATGGGCTTGAATATGAATTATGCAATAAGGTCTTGAAGTCTCCCTCCTCCCCCCCACATGAATTCGATATCTTTTTGGGAAAATATCGAAAATTCCACTTTTTCATAAAGTGGGGGGGGGGAGGAGGCTCTGACGAAGATGGGCCAAATTCAAACATGACAATGTAACAACGTAAAAATGTTGATTTTTTCCTCGTTTTTCGAGAATTTGATGGGAGGGGAGGGGGAAGAGGCTTCCCAGAACGACTTAATTTCAAGTCGCGAGGAAGAACCTTTTGAAGTGTTTTTAGAAAATGATTTATTTTAGGGGATGGGAGTGAAAAATTTACAAAAAGTTTTTCGCAAGGATAAATAGTCCGGCATATGACAATAGGAGTAATTGCACCCCCCCCCCCCCAGGCCGATCCTCCAGGACAACTTTTTTCCTAAAGGGGACATCCTAAGGAACATTTTAAAGCAAACTTGCCAAAAAAAAAGTTGGCCTTACTTACAAAATGGCGGCCATTTTGATTGACAGGTCAGCCGAAATCGCATATTTTGCGTTTTAACATAGGACTTGCACGAATTTTTTCAAACTTTACAAAGATAGATCGAAAGATCATGCAAAAATTTATCACATGTCAAAATTTTAAGTGCTAAAGTGCGTTTTTCGGTTTTTGGTGAATTTTTGATAATCCAATTTAAGCCAAAAATTAGGGAAAAAATTAAAACTTCACCAAATTGACTAAGAAAGCTGAAATTTGGGATATACCCTATTTTCGACATGCCAAATCGATTGGAAACGGTTTCAACCCGTTTTGAGCAGTTCTGGAGCCTCCAGCAGATTTTTGAAATTCGAAATTCCCACAAAATTCCATCAAATTGGAGTTGTAAAGTTAAAATTTATTCTAAAAACTCATTTCAATACGCTACGAAGTACTGCAGCTGAATTTCAAATCGTTTTGGAGCCTCCAGCGACTTTTTGAAAATTCCTGAAGCCTCCAGCAGATTTTTGAAACTTTAAATTTTCACAATATTTCATCAAATGGAGATGGAAAGCTGAAATTTACTCTACACTCCAATTTTAACACCCTCTGAAGACGATTTCAAGGGGGTTCGTGTCATTTTAGGGCCTCCAGCTACTTTTTTAAAAATTACTGGAACCTCCAGTAGATTTTTGATACTAGAAATTTCCCCAAAATTTCATCAAACCTAGGTGGAGAGTCGAAATTCATTCTGCAAACTAATTTCAATACGCTACGAAGTTGACTGCTGGTGAATTTCAAGGCGTTTTGGAGCCTCCAGCTATATGACGTTTTTTTGGAAAATTGAAATTTCCTAAAAGTAGCTGGAAGCTTCAAAACCATTTGAAACCATCCACGTAGTCTGCAAAGTAAATTTCAGCTTCCCAACTCCATTTAATAAATTAATGTTGGGGAAATTTCTAGTTTCAAAAATCTACTGGAGGCTCCAGTAATATTCAAAAAAGTCGCTGGAGGCCCTAAAATGACATGAATCCCCTTAAAGTTGTCTTCAGAGAGTGTTAAAATTGGAGTGTGGAGTAAATTTCAGCTTTCCATCTCCATTTGATGAAATTTTGTAAAAATTTAAAGTTTCAAAAATCTGCTGGAGGCTTCAGGAATTTTCAAAAAGTCGCTGGAGGCTCCAAAACGACTTGAAATTCACCTGCAGTACTTCATAGCGTATTGAAATCGGTTTTTAGAATAAATTTTAACTTTACAACTCCAATTTGATGGAATTTTGTGGGAATTTCGAATTTCAAAAATCTGCTGGAGGCTCCAAAACTGCCCAAAACGGGTTGAAACCGTTTCCAATCGATTTGGCATGTCAAAAATAGGGTATATCCCAAATTTTAGCTTTCTTGGTCGATTTGGTAAAATTTTGATTTTTTCCCTCATTTTTGGCCTAGATTCGATTTTCAAAAATTCACCAAAAACCGAAAAACGCACTTTAGCACTTAAAATTTTGACAGGTGATGAATTTTTGCATGATCTTTCGATCTACCTTTGTAAAGTTTGAAAAAATTCGTGCAAGTCCTATGTTAAATTCGCTTTAAAATGTTCCTTAGGATGTCCCCTTTAAGAAAAAAGTTGTCCCGAAGGATCGGCGGGGGGAGGGGTGCAATTACTCCTATTGTCATATGCCGGACTATAAGTAAATGTCTTCTGGTAAGATTAGGTATTTCTTGAACGTGGGCACAAATGCTGTTTTTTTATCAAATAGATGTTAATTTTATGAATACGTTAACTGAAATTTTCCTCAGGTTCAAACAACTAAGCACACGCTAATCTACTAGTGCGAAATAAAGATTTCCATTCACGACTACAGGGGAAAAATGTATGTATGTACAATAATAAATCTTTAATTCATATCAATGTCGCACTTCAGTTCTAATGATGAAGGTCTTCACCTATAGACAGTTGCTATAAATGTATTAGTAGACACCAAAGTACATATTTGTACAAAGTGCTAATGAAAAATCGAAAAAATTCCTCACACGAATGCCATCATGCCATGCCACCTTCACGCAATACAATCGTGAAAAGTAGATATACTCGAGTATCATTAACTTCATCTTGACTTTACATTATTCTTTAGATGCTGATTGCTTTCGTAATGAATAACACCACGAGATAACATAGAATCAACAAAAGAAAGTTCTTAGCAAGAATTTCTATCGGAAATGGAACCCTGGAAATTTCTTGTCACTAAAGAACACCTCATCCTCCTCCACGCTAATGAGAGTTTTATTCAAACTGGTAAAGTTTTAACGACTCGATATTTATTTACCATGCGACGATTACGAACTTGAAAATCCTTAGATGTCGAAAATTTTCAACTCGGTCGACGTAGAATTTGTTGGAAAAGATGTTACATTGCACAGTTGGTTGTATTTTTTTCATTAGTCAGCTCCTGCGTACCTATACATATATAGTAAAGGCTTACAAAGGTTATATAGAATGACGTATTTGCTGTTAATGCTATTTTCAAGGTGACATCCCTGCGAGTCTTAACGTACGAGTAAAGATATGAATTGTGGTTTCTGCCTAGAAATAAGACACGAGGTGTTCAAGTCTCTCTATACTGTCAACATCTCGTGAAAATCTACCCATTCATATGAATTGTGTCGACTGAATAATATGCTGAGTTTCAGTTATAAACATTTATGTTTTTTTTTTTTTTACTTTTTTGCATCCTATTATTCAATTATCTATTTGTAGCTCGTACCTACGTATGTTCATCGTTCCTATAAAAATTATTCTGAATTCAAGTATACGAATTTACTCGTGAAACAAATAAGCAACATTATTTCGAAAATAGCAAAAAAAAACACGTTACGATAAAAACAGCCTGGTAATAAAAACTGCGCGACGAATTATTTCATTTATAACTGCTGATGCTCGTATATGTTTTAAATTCAGAAAGGTACTTAAAAAGTCTTTAGATTTTCCACTTACGTATTCTAATCCACCTAGTTGGCTTTATGATATAAACTTTTTCGTCGAGCAAAAAATTCCGGTACGCTTTTAATATTTTTCGATTCCAAGTACGTTTCTTTTCCTTCTTATATTTTTTTCATCTACCTTTCTCGTATACTTATTTTAACAAAAACTCGGAAAATTTATTCCAATAACGCGACTCTGTATTCTTATAAAGTATCGTTTGGATTTTTCATTTTTATGACTTACGCGTCTCTCGTAAAGATATCCGTTTTATTTAAATTTAATTATAATTTTTAAAAGGATTTTTTTTATCGTGTACGAGGTGAATTTGGGAGAATGGGGCGAAGGGATGGATTGGTTGACAAGCTTGGAAGCTAAGCTGTCATGCGAATTATCAAATGGCACGAACTGTCTCGTTTCTAGTAATATGTTTAATTAATGTTTGCTTTGGGGGTAAAATAGAGGATATTAATATTGTGCATAATTCGGAACCTTGGTTGTTTAGTGTTTACCATTTTTTTTTTTTTAGTTTTTTTTTTTTCAAGTTGCACCTCCCAATTCATTATTTTACTAATACCTACTCAAAAAGGGCACATTTAAGGACACCCTCTAAACGTACAGATGCCAAATTTCCGACTCATGAGTCTTTTAAAGAATGCTCTAACAATGAAACAAAATCAAAAATCACTTCAGAAGTGCCAAATTCATGTCTGGTATCCTACTGGTAAAAAATAAAGTGATTTTTGATGACTTTTGAGGTTTATTTCCGGAGCGAAGCAACTAAAAATTGTCGAAAATCACTTTATTTCACTAGCTAGATAGCATATTTCATCACTCTCACTAATCGCTATAGCTGTTTTATAGTGAAAATATCCAATTATACGAATCTAAAAAACACATTGTTTGTCACCCTTTGAAATACGAGTAGTCGAGTACATACGAATTTTTGAATGATTTTCCCTTCGCTTCGCTCGGATCAGTTTCCATCTCTTTCCAAAACTAAAAAAAAAAACATCCATTTTTGAAACTTCCATAAATTTAAAAGAGAAAATAACAATTTTTCACTAAGCCTTAACGTGAGTATTAATTGTCATTTTTTCATCTCCTATTTCATTGTAGAAACTCGTCATTTTATTCGGTAAAATTGGTATTTTTTTCCTACCGATCGGCAAATTTTCAGTGAAATCTATGCGATTATGTTTTGTTGAAGGTATGAGCATTTGAAATTCCCCCCCCCCCAATTAACAAAATCAAATTGTTCACAGGAAATTTTTCAAAAAAATTGAAATATGAAGAAAATTTGTGAACGTAATAATTTTTTTAATTTCAATAAATTTTTCATTTATTTGAAGATTTTTGTTGCGTGTTTGAATTTATTCATTTTTTTACTGCCTTTTTGACTAAATTCACTACTTTTTTCTACTCTCACTACCCGCTTAAAAATCACTACCTTTTTCACCTTCACTACCTGTTAGATACCCTCTAAAGTTTGAAACCACCTCCAATCGACTCGGCATTAAAAATGGGATACTAACAGGGGAACCTCCTTGAGGTGTCATACTCCGATTTGAACGTACGGGGCCGCGATTTTTGGAAAGAGCATAGTCTAAAACCACCAAAACCAAATTTTCAGCTGCCCAGTTCATTTTTCGATTTTTGGCGAATTTTTGAAAATTATTCAAAATTGACTGTTTTTGACAATTTATGCTTTTTTTTAAAAAGTACGTACTTGATGAACTTGGGCAGCTGAAAATTTGGTTTTGAGGGTTTTAGACTCTTTCCAAAAATCGCGGTCCCGTTCAAATCGGAGTGTGACACCTCAAGAGGTTCTCCTTGTAAGTAAATTTCATTTCAACAACTCAATTGGGTAAAATATTGTGGAAGTTTCAATTTTCAAAAATCTGCTGGGTGCCCCGGAACTACCACTCAAAATGGCTCAAAATCATTTCCATGAAATTTTGATGTTTTTCCATTTTTGACCCCAGTTTAATTTTTTTTTTAAATTCATTAAAAATCAAAATCGTTTGCGAACTCAAAAATTAGTATTTGGAGCAGACAATAAATTTATTGTAAGAAGTTGTTTTTATTTCAATCTTTTTCTGCCCTATTCTCACACTATTTTCATCATCTTGGTGCATTTGGTGTTTCTGATACCTCCTGGGGTGTCAGCTTGTAGAGCAATTAGTGGCTGTGTGTTTGCTATATATTTTTACGATACACAGATACACATAAATAGATTTTTATGATGCACTATTGGCAGCTGCATTGAGTTGCGTTTATTATGAAGGGTTATCTCAGTGACCTTGGGAGATGGAGGCAAGGGTTCTCTGACTTATTGAGTACAAATATGCCAGCAAAGAGTTGGGCTGAGCAGTGAGCACAGAGATCTCAGTCATTATAAGACTTTGTTGAAGTAATGTGCCTGTGCTTGTTGCTGCTATTTTTCCCTAGTCACCAAGAGATACCTGCTCCATTGCTGTATTGATGATTACAATACCAAAAATTATGTAAGTGATGTAAGTTATCTTACTGAGTACAATGATACATGAATACTTGTTAGAATATGTCTTGCTTTAGTTGTTGAATGATATCTTGGTGCATTACACATGCAATGTACCTAGATGTGATTTTAATTCAGACAGTGATTGTGATTAGTACAGTGTTCGCCTTTGATACACGCATTGTATGTCTTGTCAGTGAGTCAGGACATAGGCGACGATGCAATGTGGCCTCTCGGATAAATCTGTGGTGGTGCCTAGGGTGTTGCTGAATGACACTGCTAGTTGGCCATTGAAGATCATTCCATTATACTGATATGGGTGAACCACGAGTAGAATTGGTACTTGGGTCTGAAGCATCCCCACAGTTGGCAAAGGCTGAGACTGCACGACCTGAGACGGAGGTTTTTTTTAGAATTGATTGAGATTGATATATTTACAAGCTATCTATGAGTTATTTAGGAGCCTTGCATGATCTATGAGTAGTACATGTGTGTACTCAAAAGTGATTATTTTTATTACAGATCACTCATCATCCATCCAGGTTCCAGCTAAGCCAGAACTCCGGACCAGACAACTTCAGTTGATTGATTTACGATATTGATTTAAATAATTAGTGAATTTGCATATTTTGATATGTATTTTTCCTGACACCTGTGTGCATTAATTAATAAATAGTCGTGCGGTTTGTAATGGCTATTTCGATGAATTTTCAAATGACTTTTCTAGCACTCGTTTACATTATTTCAGCTGATTATCAAATTCCGTGATTTTAGAATTTGTTTTTGATTTGCCATTGAAAATACATATGAGAGGGGTTTTATGATAAGGGCCCTTGTGGTGATATTTCGATTTTTTCAGGAGAGAGAAAACATCGAATTGCTTCGATTTTTTCAATTTTTTTTTTTATTTTCGGGTGCAGTGTTGTCTTGCGCATAGGTTGGATGGGAAATTTTGACGAAATTCGCTCATCATTGCCTGATATCCATGATTTAGAACAGGGACCTTGTGGTGAACAGCCGAATTTACACAATGTTACAGACTACCCCGCAAAAAAATACAGAGAAATTCGGATTCGCCACGTTATTTTACATAGGTAACAACAATAAAATAATTTTTCCATCGACCTTTTTTTTAAAAAAAAAAAATCAAAAACAAGCAAAAACTTTGTTTTTCGATTTCCCAAAAATGTGAGTTTTTGAGTATTCATGTTCAAGCAATTTTTAAAACGAGAAGTTGATGAGATAGGCAAAATCTGATTACACCATTTGATTTCTCGTGAAAAAGTAAGTCGAAATCGCCAATAAAAAAAAAACATCGAATCACCACAAGGACCCATATCGCGAAACGCCTCTCATATGTAAAAGGACACAGGTGTAGAAGTGACTCATGTATAGTTATGTAACTTTTCTTATATGGATTATAAAATTACTCACTTATTCTCATATGCGAATTCATATTCCATCATTTTTGGATGGAAATTTGTACTCACCTGAAACAAAGAAAAATTAGGATGGATTAGTTAGTTATAAAATTATTGATCAATCAACAGATAAGTATTGTAATATGAAATAATAATGGTCGAATGCCAAAGTAAAAATTCTAACGACCCTGAAGTTCAATAAAGAGCCAAAAATGAATATTCACGAAGAAAGTATCATTAAAATTGTGAAATTGATTGTGCCTCAAAAATATCAAACATTGACTGACCATCAGAAAACGACCAAATTTTGAGAAAATGTCTTATTTGGGTAAAATTTTGCACAGACTGCTCAAGTGCTTAGATTATTGAAAAATAGGTACCAAGAATTAATCGGAAATTCTCAAAATTGAATGATGATTTGACAAAACTGCAGAAAGTATCATAAAATCTGTTAAATTCACCACCCCACCCCACCCCTCCCTCCCTCCCATAATTGAAAATTACCTAAAAAGGAGTTGATCATGGTACATATCTAACGGACATTTTTTGTTGAAAAAGCCACTAGGTACTTTTTCACTAAACAAACACATTTGTAGTGAACGATTTGACAACAAAAATGTGAAGCATCTTCTCAAATTTAAGCAACATAAATACAGCAATAAGAATTTTCAATCGTCCAAATTTGCTATAATACAAATGAGGAGCTGAGAATCAAAACTCACATTTGCCACCAAAAACGATTTTGAGAAAACGCGAAAAACTGAGTTAGTAGTGTTGCCAGTTGAAAAAACTTATAATACCAAAATGAATCATTAGATAGCGCTACTACAACACGATTCCCTGTGTTGACCGATTTTCACCTAGCTCCCTTCTGCTTTAATATCCAGACAAAGAATGGCAAATGTGAGTTTTGACTCCAAGATTTGCCATAAAATTTTTTTTCACTGTTTTAATTACGACGATGGGGAAAAGTTTGATAACAAGCTGAATTTTGGTACACGGGGGTTTTTTGATACGCTGAACACGAATTTGGGGTGTCCAGGTGAATCCGGTGTACGCTTCCCCCTTTTTGTGGACCTTAAGCCCCCAAATTTGTTTTTTTTGCGTTCAAGTCCGAAAATATGCAATTTTATGCAAGATTTATGGTCGCAGAATACGAATTTGGCAATATTTTTTTTGTAGGGGTGGGGGATGAGGGGGTTAGGGGGGCGAGAAATTCAAAATTTGACTATAATGATGTGTGATATGTCGAAATGTATGTTTTTGAGGGTGTAGATCACGAATTTGACAACATTTTTTTTCGTAGGGGTCAATGGTGGGGGCTGAGGGGTGAAAATGGTTAAAAATTCAAAATTTGACTATAATGATGTGTGACATGTCGAAATGTATGTTTTCGAGGTTGTAGATCACGAATTTGACAATTTTTTTTCGTAAGGGTTGATGGTGGGGGATGAAGGGGGTGAAAAATTCAAAATTTGACCATAATGATGTGTGATATGTCGAAATGTATGTTTTTGAGGGTGTAGGTCACGAATTTGACAATATTTTTTTTGTAGGGGTGAATTGTGGGGGATGAAGGGGGAGAAAACGGTGAAAAATTCAAAATTTGACCATAATGATGTGTGATATGTCAAAATGTATGTTTTTGAAGGTGTAGAAAAGGTGAAGGGTGGGGGATGGAGAATTTTCTATTGGAGAGCCGTCAAAGTCCCTGGAAGAAAAAATTTGTAACATTTAAACAAAATTCACCCTGATTTTTCACTATAATTGACTGTTGTCGTCGCCGGGGCATTCGGGGGCAAAAATGGCAAATGACATCTTGAAATACACTATCTGAAGTACTAGCCCCTGGGATTTCCCGTGCATCTACGTGCAAAAATTTGTTCTATTCCTATTTATGTAGCAGAATAGGCAAAACACGGAGTTTTAATGTAAATTAAACCTCTATAATGACTTTATAACAACTAAAATCGAGTAAATTGATGAAAATTACTCACTTTCAGTTGAATTATTCATACTTGGTACATTTCGACATATTACACATCATTATAGTCAAATTTTGAATTGTTCACTGTTTTCACCCCCTTCATCCCCCATAATTCACCCCTACGAAAAAAATATTGTCAAATTCGTGATCTACACTCTCAAAAACATACATTTCGACATATCACACATCATTATGGTCAAATTTTGAATTTTTCACCCCCTTCATCCCCCACCATCAACCCTTACGAAAAAAATATTGTCAAATTCGTGATCTACAACCACGAAAACATACATTTCGACATGTCACACATCATTATAGTCAAATTTTGGATTTTTAACCATTTTCACCCCTCAGCCCCCACCATTGACCCCTACGAAAAAAAATATTGTCAAATTCGTGATCTACACCCTCAAAAACATACATTTCGACATATCACACATCATTATAGTCAAATCTTGAATTTCTCGCCCCCTAACCCCCTCATCCCCCACCCCTACAAAAAAAATATTGTCAAATTCGTATTCTGCGACCCAAAAAACATAAATCTTGCATAAAATTTCATATTTTCGGACCTGAACGCAAAAAAACAAATTTGGGGGCTTAAGGTCCACAAAAAAGGGGGAAGCGTACACCGGATTCACCTGGACACCCCAAATTCGTGTTCAGCGTATCAAAAAACCCCCGTGTACCAAAATTCAGCTTGTTATCAAACTTTTCCCTATGGAATTTTGCAAACAAAACTAATAGTAGAAGAGCTATACCCACTGCGATTGCCCTGAAATAACTGAAAGCTGGGACTGGTCTCAAAAGTTAGTATACATACCCCTATTTTAAAAGCACTCGGTCTGCCAATCCGCAGCTGCTGCTTTAAAGCTCAGCGAAAGCTCAAAAGTTCACAATTTTTTTGAACTTTTGCCCGAGAAAACTGATGGCTCAAATTGGTGCCATATTATAGCATTTTTCGCGCTGAATCCGAATATGTAGGTCTGCCGACCCCAAAGTGCTGCCAAAGCCCCGCCAGACTGGTTTAAAGGGGGGTCAAATTTCGCAAATTTCATCTTTTTGAGCTAAATTCGCATAAAAAGCTACAAAATCGGGTTAAAAATTATTTTCAAGCAGTTTAACGGAATGCTCTACGGCTAAGATGATTTTTAGGCACAAAAATTTTTCAAAATTTTCATTTTTTGGGGGGTGGGGCGTGAGGGGAGTATTAATAAATTCAGCAAATATGGCCTTGTGATACATCAAAATATATGTTTTTTGGGCCACGGAATTCGATTATGGCAATATTTTTCACATTATCTGGTACCCCGATCCGCAGCTGCTGCTTTAAAGTTCAGTGACAGCTCAACTTGAAATTTATCAAATTTACTCCCCCTTTAAACCGGTTTGGCGGGGCTTTGGCAGCACTTTAGGGTCGGCAGACCTATATATTCGGATTCAGTGCGAAAAATGCTATAATTTGGCACCAATTTGAGCCATCAGTTTTCTCGGGCAAAAGTTCAGAAAAATTGTGAACTTTTGAGCTTTTACTGAACTTCAAAGCAGCAGCTGCGAGTCGGGGGACCAGATAATGTGAAAAATATTGCCATAATCGAATTCCGTGGTCCAAAAAACATATATTTTGATGTATCACAAGGCCATATTTGGTGAATTTTTCGACACCCCCCTTATGCCCCACCCCCCAAAAAATGAAAATTTTGAAAAATTTTGGCATCTAAAAATCATCTTACCCTTAGAGCATTTCGTTAAACTGCTTGAAAATCATTTTTAAATCAATTTTATAGCTTCTTATGCGAATTTAGCCCAAAAAGATGAAATTTTCGAAATTTGACCCCCCTTTAAACCAGTCTGGCGGGGCTTTGGCAGCACTTTAGGGTCGGCAGACCTACATATTCGGATTCAGCGCGAAAAATGCTATAATTGAGCCATCAGTTTTCTCGGGCAAAAGTTCTGAAAAATTGTGAACTTTTGAGCTTTTACTGAACTTTAAAGCAGCAGCTGCGGATTGGCAGACCGAGTGCTTTTAAAATAGGGGTATGTATACTAACTTTTGAGACCAGTCCCAGCTTTCAGTTATTTCAGGGCAATCACAGTGGGTATAGCTCTTGGACTATAAGTTTTCATCAAAACTCACATTTTCCATTGATTCTAACCCTTGGTTTTGAAGGTGAATTTCACACCAAAATGACTTTGATCCAAAAAAACCGAATACCGTAAGTGGGTGATATTTGGCAGTCCGGGGGTAATTTGGCAGTCTCTCATATGGAGCAATATTATTGCATACTGTGGGACTGATTAACACCCAGCAGAGTGCTATCACACAGTCTAGGCTTCCCAAGTCCACAAATAATAATTTAGAACAAATACCGCTTTTCGAGATGCATTTTAAGGAAATTGAGAGTAAAATTACGAAATGATGTTAATTGTTATTCAAAAAGTCACCTCGGAAAGTTACCTCTACCGACCGAGCTGGTAAAAAGTTACATTGGCGAGCGTTACATTTTCATACGCAGAATTTTATCCTCTTTCCAATGGTATACATGAAGTTGGAGTTATATTGGTACCAACACTCGCTGTAGTTGGTTTTTTAGTTGAAAACGTGTGATTTTCGTGTGATTTTCGTGTTGAAAATGCCAAATTACCCACCGTGACTCACCAGATTATCATGTAGTGCCAAATATCCCCATCGTCGGCTAATTTGGCAGTTTTTGCGCGAGGTCTCCGCACGCTAATACAGTCAACTCTGGGGGTAAGTTGGCATCCCCATTCTACTCTACTAACATAGACGATCATTTTAAGCATATATTTGCCTATGTTAGCTTCAATTATAGAACCTACACAGCGCGTCAAAGTTGAAAACCCCCAGAAAAACCTGCCAAATATCACCCGCTTACGGTATGCCACATTATAGAGTGTAAAACGGTATATCCAAATCTGCCATAAAACGGTATTTTTTTTTTTGGCAAATGTGAGTTTTGATTCTCAGCTCCTCAAATACTTACTCTGATAAAATGTATTTCCGGGAATTTCAGAGGAATCGAGGTTTCTTCGTGAACTTTATTTCGTTTAGTGATTAAATTTCCCCAAAACATGTACTCGAAGGAACCTTCAGCCAATCGTAATACGCCATTGGCAATAGAAAAATCAATTTTATCCCAAATAAAGATACGTTTATGGCGAGATAAAAAATGAAATAGTGAGAATGAGAATTTGCAAACACATTCAACGCTTACCTAATGCGATGAAAGTGAAATTTCAGCCAAAATGTGGTTATACTTTTACTAAATATCCACGCTTTTTATTACCACAATAATCAGCGTGATAATCCTTCGGATGATTTTTTACCATCTCTTTCGAAGAGTTCGCTCGCTTCTACTCGTACCATCTACCATTCAACCATTATGTATACAAACTCATGCCGAATGGTGAAACGTTAAACGCAAAAAAAAAGATAGAAGTGGCGACGGGTAGGTTTATTTGTGTTTATGTATACGAAACGCGAATAGAGAAACGAGAGAACCCGGGGTAAAAAAAATTGTCGACGCGAAAGCAGGATGAAAGTACGAGTAAAAGAGAGATATTCTGGTTGGTTTGTATTATTGACTTGGGAAAAAGGGGAATTAACCTTGTTGGACCTCTAATCTGGCTGGTAGCTAGTTGACCTTTTTCTCATCTCCGTGTGTGTGCAGAATCGATAAAATTTCCATACAGCTGCATTTTGGAAAACACCCTGTACAGATACACTATCTCACACTGTTTATGTATCCACCACGTATAAGGGGCATAATACACGAAGGGCAGGGGGTATAGGATGAATTAAGTGTGTGTGTGTGTGTGGTTCGAAACATCCAGGAAAATGCTTGTGGATTTAATTTTGAATGAAGTACCTACGCAGAGAAACTCGTACGAGCGTTAATTTTGTTTCTGGTATTTACAAAGCAATCGAGCTTTAGAGAGGAAAAAAATACCGAGAGGGATGATTATGTACGAGAATATCGGACAAAGTGAAAATTTGATTAAAGTTTACATCGTTTCGTCATCGTTCAACAAGTGTAATAACTTGTTGAATTTGAATATATACTCGAAGTAATTGACGTGTACGTGTCGATGTCGTCGTACAGTTTGCATTGTGGCCGTATCGGCCTATCTGTAGGAAAAAATCAAATGTCGAATGTTTTTTAATTTGTAGAAAGAGAGAGAGAGTGATACTCGTATACTAGCGTAAGCGTATACTCGACAACACTCGTATACGCGAATACAGCGAAAATCATTGAATAAGAAGTTGGCGCGTTTAATTTCATTGCGAAGCACGCGTTCGCCAACTGAGCAAGCGCGCCAAATACCGGAAAAATTGATTCGCCAGTCTGTCCTGGAGCAACCTAATTTTCAAAGAGAATGGGTGTCTGTGTGCATCTAGTAACGCCAACCGAGAGGCAATAAATCTGTGAGAGAGAAAAGGTGGTAGGGAGGTTGGAAAAAAATTTTTTTCACGGTCAAAACAGAGTATCGCAGCGTTAACGCTATTTTGGCGCGGTTTTTCGTCGCGAGAAGTTCGACAGCATTTGCGTTCGCGAAATTTCCCGCTGTAACGGGCTTTACGTGTAGTAAATGCCGTCTTCGTTCAAGTCGTCAAACTCGAACTCGAAATGGAAACTGCGTTTGGATTATCCATGAGATCAGCCAAATAGACTCGTGTAAGTTTGAGAAATTTTTAAATTATATTTAAGGTATTTGAGAGTGTATTTTTTTAAAGAATTTTTTTAAATTTTATTTACTAAGGGGTGTTTGCGAAAGTTTCGAGATGTAGTTTATCTGATGGCTAAATTGTGCTGTTATGTGGTTTTTTTTTTTTTTTGAGGGAGGAGTCGTTCTTTTTATGTTTTGGGTTTAAATAAATATATCGAGCAGTAATGAAAATTATTGAGAAATATATTTTAATGACATTTTTAGCTAGGGAGTTGAACAGGAAAATTCGAAAAGTTTTAACCTGAGCTGATGCACAATTTTTGCTGCATATTTTAGTAAAGAAACCTACTTCCGAATCTGAGACTCCCCATCACATTTTTCAAATCGACTTGTAAAATCAATTTTCAAAGTTGGACTTTTTAGATGTTCATCTCACTTTTTATTGGGTTTTCATCAAAAATGAAACCGAGTGTTTTTTTTAGCATAAAAAATTCGAAAAACTTTCGGAATTTATTTTTGTGCAATTTTATCAGGTTTTTATAGCTTTTCGTTATGCCTCAGATGTTCTCAAAGCAGAATTCCAATTGTTTTCCCAAATTCGACATAAAATTGCAAGACAATTTTATGAGTGTGGGGGGGGGGAGGATTTTCCTTCAATTTGGAAGATGCAACATACCTGAAAAAAGTTTAATCATCTCACGAGTTTTTCAACGATTTTTTTTTTTTCGTATATTTAATGCTTTTACTGTTAAAAAGAAAACATCTAAAGCATGGTAAGTATTAATTGTATAAAATTTCTAAATTACCTAATTCAAAGAATTTTTTATACTTTTTTTTCGATACGATGAATATCTACAAATGCGAAAATTAGCGATTGAACGATGTCAGGAGAGTGTCTCCCTCCCCCTACCCCACAGAAAGTTTTTAAACGAAAAGTTGAGCTTTTTTTGGAAAATTGAATGAGCTAGAAAAAGTTGAGAAATTTGGGAAAGTTTCAAAGAAATTGTGTAAGCAGGGAAAATCAACGAATTGCCAAAAACCATACGTTTTTACTTCTTGAATTATTAATTTTCAAAAGTTTTCGCCCTCGTGAAAAAAAAATTGACTTTTCATATCAAAACTTCTGCTGGAATATCAAAAAATGTCCTATTTTTTTCCAAAAATTCGGAAACAATAATTTCTAATCTTTGCAACAAAAATTATCTAGTTGCTTTTGAAAATATAAAAATCATGCTCTGAAAAAAATTCAGAATTGCGAATTTTTGGGAGCTTTTGCCCTCGCTTTGCTCGAGCCCTGTTCGAATTTTTAAGAATATTATAATTTCCTGAAAACTGAAATTCTTTTTTTTTTCTTTTTCTTTGACCAAAGTTGGAGGGTTGAAAAATTGACTCTTCTCGCATCGAAAATAACGTTGTTTTACTTTTGAGAAATTATTAATTTTTGAAAGCTTTGCCTTTTTGAATATGTTATGATTTCTTGAAAACTGTTGTTGAAAGTTTTGAATGTTGAAGCTATGAAAATTAATTTTTTTTCATGAGTTATTTTACTTTTCAAATTATAAATTTTTTATAAGTTGTTGACTGTTGTAGTCGGGGGGCCGCATAAGGATCACTTGCACCCCCCTGCCGATCCTCCGGGACAACTTTTTTCTTAAAGGGGGAGTCCTAAGGAACATTTCTAGCACCTTGTCCTAAAAAAAAAGTGGCCCAACTTACAAAACGACGGCCATTTTGATTGACAAGTCAGCCGAAATCGCAGGATTTTCGTTCCAACATAAGACTAGCATACAATTTTTTAATCCGTAGAAAGGTAGATCGAAAGAGCTGGCAAAAATTCATCACCTGTCAAAATTGCAAGTGCTAAAGTGCCTTTTTCGAATTTTGGTGAATTTTCAAAAATCAAATTTTGGCCAAAATGTGAGAAAAAATCAAAATTGTACCAAATTGACCTAGAAAACTGAAATTGGAGATGTACCCTTTTTTCGACCTGCCAAACCGATTGGAAACTGTTTCAAACCGTTTTGAGCAGTTCTGTAGCCTCCAGCAGATTTTTGAAACTCGAAATTCTCACAAAATTTCATCAAATGGAGTTGGAATGCCGAAATTAATTCTGAAAACTAATTTCAATACGCTATGGAGTCGACTGCAGGTGCATTTCAAGTCGTTTTGGAGCCTCCAGCGATTTTTTTGAAAATTACTGAAGCCTCCAGTAAATTTTTGAAACTCGGAATTCCTACAAAATTTCATCAAATGGTGTTGAAAAGTCGAAATTAATTTTGCAAACAAATTTCAATGCTCTATGAAGTCGACTGCAGGTAAATTTCAAGTCGTTTTGAAGCCTTCAGCGATTTTTTGAAAATTAATGGAGCCTCCAGTAGGTTTTTCAAACTTGAAAGTTCCCCAAAATTTCATCAAATGAGGTTAGCAATCCGAAATTTACTCTACAAACTAATTTCAACACAATAATATGAAGTCGGCTGCATGGTGGTTTCAAGTGGTTTTGAAGGTTCCACCGACATTTTGGAAATTTCAATTCTGCTATGAATGCCATGAAACCTTTCAAAAATTCACTGGAGGCTCCAAAATTACTTGAACCCACCTGAAGTCGTCTTCAGAGGGTGTTAAAATTGGAGTGCATAGTTAATTTCAGCTTTCCATCTCCATTTTGAGGAAATTTTGGGGAGATTTCATGTTCAAAAATTTACTGGAGGCTCCAGTAATTTTCAATATATTGATGGAGGCTCCAAAACGACTTGAAATTCACCTGCAGTCGACTTCATAGCGTATTGAAATTAGTTTTCAGAATTAATTTCGGCTTTCCAACTCCATTTGATGAAATTTTGTGAGAATTTCGAGTTTCAAAAATCTGCTGGAGGCTCGAGAACTGCTCAAAACGGTTTGCAACAGTTTCCAATCGATTTGGCGGGTTGAAAATGGGGTATATCCCAAAGTACAGCTTTCTAAGTCAATTTGGTAAAATTTTGATTTTTTCTCACATTTTGGCTAAAATTTGATTTTTGAAAATTCACCAAAAATCGAAAAAGGCACTTAAGCATTCGAAATTTTGACAGGTGATGAATTTTTGCCTGCTTTTTCGATCTACCTTTCTACGGTTTAAAAAATTTTATGCTAGTCCTATGTTGGAACGCAAAATCTGCGATTTCGGCTGACCTGTCAATCGAAATGGCCGCCATTTTGTAAGTAGGGCCACTTTTTTTTTGAGGACAAGGGCCAGAAATGTTCCTTAGGACTTCCTTTTTAAGAAAAAAGTTGTCCCGGAGGATCGGCAGAGGGTGCAAGTGATCCTTATGCGCCCCCCCACCCCCGACTATTGCTCTCGCTTTTCTCCGGCCAATTCGAATTCTTCTCAAAAATTTTCAAGAGTGAAAAATTAATTTCAGAAATTCAAGAATACGTACAGGGTTGGTATCGGTGCAAAAAAAAGTGCGAAATTTGATTCAAAAATGCCCAAAAGCACAAAATTTTGGCGTTGAAACTTCTTATATTGAGAATGATTTTTTTGTACCTCATTCAAAATTGTAAATTTTCTGAAGCTTTCGCTTGGGAAAAGTCGAACAATATGTTCTGAATTTTCAAAGGCCAAAAAGCTAAAAAAAAAACATGAAAAAAATTGTGAATTTTTGATTTTGTATTTTAGTATTAACCTTGCAAGAACAATTCAAATTTTTTTCACGTAGGTATAAAAGCATCGTTTTTGAACATTTCAAATCATTCAACATTTTTGTTTCCAATTCCCCGTTCCAAAATTTGTTTAGACCACATCTGGCTATAATTAGCATTAAGAAATACTGGTGGGTGGAGAGGTTAAAAATCAACTGCCCCAAGCCATTTGGGGGTTCTTATAAACCTCACATGGTGTACTTTACTGTAAAAAGAGTTGCCTACCTTTAAAATTGAAGGGGCGTTATATACCTACAATTTTGAAGTGACGAAGTCAAAATCCATTTTCAAATTTCAATTGTGGGAAGTAGGATGGCGTATCGAAAAACAAGCTAAATCTCCTCATAACATGATTTTTTCTCAAATTTAAAATTAAATTGGCTATCATAACTTTCCTGAATTTAGGGGTGAAACATCAAAATTTAAAAAATGGATAGATAATTTGTCAAAATTTGAGCATATTTTATTATGAGAACTTTTTCCCTCAAACCAAAATTTAAAAAATCACAAAATGCAGGTAGGCTGCCTACTTGATTAAAAAAAATTTCTTATCCAAATTTAATAAAAAAAATTCTAAAGCAAAAAAAACGCAAACCGATGAAGGAATGAAAGAGTGGATTTTGACATTACTTCGATAAAGGTTTTTTTTACAAAGAAGGTATTTCAACATACAAAAAAAATTTTGAACCGGATAAATCCGGATGGAAAGAGTATGAAAAAATACATCACAAGCCAAAGTTTAAGGTGATAAAGTGAATTTCGACTCACCGAATCGAATAAAAATTGATTCGAATCCTCTTTAAACAGTTCTAAACCCTCCAACAGGCAGATTTTTGAAAGTTCAAATTCTCACAAAATTGAACTGGAAATCTAAAATACTTCATACCTTTGCTAATTTCAACATGAGGATTGCACTGAGGATAGTTTCAAGCCGTTCTGAAGTCTGCAGAAACTTTTTAAAAATTCCAGTTGACCAAAAAATGTCAAAAAAAAATTCCAAAGAAATTTTACTCGATGAAATTCAATAAAAAGCATTTTTTTTCTGAAGAATTTTGGCTAAAATCGAATTTTACATGATGAAATTGAAAAAAGTGGGTAGGTAGATATTTTTTTCACAATTAAAACAAAATAAATTTCTTTGAAATTTCTTATTTTGAGTATTTGAAAACAAAAGCTTGAAATATGCATGATTTCCATGTTTTTCTGTTGACAAGTTTTGCTTTCTGCTGAAACTGTCAAAAATTCTCGGTTCCTAAAAATTTCACCTGTTTTCAAAAGTTATACGAAAGTTTCATTTTTTTGCCAGAAAATTGCCAAAAATAACCATTTTTTTCGTTAAAATTTAACAAATAGAAGCCTGTATTTTGCAAAAAAAATTAATTTTCTGTCAGATAAATGTCGAAAATTCTGACTTTGTCGCTGAAAAAAAAATGGTCAGAAAGTCTAGCTTTTTCATTAAAAATTTTTAAAATGTTCAACTTTTTAAAAATTCTAATTTGCAAGTGCTCTGTATTTTTTCTTCATACGAGTAAAAACGTTTTGCTCGCGTTTTGTTACTTTTAACTCATTTTTTCGGGATTTTTTGGTAACTATAGTTACTTTTTTTTAAAAAATTGTGTACAAGTTCTGTACATTGTCAGCCGCATTTTCAGATGTTGAAATAGCTGAATTGCATTTTCGGTTTTTGATGAATGTTTTTGAATTACCTAAATTCAAGCCAAAAATGGAGAAAAAAATCTAAATGTCATAAAATTGACTTGAGAGCTGAAATTTGGTTTGTTCACTATTTTCGACTCCTCTCCTCCTCGCATGGATTGAAAACGTTTTCGAACCGTTTTTAGCAGTTCTGGAGCCTCCAGAAAATTTCCGAAAGTTGAAATTTTCACAAAATTCGGTTTTAATGAAGACAGAAAGATAGAAATTACTTTATATCTAACCTAATTTCAACACGTTGAGTTGGTTGAAGGCGGATTCAAGCAAGTATCTGAACAATTTTCTTAAAAATCCCTGGAGGACAGTTCACGAGGTTTCCATTCTCTCACCAAACAATAGAATAATTATTATTTTCTAAATAATTGAAAATTGAAGTTAACGAATACTTTTTAAAAAAAGTACAAGAAAGTATTTCATTTTCAAAAAGTTGGAAATTTTTGATACTTGGGTAGTAAAAAAAATCACTATCTCGAAAAATGAATATTTGATGAGAATAAAGCTCCTCAAAGTCAAAAAATTGGGAACAAATTTTTTTTTACATCTTCACTTGTCTCGCAGCTACTCTAAAATTTTCAGCAGATCAAATTAGTATAAGCACTCGAATACAAATTATGGGATATTTTTCGTAGAACAAGTGTCAAACGTTTCGAGACAACTGTATATTTTTTTTAATCGAAGGAGCTGCAGGCGAGTAAATATTTAACGAAATGTGTCGAGTTTTCACTCGTAATTTTGAATGAAAATTCTCTTATAAATGCTCAATGACTTGAAAAAAAAATAACAATTTGCGCCTTTTGTCGTCTTCTTTTGAATGAATGTTACGTAATTAATTATTTATATTCGACTCTCTCAAAAACTTCTATACCTAGTCACCGTTTGCCATTTTCTGCAGAAAATTACTATCAAGTTGAAACTTTTTTTTTTCAATTTAGATTCTTTATTATGTAGTATAGCTTCTTCTTAGTACTTACCGGAGTTACTTACTTATTCTGTAACGAAGTTTGCATTTTTTTTTTTTTTTTTTTTTTTTTTTTTTTTTTGGTTCAGCGAATCAATTGCTAAAAGAATAAATTTTACATATTTACCGAGTAGCACATGCGATAAAAAGTGAACGTGTGCGTGTTACGGACTAATAAATGCAACGAATTTTCTCTATTGAACGAAATTTTCAGCCCGGAATGGAAATTCAGCTCGTATTAAAATATGGTATCCTTTTATGCCAAACAATTAATAAAAATGGGAAAAACTTACGTATTCTAAAAGTAGGTCCCTTTTGGTGAATTTTCACGAGAACTAATTCGGTATTTTTTTTCGAACCCGAAAACTTTTGAAAAGATATTAACTATGCCAGTCTAAAAAGTTCTACAAAAATGTTCAAAGTTTACGGTTGAAATTTTTTTTACTCTCGTATTCTTCGAGGAATAGTATTTTTTGAACCGAGTTGAAATTATCAAATAATTATGCAAAATAGAAACATAATTTGCGAAACGAAACGAATCTCGAGTATCGAGCTGTACACGAAAAATATTCAATTGATATCGGTTCATAGGGCAATTTTTTTTTCAACCGAACGTGAAAGTTTAGTACACAACAAGAGTACCATTCATTTAATGTAGTATAAATGTCGTAAAATACGAGCGTATAGTGTTGCAGATTTATACAGTCTCTTGTCATTTTTACGAGCTGTATTTATTTAAAAGGATTTAATCGGCGTGCCATCAACATTATGGTTGGAAATTGCACCGACGAATTTTAAATTCAACGCGTTATTTGCCTTCGGAGAGGGTATACTGTTCGCCAAATCGTCTATTTTTTTGGGCTTTTTTGTGCAGAGGCATGTGCTCGAGATACAAGGTACCTAATCGAACTGAAACCGTGTCAAATTGTCGACTCGAAAAGGCTGAAATTAGGTCGAGAAGATTACCTACTCGATTCGCCAGCCAAGAGTCACTGGTAGCTATAAAATTGCGTTTTTCTCGTTATATCGTAAAGCTATACGAGTACAACGAATCGCTCAAACTGGCCGGGTTCTTGTGTGCTTTTTTCAATTACTTTTTCATTCGATCTTGTAATTTAATGGGAATATGTGCCATGTAACTGGTACTTACCAGTTGATGTGATTACAAATTACGTACGTGTAATTGGTTGGTAGTTTGATGAGTACGAGATGGATGAGTTTCGTTATTTATTTTATTTTACTGATGCGAACATCGTTTTGGCGCGTGCTTCCTGTTTGATTATTCTTTGTTTATACGTGATTAATTTCGAAGAAAAAGATCGCCAGAAAGATTTGTTGTGATGGAGTTCTTTAAAAAGTCAGACAGAATAGGGTGAAAATTGAGTTTTTGATTTTTGGACAATTTTTGAAAATTTCAAATTTGATAACCTCTGATAGGAAGGTGAAACATTAGTTTCTAGGTAGTCTATTTTCAATCACTCGAATCGATTGGTGGTGGTTTCAAATCGCTGTGGAGCTTCCACAGAATCTTTGGATTTTCGAATTTCAAAATTTTTGGTTTTGAAAATCGATCTAAAGAATTATAAAGTTCAGTTGATTCGAATTTATGGAAGCAAGTGTTATCTTAGAATTGATAATGATCAGCGATGATTGGTGTAATTAGTTATTACTGTTTCGATGGTATCTCTCATAAATATCACCTTAGAGGGGAGATTTATTCGACTCCTGACTAGCTCAGATGGGAGTTCTCTTGAGTGACCACTAAAGATTCTAAGTCATCAAGTACAGAAATGATCAACATTTAAATACCATTTTTGTACAAAGGGTTTATTCAGTCAAGACATTCACTACATCTACGTTATTTATAACATATTGTAATATGTTATTTATTTATTAAATGCGTTCAATCTAGACAGATAGGATAATGCTTAAGGCATTCTCCTGGCATATCATGGCAATTATACATGGAATTGATACCTTACTAGCCGAGTAATCTACTATAGCTATGTATGCGAAATAGGTTCATAATGACGTGAGTGACGAATCCATGCTCCATCCCTCACGTCTATTGACATCATCTATTAATTACGATAAGGTAATAATTAATATAGTGGAGACACCACCATGTAAGTTTACACTTACCAAACACTGCTCACTGTTACACCACCTCTTTTCCTTAGCCACCCCAATAATAGTGGCTGTCGGTGGCTGCTTTATGAAGAGACACACGTATCACACGCTTCATTTAAGATGCCTAGGAATATCTTGATATGACCGCAAAGGTTATAATCGTCGGATCATTACCTCAGAGGATTAATTAATAACTACCAACGATTACGATAAAATCAAAATATTATCTTAAACACACACGAGGACCTGAAATAATGTAACTTAGGCTAAGCCTGTCGTTACATACAAATTACTCCTTGACCACATACTTTGACGAGGATCTTGCCACGGCCGATCGCAAAAACCAAGTGATACCTTTCAATCGATAGAAGCTCGTGCCTCCTTGACTATTGAAAGGTGTCGTTCACTCCCTATGTTATAATATTTTCCCACGTTACTGGAACCCTCTTTACTAAATAGCAATAAATCACATCGCGTAAAGGGTTACCCTAAGATCTATCACCTAGCAGGTGGAGGCAGATTGCATCATAACACTAGAATTGATTTTGATTCATTTTATGAAATTTTTTGAAACTCTATATACAGGGTGGCCAACAAATAGTTGAAGTAAAAATCAGCATTTTCGTTTCTAAGAGTAATAAGCACTGTGAGAAGCTCGGAGGGTTGCATAAATGCAGTACGTTTAGGAACTACACAAGCAACGTCTTTGGTTTCTCCGAAGCAAGGCTTGTTTTGGGAACGCAGTGCTGCCAACTTGAAAACTTGATAATTTAGCAAATTTCGCGGAATTTTAAAATAATAAAATACTTCAGGAGTAGTCCATGGAACTGGTAGAGGTTAACAAAAGAAACAAAAACCGCATGTAAAGTTTTTGCCTAACTTGAAATTTGAAGGGGCGATGATTCGGATTTCAATGTTCAAATTAATGAGTAAATTATTGTCTCACTATAAATTTTAAAGCAACAGAAATTTTTTAAGATGGTAGGTGTTTGAACAGTAATGGACCAAGGGTGACATAGCAATTTGAATTTTTTGGATAACTTAATTAGGGAATTTTTGGCAAGCATTTTTCTACTTAAACTACTTGTTGGTCACCCTGTAGGTACGAAATCCAAAAATTTGCTTGAAAATCCACCGAAGGCTCCAGAACGGTTCGAAACTATTGGTCAGAAGTGTTAGCATTAGGAATGAGGACAAGAAAAAATATTCCTGGAAAAGCAGCTGCCCAATTACACATTTTGAACTTTTTGGGGATTTTTTTTTTTGAAAAATGTTGTCCCAAAAAGTCAATTTTTTCATTTATTTCGAAAGTGGTTCTCAAAGCAGGTTTATTAGGGTGGATCCTAAGGAAAAAAGTCGTCAGAGGATTTTGATCAAATTCAGCAGAGACCTTCTGAATTTCCCCTGCAGTTGAGTTCGTAGCGTATTAAAATTAGTTTGCAGAATAAATTTCAGCTTTCCAACTCCATTTTGTTGAAATTTTATGAGAATTTCGAGTTTCAAAAATCTGCTGGAGGCTTCAGAACTACTCAAAACGGTTTGAAACAGTTTCCAATCGATTTGGCATGTCGAAAATAGAGTGTATCCCAAATTTCAGCTTTCTTGGTCAATTTGGTAAAATTTTGATTTTTTCCCTCATTTTTGGCTTGAATTTGATTTTCAAAAATTCACCAAAAATCGAAAAAGGCACTTTAGCACTTGAAATTTTGACAGGTGATAAATTTTTGCTTGATTTTTCGATCTACTTTTGTACAGTTTGAAAAATTTCGTGCAAGTCCTATGTTGGAACGCAAAATCTGCGATTTCGGCTGACCTGTCAATCAAAATGGCCGCCATTTTGTAAGTAGGGCCGTTTTTTTTTTGAGTACAAGGGCTAGAAATGTTCCTTAGGACTCCCGCTTCAAGAAAAAAGTTGTCCCGGAGGATCGACGGGGGGAGGTGTGCAATAGATCTTTAAGCAGGCTCCCCGAGTAATTTGATAATTTCTGGAAAAAAAATTGAAATTTTTATAAGCAATTGGAATAATTTTTTTAAAAAACAAAAATTCGACTTCAGCAAAAAATCAGCAACATTTTAAGAATCATAGGTAAAGCGATTTTTTTCAAAAAGTGGCACTTTTTTGGAATTTTGTTGGGTAAAATGACGACACTTTTTAATGTTTGGCTGTTTTTTAACAAAACAATAAGACTTTTGGACAACTTTTGGAAAAAAGTAAGACTTTTTGGAATTTTTTCCAAAAAAAACGAGTACATATGTATTTTTGACAAAAAGTAATAGGCTACATTCAGTAAAAAACAGGCGTTTTCGACAATATGTAATATTGACAATAAATGATACTTTTTCGCAATTTTTGTCGAAAATGGAGACTTTTCTTGAATTTTTCAGTTGAATAGTAGGACTGGGTTCAAATTGTTCTGGAAGGACTAAAATTGTCTGTGATCGTTTCAATCGATTTAAGAGGCAAATTTTTAGAATCAGTTTTCTGCCTTTTCAAATCTTCCCTCGACGATTTTTCAGTCTATAAATTTTTTGAGAAAAATTAATAAAAAAAAGTACCTCGTCAATCAGCAGAAAAATTCTGTTCAGAACATAGAAAAATTAAAAGTGGCGTCCCCACCTCCCTTCGTTTCCATTCAAATTTATAGCACTGGTGTTTCATTTTTCAATTTTTAGAAAATTTTTGAAGTCGAATTCGGTCCATTTTTGCTCAGAAAATCAAAATTTTATGAAAAATTATTGAGGTAGAAAAACTAAAAAATGGTTCGGAGCATATTTTTGACATCTCAAATCGATTGGTGATGGTTTCAAACAGTCCTAAAGCCTTCAGTAGATTTTTAGATTCTTAGAAGATGAAATTCAGGATCAGGTAAAAAATTTTCTAAAGCTGATATCGACTCTTTCAACTGAATTTCACCATTTTCAGACATTCTGGATCCTGTACATCAACTCATGATTTTTAGTCTGTTGAATAGGTAATATAATGTAATTCCTTCTTCCGAACGCATAACTTTTGATACGAAAATACCAAAAAGCAAACGCTTCCATCTCACGTTAAAAGCGATTAATAATTAATACGACCGATCATTCATAGGCCTACGAATAAGTCAAACAAAATAAGTTTTCACATTTCGCCAAAATATACCTACTTAAATATCGATTTCACAGGTAAATTAAATTTTGGAAATTTGTAGCGTTAATTCACTTTGACTTGTTGAAAACGATATCGAATTCGCCACCAACACCAACCAACCCTACCTACTCGTACAAATGGTGCGTAAAACAGGCCTACGTACATTTTGAATACGTAATAATAAACGTAGGTATCGAATTTCAAACCCCTTGGTAACATTTATGGAAGTATAAATTGCGGTTTAATTCCAGCAGGGCGATTATATGTTATCGTCGAAGAGCTTAAATATTCAAACGTATGGTTCGCAATTTTCTGTTCACAGATCGTCAACATGTCTTGCCAAATCGAATCTGCTCAAAATAGAAACGTCAGGCTCAAACGCAACATACGTAAAGGGAGTAGCTCCCTGTTACCATTTGTACGATGGCTTCTCAATTACTCGCAGATGGACGTGATTGCCGATTTCATCTCCGGTATCACGATCGGATTAATTATTATACCTCAGAGTGTAGCCTACGTAGCCATTATCGGCTTGTCGGCCAAAGTAAGTGCATTCATAATATTCGACATTTAATTATATGTACACAATTTTCCTTTTAAAAGTTGGTAGAGCAACTTTAATTATGTTTATGTATATCAAGTTGTCTACTCTGCGAATGGTAGGCAAATTTTGTGACTATAAATTGGAATTTCTCTGTAAATGCGACAAGCATCTATGTAGGTGTATCGAGAATTATGACAAGCCAATATTTCAAGCGCTTAAGTGCATTTTTCGATTTTTAGTGAATTTTTGAAAATAAAAATTGGGTCAAAAATGAGAAAAAAAATCCAAATTTTACCAAATGAACCTAGAAAGCCAAAAGTAGGGATATGCCCCATTTTAGACCTGCCAAATCGATTGGAAACGGTTTCAAACCGTTTTGAGCAGTTCTGGAGCCTCCAGTGGATTTCTGAAAAATGTGCTGGAGGCTCCAGGAATTTCCCAAAAGTTGCTGGAGGCTCCAAAACGACTCGAAATTGACTTGCAGTCGACTTCATAGAATATTGAAATTAGTTTTCAGAATGAATTTCAGCTTTCCAACTGCATTTGGTAAAATTTTGTGGAAATTTCAAGTTTCGAAAATTTGCTGGAGGCTCCAGATCTGCTTAAAACGGTTTGAAACCGTTTCCAATCGATTTCACAGGTCTAACATGGGGCACATCCCAAATTCCAGCTTTATAGGTCCATTTGGTAAAATTTCGATTTTTTCTTATTTTTGACCCAAATTTTATTTTCAAAAATTCACCAAAAATCGAAAAATGCACTTTAGCACTTGAAATTTTGGCTGGTAATAAATGTTTGCATGCTCTTTCAATTTGTGTCTGTTAGGGTAGGTCAGAAACAAAATTTGAAAATGATTATATTTCCTCTCTGAACTTCCTAACACAAGAAAACATTTTTTTTCCAGATTGGTTTGATGTCTTCCGTAGTCGGTGGTGTGATATACACGTTTTTAGGTACAGTGAAAGAAATATCGGTTGGGCCGAGTGCAATGATGGCATTGTTAACTACTCAGTACATAAGTACACCTAATTTGTCAATTGATGATGTTGGTCTTCTAAGTTTGGGCTGTGCTATTGTTGGACTTATACTCAGTATTTTAAGATTAGGTAAGGCTCAACAGTCAACTTCGTGAAAATCTTGCAAAGAACCTAAAAAGGAGATCCTCTCATGTTTGTAAATTTTCAGGTATAGTTGTAGAGTTTATATCAATTCCGGTATCTTCGGCGTTTGGATCAGCCGTCGCGATGACAATACTTGGAACTGAAATGAAGAATTTCCTGGGCTTGGAGTACAAATCGAAGAATTTTTACGACAGTATTTTAAATCTTACAAGTCACGCCAAAAATACTAAACCGGGCGATTTTTCTCTGGGCATAATCTGTATAGTGATCTTAATATTACTCGACGTAAGTATTTTTTCATGGAGGCTTTTTTAAAATTAAATGGTCCAGTGATGAATGAGGCATTTAAAATTTTATAATTTTTTTGTGCGCGCAGAAATTGCAAGATTTACCAGTGAAGAAAACGTGGAAATATAGAACGGTGATTAAGAAAATATTATGGACGATAGCGATGAGTAGGAACGCAATTACCATTTTTTTAGCTTGTTTGTTGACCAAATATTTTGAAAAACAACACGGAACTGTGCCTTTTTTACTATCAGGTTTGTAGTTAGTTATAAGTTATAACTTTTAATCTTAATAGGTACGTGGTAAATCAACCTCGTCGGTTTTCCACGAATCGATATGTATTTTTATGGGAGGAAAATATATTTAAATACGTCTTTTTAACTATCCAGATCCTGTTGTTCCTGGTTTGCCGGAATTACGTTCGCCTATTTTCGAAACGAAACGAGGAAATGTTACCATTACACTTGAAGATAAAATTCGTACATTATCAACTGGCATGATAATTATTCCTGTTGTGGCGCTTTTGGTTCATATATCGATTGGGAAATATTTCGGTAAAAATATAAAAATACGGTTGCTTTAATTGTTTTGTTGCTAGATACATTAGCCTATGGTAGAGTATTCTATTTATAACGTAAATTATAGGTATACATATGAAATTAGCCAAAATAACTTGATTTGGCATGAGAAAGATGGAAATTTGTTTCGAAAAATTACTCGGAAGAAACAAATACTGGAAAATAAGCATTATATTAAAATAGACTTTTTGTACCTGGAGAGGGTGCGAGGAGGAGAAGGGGTTGAAAATATCATACTCTTAAGAAGCATACATATTTCGGGCACTCTTCGACTGTACAAGTCAAATTTCAGTCTCTTAGCTCAATTTAGAGGGGCTTAAAAGTCACGAAACAAACTTAAAAACTAAACCTCTCGATCAAAAAGTAATCCTGGTCGAAAATCGAACCATCGAAATTCACAAATCGATTTATATGCGATTTTCGATGTCATATGATCGTCGTGTTTGAAATTGAAAAAAATAAAATTCTAGCATAAAAAAAATCGAGATCAAAAATCGATTAATCGAATCCTAAAAATCGATATATCCGTAAATTTCGATCTGATGTGATTGATCATATTCGAAATGAAAAATTAATTTCGGAATCAAAAATGTAATTTTAGAACAAAAATCGATCATAAACGAAAATCGATAACTCGAACTCCAAAAATCGATTAATTTGCGATTTTCGATCTCATGTGATCGAACATGTTCTAAATGAAGAAATTCATTTTAGACTGGAATGCAAAGTTTTGTATTAAAAATTGACCATGATCGAAAATCGATAAATCGAATCTCAAGAATCGATCAATTTGCGATTTTCGATCTCATAAGATCAAACACGTTCGAAATAAAGCAACCCATTTTATGCTCAAAAACAAAGTTTTGCATCAAAAATTGATCATGATTGAAAATCGATAAATCGAACCTCAAGAATCGATTAATTTTTGATTTTCGATCTCATATGATCGAACACTTTGAAATATAAAGAATCCCATTTTAGACTCAAACACAAAATTTTGGATCAAAAATCGATTATGATTGAAAATCGATAAATCAAACCAAAAAATCGATTGATTTTTCGATTTTTGACCTTATATGGTTGAAGTTGAACGTTGAACACGTTCAAAAATATAAAGAAACCAATTTGGACTCAAAAACAAAGTTTTGGATCAAAAATCGATCATGATCGAACACGTTCGAAATATATGAATCAATTTCAGACTTAAAAAACGAAGTTTTTGATCAAAAATCGATCATGATCGAGAATCGATAAATTGAATCTCAAGAATCGATTAATTTACGATTTTAGATCTCACATGATCGAACACGTTCGAAATAAATAAATCAATTTCAGACTCAAAAACAAAGTTTTGGATCAAAAATCGATTATGATCGAAAGTCGATAATTCGAACTCCAAAAATCGATTAATTTGCGATGTTCAATCTCATATGGTCGAACAGATTTGAAATAGAGAAACCCATTTCAGACTCAAAAGCAAAGTTTGGATCAAAAATCGATCACGATCGAAAATCGATAAATCGAATCTCAAGAATCGATTAATTTGCGATTTTCGATCTCATAAGATCAAACACGCTCTAAATAAAAAAATCCATTTTATTTTATGCTCAAAAACAAAGTTTTGCATCAAAAATTGATCATGATTGAAAATTGATAAATCGAACCTCAAGAATCGATTAATTAACGATTATCGATCTCATATATGATCGAACACTTTTGAAATAAAGAATCCCATTTTAGACTCAAACACAAAATTTTGGATCAAAAATCGATTATGATTGAAAATCGATAAATCAAACCAAAAAATCGATTGATTTTTCGATTTTTGACCTTATATGGTTGAAGTTGAACGTTGAACACGTTCAAAAATATAAAGAAACCAATTTGGACTCAAAAACAAAGTTTTGGATCAAAAATCGATCATGATCGAACACGTTCGAAATATATGAATCAATTTCAGACTTAAAAAACGAAGTTTTTGATCAAAAATCGATCATGATCGAGAATCGATAAATTGAATCTCAAGAATCGATTAATTTACGATTTTAGATCTCACATGATCGAACACGTTCGAAATAAATAAATCAATTTCAGACTCAAAAACAAAGTTTTGGATCAAAAATCGATTATGATCGAAAGTCGATAATTCGAACTCCAAAAATCGATTAATTTGCGATGTTCAATCTCATATGGTCGAACAGATTTGAAATAGAGAAACCCATTTCAGACTCAAAAGCAAAGTTTGGATCAAAAATCGATCACGATCGAAAATCGATAAATCGAATCTCAAGAATCGATTAATTTGCGATTTTCGATCTCATAAGATCAAACACGCTCTAAATAAAAAAATCCATTTTATTTTATGCTCAAAAACAAAGTTTTGCATCAAAAATTGATCATGATTGAAAATTGATAAATCGAACCTCAAGAATCGATTAATTAACGATTATCGATCTCATATATGATCGAACACTTTTGAAATAAAGAATCCCATTTTAGACTCAAACACAAAATTTTGGATCAAAAATCGATCATGATCGAAAGTCGATAATTCGAACTCCAAAAATCGACTAATTTGCGATGATCAATCTCATATGGCCGAACACATTTGAAATAGAGAAACCAATTTCAGACTCAAAAACAAAGTTTTGGATCGAAAATCGACCATGATTGAAAATCGATAAATCGAATCTCAACAATCGATTATATCACGATTTTCGATTTCACATGATCGAACACGTTCGAAATAAATTAATCAATTTCAAACTTAAAAAACGAAGTTTTGGATCCAAAATCGACTATGATAGAAAATCGATAAATTGAATCTCAATTCTCAAGAATCGATTAATTCACGATTTTCGATCTCACATGATCGAACACGTTCGAAATAAATGAATCAATTTGAACTCAAAAACAAATTTTCGGATCAGAAATCGATCATGATCGAAAGTCGATAACTCGAACACCAAAAATCGATTAATTTGCGATTTTCGATCTCATATGGTCGAACACGTTCGAAATAAATAAATCAATTTCAGCCTCAAAAAACGAAGTTATGGATCAAAAATCGACCATGATTGAAAATCGATAAATCGAATCTTAAGATTCGATTAATTTACGATTTTTGATTCAATACGATTCAACATACTTTAAATGAAAAATCAGTTGACAAATTTTCGGGTCACAAAACGGTTCGTTTCGATTTTTGATCGTATAATCGAAGTGTTTAGAATGAAAAATCAAAATTTTAGCTTTAAAAATAAACTTGCGGATCAAAAATCGATTAATTCATGATTTTCGCTCTCTTAGCCTCAAAAATATAGACCTTCTGATTAAAAGCATTCACGATCGAAAATCGATTTATTAAACGCCAAAAATCGATCAATTATTTTTCATGGCGAAAAATTAATTCAAAACACTAATAGTCCTACGAAAAAAAAAGTGAAAGGAAAAAATGCCAGCCCAATGTACATGATTTCAATTTTTTTTTTGACGCAATTATGCATATTTTTCTTGATATCAGCTCACAACTGGACAATTTGAATTTAATGATTCGTTAACTTGTTTATTTTTTCAGATCCTGGAGCAAATTTCGGCATTAGTCACGAATTGCTATCTTTATCATTAAGCAATTTCATCTGTTGTATGTTCAATTCGTCTCCTGTCGCTGGAGCTTTCTCCAGAAGTGCTGTCAGTGCTACGTGTAAAGTTCGAACACCAATTGCTAGCATTTATGGGAGTAAGTATGGCCTCACCTACCTATTTCAAAACTCGGCGAATTTCAAAAGTTATACTTTTTACGATACTGACCATTGATTGAATTTTTATTTCGCAGCAATAATGACGTTCTTAGCTTTAACTTACCTCACTCCGTACTTCAGATTGGTACCAAAGGCATCATTATCGGCAGTCATCATAGCAGCAGTGGCCATCGTAATTGATTACAAGATACTCATTCCTTTATGGAAAAACTCCAGTGAGTAGCTCGATTGGCATTATTAAATTTTCAAGAGAAAAATTTTTGAAATTTCGAGCAACATCTTTTTTTTATTGTTAGATAGGTACCTATACAAATTATAGCTTTAAGCTCATTGAAAAGCTAACACACGTGCTGTTAATTTTAATTTCAGAAAAAGATCTCTTCATCTTAGTGCTTACCTTATCAACCGGACTGTATCTAGGTATCGAAATTGGTTTAATAATCGGCGTCCTCACCAACCTAACTTTCCTCGTTTACGTTTGGGCCAGACCGACCATCTCGATCGAAAAAGTTAAGGTAGGTAATTCCTATCGTACTACGTACCTACGTATTCATTCATTCAGACGTTTCACATTTTCTCAAAAGACAAAATACACCTACAGCAACAAGTGATTTCCATCATCCGATGCATCATTATTAATCAACCGTTGCTCGGTAAAATTTGTCATTTGTTTAACCGAAATGTGTCTGGATGTACACCGACTCCGACTCGTATTCGTAGCACCTTCTACGAAATATCGATTTTTGCTTTGCTACCGTTTTCGCTTTGGCACTGCCACAGCGGGTCACAACAACGCACGCTTTTTAACGCACGAAAGTCGAAAGATGATGATAGAGTCGTTTATTTTAACCTAATTTTTAACGAAACGAAGCACTGCCGGTGTTTTTTTCCCTCTACATAGGTACAAACGTTTTGTTTCAACTTTTTCCCCTATTTTTTTTTTTTTTACAGTGCGAATATGGAGATTATGTGGTCGTAACGCCGGATTTGGGATTATTTTATCCGGCCGTTAGTTATTTTGAAACTCATATGGCGAGAAATTTGAAGAAAGAACCGTATCAGAATTTACCGATCGCTGTGAATTGTTATTTTTTCAAGGGATTGGATTACACGGCGATTAAGGTAACAATGAATTATGAATTATGGTTAGCTGAAAATTGAAATATAATTGAGAAGAAAATTTTAAAAAAGTAGAAAAAATCAAAATTTACAAAAATGAAGAATGAATGGAAAATTTTAATGTTTGATTGGGGAAAACATGGGAGAAAATACTGTTTTGACCAAAAAAACAGTAATTTTAGCACAAAGCAGGGCTTATGACAAGAATTTTTTTAGATGTTCCAATGGAGAGTAGAAGAATAAATTAGTTCTATTTGTATTTTTCAATTTTCAAAAAGAAAATGAAAAATCAAACTTCGCAACTTTTTTTCAAAATTTTGACCAAAAAAATAAAATTTTCAGCAATTTTGGTAAACAGGCAGAAAAAAGCGAACAAGTGAATGGAAAATTTTAAAGATTGATTTTTAAAAAAAAAGAATGAGGAAACTGCACTTTTTGCAAATTTTGCAAAAACGAGTTTCTAGCTGGGGAAGATGAGAAATCTGGTCATTTATTCAAGTCCAAAATTTTCAATTTTTAAAAACCACAAAAAACAAGATTAATAATGAAAAAAACAGAAAAATTTTAAAGTTTGATTTGAAAAAAATGAGAAAAACTGTGCTTTTTGGCAATAAACAAATCAGCAACTTCAATATGAAATTTTTTCAAATGTTTCAACGGCGGAGAAAGAGACAAGCAGGAGCTTGAAATTTAATTCAGCAGATTTTTTTTAATTTTCCAAGACCATGTAAAAAAGTAGCAAATTAATTTAAGAAGTTTCAATTTTAAAAAGAGCCAAATACAGGAAAATTTAAAATTGTGATTTAAAAAGGGATGGAAAAAATAGGAAATTAAACTGTTTCGCTGCAGTTTTGGCAAAAAATCAGGATTTTTTTGAGCAATGGTTGTGAAAATGCAGTTAATAGGAACTGGGGAGAGGGAAGGAGAAGATAGGGTGAGTCAAAATTCATTCAAATCAAAATTTTCATGTTTTCAAAAACCACTTCGAGCTAAAAAACATAAAATAAAAAAATAACAATTTTCAAAAAATGCAAAATAATGAAGAATTTTAAAATATAATTGAAAAAGTTTGGAAAACCCAGGAATTTTTGACAATTTTCAATGAAAAAAAAAAAACTTATTTGAAGCTTTGGCAAAGAAGTAGTCCTTCAACATAAATTTTTTCAAATTAATCAAAAATGGTACAGAAAAATGAGGTCAAAATTTATCTGATTGTGAGTCAGAATTTTTCAATTTTCAAACACCACAAAAATAGAGAAATATTTTTTCGGAAATTTCCAATTTTGAAAAAAAAACGATCTAATGGTGAAATATATACATTTTGATGGTGGAAGAAATAAAAAGAACATGACTTTTTTGCTACTGTGGCAAAATTCCTGGAGTTTTTTAATCAATTTTGGCAAAAAAGTAAAACCTCATGGCAACTTTACCAAAAAGCAAGATTTTTAACCTGAATTCAAACTTTCAGATTCTCAGAGACCAAAATGGGCTGAAAATGATGAAAAGAAAATTTGAAAAAATTGAATACATAATTGGAAATTTTAAAAGTGATATTGGAAAAAGAGTGAAGAACAGAACTTTTATGCAACTTTGACAGAAGAGGAAAGTTTTTGCAGTTTTGACCAAAAGATATTTTTTTCAAGAAATTTTTACAAAAATGCACACCTTTCAAGATGAAATGTTTTCATATGTTCCAATTTGTAGGGGGGGGGGGGGGGGAGGTGTCAATTCAAAATTCAATCGGGTCAAAAATATTAGATTTTTAAAAGCAAAAAAATGTTTATTTTTTAATCAAAATTTTGAAAAAATCACAAAATGAAAAAAGGCAGGATTTTTTTGTAATAAAAGTAGGACTTTTGTAGTTTTTCAAAAATTTAGCAGGGAGAAAAGTGTGGTCAAAGTTCAATCAAGGCAAAATCTTTCAATTTTCAAAGTCACCCCCCCCCCCCCCAATAAAAAACTCAAAATGAAAAATTTTTAAATCTTGAAGAAATGAGCAAATGGAACGTTTTACAGTTTTATTGAAAAAAAAACTTTTTTGCAACATCAACAAAAATAATTTTTTTGAATTTTTTACGAGAAAGCAGGATTTTTTCCAGCAACTTTCGCAACATTACAGACCATTCAACTTCAAATGTTCCAATTTCAATGGTGGGGGGAGGGAGGAGGAAGCGTGGTTTGAGTCAAAATTCAATCGAGTCAAAAATATTCGATTTTCAAGAGGCAAAAAAGTTCATTTTTTTAATCAAAATTTTGAAAAAAATCACAAAATGAAAAAAGGCAAGATTTTTTTGTAATAAAAGTAGGACTTTTGTAGTTTTTTAAAAATTTAGCAGGGAGAAAAGTGTGGTCAAAGTTCAATCAAGGTGAAATCTTTCAATTTTCAAAGGTCACCCCACCCCCCCCCAAATAAAACTCAAAATGAAACATTTTAAAATATGTGCAAATGGAACGTTTTACAGTTTGATTGAAAAAAAAACTTCTTTGCAACATCAACAAAAATAAATTTTTTGAATTTTTTACGAGAATGCAGGATTTTTTCCAGCAACTTTCGCAAAATTACAGACTGCATTCAACTTCAAATGTTCCAATTTCAATGGTGGGGGAGGGGGGAGGAAGCGTGGTTTGAGTCAAAATTCAATCGAGTCAAAAATAGTTGGTTTTTAAAAAGAAAAAAAAGCTAAAAAAATCTCTAAAAATTAAAAAAAAAAGCGAACAATTGGAAAATTTTTAATTTTGATTCCGAAAGAATAAAAAACTTCAGGATTTTTAGCAGTTTCGACATCAGAAGCAGGATTTTTCCGAGCAATTTTGACAAAAATTCGGACCTCGAAACAGGAAATGTCTACAAATGTTTCAATTTGGGGTAGAATACCTACTTGAATCAAAATTCAATCACGTCAAAAACTTTTCATTTTCAAAGACCAAAAAGAGCTAAAAAAAAAATGAAAAAACGAATTTTATTGCACAAAAAGTAATCCTTTTCTATTGTCTCTCTTCCTTTCCTGGAGTCAGAATTACTCTCTGAGGTTTACTTCTCTTCGATAATTCATCTCAATAAAAAAAACGAACGATATTTTCCATACTTTGGGAACATTTCAACTACATATCTTCCTAATTTACCGCAAATCTCTCATTCTCTGACCATCTCTGCATCATTTATTTCAACTTTTGATCAGAAAATTCTTCAATTAGCCAAATTATTACTTCCATCCCTCCCCTACCCCTCCTCATTTGAGCTCCTTCGAGGACAAAATTGCTCTCATCAAGTCAAAATTACGTTCACTTACAGAAATTTTTGAGTTTTTGGGTGAAAAAAGTCAACAAGACCGGAATTTATGCGTGAATGATTTTTTTTTTCATTTTCGGTCTGAATTTTGGAAACTACATCTCTTCCCTTCCAAGTTTGAATTACTAACTTGATGTTAATTTTCACTCAGATAGATCTTGCCCCTCCCCCTTTCAATACCCAATCCTCTCGCAGGTAAATTTTCTGGGAAATTCACATTTTTTTCTTTTTCAAGCTCGTATATGTATCAGTGGAAAATACCCACCAATTATAATACGTAATTTTATTTTAATGCATAATTTTTCAATTTATCTACTTATTTCAGGGTTTAATACGATTGGTGCACGCGTACAGAAAACAGAAACGAAAACTTATATTTTTCAACGTCAGCGAAAAAATATTCAGCATGTGCGAAGATATCGATAGCAGTGTTACAGCACATTTCTGTGATAACGATGAAAACTACAAGTCTGCACTTTTCGGTAAGTACTCAGATAGCTTTATGGTTCACCTAATGGTGCGGTAAGCGGTATTTCATGTGTAGATCCACACATAGAGATACCTGGCACCCAGGTAGAGGTAACCCCGTGTAAGTTATAGTTATTTTGAAAATTTTCCTCAACTTGAAAAGCAATTTTCCTTCCAAGAAATCCCTACATACCATTTTTATCTACTAAAAAATGTCCACGTTTTATTCTATTTCGCAGAAGATAATAACGTCGAACCGGACGCAGCAACAGCGAAGATGAGTATGATGATAAAAGACAATATTATAGAAATGAATGGAAATTGCTCAAAGGACGTGAAGGAAACGCCTATAAAAGAAGAAGTACCTCTTTTAAATATAATTAAAAAACAAAACCGACCTAATTCGTTGTAAACGTAAACTTTATTTTTAAAAAAATTACCTACATAAGTGTTACTAACCTACCTTATACACCATGATGCAGTACAATTGCGTTGTCATTATGTTTTTAGTCGAAGTTTTAATACTCTTAAATGTACCTAGATTTAGTGATATGCTGCATTTTTGATGCAGACATTTAGAAGAGCTTTATATCTCTGTTTTTGTTTTCTATATTTTACTTACGTAAGTAATGTTTTTAGTATTAATTTTTCCATTTTTTTTCCTCTACTCCCATTTTAATATTTTTCTTTAATTTTTTTCGTTCTTCGATTACCTAATATTTTTCCGTTTTGTTTTTTTTATTACTGTCTTTCATAGGTTTAATATAATATTGTATCGTATAATTCTACCTTCAATTTTAAACATAGATACATTTTTATTTTTAATACTTTTTTTCTCGTTTTAAAATTATAGATATTTTCTTATTACCGTTTTATTCGTCGTCGTCGTCGTTGTCGTTGTTGTGTTGTAATTAAATGTGAGTTTTTGTGTAATTCTAATCGTATATAAGATGTGTTATGATGTTGTCGAATGGTGTGTCGAACAGGTACCTAATTACCTATATTTATCGGTACCTGATTTTCGTATATTATTGCAATAAGTGTACCAAAAAACTCAAAATGCTCTGCGCAGTTACCTTTTTAAAAATTACCTATTTTATTTGACTTTTTTTTTTCTCTGTTGTATGTATGTACTATTAATGTAGGCTACGTATATAGCTGAATTAATTATAGTTTAAGAATGTTTCGTGTTGAATGATTGCGAACTTTGAACTTATATATTATCCCAGTGTAAATTTTGGAGCATATTTTTGTTTCGAAACGGCTGTTGTATGTAGGATGGAAAAGGAAAAATTAAAATTGGGCCAAACACATGCTCGCGTCGAATCCACAGCGTGTCTGAAAAATCTCCAAACGATGAGTTTGATAACTTTTGACAATTTTGGAGCGATGATGGGTGGTTTCAATATGTTACCGGTATCGATTCCTAAATTGTATGTGGGATGGTAAAGAGGGTTAGGGAAAGGGTAGTAGGCTTAAGGTATTTTTTCTATCTTTTTTTTTTTTTTTTTTTTTTTAATTCGAGAGTAGAAATAGGATATGTTGTAACGAAAGGACGGAGGGAATTTTTAATTCACATGGATCCTTGTTTGAATTTCTCGAACAGAAAAATATCGTAGATGAAAACAATTGATTTACCTATATAAAGCCATAAAAGAATTGAAATGCTCTTGAAAAGAAAATTTTCAGCTGGAATTCGAAAAAGCAAACTTTCTGATCATAAAAAATCTCTTTAAAGCGATTTTTTTGCCCTGATTATAGCCATTCACTTTTTTCTCAACACCCATTGGCCGATGTTGGGCGTCATTTCGAAAGCAGAAGCTACATATATTGAGGTTTTTGAGGGAGGGGGAGGGGGTGTCACCGAATTTACTTTAGCACGTACTGTGTCAAGCGAATTTCGTCTATCCATTTTCATTTCATGAAATTTTGTAGAAATTTCAAGTTGAAAAAATTAACTGAAGGCTCCAGTAATTTCCAAAATGTTGCTGGAGGCTCCAAAATGACTCAAATTCACCAGCAGGCGACTTGATTGTGTGTTTAAGATGGAGTGCAGCGTGAATTTTGAATTTCCAACTTCATTTGGTGAAATTCTGTGGAAATTTCCCGTTTCAAAAATCTACTGGAGGCTCCAGTAATTTCCAAAAAGTTGCTGGAGGCTCCAAAATGACTTAAATTCACCAGCAGCCGACTTGATAGTGTGTTTAAGATGGAGTGCAGCGTGAATTTTGAATTTCCAATTTCCTTTGATGAAATTTTGTAGAAATTTCAAGTTGAAAAAATTTACTGAAGGCTCCAGTAATTTCCAAAATGTTGCTGGAGGCTCCAAAATGACTCAAATTCACCGGCAGTCGACTTGATAGGGTGTTTAAGATGGAGTGCAGCGTGAATTATGAATTTCCAACTTCGTGTGATGAAATTTTGTGGAAATTTCAAGCTTCAAAAAATTTGTTGGAGGCTCCAGTAATTTTCAAAATATTGCTGGAGGCTCCGAAATGACTTAAATTCACCAGCAGTCGACTTGATATTTCGTTTAAGATGGAGTGCAGCGTAAATTTTCAATTTCCAACTTCATTTGATGAAATTTTGTGGAAATTTCAAGCTTCAAAAATTTACTGGAGGCTCCAGTAATTTCCAAAATGTTGCTGGAGGCTCCAAAACAACTTGAAATCTACCTGCAATTTTTTACTTGAGGAGACGACTTTATTTTGGCTTTTAAAATTTTAAAATTCGAATGATGGATTCTCCAATGCGATTTTTCGTTTCTCCAGAATTTTAAAATTTTTCCAGAAGACGTGGAAATGAACTTGGGCAAATAAAAATGAAGTTGTGGCTCATTCTCGATGACTTATTTACGAGTTGATCCTCATTTGGCCCGATTTCCAATCGAACTTCTCAATTTTTTTTGACTAGAATAGGGAGAAAAAAATTCAAAAAAAAATTTTTGTAGGAAAATTTTTGTTAATTTGCACAAATGACTTTGTGTCATCTAAAAACAACTCCCAAAATACAAATTTCAACCATTCGTAGTCATTCTGGAGCCTCCAGTGTGATTTTTTATTTCTCCAGAATTTTAAAATTTCTCCAGAAGACGTAGAACTGAACTTGGGCAACTAAAAATGGAATTGTGGCCACTTCTCGAATTATTTAAGAGTTTCTCCCCCCATTTGGCCCGATTCCCAATCGAACTTCTCAATTTTTTTAACCAGAATAGGAAGGAAAAAATTCAAAAAAATTCAAATGGGAAATTTTTGAAATTTGCACAAATGGCTTTGTGTCATCTAAAAACAACTCCCAAAATCCAAATTTCACCATTCGTAGTCATTCTGGAGCCTCCAGTGCGATTTTTTATTTCTCTAGAATTTCAAAATTTCTCCAGAAAACGTGGAAATGAACTTGGGCAACTAAAAATGGAATTGTGGCCAATTCTCGAATTATTTAAGAGTATCTCCCCCCCCCCCCATTTGGCCCGATTCCCAATCGAACTTCTCAATTTTTTGACCAAAATAGGAAGGAAAAAATTCAAAAAAAAATTTTTGTTGGGAAATTTTTGAAATTTGCACAAATGGCTTCGTGTCATCTAAAAACAACTCCCAAAATCCAAATTTCACCATTTGTAGTCATTCTGGAGCCTCCAGTGCGATTTTTTATTGCTCCAGAATTTTAAAATTTCTCCAGAAGACATGGAAATGAACTTGGGCAACTAAAAATGGAATAATATGGCCACTTTTCGAATTATGTAAGAATTTCTCCCCCCATTTGGCCCGATTCCCAATCGAACTTCTCAAATTTTTTTGACCAGAATAGAGAGGGAAAAATTCAAAAAAATGCAAAAAAAAATTTTTGTTGGAAAATTTTTGAAATTTGCACAAATGGCTTTGTGTCATCTAAAAACAACTCCCAAAATCCAAATTTCACCATTAGGAGTCATTCTGTGGCCTTCAGCAGGATTTTTGATTTCTCCAGAATTTCAGAATTCCTCCAAAAGGTACAAAAATTAATTTGGGCAGCTAAAAATCGAGTTGTGGCTTATTTTTGGAGCCATATAACGAGCTTTTATAAATTTGGCAACTTCCAGGCAGACACTTTGAGTGCGGTTTTTTAAACAGACTATTTTTAATGATGTCTGAAGAATGCTGGTCAAAAAACATCCTCGAGATACCTGTCTGGAAATCGGCCAAAACGAGGATGAACGCTTCAAACAAGATTTTTGCCAAAAAAGTGATACTTTTTCGAAATCCTTGTTCAAAAAGCAAGACGTTTTTGCAATTTTTTTTGCAAAATACGAGGTTTTTAAGTAGTTTTGGGCAAGAACTTGAAAATTTTTAAAATTTTTTGCCAAAAAACAAACATTTTTACGTCAGCTGTTTTTGGCAAGAAACGAGACTTTTTGGAAAATTTTATAAGAAGCGTGACTTTTTAAAATTTTTGACAAAAAATGAATTTTAAAAATTTTAATTTTTGATCTTTTTTGAAAAACAAAAAAAATAATAGGTAATATGTAATAATAATACTTTACAGAATACAAGCTTCGGACGATGCAAAACAATTTGTGCAAATTTCACAAATTTTCCCAAAAAAAGATAATTTTGGATTTTTTTTCTTTCAAATACTATGGTCCTAAAAGTGCACTTGAGGGTACAATGGGGATAAACATGAGTCCAGAATTCACCATAACTTGATTTTTAGCTACCCAAATCAATTTTCACGCTTTTTGGAGAAATTTTGAAATTCTGGAGAACCCGAAAATCACGCTGGAGTCTCCAGAATGACCGGAAATGATTAAATTCTGTTCAAAAAAGTCAATATTAGTTTCAAGACTAATTTCCCACCATTTTTTCTAAATAAAATATTTTTTTTGAAAAAAACAAACATAAGTTGCCAAAAATGGCTGATTTTGAATTTTCAAAAATTTATTTAAAAAAATCAAAAAATCAATTTGGGTCCCTGAATTTCTGAAAATGGGAGTTTCGGACTACGCTCTTTCCAAAAATTGCAGTCTCGTTCAAATTTCAGGCGGAGATTCTCTTTTCAGAATTGGAAGCTCACGAATTTTCGGAAAATAAAAAAAAAAAAATTTTTAAATGCCCTTAAATTTTCAAAATTCTTTAATAGCTTCAATTTCGAGTTTAGGCAAAAAATATACATTGTTCAACTTGTAGAGTTCATTCATTTCATCAGCAATAAATATTCAAGAAATCATAAAACCTTGAAGTTGGGTAACATAAAATAGCCCATAAATTTGCCTTTTCGGTTTTAGGTATACGAATTAGGGACCAGTTAAGTGTGCAATAAGTTAGATGGTTAGAAGAAAAAAAGGTCAAGGATATGGTTTTGTCATCCGAAAATATGTTCCTGGTAACAAAAGAGTACAAAAAAAAGCAAAAAAATGAGAAACTAGCGAAAGTAGTAAATCTATTACTTTTCTGCTCTGTCAACGTTTTCAAAAGTGCTGAATAATCATTTATTCATTTTTATTGCTTCGTGTGTAAATTTTACTGAAAGTTTTCTCAAATCTTTCATTTTGATGAATTTTTTGGCAACTGCGAAAAAATTCTATTTCAACTGCTCCCACACCTGATGATTATTTTGCTTTCTCTAATAGTTTAAAAAAAATTCAAATTTTTTCGATTAATTTCGTCGTTTATACAAAATCAAATTTCGTACTTTTCCAAACACCGTGTAGATAATATTAAAAAATTTTTGATCAAAAACACTACGAAGAAAAATATTCCTTCGTTGTCGTTCATTTATTCAGTATCAAGTTTTTCAAACGCTACGAATATAAAATGACAGAAAACGACAGCGAATTTCAAATCGTGTAGTAGGTACCTGCATTCAATTTAAATGTAAATTTTTGCTCGTTGTGGTGTACTCGTATTTCAAATTAGGTTAGAAAAATATTATGTATTACGATTACGGTTTTTCGTTTTTCTCAACAAACGAACCAACCACGAACCAACCAACTACGAGTATAGGTAACTGAAACTCTTATATTATTATTATTATTTAAAAGCAATTTTCTCGGAAAAGTCAATTAAGTTACCCAATTATGAAACTTTGCACTGGGCTATACTGCTGCGTGTAATTACGAGTTCAAAACATACACATAAGAACGGTTTACTTATAGCTTTCGGTTTCGGTGTGGTGAGACGGCATCTTTAATACCTACATACATATACGAGTACTTGAAAAAGAAAAGAAAAAAAATCTTTCGCAGAAAATATTAATTTCTTATTCGCGGAAAAAAAGACTGCTTGTTTTTGAAAAATTTATAGATCTTAATTCTCTTCTTTTTCTCTTTTTTGTGTATACTAGATAGGTACCTATATAGATGAAGCATGTGTAAACTTTTTTTTTTATTATCAATTACGAAACATTACTATGTATGAATTGGTGCTATTAAAACCACCATGTGAGCAAATATGCTGTTCGAGATAGATTCAGATTTTTTTCTTTTTTTTTTCATCATCGTCTTAATAGTGATAGTTGTAATTATACCATTGCCGCAATTTCAAATTACTCTTGTAAGTGTATCTATTCGTTATAGAACGTTTACCTATAAATACTATAGGTAGGTACTATTAATACGCTATAAAAATTAATATTTATATTGATTTTCTTTCGAATTTCTTAGAAATTGATTAATATACCGTCCAAATATAATATTTTCTTTGAAATAAAAAGTTTTTTCGCGTGTCGTAAATGTAGTACAGGTCGCTTATGATATCGAAAACAATTTATAGCGATGCAAAATTAATAAATACATTTGCCCATAGTGCTGCTAATGGTATACCTACATTGAGAAAGAATGTAGCACAGATTTTTTTAAATTGGCACAGCCGCGTTCGAAATTTTTCGAGTTAGAAATGATGTGTATTTTTCGGCATTTTAACATAATTAATGCGAAATATTGGGGGAAAAAAATTAAAAAACACCAATTTTCACACAAATAAACAATTCGCAAATTTTTAACTTACTCAGTGGAACCCAAAAAGTGCAGTCTTGGAAAATATGTACCATCTTTTGGAATTGACTCATTTTTCCAAAAATAGATTGAGTTGGAGCTACAGAGCGAAAAAAACATGATTTTTTTGAAAATTATCTCTCTTTGAGGATCCATATCTCCCCTCTAAGGACACCTCCAGTGAAAAACGCAAAAAACTGATAGAAGATGGGTATTGGTAGTACTTGAGTAGGTTTCTGATCCAGCACATACAGGGTGCCCAGAAATATCGAGTACCCCTAAGAAAGTTTTTCATTAAAAATATGGGTTGGCAACGTGAAATAAATGCATATGATTGGTGGAATGTTATCTCTCCAGTCCAACAACCAATCATGTGCTATCATTATTATCATTCACTGTGACCAACCAAAGTATTTTAGTAGAAAACTTTTTTAGGGGTGCTCGATATTTCTGGGCACCCTGTATATGTACAAGTGCTTCGGGTAACAATCAAATTGACAAGAAACATTTTTTTCAAGTCAGATTAGAAGAAGCGAGCCAAGTTGGTAAGTAAATAATAATTGAAACCTGGTGGTGAATACTGAATTGGCAATCTAACGAATTAATTTCAGACCTTCAGCTATGCAAATAATACACATACAAAGTGGGCCAACTGAGTAGTACGACCTATAGCAAAAGGGACGCAAAAAACTTCTGGGCAAACATACAAAGTGGACGCAACTCCCCTTTAAAGTGGATGCAAAAATTGCGCTTCGTGTCACAGATTCAAATTTGTGCCAGTAAGTAATGTGGATGCTCATCAAAGTGGACACAACCATAAGAGGTGGACACAACGTCCAAACAAAGTGGACGCAGCAAAGTGGATGGACCCATGAGAAAGTGGACTAAACCCTATATAAACTAGATGCAACTAACATTGTTTATTCTATAAAATGCTTCACGACTTTGGTCTTCGCTCAACCAAGTCAAAACTATGTACCATCATAGCTTAAAAATGGGTCTCATAGGGAATTTTGAGGTGGCAAGCTGAAAATCGGTATCCCGGTCCTCTTTGATGTCCTGAGTAAGAAAATCTGAGGTGTCCAGATGTGCCAGGTATACTCGTCCCGCTTTGTTGTGGATCTTTGCCCCCCTCAAATTTTGATTGTTGTTGAATATGTCCTCAAATATTGAAGAACATATTTCTAGGTTCTGAAATGTGAGAATAAGGGTAGATCCACCTCCGAGTGGATTGCATTATTATGGATGAGAAAAAATCTTAGGAGCTAAACATTTTTCTGAGTGACTTTCAACTTGAAATAAAGGTCTCTTCTGAATTTGGTGAAAATCCTTCCGACATTTTTTTCTCCCAATCTGCCCATTTTATAAGAAAGCAATTTTGTGTTTTTTTTTAAATTTTTCCTCAGATTCGAAAAAGGTAGATATGATTCCCTCACTCCCTGCCCCCCTCCCTTCAGCCAATGAAAAATATATTCCTCGCATAAAATAAAACATACTAATCTGAAAATTTTCCATTTTAACGAAAAAAAATTTTCTGAATAATTCCAAGCTTTTTGGGTACTTCTGAATAGATCCTCCTCTTCCCCCTCCCCTCCCTCAAAAAATCAGAGAAATTTAATAAATGAAAGTCTCGATTCTCTAAAAAAAAATCCTTCGAATAAATCCGACAAAATCGAAAAAAGAAGGGGTATCGATAAGGCCATTTTTTGGCCCCAGACAGTTATCGACTGAACCACTCTTAAATTGTTGTAATAAATGCCCCAAATACGAATCCGTGGTTAGTTGACCCAAAATGACCATTTTTTGGGCTCCAGGGGTCCCCAAAGTTGCGAATAAAAAAGAATTTTTGGAACCACTGAGTATTATTTTTAAAAACTTTTTTGGCGTAAAATATCTGATTGAACCCGTTAAACATGATACAGGAAAATTTTTCCATTTTCGACCCTCGGGGGCAGAAATTCGGGGGGTTTTGATTTTTGGAAAATTTTGGAACCACCATTTTGAACCCACCCCTTTGAACCCCGCTAAAAAGCTTTTTACAGTTTATTATTATTTGAAAGACCTCCATTCTACCAAATTTTCAGCTCAATAAAAATTTTCGCTGGTACTCAAAAATCCAATTTTCCAATTTTTTGTAATTAGGATTTTTTGGGAACCCCTGGATAGCTGGAAACCTGCGATTTGCGCCAAACGTAACGTTTTGAAGTATATATTCAATTAACCAAATGAAAAAGTTTAATTAAGCTTCGTGTACATTTGTAATTTTGAACCCTTTTTTCAGAGCCCTCCATTTTAGGAACCCCTGAAAAAGACGATCATGCATATTTTTTCAAATAAATTGAAGAATTTACATTTGGAAAACACTAGCAAGAGCTCGATAATTTTTCACTTGATTTTACCAATAATTTTCAAAATTGATCTGAGATTTTACTTTGTTGAAATCATGAAAACGTGATTTTAACGTTTATTTGAAGAGTAAAATCTCAGAATTTGGCCCAAAAAAGCTCAATTTTGAAAGTTATTGGTAAAATCGAGTGAAAAATTATCGAGCTCTTGCTAATGTGTTCCAAATGTAAATTCTTCAATTTATTTGAAAAAATATGCATAATCGCTTTTTTCAGGGGTGCCCAAAGTGGGGGCTCTAAAAAAAGGGTTCAAAATTATGAATATACAGGAAGCTTAATTAAACTTTTTCACATAAGTAATTGAATATATGCATCAAAACGTTACGTTTGGCGCAAATCGCAGGTTTCCAGCTATCCAGGGGTTCCCAAAAAATCCTAATTACAAAAAATTGGAAAATTGGATTTTTGAGTACCAGCGAAAATTTTTATTGAGCTGAAAATTTGGTAGGATGGAGGTCTTTCAGATACTAATAAACTGTAAGAAGCTTTTCAGGGGGGTTCAAAGGGGTAGGTTCAAAATGGTGGTTCCAAAATTTTCCAAAAATTAAAACCCCCCAATTTCTGCCCCTGAGGGTCGAAAATGGAAAAATTGTCTCGTATAATGTTTAACGGGTTCAAACAGATATTTTACGCCAAAAAAGTTTTTGAAAATAATACTCAGTGGTTCCAAAAATTCTTTTTTTATTCGCAACTTTGGGGACCCCTGGAGCCCAAAAAATGGTCATTTTGGGTCAACTAACCACGGATTCGTATTTGGGGCATTTATTACAACAATTTAAGAGTGGTTCAGTCGATAACTGTCTGGGTCCAAAAAATGGCCTTATCGATACCCCTCCTTTCCCAAAAAAAAAACGAAAATGTCACATTAACTCAGTTTTAGATTTGGATGATACTCTAACTCATCTGCTCAAAACTTTTTTTTATAAGTTCCTCGCATTAGAAAAAAAGAAAATTCACTACAATTACCCCTCCAACCACTCTCTGGGCCCGTGAGGAGGTTTTTCACCATTGAAACTTCTCGTGATTGCCCAACTTTGAAGTTCAACAGTTCCAGACTGCTTCAACTTGAAGAAATCGTGATTTTCAGAGGAGGAGTTTTGATGGTGAGTTTGTAGATTGTATTTGAAAGAGTGGTAATTCACTAGATTTATTAGGTATTCTACTATTTTGTCGCGAGGAAAAGCCAGCCCAAAGATGAAAATTGTAACCCCTAAAGAGCAAATGCACAATCAAACCATTCTCTGAAACAGCAAACCAAAATGTAGGTCAGGTTGACTGAAAAGAAGAGAGAAAGGGGTGAAAGTCCCTTACAAAATTGAAGATTTCCAGAGCTATAGCTGCCCAGTGACAAATTGGAACATTTTCTTGAGGGAAAATTGGTCTGAAAAAATAGTTTTTATTTTCACTTTTGTCGAATGTGGCTTCCAAAAAGTAATAAGCAAATGAAATGTGACCCAGAAAAAAAAATACATTTGCAGAGCTATTATATGTAGCTGCCCAATGAGGATGGATTTTTTTTGAAAAAAATCGGGCTCAACAATACAATTTTTTTCATTTTTATTGAAAATGGCCTCTAAAACGCATTGGATATAGTATGAAGTATGTCTCAGAAAAAAAATTTAAAGGATTGTATCATACCCAATCGCGCATTTTTGAAATTACAGAGTCATTTTTGGAGAGAATAATTAGGCTCAAAAATGCTGTTCTCAATTTGTCGAATATGGTCTCTAAAAGGCATTGGTGTATGAAACATGACCCAGGAGTAGAATTTCCAGAATTCTAGCTACCCTATCTCGCCATTTAAAAATTATTCGGTTACTATTTTGGAAAAAATTATAGAATATGGCTTAGAAATATCTCCTCCAAGTGAGTCATACTGTACTCAATTTTTGGGCATCCTTCCTCCCCAAAGTGACTTTTAGGAGAGTCCAACTGCAAATCTAACTTCATATTCGTGTTCAGCGAGTTCGATTCATATGATAACGATACCCATATTGTTATTCTTCTGTCGACCCAAAATTGGGGGAGGGGCTATAGCCCCAAAATTGGGTTTTCAAGACATTTTTGAGTGTTTTTTGAGTTTTTGAAGATGACTCAATTGGAGGATAAATTTTTAAAAAATACCAATTTGCAGATATATTTTTGAAAGAAAAAATTTTTTAGTAGGTACCAGAATTAGGTTCAAATTTTCTTTTGTCGATATCTCCCCCACCCCCGCAAAGAGGGAGGGAGGGGGAGTCAAAAAATTTGAAAAAAATCAAATCGCTAGACTGATTTCTTCTCCATATATTATGGGTGAATTCGAAATTTTTTATTCAAAACTCGTTGAAGTATGATCCCCCCCCCCCAAAAAAATACGTTTTTTCGCCATTGGGGGCAAGATGGATTTTTTTGGCTCTGAGAGTTTTTTTTTGAAGGTACTCAACAAAGTTTCATTAAATTTTCAAAAATCCGAGAGGGGAATTTTATCAATTTTACCCCGGAATATCCTTTACGCACATTTTGTCAAATATGAGCTCAAATGAATGAAAATTATTTAGCTCTCTAAGTAGGTGAGTAGGTAAATAACTACGTACCTACGAATTCAAGAGCTATGCTATTGCATAATACATGTAATAAGTGAATAAATATAGTCAAGTACACGAAGCTGTACCCATATTAAGAAGTGCACGAATAGCTAAATAATAACTGTCATTTACGACGAAGCCCTTCATGAATCAAACATCGGATTGGATCTTTCGACGAAACGAATCAATAGCTTAAGTAATGATAATTACATATACATATAGATAGGTAGGTACTCTTCGGATTAATAATTTTGATATGATTAGCACGACTGTGGGTATCAAGTACATTGGCCATTACACCTTCCTATGAAATAAATACAGAAGGAGGTACTGGGAAAGTGTACTACTGGAGTTTAGACAAATTATACGAACGAACTCGAAGTTGCAGTTTTATAAAAATAACCCATCCACTATTATAATGTCATCTCGAATTATAAATTATAAATAAATTCTATAGCTACGTATCTACGTAGGTAAAATTTCAAGAAATATCGCCACAGTATCTGCGTATGTAATTTCAGACCTCAAATACCAACCAGCAGGGTATAGTGGAAAAAAAACTTGTACAATCATTTATTCATAGCAGGATTAGGTTTCTGTGAAATTGAAACTCGCGCTTCGCGCTTCAAAACCAGCTGTAACTATACAGTGTATCTGTATAGATAAGAGTAATATCCACACAATTATCTTCGAACTGGGTGTCCGGGTGAAGTATTATTCGTGGAAAGTGTGCGGCTGCTGCGAAGTGCGAGTTAATATAACGGAAATATACCCATCGTAAATGTCAAAAAAATATCACACTTTATCTGCGCGTATAAAATGATCATTTTTTTCACGTAGAGGTAATGCCCGCAACACTTGGAACTATCTAATCTTGCCCATAAAGCATATACTCTGCTACAATATATCTACATATCTATACATTATTGTGATAATGATAAATACGATGATGAAATTCAGCATAAACAGGAAGTTCAACTCTATATACAAGCTTTTCGTCACATTGTGTCTGTTCAGCGCTTGTACATATAATGAAATAAGTGTACGTTGGCATTGTTTTTGTTCGCGGTAGGTAAGTAATATAAGATTGCAGAGCGAGTCTTTGAAAACGTTGAAGGAAAAAAATTTCCCGATGTAAACATTTAAACAATATCTACCTGGTTAGATAGATAGGTTTAGAGGAATTTTCTTCGTCATCGTTTTCTTATAGGTATTCAAAAGGAAATCCACGTAGGTATAATGGAATATAACTTGATAGCTGGCGACTTGCTTGAGAGAAAACAGAGTTAGAATTCGTGCTAAATACTTATCCATGCTTTTAGCTCTCAGTATAGCCCCTCCACGAAATTGCAAATTTTTGAAAAATGATGCCAAAACTGAATTCGGGAGCCCAAAAAACCTACATTTTGATACCTCACACGAAAATTTCCAAAATTTTGAGTTCCCCCCTTCCCTCCCCCTGGGGGTCAATATTGCAAATTTGTAGGGGGAGAAAGTAATTATCTTGTTCTTGTCCGCAATGTAGGGGGGTGGATTGCATATTCGAACACATTACTTTTGTTGATTCTCGATATAATTGCATTTCTTCGCATAAATGTAATTATCCACCAACATTATGTCCTCTGACTCTTTCCTAAGGAGCCTCGTAAACCGATACTTAATTCACGATTTAACGGGGAACTTGATATCGTGAAGCGCAAAGTCATAAAATAGTAGAAAACGTCATAAGTTGTTCAGGTAGGAAGCCCTGATAATAGATCTTCTCAGGGTTAAAGCGTATGAAGGAAATTAAGACATCTCAGTTAGCCAAATAATAAATTCATGTATTGATAACATAAACTCATAATATCACAGGTTGCTCAAATCGTATACATGAATGAGACTTCTATAATTAAATGATAATTATTAGGGCTCGGCATAATATGGAAATGCATATTTTGCAGGTGAACTCGGATTCTAAAAGTAATGGAAGCATTTTACGTTTCAGGAAAATCCCTGCATTTTGAGCCCAACTTCATTTTACATATCTTACATATTTTGGGAAAAAACGCACTTTTTTACATATTTTGAGCATTTTTCACACATTTTTCACACATATTTTCACATATTTTGCCAATTTGAGAAAAATTGCTCAAAAAACGGTGATTTATCGTTTTTAATCTTGTAAAAAATTGAAGGGTTCCTTTCCAAGTCGGCCTAAGTCCATTTTTATCATTTTTGAGTTAGCAGCGCCATCTGCTGGTACAGGTCGGTTAACACCTTTATCACCTTGTCCCAACACCTGGCGTTACTTTTTTCGCTCAGGAGCGCTGTATTGCCGGCTCGAAAAAACAGCTGATTATTCCAAAGTGGCCTAAATCATACATTTTTTAAGAATTTGTATACAAGTGCGGTTGTGCTGTTTTTTTTTCAAGTTTTTCAACGATTTTCGAGAGACGAAATTTGAAGGTGCTTCAAATGAAATTGTTTCAGAAATGTATTAAATTAATGATTCGTGAATTTTTTTTTGAAAAAACGCGTTTTTCAGCTCTTTTTCGAAATTTTTAACATCAGATAATTCCAAATGGGCCTAAGTCCACTTTTTCTGACTGTTTGACGCGCTCTGGAGCTGAAAATACGCAAAATTAAAAAAATACCAATACGGTACTTTAAAGCAGAAAGATCAAGCTTCACAACCATATAATCACATCATTTATTATTGAAGCGGAAGGGCGAGAAAAACACTTATTTGTGTTTTTCTCGAAACGAAAAAAATGGACTTAGGCCGACTTGGAAAGGAACCCTTCAATTGCATTGAAAAAAAAATTAAAAATAAAAAAAATTAAAAAATTGAAAATGTTTTTTCTACGAATTTGAACTTTTGTTGTTTTTTTCATTTTTCTTTGGTGTTTCTGCTCGGAGTAAAATTTGGACAACAATTTTGAACGCGGTTTTCGAACAGCTACGAAATGACACCCATATTAAAGTTACATATTTTTTACATATTTTAACAAAAAACGCATATTTTGGCCATATTTGGGGTAAAAAAGGTCGCATATTTAATGCATATTTCGGCCTTTTTACTCACATATAATGCCAAGCCCTAATAATTATAAACTTCTAGTAGAAAACATAATAAATTGAATGTGTAATTTGGTGGCAGGCTTTCAACGTTTTTAGTTGCATATTGAGCCCAAAACCAAAAAGCTCATATACAACCCCCTGTTGGGGTCTTGGTTAAGGACATCACGTTCTCTGGAGTGCCGTGTCTACTGACGAGCTTTTAACCCCGACGCCCGAGTGCTAGTTACATTCCACGGTTCCTCATTTATGATCCTTCATGACTTATATCCCACGATACGGTGGAGATATAAGAACCCATAAGGCGTGACTCGATATGTTGGTCCATGATGAATGGGATAAGTTCCAAATGTCCTTAGAAAGCGTATCCGCAGCATAAATTGGTATTTGTAATTCTTGGTCACCAAGGTATTCCACTAGGCAGCAAGAAGTCGAAAGCGTGAGGAGGAATGCGTACAACAACTGGAACAGCTGGCGTGATGAGTTGTTGGAACTAACAACTGAGGAAAAAACGCTTGTGCAGGAGCTTATAAGGGCGAAAGTTCAATGTAAAAGTGGCAGGGATGACGGATATTTGGCATGAAAGTAGGGACATAACGGCGCGCGTCGCATAGGTCTCATTGGCGGTAGCAAATTGGTGGTGGTATCCTGGAAGGGTTGATGAGTCGTGAATATTTCCAGCGGCTGACGTCACGAATACCTTAAATAAAATACGTATGACCTCACGACTACCTTGTAGAATTACGTGGAAACGTTCATTTTCTACCACCTATAGTGGAAAAAGTGATCATTTCTACCGCTACAAATTTTTGAAAAACGATGCCAAAAATGAATTTGGAAGCCCAAAAAACCTACATTTTGATACCTTGCATGAAAATTTCCAAAATTTCGAGTTTTTGCTCCTCCCCCCTGGGGTCAATATTGCAAATTTTTGAAAAATGATGCCAAAAATGAATTCGGGAGCCCAAAAAACCTACATTTCGATACCTCACACGAAAATTTCCAAAATTTTGAGTTTTTGCCCCTCCCCCCTCCCCCTGGGGGTCAATATTGCAAATTTTTGAAAAATGATGCCAAAAATGAATTTGGAAGCCCAAAAAACCTACATTTTGATATCTTGCATGAAAATTTCCAAAATTTTGAGGTTTTGCCCCTCCCTCCAGTGGTCAATATTGCAAATTTTTGAAAAATGATGCCAAAAATGAATTTGGAAGCCCAAAAAAAACTACAATTTGATACCTCGCATGAAAATTTCCAAAATTTTGAGTTTTTGCCCTTCTCTCTGGGGGGTGTCAAAAATGAAATCAGCACCTTGAAAAACCCCCCGCCGTGCGCCAACTTCCAGATTTTTGGCATAGGCTACTAGAAATTCTGAGGGACCAATGTGGGGGTAGGGGCTTCCCAAAGAAGACTAAGGTCATGATTTTCATCGTTGGGTAGTTGAACTCACAGACCTGGGGGACCTCTCATCAGAAAATTTCTAAAATCCGAAGAGAGGAGCATTTCGTCTATTTTACCCGTGAGTAGAAGTGCCCTTTTGTCGAAATTTCAACTATCAAAAAATCTGCTGAAGGCTTCAGAACTGCTCAAAATGGTTCGAAATCGTTTCTAATCAATTTAGGAAATTAGAAGCAGCATATCTACGCACTAAATTCTGGGAAATTTGATAAAATTTTGATTTTTTTCGCATTTATGGTCCGGTTTTCCAAATGTAAGATCAAGTATGGGAACTAAATTTCACTTGAGTGGGGAAAAAATGAATTTTTGGGCTCAATATTTTTTCAAAAAAAATTCTCAAAAAATGTAAAAATGAGCAACCAGAACTTTTAAAATCTTGTTTTAGGGCGATTGATTGAAAGGAAAACAATTTTGTGTAGATACTAGAATTAGAATCAAATCTTGTTTTGTCAATATGTTCCCCGGGGGGAGGAGGGAGGACGCAAAAAAATTGAAAAAATTTACGTTGCTAGACTGATGTCTCTACCACATATTTTGTTCAAAATTCGTTCAAGTTTGATCCCCCCCCCCAAAAAAAAAACGTTTTTCCGCTATTGTGGGCAAGGGAGTAGGATGGGGTGGAGTAAATTTTTTCATTAAAATAAAATTTCAAAAATCCGAAGACAATGGGATTTTACCTATTTTACCTGGGAATACCTTTTAAAAAAATATATTATCCTATTTTTAACTTATTTTTTCTATGCGTATGAGTGTTTTTTTTTTACAGATAAAATCTTCAATACCTACGCAGGCACCTGTCACTGTCAATCACTCTATCTCTGCCCCAAGTCTTGGTGAAAATTCGAAAATTCAAACCGACATTTAAAAATGCTTCGATGTCAGTTGATATTTCCGAGGCCATTAGTCAACCTAGATAAATAAGTAGGTACCTTACCTACGTAGATAGTAAATACTAGATGCCTACTTACCGGAAAATTCCCAGAAAATAATCTCTAAACTTTCATCGTACCCTATTGTATGTGTTATTTCTATCACTTTTGTTCTAGGAATACCCTCATTTCCTTATATTTTTTCCCCATTTACCAATACTCAATGTTTACTTATCCTATTTCTGTGTGTGAAAATGTGAATGTAAAATCGAACGAAATTCTATTTAACAATAAGCTCTTCTCAGAATATGAAAATTTTCTTCGAAAATTCGTACTTTTTTCCTACTTTTAAACGAATATTTATAGATTTACGTCGAAAGATAATTTCTTTTACAACGGTAAAACTGGTAAGTAACTAAATATTAACGTTTTTTCGTCGAAAGAAAAAAACCAAAGCTTGTTTCGCCATGTTTCCAACTTGTCAATGAAGTAGTTTTTTTTTCGTTATTATGTTTTTATTTTGAAAATTATATTGGGCGTGTGTGAAACATATCGTAAACTTCGAGTTTAATATTTTTTCTGTTTTATCATTTTTTTTTACATTTTTTTTCCTTTTCGACTTTCGAGATACCTACATAAAATAAAAATAGGTAGGTACTGAGGCGTGACGAAGTGATTTGGTGGGGGGAGGGGGAGTGACTGAAATTTTCACGACTTTCTTCTCCAGATTTTCCCAGTCACCTAAGGTTAGTTCGTGAGGTCGAAAACATAGCAAAAATTCAACTCTCTACCTCAATTTGGTCAAAATTTTGAGTTTTTTTTTTTTAATAAAAAAAAAAGACTTTTAAAATTTTAAAAATTCACCATAAATTAAAAAATGGAATTTAGCTTCTGAAATCTGCCCCAATGGTGTGCTCTTGGATCCTGAAGTTTTCATTTTTCCATGTCTGGTCCAAAAATTATAAATTGTAAATGCTGATCTGACCAACAAAATTCTCACTCTCTGTTTCAAATGGATTTTTTTTGAGACAGAGCGTAATTTTTTTTCTATTCCTATTTGAGAGCTGACTCCCTAATTAATCCCCCCTCCTCTTTGATTGACTTCGTCATGAAGTGCTTTCAGCAGAGTAATTGCTATTTAATTTTTCTTGCTGGATTTTTAGCGTTAAATTGTACATTTTTCAACATTTCTGTGCTCGCTTCGTTCGAGGTCAACAGTTGATAAAAAAAACGATCTCTTCTATGCCCTTCTCCTAATGATATTTACATTCCTGAAGATAGGCATCTTGCAGTATAATTAAAATTTTCTCAGAAGTAATTTTCTCGAATAATTTCAGCGATGCATCGAATGTGAGGAGAGGGGTACAACTTTTATACCTACCTTCCCACAAATTGCAGATTTTTCTTAGAAAAATTAAGTACATACTTAATGTATGATTTAAATTTTTTTTAATGATGAATTTTTGAGGAAATTTTTCATCATACAGAAAATAAAAAATCCAGATTGTCGTAATTTTTCTGATAAATTCCATTTCCAGTCATTTTTAGCGGTGTGGTTGTATTTTCAGTGATGAAAATTGGGAAATTTTTTCAAAATCGATGATCACTTTTGAAGTTTTCATATTTTAGATGGTAAAAGTTGTAGGTATTTTTAGTAGGAAAATGTCATTTCAATTGAATATTTTGTCCCTCGTCCCCATTATTTAAATTCTTCATCGGAATTTCGCTGGACTGGAATCTTTGATTCTCCCTTCAAAACGAGTTCCATTGCATGAAGCACCCCAAAAAGTTGAAATTTTTTTTAAAAAAATAAAGAATAAGGCTGTAAACATTTTTTGAAAATATTTTCATTTCTGATCAGAATTTTTCTAAATGGTCCCCTTTTCAAAGAAAAAACTTCCCTCAGTTCTTCAAATGATATCAAGTAATTTCCATCAGAGTCCCCAAAGTTGAAAAGGTTCGAAAAAAAATCGAGAAATATTGCTTGGGGGGACCGAGGAAAGTTTTTCCTGGAAAGCGGGGAGGGGGGGTGTCATTTAGAAAAAAATTGAAATTTTTGACAAAGCAGAAGCTTTTAAGTAATTTTGTAAAAAAAATTAGGATTTATGTTTGGCAAACTTTGAAACAAAGAAATATGGACTTTTTAGGCTGGTAAGGCAAAAATCAATGCTTTTTGAACGTTTTGGCAAAAACTACGATCATTCGACTATTTCACGAAAATCTATTTTCTGATCATTTTGACGAAAAAACTTTACAACTTTTCGTCAACTTGCCAAAAATTGGCTTTCTTTGACAATTTTTTGACAATTTTGGTAAAAACAGGACTTTTTTTGGGCAATCTTGGCAAAGAACAAGACTGTTCGAAATTTTGGCAAAAATTGACCCTTTTTTTAAATCAAAAATGGATTTTTCCGACAGTTTTGACAAAAACGGATACTTTTTGACAATCGTGCTAAAAATGGACACTTCTTAACTATTTTGCCAAAAATTCACGATTTTTGACATTTTTTTCCAAGAATTGGCACTTTTTGACTTGGGAAATTTTGATTTGCAATTTTGAAAAAAAATTGAAATACTCGTAGATAAGGCGAAAATCAACTCTTTTTGGATGTGTGAGGTGGGGGAGGGTGTACAAAAAATTATGGACTCACAATTTTTAGGAATTAGCCTACCCCCTCTCTCCCCATGTAAAAGTGACCAAAAAAAGACCTGCATATTCCAATTCTGACAAGGGAACCTCTTGAGGTGTCCGCCTTCGGTTTGAACGGGACCACGATTTTCGGAAAGAGCATGTTCTAAAACCCCCAAATCCAAATTTTCAGCTGTCCAGGTTCATTTTTTGATTTTTGGCGAATTTGTGAAAATCCAAAATTGACTATTTTGGTGATTTATGCTTTTTTTTTAAAAAAGTACGTACTTGATCAGTAAAAATGTTCAAAATGAGTCCTAAGACTGATATTACCCCCCCCCCATCCTAATTTCGCCATTTCCATCCATTCTGGAGCCTCCAGCTCGATTTTTCAATTTCTCCAGAATTTTCAATTTGCTCCAGAAGGCGTGAATATGAAGTTGGGCAGGTAAAAATCGAGTTGTGTGTTATACTCGAACTGTTTAACGAATTCATTCACATTTGAGCCGATTCTGGAGGGGACACCTCAAAAGTGGAATTTTGACCAGCTTTTTTCATAATAAAAATATCCAAAAATTAAAGGGAGGCCCAAGAGAGGCTGGAAATGGCGAAATTCGCTCTTGTGTGGTTAATTAATGATGAAATACGGCGATTCGCGTAAATTTCAAAAATTTTCTCACGAACGAGGAATTTTTGGTTTTTGGATATTTTTATTTTGAAAAAAAGTTTGTCAAAAAACCACTCTTGAGGTGTCCGCTTCAGAATCGGCTCAAATGTGGATAAATTCGTTAAACAGGTCTAGTATAACATACAACTCGATTTTTACCTGCCCAACTTCATATTCACGCCTTCTGGAGCAAATTGAAAATTCGCGCTAGAGGATCCAGAATGGATGGAAATGGCGAAATTTGGATTTGGGGGGTTAATATCAGTTTTGGGACTTATTTTGAACATTTTTACTGATCAAGTACGTACTTTTTTAAAAAAAAGCATAAAATCACCAAAATAGTCAATTTTGGATTTTCAAAAATTCGCTAAAAATCGAAAAATGAACTTGGGCAGCTGAAAATTTGTATTTGGGGGTTTTAGAAGATGCTCTTTCCAAAAATCGCGGTCCCGCTCAAATCGGAGGCGGACACCTCAAGAGATTCCCTTGTGAGTCATTCTAGTCCGGCATATGACAATAGGAGTAATTGCACCCCCCCCCCGCCGATCCTCCGGGACAACTTTTTTCTTAAAGGGGACATCCTAAGGAACATTTTAAAGCAAACTTGCCAAAAAAAAAGTTGGCCTTACTTACAAACTGGCGGCCATTTTGATTGACAGGTCAGCCAAAATCGCAGATTTTGCGTTTTAACATATAGGACTTGCACGAACTTTTTCAAACTTTACAAAAGTAGATCGAAAGATCATGCAAAAATTTATCACCTGTCAAAATTTCAAGTGCTAAAGTGCGTTTTTCGATTTTTGGTGAATTTTTGAAAATCCGATTTAGGCCAAACATGAGGGAAAAAATCTAAATTTTACCAAATTGATCAAGAAAGCTGAAATTTGGGATATATACCCTATTTTCGACAAGCCAAATCGGTTGGAAACGGTTTCAACCCGTTTTGAACAGTTCTGGAGCCTCCAGCAGATTTTTGAATCTCGAAATTCCCACAAAATTCCATCAAATTGGAGTTCTAAAGCTAAAATTTATTCTAAAAACTAATTTCAATACGCTACGAAGTACTGCAGGTGAATTTCAAGTCGTTTTGGATCCTCCAGCAACTTTTTGAAAATTTCTGAAGCCTCCAGCAGATTTTTGAAACTTTAAATTTTCACAAAATTTCATCAATTATAGATGGAAAGCTGAAATTTACTCTACACTCCGATTTTAACACCCTCTGAAAACGAATTCTGGTAAATTTCAAGTCATTTTAGAGCCTCCAATGATTTTTTGAAAATTACTGGAGCCTCCAGTAGATTTTTGAAACTTGAAATTTCCCCAAAATTTCATCAAACTAAGATGGAGAGTCAAAATTCATTCCGCAAACTAATTTCAATACGCTACGAAGTTGACTGCTGGTGAATTTCAAGTCGTTTTGGAGCATCCAGCAACTTTTTGAAAGGTTGTATGACGTTTTTTTGGAAAATTGAAATTTCCTATAAAAGTAGCTGGAATCTTCAAAACCATATTTTGAAACCACCATGTATGTGGTCTGCGAAGTAAATTTCAGCTTGCCAACTCCATTTGATAAATTAATGTTGGGGAAATTCCAAGTTTCAAAAATCTACTGGAGGCTCCAGTAATTTTCAAAAATGACTTGAACCCACTAAAGTCGTCTTTAGAGGGTGTTAAAATTGGAGTGTAGAGTACATTTCAGCTTTTCATCTCCATTTGATGAAATTTTGTGAACATTTAAAGATTCAAAAATCTGCTAGAGCCTCCAGTAATTTTCAATGAAAGTCGCTGGAGGCCCTAAAATTACTTGAACCCACCTGAAGTCGTCTTCAGAGGGTGTTAAAATTGGAGTGTAGAGTAAATTTCAGCTTTCCATCTCCATTTGATGAAATTTTGTGAAAATTTAAAGTTTCAAAAATCTGCTGGAGGCTTCAGGAATTTTCAAAAAGTCGCTGGAGGATCCAAAACGACTTGAAATTCACCTGCAGTACTTCGTAGCGTATTGAAATCACTTTTTAGAATAAATTTTAGGTTTACAACTCCAATTTGATAGAATTTTGTGGGAATTTCGAGATTCAAAAATCTGCTGGAGGCTCCAGAACTGCTCAAAACGGGTTGAAACCGTTTCCAACCGATTTGGCATGTCGAAAATAGGGTATATCCCAAATTTCAGCTTTCTTGATCAATTTGGTAAAATTTAGATTTTTTCCCTCATGTTTGGCCTAAATCGGATTTTCAAAAATTCAACAAAAATCGAAAAACGCACTTTAGCACTTGAAATTTTGACAGGTGATAAATTTTTGCATGATCTTTCGATCTACTTTTGTAAAGTTTGAAAAAGTTCGTGCAAGTCCTATGTTAAAACGCAAAATCTGCGATTTCGGCTGACCTGTCAATCAAAATGGCCGCCATTTTGTAAGTAAGGCCAACTTTTTTTTGGGCAAGTTTGCTTCAATATGTTCCTCACGATGTCCCCTTTAAGAAAAAAGTTGTCCCGGAGGATCGGCGGGGGGGGGGTGCAATTACTCCTATCGTCATATGCCGGACTATTCTACTCGACGTCAATTATCAGTCTGGTTTTGGGTTCGGGGACTCGAATTTTTGTCCATTTTTTTTTGTAGGTTCTTGACTTTGAGAAGTTTAATTACTCCAGACTGCTGCAACTTCAACTTCGAACTTTTGAATTTTTTGATAAATATTTTTCAAAGTAGTCTTACTCTCAATCAAAAGTAAAACGAGACAAGATCAGTTTTTCTCGAGTTCGATTGTCGGCTCAAATCGAGAACTCTGAATTCTATTCTTTGATTTTTTTTCAAGATAATCGAATAAAATTCCGCACTAAGTACCCACATTCGTATACGAAACCCATTTCACAATCAAATAAAATGTATCCTCGCTCCGAGCCATTTAATAGGTATAAACCATGTGGCAAATGTTTAAGTATAGCGGCTGCGACTGTGCGATAAATGCGTGCATCTTATATCGAGAACAGGAGCACAATCATATGGAATGCAAGTCGAGCCAACCTTGGCTGCATATAACAACTTTTAAATTGAAAATATGCTCGAATGCGGCAGTGGCAGTACCTAAGTACAAGTAGTCAAGTCACCAGTCAACTTGGAATAAGAGAGAGAAATCGAATACGCCGAAGAACATTAAATTTCCAAGTATTATGGGTTTAGCTTGATATACGGTACGCATGCATTTTAGTCCACTTACCTTTACACAGATACATTTATATATGAGCAGCTGTAGTGCTGTACAATTGTACATATTTATTTTTGGAACCGCCTTGGCCGCCGCCGTCGCTTTGTATGCGTTCGAGTTTCTTGACACCAAAGTGCTGGTCCGCGTGATTCACGAATATTGTGTGCATGTCAACTTATTTGAAATCTTATTCTTTTGCTTCTCCTAGTTCTCTCCTCGTATTCTTCATGCAGCATGCAGCATGCACCAAGCGAAGCAATCAGCATCGTTCGACGACGACCCATCATCATTGGTCTTATTTAAACTATCTGTCTGGTTTGCGTTTAGTTTGGGTTCGATTGTACTCGCCACTCAACGCCATATGGCGGGTATATAACGTCCGCAATGAAACAAATTCTGAGAAAAAATAAAAAAGGAATGGTTAGCAGGGCTGACTATGAGTTATGATGTATGAAAAATTGAATAACGAGACTACACAGTGTGTCTGTATCGTGACGAGAAGAACTTGAAGAATGCAAAAGTATGCATAAGCAATGAGCATGCGATGGGAACGAAGATTAATTCGAATTTGAAAATTCAAAAGAGTGGTCTTTTCATAATATTTATGCTAATTCTTTACAACGAATTTGTAAAAAAAAAAATATCAAATTTAAAATTACGAGAGTTTCAGTTTTTGAAATCTGCATTCTCGGAATAGATTCCATCACAAGATCGTCAATCGCGTGCTATCGTTCGATGTACTTACATTTTATTTTTGATAAAAATGTACCTAGGCAAATGAATGAAGTAGATTTTTGATAAGCTATCTACTTAAAATTTTATTTATGTGGGCCAAGTATCACCTAATTCAACATTTTAACCGTCCATCAATCAGTTAAAAGGAATAATGTGCATGTGAAAGTGCAGATGAATATGAGAAAACAGTTCGATTCGAGCAATTTCTATCAAGTAAGTATTTGAATTTCCATCGAGTACGTATCGATTGAATAATGAATATTAAAATTCAATTAATTTTTTACCATTCCATTTCTGTATTTCATTTTTTTGTATGTAGGTATTCAAATGAGAAAGTATAACGATTGATTATGGGTGTTTCAAGTTCTTTGGTAGTACTTTTGTACATTTGCTGCGCTATTTTTGAACTTACGGGAGCTAATGCAGATAACAAAACATGTAGTGAGTACTTTGCTTATCTATTTTAGCAGCAGGGTGTCTAGAAAATTAGAATTGAAAAGTCATTTCATCGACTAAACTCGAAGAAGGTTTGGGTTTCGAAGTGATATCTCTCGATTTCGCCCAATTTTTTAATTTGTTCCCTACCCCCTCCCCCTCCTCCTCCTCATTGAGGAACTATTTTTTGCAACTAGGAGAAAATCGGTTTGCGAAGTTTTAGAGATAATTGAACGTAGTGTCAAAAATACTAGCTAAACATTTTTTCAAGTTCGAAGCTAATTTTTTCTGAAAATTCAATTTTTAAAAACGTTTCAAATTTCATAGGTACTTTAATTCTTTTTTTTTGAAAAATACAGTAAGCACACATTTTTATGAAGGTGCTTTATTTACAACTCTGAACTTTTTATGATGGGATTTGAAAAGCCATCGAGAGGAAGGAGCACAGAGCCTCAATATTTTGGCCAAAATGTAAAAAAAAAATGTCAAAAATTGGGTGACACTTTGTTTCACACATTTTCGATAACCTTGATTAATTTGACCGCTTCAGCCAGCTCCTATCCCTCCTCTAATTTGTTGAAAATTGAAAAACATCAAGTTTTCGGAGGCGTCACATAAGAATATCATTTAATTTTTTTCGATTCTGCTTCTCTAGCACCTACCATTGGACCCAAAAATTTTCAAAAAATTGAGATGAGGAGCCCAAGGAGAGCCATAATGAGAACTTCGCAGACGCTGAATCGAAAAATCAAGCTGACACTCGTATTCAGCGTTCCCAAAAATTTAATAAACCAATGTCACGCAGTTCCTTCAATTTCCAAGCAATTCTCGAAACCAAAGAGAGGGGGGAGGGGTCGAATCAAATAAATAAACTGATATTTGCATTCAGCGGTTTAAAAACAATTAAAACGATATGTCACACAATATTTTGAAAAAAAAATTAATTTTCAGGCTTTGACCCCCCCCCCCCCTCCTCCTCCTCCTCACAATTGTGTCAAGGATGAGAATCCCATCACAAAACGTTCATAGTTGTGAACATGTTTCCTGGATTTTTTTGGAATTTTCAAATCGTAGCTATAAAATTTGGCAAGCTTTCAAATTTTAGTTCCCAAAAAAGCTCAACTTTGAACTTCGGAAATTTTTGAAATTACTCACAAGTCACAAGTATTGTGTGACGTATCGTTTTGCATGTTTTTGAACGCGCTGAAGACGAATATAAACTTGTTTTTTTGATTCAACCCCTCTAACGTGCCTCCCCCCCCACCCACTGGTCCCTCATATTTTTTGAAAATTGAAAAAATCATTGAACGCGTGGTTTATTCGGTTTTTATGAAAACTGACAATGAATATCGATTTTTTCGGATTAGACTCGATTAACGTTCTCTCGACGACCCCCCCCCCCCTTCGCCCACTGAAATTCGAGAAAATTGAAAAAATCGTGTGATATATGCTTTATTAGGTTTTTGGCAGCGCTGAATACGAATATCAACTTATTTTTTTTAATTCAACCCCTCTAACGCCCCCCCCCCCGTCCACTGGTCCCTCGTATTTTTTGAAAATTTAAAAAATCATTGAACGCGTGGTTTATTCGGTTTTTATGAAAACTGAGAATGAATATCGATTTTTTTCGGATAAGACTCGATTAACAGTCTCTCTACGACCCCCCCCACCCCTTCGCCCCCTAAAATTCGAGAAAATTGAAATAATCGTGTGATATATGCTTTGTTAGATTTTTGGCAGTGCTGAATACGAATATCAACTTATTTTTTCGATTCGAAGTCTCCAACGCTTTCTTTGAGCCCAAAAACTTTCTAAAATTGAAAAAATAGTGTTACATGTGAGTTACTGGGATTTCAGAGATGCTGAGCTGATCATAATGAACAAAATGATCTGAAATTTTTTGAAAAAAATTGCTTGTAATGTATCAGTATAAAAATATACTTCTACATAATACAAAACTTGATCTTCAAAAGATTTGTTAGTCCATTTTCCTACTCTCTGTCGATTTCAAAATTTTGGAAACCATCTTCATTTAGCATAATGGGAGTAGTTAATACATTGGTGAAGGGCACACTCAAAATATGTAGTTCTAGTTTTTGGAAAAATTAAGAAAAGGGCTTACCTACTTGTATATTTGTATTCAACGCCCCAGAAACCCTAAAAATCCATACATCACACGACTTTTTCAATTTTCAGGCAACGAGAGAGGGACAATGAGGGGACATTTAAGGGGTAGAATAGAAAAAATGAGTTCATATTTCTATTCGATCCTTTTAAAAACCTAATAAGGCACATGCCACAAGATTTTTTCAATTTTCAGAAATTTTTTAAACAAATGAGGGTGTTGAAGGGGCTCAATTAAAAAAAAAATTACATTCGTATTTAGCGCTTCCAAAAACACAATTTCTTTGCTTTTTAGGAAATTAGAGAAGGGGATGGAGGGGTTAGATCAGAAAAATAAGTTGATATTCGAATTCAGAGCTCTCGAAAACCTATGAAACGATATGTCACACGATACCCATTCAACATTTTTTTTTTTGCATTTTGACCATACTTTTGGAACTTTGTATACCCCACATTTTTGTAAATTTCATCACAAAAAGCTGCCCAGTTGTAAATGTCATGAAAAATAAAAATGTACGTTTGCTGTTTTTTTTCTTCAAATTTTTAAATCATGGTTCCAAAATTTGGCAAAACTTTAAAAATTGAGCTTTTGAAAAAAACTCAACTTCGAACTTTGAAAATTTTGAGCAATTGAAAAGTTTAACTTTGAATTTTTAAAACAGTGAAATTAGAAAGACACGATTTCGAAAACTTGGAATGACTCCGAAGTGATTTAGAACTTCAGGATCGTACTCGTACTTTGAACAGGCTTTTTGAATCCACTGCTTCCATCTTTCCCTTTCATTTTAATCCAAAACATGAGAGAGATCTCGCTAGGTATTCTTGGCAGTTGGAAATAGAGGAATATTCTGTATGATGTGTTCAAGTTTTCGATCTTTTTGCAGTGTGTCTATTTCTGAAAACAAATTAACAAAAAAAAATTCAAAAAACTTTCAAAAAAAAAAAAAAAATCAAAACGCAACAATTGAAAATAAATGTTCAATTCGTAGGTCTTTCTCAGGCACTTATTCTTTACCTACCACATATTGACCTTCATCTTGTTCGTTACAGATACACTGGATTTTTCTGATATTTCTATTCGCGACCCCGACGAAGTTCTGAAATTAGAAAAAGAAGATTTCCATAAATATATAAACAAGACAAACCGAAGGTTACAGAAATTAAAAACATTAATATCACAATCTGTAAGTACATTTGGAATAATTATTAATGGGTTGTATTTGTAATTATTTACATTTATAAAATTTGATCAAAAAATTAATTTATTCGATTCCTCACACTCTCACACAGTATCATCGCAATTTCGACTGTTTCATTGTTTCTTCGACCCGTGCCCTCGAACGAGGCTACTCCTATCGTAACGTCCACAACACCTCGAAATCACTCCAAGATTTACCTACAGATTTTCAATACATAATCAACACCTACGATAACCGTACAGACGAATTTAGACGAGCTGATAACAAAAGACGAGGACGATACATCATCGGTCGTTCGTACGAATATTGGTACGAAATATCTAAAAATTCCAGGAACAAGACTTTCTCGAGGTGTATTCTTAATGAACTCGACTCTTACTATAATGCTAATAAGGATAGGTATAAGTACAATTCGCTGGATACGGTTCGCGAGAGATTTGCAGCGACGATGGCTCGAACTTACAACTTGGTGTGTTTTTTTCATCACAAATTGCAAAATGAAATAGGTATTATAGGTGAAGATTTAACGAAGCGATACCCGAATCAAGAGATAGGGTTTTTGAGGTCGATGTTTTATAGAATGCCGTCGTTTTATTTTACAAAGGAGCATTTGGATTTTTTGAATATTTTGATGAAAGTTGTGTATACAAAAGGAGAGTATAAAGTTGAATGTATTTGGGCTAAAAATGGTTTAGGTATGGAAACTGCGATTCCTATTTCTTCGGCTTGTTTGGAAATAGAACGAGAAATGTTGATCGAATCTTAGTTAACCGGAGGATTTAGACATAGACAAACAAAAATTTAAATTAAAAAAAAAAAATTTAAAACGAACAAGGAACCTTTTGTTTTTCAATTGAAATTACTGCTCTATATCTAGTAATTTTATTTAATTCTGTATTATTTTGTATGTACGTAATGTAAATATTTTGATATAAAAATTTAGTACCTTAATTACATATTCATTTAGAATTAGAATTTAGAAACAAAGCATCATTTCCATCCATCTCTGTTTCATCGTGGGAAGTTGAGCATCCAATCTTTTGTACCGAGGAAAAATTGAAGTTGGTTCCATTCTGAATTCTTCAGCAATTTGAACGCCACAATCAAAGTATAATACGGTGAACTTCAAACACCTGTAAACAAAATAAAATTTCAATACAATATTTTTACGATGCAAACCTACGAGCACGAGCAGGATGAGATCTTAGATTTTCTACATTTAATTAAAAATTATTTCAAGAATCCTTCCCAATGAGGCAAATACAATGAACGAAGTTGGCCTTCCACTGTCATTAAAGTGTGACATTATGTACAATAAAACACACTTTGGGTGTTTCTGATCATCAAGTCCTTCTAATAATAAGAACAAAGTGAAACTACACACACAGTTCCATTTCAAATAGATCGGATATTATGATCTCATTCACTACTTCACTCATTGTATAAATTGTATTCAAAAAGGGTTCTAATACCAAGAATTTCCCTATATACGATTGTCCTTTAGTTACCCACGACTTCGAGGGGAGAATAAAACACATTCGCAGGTAACAACCTTAACCTACAGATAACAATCGTGTTAGTATCAAACCTCGTGCTCTCTTCTAATAACACGATTTGATGATACAACCCGACATCTGACGTCTCCCATCACCGGTGTATTCATCGTAGTAACTCCGGTATGCGGGTAAGCGCATTCGTTCGCCAGTGAAGTGAAACCTACCAATTCAGTTTAGTTTCATTCGTCGTTGCGTTCAGATATTGTGCGAGTGTTTGTGCTGATGAATACTATTTTCGTGTTTCAATTTCGCGATTTTTTCGTTAACTGCTGGTAATTTACTTATGAAATAATTTCTATTCGCTGCCATCGGTTGTTTTTATGGTTGTGCGTTGGTATTTGTTTCTTGGTGAAAGTCAAGCTGGAGGGAACAACGGATACATTCAGGTAAATTTCATCGTTCATTTTCGTGAATTCGAATTCGTTGCATGTGAGATTAACGTACCTGTGAATAAAGACGAATAATTATTATTTAAAAAGTTGAATCTATTCTAATATTTCTAAATTAATTACCTGCCTAATTTTAATTAAAAAATTGCAAAATTTGAAATTCAAATTTTTTCTTATCAGCACATCAGAGATTGATAAAAATCTGATGATCTACGTCACGTGGTCGAAAAAAGGAGCGAACGAGTTGAGAAGGTATCCAAAAATTTTATTGATTTTTCATTTTTTTTACAGTTTCTAGATCAATTATGGGTTCAAATTCAGTTATAGTTACTCATTGTATTGAGATAATTCTTTAAAAATATCCATTATGATTTGAATAAGCTTAATTGTATCTCAAAATTCGAATTTTTACAAGCGTCGGCCCATTCGTGATTTGGGGCCCTTTTATGACGCCATTTTGAAATTTTTTCTAAATTGTCAGAATGAGCAGGAGGAGGTGGTGATGGCATGGCTTCGATTTGAATTTTTGAATTCTATGAATATTTTTGTTGAAAATGAAAGTAAGTGAACGTAAATTTAAAGTAATTTGAATTGATTATACCGAATTAACGAACCGAACTACTTCTATGATTATGTCATCATCTAATTATCGTTGCAAATCGTCAACAAAGTGAAATATTCCACGAACTGAGAACTAAGTGCTCAACCTCGCCGGATTCAGATTTATGGTACCAATTTGCCTTGCTAACACAGCTAAGCCTCTCGAACTCGACATAGGAAGGTAAATTACACAACTTCTCAAGCATTCGTCTATATTGAATAATTTTTATTGTACTGAGTACTTCGTACGTACTCGAGAATCCGAAATACGATGATCTTTTATTGATTTAATGACTTGTCTGAATGTATTCTTCTAGGTACGTATTTGCTCACGTTTCGGTGTATCGAAGATTACTCGGCTCGGTTATTTCGGTGAAGTATTGGCATTAGATTCTTGGTTTTGAATTCACACTACTTGACAAATAACTCCGAACTCGTCATGATTTCTGATAACTGTTTCGTTTCTTAGGATCGAATCGAACATCTGTGTTTCCATATGATTAATATTTTCGAATTTACGTCGTACCGGAATCAGCAATGAGTCTACGACGTGATTGATCAATCTTATAGAATATTGTGAATATCGGTTAAACCCCACGTACGTGCTCATCGTCTCTATATATCTATCGTGTCTATTCGATTGAAAAATCTATCAGGTTGTCGACGAAGACGACTACGATGATGATGAGTAAGTGGTATATTCGTCGAAAGAAAACGAACTTCTTTTATTGTCGCTTTCAGCGAACTAGTTATTATGTAAATTGATCGATTCTTTTCTTATTGCTAGTCAACTTGTGTCTGTGTAGACCAGTCTTGTACAAGTACGACGCGTGCTAAAGCTAATTAAGCTGATGCGGCATCATTACATACCTATCAGCGTAACAGCGGAAAGAATAATAACTCGGTGTAATATTTTCCACCATCATCGACGACGTCGACGCGATGATATTAATACTACGCAAATCTGTTCTGTTCAGTTCACTTGTCAACGTGTTTATTAAGAGAGCGAAGCGCGAATTCGCGGAAATCTTATAATGGATTCGTTTTATTCGTCGATATTACGTAAATAAGTATACGCTGCTGCGAGAAGTTATCTCCTGAAATGTAGAAGAAATATGTTTTTCGCCATGTGACAGGGACTGAGAAGCTGTCTTCATAAAAAAAAATACAAGTATTACGTCGAACAATTGCCAGAATATACGTATTCGGTTGACATCGTAACCATCGTTAGGACCTTGAATGACCCATATTTTTTCGACGCTCATTAACCGACGATATATTGACTTTTTTCTTGTAAGTTTTCCTCACCCTGTGCTGAAGAGTTTACGATCGTAATGTTATTTTTTCGATTAAATTTTTTTATTCGAGTGTAGGTATTTGGCGGATGCTTGGCAGCGGTACATGAGAAGGCAGCTTTCCATACAGTAAATTTCAAGGCTAAGAGAAATTTCCGTTCGACGTGCTGTATAGAGTGGAGGTGTTTCTTTGTCGAGTTCGGTCTAATATTACCGTATGGTTAATAATTCGTGGAAAAACGTCTATTTAATGGCGAATGTGTTCATTCGTGTCGAAAGCTGATCGATACCTGGTGCAGGTGTATAGTATAGGGTGCCCACCGAGTAACGCGAGTCAATAAAGGGGCTACCGTTTTTATATTAGGGTTAAAATATGTACCTATTCTTCGTATATACGTACGTGGAATTATTATAAATGGCCTTTTAAATAATTCATCGTAATTTTCATTCTTTTTCCCACCACTTTGTAGGTGGATTTTCTCAGAAAAACAGGTCCGTTTTGAAAATTGTTTTCGTTGTTCGGTTTAGTTTTACGATAAAAATATCTGTTTACGAATGAATTATTTTCAACGAATTTTTCCCTGCGATGTTTTCCATTCGAAAGTTGGTTTCTACTATATCCTCCTTGTTGAAATCCTCTATATTTTAATTCTCAGAAACGGTTTTTTGAAACAAAATAAGCTAATTAGAAATTCGGTTTCTTGGATTACTTGAAGAGCTAGTTGAATATTATTTGAACGAAAGGAAATGTTTGTATCATCAGCAAAGATTCTCAGAGAAATGGGTCTAGAAACAACATTGGAAATGTCATCAATCAAAAGTATAAATAAGACTGTGCTAAGAACTAAACCTTGGGGGACTCCATTTTCAATTTCAAAAAATTTTGAGTATGTATTGTTAACTCTCACTCTAAAAGTACGGTTTGTTAAGAAATTCTGAATAAAGTAGGCTAAATGTCCTCTAATTCCAATGGAATGTAATTTTTGGAGAATTTTATAACGCCAGGCTTTATCAAATGCCTTTTCAAGATCAAAAAAGACTGAAAGAACACTTTCTGGAAGCCCGAACTAATTTCTTTTTGGAGACTAAAGAGGTGATCTAGGGTAGATCTTTTCTTTCTGAAACCACTTTGATAAATGCTAAGAGAGTTTGAGGAATCAATGTATGTACCAATTAAGACGTTTAATAACTATTGTTTTGAGCATTTTGCAAGGAACTGAAGTTAAGGAGATGGGGCGATAACTAGATGCCAGATTTGGGTTTTTATCCAGTTTTAATATTGAAATGATTGTTGCAGTTCTCCACAATTTTGGGAAGGAATCAAAAGTCCAAATTTTGTTATACATATAACTGAAGTACTTAAGTCTTCTTTTCCAGTGTCTAAAAGGTACTTTAACATGTGAGGGTGAATTTCATCAGGTCCAGGGAATGAATCTTTAATGTTGTAGTTTAGACAATGATTTAGCTCTTCAAGAGAGAAAAGAGAGTTGTATGGTTCTAGATTTTGAGATGAAAAGTCTAAGGGGGTGGATTCTATTTGTGTTTTTAGTGTTTGGAGAGCAGAGCTATAAGAGGCGGTTGCAGAAGCTTTTGCAAAGGATCTAGCTAAGGTGTTTGCAATGTCATCTATTGAGTTTATTTCAGTGTTGCCATCTACTAAGTAGGGTATTTCAGGAGGTACATAACTTCCTTTAAGGATTTGAACTTTTTTCCATATTTCTTTTGTAGATGTGCTTTGGATGATGCTCAACATGAAATTATTTCAACTTTCTCTTTGCTTAGATAAGATAAGTTGATTTGGCATTTGGCGAGCAATAGCTCTTTTTTTCTTGAAATCAATGAGGTTGTCAAGAGTGCGATTTTTTTGGTACTTTTTTAATGATCTTTTTCTATCTTGGATTGCAGTTTTTAGTTCATGACACCACCATGGGACAGATTTTTTGGGAGCTTTGGTAGAAGTTTTTGAAATGGTTTCTTTAGCTGCTTGGATAATAGAAGTTGTGAAAGATGCAACTATGGTGTCCTGATCATCTGGTGTAAAGTCGATTGGGAGAACTTTTTTGTTGAAATGTGACCAGTTTACCTTGTTTAGAATCCTTTTGGGACATTTTTCATGGGTGGGTTTCTGAGTTTGAAGAGGGATGTTGATGCTAGTGGTGTCATTTATTTGAAAAAAACATCAACTTCCAATTTTTTGAGAAAATTGTTTTCAAAAAAATCTGCCCAAAAATAATTGATTCTGTATACTTAATAGTGGTCTGCGCGGGTAGGGCAAGCCCTTACCCGACCCGACCCGAGTACTCGGGCAAAAAGCCCGACCCAACCCGAAAGCCTGAAACAAGCCCGAGGGGCCCGAGCCCGACCCGACAATAATTTTTCTACACTTCCGATAAATTTTGTTGCAATGTTGGCGTGACGCGACGAGATGGATTTCCCAACAATAGGCATTGTTGTGACGTGAACATGGTGCTACACTACAGCGCATGCGTTGAGTACCAACCCAAACCCGAGAAAGCCCGACAAGCCTGACAAGCCCGGCCCGACCCAACCCGACTTTTATCCGGCTCGGCCCGCGGGCTTTCGGACAGGCCCGTGCAGACCACTAATACTTAATCAATTTTTTCCGATTTTCAATTTTTTTCCGTAATTTTTAAATGATTTCTTGAATGATTGTGTTTTGAAATTTATGGACTATTCAACAGTGAATTTACATTAATGAAAAAACTGCAATTTCCAGTGTTAATTTTATCGATTTTTCAATTTTTACAGAATTTTTAACAGTATTTCAGACTTTTTGTTTTTTTTGCAGATCATTTTCAACTAATTCTCCCATATTTTTTGAAAAATATCGAAATAATCGATTTTTGTAAAATTAAAATCAGAATCGAAAAAAATTGGCCGATCAAAAAATCGGAAAAAAATCGACGATTCAAGGCCGATTTTATCGATTTTTGATTAAATCGATTTTTAATCGACACCACTAGTTGATGCTAATTGGAAAGTGGTCACTATAATAAAGGTCATCGTGGGGGTTCCAGTTCAAAAGATGGGAAATGTTTGGGGAACAAAAAGCTAAATCAATATTTGAATAGGTACCATTAGAAATGTTGAAGTGAGTGTGTTTTGACTCATTCAGAAGGAAAGTATACCCTTGAAAAAATTGAATCATGGGCAGATTCTAATGGTCTAACCTTCTCTGAGTCAACAACCCACTGTATACTTTTCACCAAAAAAATAAGATTCCTCCAGATCTCATTCTCAACTTCGAAGGACACTCTTTAGAATTCAAAACCACTACTAAATTTCTTGGCTTAACTTTCGATAGAAAACTAAATTGGACTCCTCATTTTCTAAAAGTAAAATCAGATATCATGAAACGCCTAAATCTGTTGAAAATAATCAAAAACACCAAGTATAATCCATCTCGCAAACTCCTACTTCACTTGTATAAATCTCTAATTCGCAGTAAAATTGAGTATGGAAACCCATGTTTTGCAAATATCTCGAATAAAACTTCAAATATCCTAAAAACAATTCAAAATTCAGCCCTGAGGATCTGTTTAGGAGCCCTATATTCCTCTCCAATAGATAGCATTTATTGTGAAGCAGCAGAATTACCCCCTGATTTTAGAAGAACTCTCATAACAAACAAATTCATCTCAAATGCATCCACCAACCCTTCCCATCCACTCCAAAACTCAATTAACTCACCCAACCCCCCAACATTTCGATCATATGTAGAAGGACCCATTTCTAATTTCATCACAATGTTGAATGATCTTCAAATCAATCCTAAAACACTCATCCAACAACCAATATCATATCCCCCTTGGCTCCTCAGGCCTCCCTCAAGTCAATACACAACTTATTAACTACCCAAAAAATAGCCACTCTCCGCTAGTAATAAAACAAAACTATCTTGAACTCTTATCAGAATACAAAAAATTCAATCTCCGCTTTACAGATGGGTCAAAAATACCAACACTTCATTCAGGGTATGCCTACTCTATTAATGATAAAATTTCAAATTTTAAAATCCATAACTGCTCTTCAATCTACTCTGCCGACCTCGCAGCTGTTTTCCACTGTCTCTGCGATATATTCACTTATGAATCAGAAAATAAGTCCTTCTTAATTCAAAGTGATTCCCTCAGCTCACTAACTGCTATCCAAAATCTATTTTCTGACCACCCCCTAATTCAAAATATCCATAAAACTCTATTTGATTTACAAAATTCAAACTTCTCCATCCAGTTTATGTACGTATGTACCCAGCCATGTTGGGATAACAGGAAATGAAACTGTAGATGAAAATGCAAAATCCGCCACTACTCTTTCTCCTTTCATATTTATCACAGCTGACGACCTTAAATCTATCTTCACCCAAAGCACACTTGAGAAATGGCAAAACTTTTGGCCCCTCCAAACATCAAACAAGCTCTTTCACCACAAAAAAACTACTCTGCCTTGGAAAAACCTATGTCAACTAAATAGACTTGAAGAAATCATCATAACCAGATTAAGAATTGGCCACACAAAAATCACCCACAATCACCTCTATGAAAAGACCCCAAAACCCACATGCCAGTTCTGCACGTCAGAACTTATATCTGTCCAACACTTAATATTTCGCTGTCCCTCTTTACATCAGCACAGACTATCCCTACAAATAGATGAAAGATCCCTATTCATACCAAACGACCCTTCTGAAATTGAAAAAATCTTGACCTTACCAACTCGATTTAAATCTCACACGACGGGTGTAATAGTCGGGTAACTAAATTCAGGGTAGAATAATGCTCGATTGTTTCTACGTACGTATGTAACTGGGAATCAAATTCTAAAAAATTGAAGGGCAAAGCCCATTTATAGGATGTTGAAACTCGTACTATTGTTCTTATTCCAACTCGTTGCAGATTTCAACTGAGGGAAAAAAACTTTTGTCGTGATATAATAGTAAACAAACGTGATAACGTCGAGTAATTTCATGAATGTAATTCTCAGCAATACACAGAAGTGAACATAACTCGGCGAGATGCATTCTGAGAAAAATCCTCCATTAGTTCGTGTTCATTACGCGTAACGATTTTTTTTTCTCTTAATTTTAATCGTATTAATTCGATAAATATGGTGAATTAAGCTGGCGATAACGAACGACGGTTAATTCATTCAATTATTTGCGTCGACCGTCTCCGTATACGTACGTATTTCGAAGATAGCGTGAAAATAGGCCAGAAAGTAATTTACGTTTCTTCCTAGAATGAGTTTAAAAACCTGACTTGATTGATAACGTTTTTGTCTAATATATTGAATGACGACTTTTTTTTTCTTTTTTGATGATTTCTTACGAATTTCGTATGTTTTTCTTTCTTTAATTGTACGTCGAATTTCACTCGAGAACCGAATGTTTTCTTATCGAATTTTATTTACTCGTATTTCTCGGAAGGCTCTCCCCCCTTATCTGTTATTATCATTGTACTCGTTCGATGCAGATTGTCGAAATTGAACCAATTTGGTTGCTAAGTTATCGACCCAGGATCTTGAGAAGGCTTATCGTCGAATCTATATTTAGATATTTTATATTCTATCGCTCAAGATGATAAGATTATTACTCCCATTAGCGATCCAATAAGTCCCCCGAGTAATTTCGTCATCCTAAACAGGGCCAAAGTTACTCGATTTCCTCATTTTGACTAAATTTACGATCGAATTTTGGATTTTTATTATTCGATACTCTCGATTACACATTATCTAATTATGCGTGCGAGATTAATTAGGTTGAATTAAAAACAAATTGATAATTAGTCGCGATATGTAGATTGGTAACCGGTTGCTTTCACATGTGTACGATTTTCTTGGGAATTTACTATATGTAGGTATAGTTGAAATTATACAAATAGCTATGACATTTGATGCTTATATAAGATGGTATCTATTTTTTATAATTTTTTATTTATATATTTGAGTTTAATTGCGATCGTTAAAGTGTTTTGCTAATTCGCCAAGTATTTCTTCTTACGTAGATACGATACGTATTTGTATTTCAAGTACTCTCCCATTTTGGAATACGATTGTAGGTAGTCAAGAGCGCATGTTATGAAATCAGCGTTTTTTTTCCTCGCTCTCTTTCGTCTGAAAAAATTGTAATAAAAATTTTATAGTAGTATTTAATTTTTTTTTTCATTATTCGATGGTTTTGTTAAAAGTATGCAGCATCCATAGAAACCCTGCGGGTTCGCGGTTCGCGTTTTTTCAAGGTTAAATAGTGATAGAAGATTATTATATAGAAGAAGAGTTCACGATAACAAGGTACCTACGGAAACAATACTTTAGAAAAGTTCTCGCCAACTGATACGAGGAATGTAATAATTCTGCACACATTTTATATCGATAATGTAATTAGATAAAAGAAATAAAAATTTTTCAACTTTATAAATTTCAAAGAAAAGTGTACAGGGATGTGTCGGAACGTGGCAAAGTACCAGATAAAAAAAAAACGCAATTAAAAAGCGTCGTCAACGCGTTGATGATGTTGATGCAATTTATCGTATTGTACACGTTGTTGTTGATGATGATGCTGTGACGCTAATACAATGTATAAGTATAATAAGATGCCACGACGACGGACGCCATCAAAGTATTTTGAAAATTAATCGTAGGGTATTAAAGGTCAAGTGGCTAGAGTGACTTTTTTTTTGGTCGAATTTTCCGAATGCTGGTTCTCGGGTTTCTGGGAAATTTACAGATGTGTTTTCGTAGAATCAAGTTTTAGGTGTGAGAAGAGATTATGTTGTAGAACGTATGCGGAATACTGGGAAATGAGCAGGAAATGAGATTATAGAAACCGCATCCTCCTGTATTCTTCCGAAGAAGTCTCCTGTGGTTTGGGCCATTTTATCTGCAGAATTTGGAGTAAAATCGTCTCGTGCATTGAATTTTTACGAAAAACAAGTTAGTACATGTAGATTGAAGTGGCGAAATTGAGAGCACTTGTGATCGTTTTTTGGATCCTCCAAATCTGAAAATTTTAGCTCTTCAATTTATACTTAATCATCAAGGTCGTGTCGAAAGACTCACAATTTACAAAAAAAAATCAAAAAAATGAAGAAAAATCTTTTTATTTAAAAATATTTTAATTCTGCATCGAAACTCTTCTAAATAATCAGTCTCGTTTAAAAAACCTATCTTGGATACCCCAGATAGTGTTCTTCTTGTGTATAGTCCCCGTCTTTCAAATAAATGAAAATTAAAAATTCAAGTTTGTGAAAATCTTTTGAAAATTTGTCAATTCTGGTTAAAACTCTTTCTAATCTATTTCAAGAAAAAAACGGGTCGGTTTCAATCCCCCCTCCCCCTAGCTTAGAAGACAGATAGAGGGTTTTCACTCAAGTATGTACTTTAAAAACCTCGAAGTCAAGTATTTTTTTGAAAGGTCATTTTTCAAAATCTTTCCAATTTTCATTATGGAGGGGATAGGGGTGTTTAAAAGTGTCGATTTTATAGTTGAAAAGTGTATATTTTTGGCACATTTATAAAAAATCCTCCATTTTTGGAAACATCGTCAAAAAAGTGTCTTATTTTTGGCACATTTGTCAAAAAGTACTCCATTTTTGGAATAGTTGTCAAAGTGTCCATTTTTTAGCGTGGAGAGGGGGTCAAAAAGTATCAATTTTTGGCAGATTTGTCAAAAATATTCCATTTTTTGGAAAAGTTGTCAAAAAGTGTCAATTTTTTGATGGGAGAGGGGGTGTCATAAAATGTCAATTTTTGGCAAAATAGTCAGAAAGTATCTATTTTTGGCTTATTTGTCAAAAATACTCCATTTGGAAAAAATTGTCAAAAAGTGTCGATTTTTTAGTTGGAGAGATGAGGTGTCAAAATGCGTCGATTTTTGGCAAAATTGTCAAGAATTGTCTATTTTTGGCACATTTGTCAAAAAAATACTTCATTTTTAGAAAATTGTCAAAAAAGTGTTGATTTTTGACAAAGTAGTCAAGAAGTGTCTATTTTTGGCACGTTTGTCAAAAAAGTGTCAATTTTGGCAAAATAGTCAAGAAGTGTCTATTTTTGGCACATTTGTCAAAAAATACTCCATTTTTGGAAAAATTGTCAAAAATACTTCATTCTTGGAAAAATTGTCAAAAAAGTGTCAATTTTGACAAAATAGTCAAAAAGTGTATATTTTTGGCACATTTGTCAGAAAATTCCTCATTTCTGGAAAAATTGTCAAAAAAAGTGTAGATTTTTGGCAAAATAGTCAAAAAGTGTCTATTTTTGGCACATTTGTCAAAAAATACTCCATTTTTGAAAAATTTGTCAAAAAGTGTTGATTTTTTGTGGGGGGGGTGGCAGGAAGGGGTGTCACCGCCCTCGGCCTCTCATCAATATTGATGTCCTTGTTTTGAATGAATTCTGACTGTAGAGATGAGGAAGAAATTGAGTAATTTTTTGGATAAATTGGACATTCTTTTTATTTTATCAATTTTTATCAAAACTTGTGGGGGCTTCCAAAGCGACTTTTTCTGGGCTAACACGGGAAGTCCAGGTATCCCAACTCAAAATTTCAAAAACGCGAAAAAAATCACAAAAAAAACGAAACAAACAACACCGAACATTAAAAGTTGAAATGCGATGGTTTTTAATTTTTATAAAGTAGAATTAGGTGTTTTGGAGCTTTTTTATAAAAAACAAAAAATTTTGAAAATTTTTGAAAAAAAATAGACATTTTAGATTTTTTTGAAAGAATACAACTTTCAACAATTTTGTTTAAAAAGCGAGAATTAATCATAATTTTTGATAAACAGCGAGACTTTGACAATTTTAACAAAAAATTCGCAAAAATCAGACACTTTTTGGCAATTTTTTGAAAAAAAACTAGTATTTTGGGTAATTTTTGAAAAAGAAGTGAAAATCTGCTGAAATATGGCAAATTTGATAATTTTAGCAAAAGTCAGGAATTTTTGCTAAAATTATTAGTGAAGAATTTTTTTTCGAAAAGTGGGACTTTTTTACATTTTTTAGGTAAAATAACGTTAGAATGACACTTCTTTGTATAACTTTTGGCAATCTTATGGGTGAAAAAAGTTGGCTAAAAAGCTAACATTTTTTGGAATTTTTAGCAAAAAGCACGACTTCTGAGCAATTTTTGAAAAAAAAAAAAGACTTATCGGAATTTTTGGAAATTTTTGGTAAAAAGCAAGACTGACAATTTTAGCAAAAGCAGGAATTTTTGGCAATTATTAGCAGAAGCAATAGTTTTAAAAAAACAAAAATGAGATTTGTTGCTATGAATTTTTGAAAATTAGAGAATCTAAAATGCAATAAATTGAAATCTTACCAGATTTATCTAGAAAGCTGAAATTTGCTATGTGCCCTATTTTCGACCCACTGAATTGATTGGAAATAATTTCGAAGCCTTTTGAGTGGTTCTGGAGCCTCCAGCGGGTTTTTAATGGTCTAAATTCGCTTATAATTTTACCCAATGAAGTTGAAAAGTTAAAATTGAGTCACTAAGAAGCACCATTCGCGTTAAATTTGAACAGTTTGAATAGAAATTTTTGAAATCTCGATTTCCAAAATTTGGATGGAGGCTCCAGAACGGCTTGAACCCACTTCCAATCGACTCAGCATGTTGAAATTAGAGTGTAAAGTAAATTTCTGTTTTCCAACTTTTCATTCAGTAGGATTTTCGTGGAAATTTCAATTTTCAAAAATGTGCTGGAGGCTCCAGAACTGTTCAAAACGGTTTGAAACCGATTTGGGTGGTTAAAAATAGGTACATATTAAATTTCAGCTTGGTGAAATTTTGATTTCGTCCATTTTTGGCCCAAATGTGATTTTCAAAGACTCGCAAAAAAAAAAAAAAAAAAAAAATTGAGAATCTTCAAGTTTTGGTAATTTTGGTCAAATTATGCATTTTTGTAAATATTTCGAAATAATATGGTATTTTTTTTGAAACTTTTGACGATTTTTTGTTTTTTTGAGATTTTTTTGAGTTTTTTTAAAATTGTAGCATATTTTTGAGATCATGTGAACATTCGAATAGCTGCTTGAATGGCCCAAAATCCCACTTTCCCCTCCATAATGATGTCTAAAACATTCAATTTCAATCTAGTCACCAAAAAACGGAAATACGAAATACCTCTTATCATAAAAAAAAAAAACAGCGACCGCGACATTTCAGAAAAAAATAGCACTTCTCGAAATTTTCAACATTCGTTACGACTATCGTAAACTTCGTAGAAAAAAAAAGTCGCTCGTTTTGTATGTAAAAATTCGTTGAAGTGTCGAGTCGAGTCGAACGAAGTATAAACGTCGTTTCATGAAAATCGTAAAAATCACAACTCTATCGGAGCGAAATTCGCGCTACAGTAATAAAATATCTAGTAACTGGAATGTGAAAAATAAAGCTTATAAAATTCGTCAAAATCACGACGAAAAAAAATTGTAAAAAAATTTCTAAAAAATCGTGGAATTTATAAACATTAAAAAAAAAAAACTTCTCGAAAATTATTCTTGACGTCATACGAGTAAAAATCGAGGTGGTGAATTTCATCCTTGACCTAGGACCTGAAAAAAAAAACGCTCGAAGGTCCGAGCTAAAAATAAATAGTAGGTATATATATGTATTATGAGGAAACACACTCCAAATAACCTCCTAGAGGCTAGAACTGTTTAGAAACAACAGGGGTAGTCGTAAGTGAGGATAACAGGTATCTGACCCCCAACATGGGTTCGATTACGATATTTCGATCGTGTCTGCTAATCAAGTCGTAAAAAATGTCGACGTACTAATCGTAAATCAACTACTTTTTCAACACAATTACCTCTATTCTATTTTCAGAACTGACTGGATAAGCTGGAAATTCTCACCGATCGTTTGTACATTGTACTTTCCGGAAGGAAAATTTGCATTTAAGAATGAAAAAAATTGGGGAATTTTTTCTCGTGAAATTTCTTGACGTAGATGAAGACGTATCGTCGTCGCTGTCGCCTCCGCTAAATAAAAAAAAATGGTACTAAAAATAGGTACCAGTTTAACGCCATGTTTACGTCGCGGTTTCGTGGCGTGTCAAGGTTATGTTGGTAATTGAAAAAAAAATTATGTAGAATATATAAATTTAGAGTCGACTGTGTCGAGTTGTTTGAGAAGAAGTCTGCAATAATAATTCTTGTACTGCGACGAATACGAATGTGCAGATGTGGTTGAGGATTGAAGAGTGGTGAAGAGTCGCTGAAGAAGATGCATTGACTCAACATCATGTTGTATGTACATTATAATATGTAAAAGAAAAGACACTCTCGTGTTCCCCCTGTCTATGGTACCATGGTACCTGCCTATAGTGGATTTTTCGACGGTTCGATGTACATACATATTGGGCATTCGCATTCAGCGAACTATCAGCATTGAGCACAGACGACATGAGAGGCGGCGGCGAGGAGAAGCTGATGATGAGTTTTCTGAGAAAAACGCACTCGTTGTGCCTGACAGCGTACAAAAGAAATGTTTTGATTTTTCAAATAGCAATGGCAATGCGCTGTGTGTTTTGTATTGTGTGCTATTGAAAAGCTAACACCATCGTGTTACAATTGTCAGTTGTCTCACCCTTAACCCGACGAGAACAATCGGACGTGGCACCAATTACCCAAACCCAAAACCTTCGTGAGTTGGGTTTCTCATTCTCATTCTCATTCTCGGTATTCGGTAAAGGAACTCGAAGAAACGATGCCGGTGATGGTGAAGACGAAGAAGAGAAGTGGAGGAGGGAAAAAAACCGGTGACATTGTTGGAATTATTAGACCGAAATCTAGTGTACATGTATTTCCTTTTGACGTGACTGTGACTCTCGATTGTGACATGTCAATTGCCGAATATAATAGGGTTTAATGGTTTAATGAGCGTCGTAGTAATGGTTTGTATGTGTGCAGTATAGTGAGTTGTTTGTGCCATGCCCGGTGCAACAGCATAGTATACGAGTACGAGTACATACAAAATACATATAACAATCCGTCGTACGACACCTTTTCCTAGAAACCTCTCATTACGGAGAAATTTTTTCAACGTTCGATTACAATATGTATGTAATCGAATAGATTGGATGTCGATGTCGATGTTATCGGTGCGCGCGGTGCAAGTGGAGGAAAAAACGTCAGCCTGCTAATTTGTATTCGAGCTTGGACATGGAACGGCAACTGCTTTCATTAAGTTCATTAGTTTGGAGTTGCGATGCAATTAGATACACGCCGAGCGTACACCGTACAGTGTACACCATACCCTTGGTGCTTTTTTCCCGGAATATAATTTGTCAATATACGAGTAGTATGTACGAGTATGTCCGGCTGTGCTGTAACCTTTAATTTTTTTCATATTTATACACGTATCTGTTTGTACCGAATAGCGTCACTAATGAGGTTATTGGAAAAAGAATTATACACGATGAGATTCGTTTGCATATTCCATGTAAATGCTTGGGGGATAACCGAATCAACTTAAATGTAGTCGAGTGTTCGTTCGTCGTCTTGTTGAAGAGTATGCCAAGAAGATAACTGTGCTATAATGTCTTATCTGTGGGAAATTTTGAGTTGTTCGAGAGGTCCTCGTCCTCTGTGGAGAGGTTTCGACGAATTTTTTCGCTGAAAGTGATAGTACCGGTGAAGATGAGTGCAAGTTATCGGATTGTCTCACCAGAAGGGGTTTCTATTTGGATCGATTTTGGGCCATTTTATTTGTCTTATATGTTGGAATATATGAAAAGAGACGTGTGCACAAACCTATAATGTGGTTCAGTTTGAAAAGTGATAAAGTACTTCATTGAGTCAATTTCGGAATTGAGTCATTTTTTATAACTAGAATTTTCTGATTGTTGCTTCGAATCATCAAAGTTCCATTTTTTAAATGTAAATTCGAGAAATTTTAACACAAAGGTACTAATTAATTTCGACGAAAAATTGATGCAATAATTTTTCATTCTGGGTCTATTCGTACCATAAAAAATCTGCTCGGTAGTTGGGTTTAAATCTTCTCATTTTGTTCAAGGTTTTTCATTTGTAGGTTCCTATTAGGAAAAAATGGAAAATCGCCATCATTGGCTTCTCAGCTCCACCCCCTCCCACAACCCGATCAGGCAGAGTAGGGGGTTTTTCAGCAATTGAAATTCATCGTCATAATGTCCAACTTACTTTCGAGTGCCACTTGCATGGGACTTCGACGATACTTGAAGAAAATCTGATTACCTACTTTAAAAACCTCGAAGTTGAGTATTTTTTTGAAAGGTCAATTTTCAAAATCTTTCCAAATTTAGAGGTATTGTTTCAAAATTTGAAAAAATCCACGAAGCATGCATTTTTATTATGGAGGGTGGGGGGGGGGGTGTTGAAAACTGTTAATTTTTTGGCGAGAAAGAGGGGTGTCAAAAAGTGTCGATTTTTGCCACATTTGTCAAAAAATACTCGATTTTTGACAAAATAGTTATAAAGTGTCGATTTTTGGCATATTTTTGTTGTAAAAAATACACCATTTTTGGAAAAGTTGTCAAAGTTTTGACTTTTTGGAGAGGATTTGGTGGGGGGGAGGGGTTAAAAAGTATCAATTTTTGGCAAAATAGTCAGGAAATGTCTATTTTTGGCGTATGTGTCAAAAATACTTCATTTTTGGAAAATTGTCAAAAAAGCGTCAATTTTTGACAAAATAGCCAAGAAGTGTCTATTTTTGGCACATTTGTTAAAAAATACTCCATTTTTGGAAAAGTTGTCAAGAAGTGTTGATTTTTTAGAAGGAGAGAAGAAGTGTCAAAATGCATCAATTTTTGGAAAAATAGCCAAGAATTGTCTATTTGGGAACATTTGTCAGAAAATACTCAATTTTAAAAAAAGTTATCAAAAAGCGTTGATTTTTTGGCAAAATAGTCAAAAAGTGTCTATTTTTGGCAAATTTGTCAATAAAAACCTCATTTTTGAAAAATTGTCAAAAAAGGTCAATTTTTGGCAAAATAGTCAAGAAGTGCCTATTCTTGGCTCATGTGTCTAAAATACTCCATTTTTGGAAAATTGTCAAAAAAGCATCGATATTTGACAAAATAGCCAAGAAGTGCCTATTTTTGGCACATTGGTCAAAAAATGCTCCATTTTTGGAAAAGTTGTCAAAAAGTGCCAATTATTAGAGGGAGATGCCGGAACTTTTTGATGATGATGATGAGGGGAGGTGTCAAAATGCTTGGATTTTTGGCAAAATAGTCAAAAAATTGTCTATTTGGGAACATTTGTCAAAAAGTACTCGATTTGTAAAAAAGTTGTCAAAAAGCGTTGATTTTTTGGCAAAATAGTCAAAAAGTGTCTATTTTTGGCACACTTGTCAATAAAAAATTCATTTTTGGAAAATTGTGATGAAGTGTCGATTTTTGACAAAATAGCCAAGAAGTATCTATTTTTGGCCCATTTGTCAAAAAATACTCCATTTTTTAAAAAGTTGTCAAAAAATGTCTATTTTTTGGCACATTTGTCAATAAAAACTTCAATTTTGGAAAATTGTGATGAAGTGTCGATTTTTGACAAAATAGCCAAGAAGTATCTATTTTTGGCCCATTTGTCAAAAAATACTCCATTTTTTAAAAAGTTGTCAGAAAGTGTCTATTTTTTGGCACATTTGTCATAAAATACTTCATTTTTGGAAAAATTGTCAAAAATACTTTATTTTTGGAAAAATTGTCAACAATACTTCAGATATTCAGGTTTAAAATCCTGCCCCTTTAATTTTCATCTTTAATAATTATACCTGTCATCTTTTTGTGATAAAGTTGTGAAAACTGAGCCAAATAAATGAAATTGATTGATTGATTTTTAGAAAAATTGTCAAAAAAGTGTCAATTTTTGGCAAAATAGTCAAGAAGTGTCTATTTTTGGCACATTTGTCAAAACTACATCATTTTTGGAAAAATTGTCAAAAGAGTGTCTATTTTTGGAACATTTGTCAAAAATACTCCATTTTTGGAAAAGTTGTCAAAAAGTGTCAATGTGTTGGTAGGAGAGGGGGAAGGTCTCAAATAAGGCAATTTCTGGTAAAACAGTCAAGAAGTGTCTATTTTTGGTACATTTGTCAAAAATACATCATTTTTGGAAAAATTGTCAACAATACATACTTCATTTTTAGAAAAATTGTCAAAAAAGTGTCAATTTTTGGCAAAATAGTCAAGAAGTGTCTATTTTTGGAACATTTGTCAAAAATACTCAATTTTTAAAAAAGTTGTCATAAAGCATCGGATTTTTGTTTTTGACAAAATACATTTTTGAAATGTCTATTTTTGGCACATTATGTCCAAAATACTTCATTTTTGGAAAAATTGTCAAAAAATTGTCAATTTTTGACAAAATAGTCAAGAAGTTTCTATTTTTGGCACATTTGTCAAAACATACTTCATTTTTGGTCAAAATAATCAAAAAAGTGTCCATTTTTTGAAAAATAGTCAAGAATAGTAAGTTGAATTGTCTATTTTTGGCACATTTGTCTAAAATACTTCATTTTTGAAAATAGTGTTAATTTTTGGCAAAATAGTCAAGAAGTGTCGATTTTTGAAGAAATAGTCAAGAAGTGTCTATTTTAGGCACATTTATCAAAAATACACCATTTTTGGAAAAATTGTCAAAAAAGTGTCAAATTTTGGCAAAATAGTCAAGAAGTGTCTATTTATGGCACATTTGTCAAAAAATACTCCATTTTTGGAAAAATTGTCAAAAAAGAGTCTGTTTTTGGCTCATTTGCAAAAAATACTGCATTTTTGGAGAAGTCCGTCGTCAAAGTGTCAAATTTTTGGTGATGGGAGGGGGTGTCAAAACGTCTCGTTTTGTGGCACATTTGTCAAGAATATTTCATTGTTGGAAAAGTTGTCATAAAGTGTCAATGTTTTGGTGGGAGAGGGGGGAGGATCTCAAAATACGTCAATTTTTGGCAAAATAGTCTAGAAGTGTCTATTTTTGGCACATTTGTCAAAAAATACTTCATTTTTGTAAAATTTGTCAAAAATACTTGATTTTTGGTCAAAATTGTCAAAAAAGTGTTGCTTTTTGGAAAAAAAGTCAAGAAGTGTCTATTTTTGGAACATTTGTCAAAAAATATTCAATTTTTAAAAAAGTTGTCAAAAAGTGTCGATTTTTTGGTGGGAGGGGGGGAGGGGTTTCAGAAAGTGTCGATTTTTGGCAAAATAATCGAGAAGTGTCTGTTTTTGCCACAATTGACGAATAAAATACTACTGTCGAGCTGTACTGTTTTTGCCAAATTGGAATCCTTCTCTCCCTCTCCCTCCTTCAATAATTCACCTCCCTCGGCCTCTCAACAATATTGGTGTCCTTGTTTTGAATGAATTCTGACTATAGAGATGAGAAAGAAATTGAGTAATTTTTAGGATAAATTGGATTTTTTCAATTTTTACTTCGCGAGTACTGAGGATGGAGGGGGGAGGCTTCTCAATCCGGCGGGCTAAATTTTTCCATTTTTAAAAATCAACAATTTGGGCGGATCAAAAAAATGAAAGAAAAACTCCCTACTCTTCCTTATCCTTCCAACTCCGCTTCTTCCAAATTTTGAAAAATTTCACCTTGCCAATTCGATTCGGTATATTTTAAACGATAAATTAAATGAATTTCTATTATCCCGAGTTCTTTTGTGTATTTCGAAACAATTTCGGCGAATTTTTCATTCTCATAGCAGCCATTTTTATAATCGACTTATACACCGCCGTAAGTGTGTAACCTCCGTACCTCTAACTACCTCGATGCTTATAAAAAATTCGAGTTTTTATCGATTCGAACGTTCGAGTACGTAAATAGAATTTCTACGAATTATGAAAGAAATTCCCACATACTTGAAATCGTTAAAAAAAACAACCGAATCGCTCTCCAAAGTAATTCTAAAATGTGTAAGTATCACGATAACTTGCTCAATGCTCATGTACGTGTACTCGAATTACAGTCGAAATTTTTTCTACCAAATTTTCGCCCTTTTTTTTTTTTTTTTTGAAAAAAGGTTACGTAATTTAGAAGGAGGTTTTTTCCCATTATCGAGTAAGGTTTAAGTACCTACACACGAAATTGCGCTAAAATTAAATGGAATTTCGTTTTATCAAAAAACGTCAAGTTGTCAACACCGCATTTGTGCAATGAACGATAAAGAAGGAAAGGTGAAAAAGAGAAATTTTACACGCGTGAAAATTTTCCTAGAATGCAAATGCGATAAGTATGTATAAGGTTATTCTCTCGTCGACTTGGTAAATACTGCAAAATACCTACTCGTAGTCGCGTATGTGTGCATCAACTTATCGTTATTTATGAATAGAAATTCTCGGTTCTGGGCAGGGAGTTACGATTTTCGTCGCTTCTCGCTGTGCTGAGCTTAACATTAATCCACCATTGTAATGTAAATACCAAAATATGCAGTTGTTCACGTTTCAATGATTACGAATTGACGCTAATTTCGCGTAATTTTACGTTCTGATGAGTTTCTAGGTCTCTGTTGGTAGCTTTAATTTTTTTTCCAGTTGGAATTTTTGTGTTTTTTTTTTGAAACACGAACTCCAAAAGCATAACTGATTACTCTATTACAGGTGATTATACGTTATTTATTATTCAATTATGTTTATGTGTGTATAGTGTTACTTACCCATAGGTAAAAGTATAGGTACTAACTTACCTATAATTTTATGTACTCGTAGAAACGAATGCGAATGTGATGAAATTGCGTAATTTATTGTTCGTCATTTATTATTATGCGTTTATGTATATTTCGAGTGTTTTTCACATCGTTATTGTGTGAGCTGTTTTTTTTCTGCTGATTGCTGCTGCGCCAGTTTATATACTTTTATTTTTCTTCGAATCGTGTGGGAAATTTTTAAATGAGTAAATTATTGGTTCTCGACTTCCGATTATGAATTCTGATAATTTCAACGACGATAGCGTTTCTCATTCTTTTTGTTTCATAGTTTGAAATTCTTATTAATTGATACCGGGTGTTTCGGAAGGAAAGTAACGAAGATTCGCCGATTCACGAGTGGGTACTTTGCACTTGAGGGTAAACTTGACCCGTTCGATTCAATTCGCGATGTATAAGTATAGATCTTAATCGATGAAATTTTTTTATCAAATTGCATTACAATTCAAAGTAAAGTACGACTCGAGATAAGCTCGTCGTCGTGCATATTTTATCGCTCGAAAATGTAATTTTAATCGTCGATAATCGAAAAATTTGTTCCCTTATCGAATACACAACTAGGATGATTAATCGAGTGCAAAATCACTTACTGAATCGAGTCTCGTGATTCATGAATGAAATCAAAGTACGTATTTGACCAATTTGGGGAAAAAAATTGAATTACGTATTATCAAAAATTTACGTAGGTATGTGCATAATTTTATACACAATCAACGAATCGATATTTTTTGATAATTTGACCTTTTTGAACTTTCATTGATTTTTTATATGAATCGAGCTGTTAGATAATATTAGATAAAAATGTGTTTAATTGACCAAAAATGTGTTTACGAAATTTGAATCGTTCTAGGAATAGCTATATAAGTTGAAAATGAAAAAAGTAATTAACTTATTTAAATTGGCCTTTTTTTTAAAAAAAAGATATATAGTGAGATGGTCGAGATTATAGTGGATAAATAGTCCAAGTTCAACTTGTGAAGATTTTGAAAGATTTTTCGAGGTCGTGAAAATCGATTCTGTTCTCTCGATTATTCTGAAAACTCCCCTGTAAGCTCAATTATTCAAAATTACAACCTCAAATTTCTGAAGGATGCAAAAAGTCTCCTTTTTTGCAGAGCAATTCGATTTTTGAGAGATTCTTTTTCTGGAAAATCCTACGTAATGTTGTGGAATTTTCAACCTTGTTGAATTAACAATGAAACCGATCAGATAATCCGATATCCTGTTTAAATAACTGCTAACTCGAGTCTAAAAACGTCTAAAACGTTATCTAATTGACATTATTTTGTTTCTTTGTTTCAGGTTGGTAGAAATTTTCGTCATAAGAGTTGAAAAAGTAATTTCGTGCATAATAAATGAGTAAGCTATTTTTAATGATTCTTAGAAATCTTAATATAATATTAATACCTATTGATAAAGTGAAGCACTTCCTTATCGTTGCACAATCTGGTAAGCTCGTATTGAACTCGAGTTCGTATTTTATTCGGTTTTTACTGCCTGCGTTATTTTTTCGAAGAGTTCGAAAGAATGTGTATCCTCAAGATTAAGTATACTAGTTTTGAGTACTTTGCTGTGTGCAAAATGGTTCGGTAAAAAGGAGAAAAATACGAAAGAGCAATTTTAAAAAATGGCAGAGTAAGAATTTGAAAGATCGTGAAAAGAGGAGAAAAGACGAACTGATCAAGCATGAAAATTTTTTATCATGATGCCCGAATTTCACACTTGATTGCTCAAAACTGCTGAAATCTGGAAAAAATCCGTTTGTAGGGTTTTGAAGGTAATTGAGAGTGGTTTCCGAAATATTCGCCTAAAATTTCAAAATTTCCAATTTGAGTAGTTTTTCTGAATAAGCTAATTTTCAAAATCTTGCCAATTTCAAACATTGATTAAAAAATTTGAAAAAAAATCCAGGAAGCACGCATTTTTATGATGTTTACAACCATGAGCTTTTTATGATATGATTTCCGAAACCAATGGTGGGGGGGGGGGTACAAAGCCCCAAAATTTCGGTCAAAATGTAAAAATATGGTGAAATATTGTTGTGACGTGTCGTGTTATACGTTTTCAAACGTGCTGAAAACGAATATCAATTCATTTTTTCGAATTGACCCCTTCAACACCCCTTAATGGGCGCCCAAATTTTATAAAAATTGAAAAAATCGAGTGACATATGGTTTATTAGGTTTTTGGGAGTATTGAAAACGAATAATGGTGTAATTTTGTGATTTGACCCCCTCCAATGAGCCCAATGACCTACAAAACTTCCTGAAAATTGACAAAATCGTATAACACATGGGTTATTCAGCACCAATAAGGGCGTTGGAGAAGTCGAATCAACAAAATTGGTCCATATTCGTATTCAGCGCTTTCGGAAATGTATGAAACGATGTGTCACACGATATTTGATACTTTTTTACATTTTGACCAAAATTTTGGGTCTCAGTGCCCCCCCCCCTCCCCCCATTCGGCAAATCCAATAGCGAAAATTTCACGGCTTTGAAATATCGTAAAAATGTACGTTTCCTGATTAATCCTCCCAAATTGTTGATTTTTAAAAATTGAAAAATTTAGCCCGCCGGAGTAGAGAAGCTTCCCCCCTCCCTCTCAATCCTCGCTAAGTAAAAATTGAAAAAATCCAATTTATCCAAAAAATTACTCGATTTCTTTCTCATCTCTACGGTCAGAATTCATTCAAAACAAGGACACCAACATTGTTGAGAAGCCGAGGGCGGTGAATTATTGAAGGGGGTAGGGGGAGAAGGATTCCAACTAGGCAAAAATAGTAAGTACTGTTTGACAGGAGTATTTTCGTCAATTATGGCAAAAACAGACACTTCTCGATTATTTTGTCAAAAATCGACGCTTTCTGACACCCCCCCCCCCTCCCTCCTACCAAAACATCGACACTTTTTGACAACTTTATCAAAAATATGATATTTTTGACAAATGTGCCAAAAAGACACTTCTTGACAATTTTGTCAAGAATCGACACTTTTTTGAGAATTTTTTCAAAAAATGAAGTATTTTAGACAAATGTGTCAAAAATAGACACTTCAACTATTTTGTCAAAAATTGACACTTTTTTGAGAATTTTTTCAAAAAATGAAGTATTTTAGACAAATGTTCCAAAAATAGACACTTCTTGACTATTCTGCCAAAAATTGACACTTTTGACAATTTTTCCAAAAATAGTGTATTTTTGATAAATGTGCCAAAAAAGACACTCTTGACTATTTTGCCAAAAATCGACACTTTTTGACAATTTTTCCAAAAATGATGTATTTCTGATAGATGTGCCTTAAATAGACTTGTCTATCTCGTTCTTGTCAAAAATCGATGCTTTTTTACAAGTGTCCAAAAATGAAGTATTTTTTGACAAATGTGCCAAAAATAGACATTTTTTGACAAATGTGCCAAAAATAGACATTTTTTGACTATTTTGTCAAAAATCGACACTTTTTTCAAAAATTAAGTAGGTATTTTAGACAAATGTGCCAATAATAGACACTTCAACTATTTGTCAAAAAACAAAAATCCGACGCTGTTTGACAATTTTTTTAAAAATCGAGTGTTTTTTGACAAATGTTCCAAAAATAGACACTTCTTGACTATTTTTCCAAAAATCGACACTTTTTTGACTATTTTCCAAAAATGAAGTATTTTTTACAAATGTGCCAAAAATAGACACTTCTAGACTATTTTGCCAAAAATTGACGTATTTTAAGACCTTCCGCCCTCTCCCACCAAAACATTGACACTTTATGACAACTTTTCCAACAATGAAATATTCTTGTCAAATGTGCCACAAACCGAGACGTTTTCACACCCCTCCCCCTCCCCTCACCAAAAATTTGGCACTTTGATGACTTTTCCAAAAATGCAATATTTTTTGCAAGTGATCCAAAAATAGACTCTTTTTTGACAATTTTTCCAATAATGGAGTATTTTTTGACAAATGTGCCAAAAACAGACACTTCTTGACTGTTTTGCCATAAATTGACACTTTTTTTGACAGTGTTTCCAAAGGTGAAGTATTTTTGACAAAATGTGCCAAAAATAGACTCTTTTTAACTATTTCACAAAAATTGATCCTTAATTTGACAAATTTTTTAAAAATTGAGTATTTTTTGACAAATGTGCCAAAAATAGACACTTCTTGACTATTTTGATAAAAATCGACACTTTGACAACTTTTCCAGAAATGGAGTATTTTTTGACAAATGAGCCAAAAATAGATACTTTTTGAATATTTTGTCAAAAATTGACACTTTTGACAATTTTTCCAAAAATGAAGTATTTTTGACAAAATGTGCCAACCCGGGAAAAAATGTCTAGATAAAATTTGATCAAAATAGGTCGATTTTGACAAAAATCTTGATGTAGTTTGATAAAAGTTAATCAATTTTGATAGAAATCTTGATACAGTTTGATAAAAGTTGATCTATATTGATAGAACTCTTGGTACAGTTGCATGAAAGTTTATCAACCTAGATCAAATTACATCAAGGTAGATATACTGGTCTCACCCTTCTTTGATCAATTTAGATCAAGTTTGATATTACGACTTACTTAATTTGATAAATTTTGATCAAGTTTGATAAAACTGTTTCCACTAACCTTATTGAATTAGATCAAATGTTATGAAATTTTATCAAGTTGTATCAAGAAAGATATACTGGTCCTATCGTTGTTTGATCAATTTAGATCTAATTTGATCAAGTCATATCAAAAATGATATATTTGATTTGACCAACCCAATCAAGTTTGATCAAATGTTATGAAATTAGACCAACCTAGATTAAGTCATATCTAAGAAGATCTACTGCTCCCAGTGTTTTTTGATAAATTTAGATCAAAAGTGATATCATTATGTTAATCATGTTACCTAATTTGATCAAATTTTATCGAATGTGATCCAACTGTTTCAACCAACCTTATCAAGTTAGATCGAACAACACTCAGATTATTGCATGCACCTGATATAACTTGATCTAATTCAATAAAATGTCATCAAATTATGACAAGCTTCTTATTAATATTGACCGAATTTGATCAAACTATGTAAAGACTTCAATCAAAATTAATCATCTTTGATCAAACCCTTTTTTTTCCTAATTAATTTTTGCGAAAAAAACATTGAAAAAGAAGTTGTATTGTGTATGTGGATAGGTTATGCATTCAATTTATGTGTCATGCTAAATAATCATGCATACCTATCTGATACACCTAATAGGTACAGTTTCAAAAAATATTTTTGTTTCATTCTGTTCCCAAAAAAAAACTATCACAATCAGCATGCATAAAAACGTATATTTGCGTTTGAAAAAATGTTCTGAGGTTGATAAATTAGGTAAATCTTTGAAAATCGTTGAAATTTGCTCTAGTTCCATGAGCATGAGTGAATTTTTTCTAAGTCCAGACCCACAACAGGAGATTATAAACTCCGGATGCCCCTAAACTTTCAAGCAACGGGGTAGCTCAATGGTTAAGGACAACGACTGGGAAGTGAGAGGTCTCTGGATCGATCCCCAGTCCAGGTCACAAATTTTTTTTCAAATTTTCGCTTTTTTTGATGAAAATTTTGTAACCAACGTCTCATTTTATGCAGACATTACATTTTCGCAGTCATTAAGCATTTTTACTGGTTAAATATGGCTATTTAAAAAAAAAATCATTACATTTGATCAAACTTGATCAAAGTTGGTACAGGTATCTAATTTGATCAAATTTGATCTAAACATTTTTTCCCGGGAATAATAGACACTTTTTGACTATTTTGACAAAAATTGACCCTTTTTGACAAATTTTTTAAAAATTGAGTATTTTTTGACAAATGTGCCAAAAATAGACACTTCTTGACTATTTTGTTAAAAATCGACACTTTGACAACTTTTCCAGAAATGGAGTATTTTTTGATAAATGAGTCAAAAATAGACACTTTTCACACAATTTTTCCAAAAATGGAGTATTTTTTGACAAATGTGTCAAAAACACTCACTTCTTGACTATTTTGCCAAAAATCGACACCTTTTTTGACAATTTTTCCAAAAATTAAGTATTTTTTGAAAAATGTGCTAAAAATAGACACTTGACACTTCTCAAAAATGAACTCAAGTTGAATTTTAAATATTTATAAAGACGTCTACAAAAAAAAAACTAAAAAAAAAAAATCAAGGAGACTAAAATGGAGAGTTTTAAAGTCGAGTTTTGAAAAATGAAAAAGCAAGAATTTTTTGCAAATCTCTTTAAGAAAAGTTCATGGTTGCAAGTATCGTAAAAATATTTCTGCTTTTCATGAATTTTTCAAAGATTGAGCTCTCCAAGAGAGCAAACTTTGAACTTTTGAAATGTTCGGTAAATATTTTTGGAACTATCGCAAACTAATTGAACTCCAAACATTTCTTTCTGCCCCAAAGAGGTTTGGGAAAACGATGATGGCGATCTTCCTTCTTTCTTAAAACAAGGATCCAAAAAAAAAAAAAATTGATCGAAATCGAAGTACGTGGGCCCAAAACCGTTTTAATTTGAGTTAGAATCACTTTGGAGTCATACAATTTTTGCTATAATTCAAAAAAGTGTCTAAATTCAAGAACTAGTAAGGTTATTACACCTTGGGCAATTCATTGAAAATTTTCTCGATTTTTTTTTTAAAGAGTGGGAGAGTCAATTGCGTATCAAATTGTGCCATTATTTTGCTTTGAAGTGGTTCTTGAATTTTGATCAAAACCGCAAGATACGAGTAGGTATAATATCGATTTCATGAATGAATTTTTTTTTGGCAACCGAAACTGAAACTAATTCCTCGCTATAAGTAATTTGAAAGCCAGCAGTCACCGACGTCACCGTATAATATTTTTCATCGTCGTATAAAATCTCCTGGCTCTGAATATAGTACATTATGAACGTTAATAGTCTTATGTGTGATGAAGGTACATTTACACGTATTCGCGTACGTTTTCGCAATACACAAAGCTTTCCCAAGAAATTGTAGCAGCGTTTCGAGTATGCAACTATACAGTTCGTGGAAATGTCGATATTATTTTAAAACATCTCTCGCGAACTGTACGAAAGACAAACAAACATACACATTACTCACACCGAGATCAGAATTTATTGTATGTGTGTGTTTGTGTGTCGATGTCGTATAGAGGTAGGTATACTTAGATAGACTCGATGACTGTAAAAATTCTCGAAAACTTTTCATTTCAATTTCACGAAACGTTGACGTCGATCGCGAATGACAAAACCTATGTATGCTTAATTCTCGAATAAATTGATATTCGTTTTCGAATTCGATGTACTCGTTACGAGTAATAATTCGTCTATTGTGCTCGTATCGATAGCTCTGATACTGATAGTTTGTCGTAGAAATACGTACGCTTTTAAATATTACGCTGGGAATTCTTTCGTAAAAATATCTACGAATCGCGATGTGTTGTCACATCATTTAGAGTGAAACCTGTTAATCATCGTATACGCGAAATTCCGATAATCCTCGCACAGTCGACCAAATTACAATGTTAATAAATCAGCGTAATAATTGTATGATTCATGCATATAATACCCTACCTAGTTCGCCAACCAAGGGCAGAGGTTGGAGTTGGAGAGGTTTTTTACACTGTAGTGTGTACGTTGCTCTTTCTCATTTCATTTCCGTCTGTGCCCCTCCATCCCCACTTGCCAGTTCGCTGTTCGTTCATCTGACCCGGCGTGTGCAGATTTATTCTCTCTTCAGTCTTGATCGGTGAAATTAAGTGGGAAAAATTGTTTACAATTTAGGTGTTGCTGGCTATAATCGAGCCAATAAAATTCAGTTGTATCCGGAATGGTTAACTCGCGTAAATACGTTTCCGAAAATTTTACCGAGCTGTAATTTTTTTCTGCGAATGGTGTTGTGTTATTTGTTTCTCTTGTAGAGTGTTTCGTTCGCGATACATTTTGTCGTAAATTTTTCTCTTTTTTATTTTGTTCGGAAAAGTGCATTGTTATTTTGTTTTGTCATGTTGAACGTCCTGTAAGTACCGATACAATACACAATCTACCTATATAAAAATACATTGGAAATATGCGAACCGAGGTTGTTTTTCGATCGACACCTGTCATTGTTTACTATTATGTAATCGTTCGAGTATTTAGTATTTCGGTTTATTGCGAAAAAGCCCATTTAATTTCCTCGATCGTTGATGTTTTGGAAAAGTACCCAAAACTCGCGAAACAATGTAAACAAACGTGACTGTGTCGAAATTTGCGGTAGAATTTAATACCACAGTGTATTTGTATTGTCTATAGAAGCTATTCGGTGGCTATTTGAAGTTAAACCTGTGCAATTTTTTTTCCAACCTGGTTTGGTTCCGATTTTAACCGGAATTTGAGGTATTCAAATTGGTGGAAAATTCCCATCCGAGTATCAGATACAATTATCTATGTATAGAGGTTTTTTTGTGTGTCCTTGTCGATAACTGTCCTTCGTCTAGAGTCTGAAACACGTGCCTGTGAAATTTTCACAGGTGTGCTTGTGTGTGAGTCACGTGGAATGAAAATCGCCGGTGTTCAATTACTTTTGAGTGCACTGTGGTTGATTGGTGAAGTGATTTCTGTAGTAATGTAGAATTATCGCAGCGATGAAATCTTCTATATGTACGTAGGATCTCAAGTGGCTGAATAATTTTCGATGCAACGAAGCTAAATCGAAAAAGTGTGCGAAAATACATCACCGGATAAAATTTAAAATTTTTAAATACATTTTTTGATTTTTGGCGAATTTTTGGAAACAAAATTTGGTCGAAAAATTGTGAAAAAATGAAAAAATTGGCGTAGAAAGCTGAAATTTGGCATGTGCTCTACTTTAGTGGTACCTTGAATATTCTATTGAAAATGGTGTTGAATATTTTGAGCATTCCTGAAGCCTCCAGAAGATTTTCGATTGTTGAAATTCCCACAAAAATTTCAACCAAAATAAAGTTAGATAAATTCTTGAATTTTGAAACGAACGAAGTATTGATTGATTTTCAATTTTTTTGGAGTAATTTAAAACCATTCTGCCCCCTCCTAACTCTTCATGGGTCCCTAATATCACTATTTTGTGTCCAGATTATTGACTTTAATTTTTCAGCTATTCAGAAATATTGTCAAATCAGACGAGTTTTCGATTTTGGTGCGATGGATCTCCTCTAAATGAATTTTGTTAGATCCAACTTATTCTCTGAGGTTCGATTTTTATGTTTTTTGGAGGTTGGGGGGGGGGGTTAGATCGATGAAATCAGCACGATGACAAAATTTCCAAAAATTACTCGAACGAGTATTTTTTCGAAATTTTGAAAACAATTTACTCCTCCCCCCTTCTTCTCAGGATCCTAATTTATCCAAAATAAGATTCCAGTGACTTTCTATGTGAATTTTTTAGCTAACAAAATTCTTGAAATGTAGTAAAATAATAATTTCATTATTGGAGACGATGAAATTCAAACTTTTAAGACTATAGCCCTCCCCCCCCAGCAAGCCTAGTTTCCATTCCAAACTTCTCAATTTCTTGAATATCATGGTGATGGTTTGTAGATTTGAAATTTGTCGGTGATGCGAGGCGAGTTCATGTTTGAGTATTTCACTCCGAATGCAAATTTTTTGCTTCCTCGCCCCCCCCCTCCGCTAGAAAATTTGGCCATCAGAATTTTTTTTGTTTTAATCAATGACCACCAGGCTGAATTTCAATTTAATTTTTAATATATTTTTAATTCTTCAAAATGAGCCTAATTTTTATGGAAAAATCAAGTCTTTTTGAATCAAATAGAGGATGAATGGTTATTTTGAGTTGTTCAGAAGCCCCAGCAAATGTTTAGATTTTTCAATTTTGGAAACATCAAAAATCGTCGTTTAAAAAAAGGCAGCATGAAAACATTATTTTTCAAGCTTCGATGTAAGAAAATCTAGAAAATCTACTTATGGAGGGTATGGAAAATCCCCCTAAAAATCGATTCTGGAAATCGAAAATAAGCTATAAATTAAATTTTAGCTTTCATTTTAATTTTCAAAAATTGTCCAAAAATCGAAAACTGAAATTTCATTTTTTTAAATTTAGCTTAATGGTGTAATTTTGGTGCAAAAATTGTAAAAGATGTGAAATATTGGACAATTGGTCTGGAAACCCTGGAAAATCATCTTATATTCGACCTATTAACGATTTTATCCTGATTTAAGTGGATTTCCAGAAGGACATCTCAAATAAGATTTTTTGCAAAAAAAAAAATGAAAAAAATTGAAAATTTACTGCTCATGTGGAATTTTGCTGTTTTTATGAGACTGAACTAACTCTCCGAATCTGAACTTCTGGTTCAAAATTTTGGGAGAAATCTAAAATCGTGCTGAAAGCTCCAAAATGGGTCGATAGTGTTAAATTCAGATGAGGGGAGGGGGGGTTGACATTGGTTTCAAATCTTATTTTCATAATTTTGACTCGATAAATAATACACATTTTTTAAAAGCATAAATTTCCCGAATTTGTCAAATTTGTCAAATTTGAATTTTCAAAAATTTGCCAAGAATCGAACTGGGTGAAATTTTGTGGGAATTGAAATCATTCTTAAATTTTCAGGAGGTTTCAGAACTGCTCGAAGAGGTTCGAAACCATTCTCAATCAATTCGAGGGGTTGCAAATAAGGTGCATGCCAAATTTCAGCTTTCTAGATCAATTTGGTGATGTTTTGATTTTTTTGTGTTTGTCTCTTTAAAAATAACTAAAATTAAGTACTTAGGTACCTAATAGTATAAAAATTCATCTTAAATAATCAATAAAAAAAAAGTATATTATAAAAAAAATTTAATTTGTTCTGTCACTTGCAAAAGGTGTGAAAAAATTGGACAATTGGTCTGAAAACCCTGGAAAATCATCTTTTATTCGACATATTAACGATTTTATCCAGATTTGGGTCGATTTCCAAAAGGATGCCTCAAATGAGATTTTCTTATCAGAATTTTTACAAAAAAAAAAAGTTAAAAATTTGAACATTTTCAGCTCACAAAATTTTTTTTTCAATTTGTGGGATTTCGTTGTTTCTATGAGACTGAACTCCTCTGAATCCTAACTTTCCTAATTCTAGTCTTTCTGAGGGTATTTCGAAATTTTGGAGAAATCTAAAATCGTGCTGAAAGCTCTAGAATTGCTCGAAAGTGTGAATTTTAGAATAGGAGGGGGGAGGGTGGGTGATATTAATTTCAAGACTAATTTTCATAATTTTGGCTGAATAAATGTACACATTTTTTTAAAAAAAAAACAACATAAATTGCCCGAATTTATCAAACTTGGATTTTCAAAAATTTGCTAAAAATCAACTTGGGCAGCTGGAATTTTAATTACGAGGTTTCAGACCACACTCTTTTCCAAAAACCACGGGTTTGTTTAAATCGAAAGCGGGCACGTCGAGCAATTCTCTGGTCAGCATATTGCAATTAGGGCACATGAAGTAAATTTTAGCTTTACAACTTCATTTGGTGAAATTTTGTGGAAATTGAAACATTCTAAAATCTGCTAGAGGCTTCAGAACTGCTCAAAGAGGTTCGAAACCATTCTCAATCAATTCGAGGGGGTTGAAAATAGGCTGCATGTCAAATTTCAGCTTTCTTGATCAATTTGGTGATATTTTGATTTTTTCGTGTTTGTATCTTTGATTTTCAAAAATTTGCCAAAAATTGAAAACTGCACTTTTGGGTTTGAAATTTTGGCAGGTGATGTATTATCGCATGCTCTTTGGATTTAACCTTTGCCTGGTTCAAATTTTTTTCTCATGGAATACCTCCTTTAATAAACTGATAGTGAATCTCTCATTTTTAGATGCCTGAATGTCAAAATGTGAAATTTTTGATTTTTTTTTTTTGGTCAATTATTAGGTTTGTTTCAAATTTGACATTTTTTCTCATTTCGAGCCTCCACTGCTTTCACCAAATAGTTTTGTCGTGACTGAATTCAGCTCGATTTATCTCATCATAAGAATAATGAAAATATACACTTCATTAAAATGATCATATATTGGTATTTCCAAGTTTACAAACCTACCAACCATGAAAAGTATGCCTTTTCGAGACACCCTGTAAATAATAGGAATAGGATTACTAGAGTATAGATATGCCTGTAATTAGTATATTTGTGACGAAGCGAAGCCATACCTCTTTTTTTTTCCCAAACCATCAATTCTTCGAACTCGCAATGGTTGTTGAACAAACTCGCTCGTTCGTTCGTTGAAACTTGAAATAAATAATGTGTGGTGTAATAAGTAACCATGTTTAAAATTTAACCAAAAAAAAAAAAAGCATATAAGATAATGTTGTAACTTTTTGCTATTCGTTGTTACTCGGACGATAGTCCCTCCTGTGGAAATTTTACGACAACGTTACGCTTCTTCGAGTACCTATCCTGTTCGAGTTTCAGGGTTTTTGATAAGATATACCTAGGTAGAGGTACCTACCTTTAGCAACGTGGACTCTTGACCATTTCGTTTCGCTTTACCAATAAATTTTCAATTCTATTCTCGGTATTTTTCCATGTCATTGTTATTCGAAGAAGGGCTCTCGGTGCAAGCTTTTAAAAAGCGGATGGTATGGTTTTGTACGTATTATTTTTATTTATGGTCATAACGATATCGAAGAAGGATTTTTTTAAGGTAATGGCGCCATCATTACCCTCATATTCCATAAAAATATACCGGTAATTTTCCATATAAATACGATAAATGGAAATGGCTTTGGAAAATATTACGCACGTACGTTACCACCCTACTACGTGTCTCTTCTTACCGTTATTAGAGAATGAGATAAGGTCTCTGTACTTGGGTTAAAATGGTTTTTTTAAAAACATAATAAACCATCTGGGTAGGTAAATTACGTATACAATGCATTACGCGTGTTTGAAAGAAAAAGACGAAAATAAAATTCAAGGCTGACGCTTTCAGTAATATAGTGGAATTTTTAGAATAGTTAATTATTACGTGACGTTGCAGCCTAATGACCCATGATAATATATTTTCGTGGAACGATTTCACACTCGATGTTGGCTTTTTTTTTCGAAAAAAAATATCCAACATGGTACTACCTGCTGAATCGTTTGCATAGAGGTGTTGGTTGGTTGGTTACTCGTATATGTAATAATTGAACGTTTCGTGTGCGCGGTTATCTATCGATAAAAGGGTTCGGTCGGTGCTAGGACTAGGACCATGAATCATGTTCCAAGAAGAATCCACTTTTAATTCACGCTAAAAGGCTATCTCTTCGTTTCACACACAACGACAACCACCACTATACAGATACAGAGACGGACACAAAGTGCATCGTTAACAAACTGTGAGGGGAAAAACTTTTTTTCGGGGAAACACGATTTCCGCGTTGAGAAAATTCTAATTCTGCATAGATGAGAAAATGACATCATCGGAAACGTTGACGTTGGAACGGAATTACAAGTACGTCGGCGAAGATCGATGATTGGTTGGGAAACTGGTACCTGAACCGGTTTAGATGAACTTTTTTGCTCGCGTACGTCTACGTATGTGTCGTTGATGTAATTTCAAAAGTATACAGGGTGTCTCGTGGGAAGCTGGTGAATCGTTGGTCCCATACACATGTGGCAATCCTACACGAATGTTGAATGAGATTTTGTGGTGAAGATTAATGATTGAAAGGGTTAGGCTGAAGAGTTGGAGAAATGAATGGAAAACGATCGAGCTGTAAAGATGTGAATATACTCGTAGGTGTGCCCGAAAGTTCTCCAGTAGAAGGGTTGAATTTGCTAGAAACTGCAATATATGCAGCCTGTATTGTGCTAGGAAAGGGGAGGAGGGAGGAGATGGTACGAATTAAGTAATATTCCAGATGAAAAATATCGATCTCGAAAAATCTTCGTATCGAATGATACAAAAAATTGTTGCGATGAAGTAATAATTATTTTGACGTTTTCAAACTCTTTTCACTTTATGAATGAATGCTTTTTTCTACGTCTTGAAAATTTTTTTTCAAAAACTCGTTAGCATAATACCTAGGTAATTGTTTGAAAATATAACGATGAAGTAAACCTGTTCAAACAATTGAGATATTTATGTTTTGTTATTTCATTTCATCCTGTCATTTGTATACTATGTACATATTTTCACGTGACGTTGACGTTATCTGTTGTTTATTTCTCGAATCTGACTCAGCCAAAATTAGAAATAAATTCTGTGGAGTAGTGATAAGAGTATAGGTGTGTGGAATTATCGTAAAACGCGTTATTTAGATACTTGAAGATCAATTGGAGTAATTGAAAGGGATGGAAGTGTAAAAAATTGAACAGATTGTGTAATTTCATGAATCATGATGGTGGAATTGGCCAAATTATGGAATGAAATCGAGCCCCATTCTGATTTTTTTTTCTAATGATATCGATGATTGATGTGAAAAAATTTTATCGGGAGTTGTTTGTTTCCTTATCCCTTACCTTCCTGTATTTTTACCCATTTTATTATATTATTTTGAGAAATTTTTCATTTGGTAAAATTGAAGGAAAATTCTCGTTCTTTAGCTCAAGTTACATCTTCTGAAAGGGGTTAAATAATAGTCTATAATATTAAAAAAAATTTCAGATTTTGAAATTTTCAAACGATGAAACTCAGGGCAAAGCAAAAGGTGCCATTTTTAGAAAATCATCAATACTTTTTTGTAGAAAATTTTCCTACATGTTCAAAAAAATTGCAAAAAAAAACTGTAACGAAAGGATTATTAATTTTCAGTGATGAATTCGAAGAAGTGATCAGCTCTCCCCCTCTCCCTATTGTGATCTCTAAATAACAGAGAGGGAAAGGGGAGGGGGTCTGAGTGCCCCTGCCCCAAAAGTTTTAGATTTCGTTTTTTTCACTCTGGAATATGTTTTCGACACGTTAAAGTTAAAATCAACTTTAAAGTTCTACGTTTTTGTCTTCTTAATTTTTTTGTTTTTTTTCCTATGCCTCCCCTTCCCCTCCAGCTTCTATGAAACGTTGGAAACAATTTCCTGTCAGACAAAAGTTCTACTTTTTGCCATAAAATGGCCGAGAAATTTGACCTTTTTTTGGCAAAATTGTCATTAGAAAGTCTCGAGTTTTTTTTTTTTTTTTTTTTTAAAGCAAAATTGTGTCTTATGATTTTGTCGTAAAGGTCTTGCCTTTCTTTCAGAGTAATTTTTTTGCCTAAAAAAAGGCAATTTTTTACCAAACTGAAAATTTTCCATCTATTTTCATATCATTTCAAAGTGTTGATTTTTTTTTTCGTTTGTTCTTATCTATTCACTTTGAAAATGAAGTAATTTTGTCTCGAATCAATTTCGACCCCCCCCCTCCCTCCCACCTCTCCCCCTCCTCTGAATCGCTAAGAGAAAATTTCATGCTTTTGCAGATTGGCATGTTTGTTAATCAGTTCAAGAAACCTCAATTTATTTTTTTTGACCAAAATTCGTATTACGAATTGAAAAAAATACTCTGATTTGGGCACGAGAGTCTTGGAAATTGGAATGGTAGGGGAAAGGGACTTAAATGAATTGCAAGTTCTTTCAATTTTTTTGAGTTAGCGAAGAGTCCTTTTAGAGCTGAAAAAAGTCAAAACGGTGGCCAAACGTATTTGAAAATGAGGAGATGAGTAGCTAATTTTCGAATTGTGAGATATTTCAAATTCTTTCCCTTCAGCTTTTCAACTCACTCTTGACCGCAAATGTCGCCAATGTTTTCAAATTATTCAATTTTAGATTTTGAATGGATAAAATTATCAAATCAGGCGAATTTTCGCTATTTTTTGAACTTTTTAATGCGTTGAGCAGATGAGAACCTGATTTTGCGAGGTTAATTTTTGTGTTTTTCGATTTTTTTGAGTTGAAGAAATCTAGATTGATGTGCAAATGTACAAAATTACTAAAAAAAAAAAATACTGATTTTCAAAATTTTCAGTATGTTTGTTTCCCCCCTCCCCCCTTCAGTTCGTCACAGGATTCCTCGATGGGTGATTTAATATCAAATGAGCATAATTTTAGGTTCAAGTAGGTACTCAAATTCTGCTCAACAATTTTTTTCGCAAATTTTTAAGAAGAAAATCACTAACATGGCTTCTCGACCCCCCCTCCCCTCCCATCTGTGATAGTTTGGGATGTTTTTTTTTTTCCAGCAAATGATTTCTCGTCACGTTGCCCAACTTTGGAATCGAATTGCTCGAAAGTGCTGTAAATTGGAGAAAATCTGTTCGATGTGTTTTCAAGGGCATTGACAGTGGTTTCAAAAATATTTGCCAAAAATTTCAAAAATTCAAAGTTCAGTTTTTTGAAAACTTGGTTGAGCAAAGCTGGCCAAATTTTGAAGCAATAAATTGAAAATTTGAAGAAAAAAATCCAGGAAGCCGGAAGTGTACATTTTTATGATTACCAGTGGTGAAATTTTCCTGATTGGATTTGAAAAATAGGGGGTGGGAGGGGCTAAGCCTCAAAATTCTGGTCAAAATGTAAAAAAATGTCAAATATTGTGTGACATATCGTTTCATATATTTTCGAGAACGCTAAATACGATTCTAAACTCATTTTTTCGATTCGACCCCTCCATTGTCACTTTGGGCCCCCAAAAATCTAATTTCTTGCGATTTTTTCCATTTTCAGGAAATTTTATGGACCAATAATGGAGGTGTTCAGAAGGGTCGAATAAAAAAATAAAATTGAAATTCGTATTCAGCGGTCTCGAAAATGTATGAAATGATATGTCACACTATGTATATTATTTTTCTGCATTTTGACCAACATTTTGAGACTTCGTACCTCTCATGGTTTCACAAATCCCATCACCGAAACTTTGCAGTTGTAAATATCATATAAATGTATGTTTCTTGATATTTTTTTTTCAAATTATTGAAAGATTACTCCAGAATGAGGTGAGCTCATGAAAATGGAGCTTTCAAAAAAAAGCTCATTTTTGAATTTTTAGCAAATATTTTTGAAACTTTTTTCAAATTATTTTTGAAATGTCGCAAACAGATTTTCTTCGAATTTTGGCAATCTCGAGTAATAAATTACAAGAAATTTCAACTGCTGAAAAATAACCAACACCCCCCCCCCCTCCCACTCTTCATCGGACTGAAGGAGTTTTGGAGAGACCATAAGGAACCTGTGAACAAAATTAGAGCGAAAATGTAGCAAGCAAACCCAAAAACGTACTAATTTGATGTGGAAAGACTCTGCTACCACTTTTTGCTTATTTAAGTTCAATATGGTTCATATTTTCCGCATCCCCCCTCTCCTTGCCCTATAAATAGATTTTTTTCGAATTGATTTCCTTCGAGTGCGATTCGATTGTTGACATGTTGGCCTAATGACGTTCATTTATTTGCATTTTGCAATCTGTTCGGTGTTGAATGAGATAAATAGAACGAATAGCTCTTGAAAACTTGACGAAATTAATCGCAAATAATTACAAATTATCAGTTTAACGATTATTTCTCGTTACACGTAGGTATGTATGTACTTATTCAAACGTGTGGTTTTTTTATTTATTTTTTTTTCTCATTACCACGAGCATCTCTCCATCTCTGTCTTTCTTTTCAAACACCTACACGCGCATCCTTACTATAGGTAGAGGTACTATACGTGTCAATACTTTCGCTTTTTATCTAATACATTGTGTACTTGTGTAGCTCACGTTGTTACAATGTAATGGTTTTTTTTTATACGAGTACAATGAACACTGGCGAAATGTCACCAACCTTTCAAAAAAAACTTGTGTATAGATGGTTAGATAGTAGAGGTAGGGACACCTTGTATAGATATTTGTACTGCGCGGTGTCGGTGGTGGTGGTGTTGGCGAATAATACGAAAATAAACTCGAGATCGGAAGACCACCTTGTGGTAGGTTCGTAGAAACCGGAATTCTTTCCGGACAGATGATTTTAATAGTCGTACCATTTGAGAAACCAGTTCGCGTCGTCCAAGTAAAGTAAATGTAAGTAAGAGAGGGAAAAAAAATACATATAAAATAAATAATAATAATGAAGTAAAAAAGAGTAAAAGAGAAGGAGTCGTTTCTGGGAAACACGAACGGACTACGGGTTCTGAGAATTCGCGGATAATTATAATCAACTCTCGGCTATACGAGTAGGTACGTCTATACGACTACGTTTACGTATATCTTTACCTATACTCGTATACGAGTGTAACAAATTGCGTTCGTTGTAGAATGCGATTATCATTTTTTGACGTATCGATGAGCCTTCAAAAAATTCAAAACCGGTTTCACTCATGGAAAAAATGCAGATGTAGAGAAGAAAATACAAAGTTGAAAATACTCTGACGTGAATTGCTAACGACCTGTTTTTTTTTCTCTCTTTTTTCGTCCTACGAATACGATTATAATATCGTGCGAGAATCGCTAAATTTAAACGTGTGCACTCGAAAAAATTTCGTTAAAAAATTGATAAATTAATGTTAGGTAGGTAGGTACTTGGAATCGTCTTGAATTTGGGAATATACACGATACACGTGTGTCTGTGTGTGCTCTGGCAGTATTTTAGAGATAGATATACTTGTACTTTGTGAAAGTGTATTATTATGCATAATATAAGTATAGGTATTACAGAAGGGTAGGTAAGGTGGAGGTGGGCATGGGTAAAGTACACGAGGACAAGTTCGACATTTGCGAAGCGATTAAAAAGATTAAAAACCATTCCGAGAATTTATTTCGCACGTGCCTTGTTAAATGAAAAAAATTGTCGTCGTCGTTAGAATTTATAATTTTTTTCCAACTCCCCCCAATGAAGCGGGGAAAAGAGGGTCGATAACGAGTACCTTACTTGTAATCTGCCCCGCTGAGTTGAAAAGTGTCGTTATTTTCGAGATCCACGTGTTTCGAATTTGAGATTTTTTAACTGACAGGGAATCTCTGATTTGCACAGGGTTGCGATTTTTGGAGGGAAAATTGTCTGAAATCTTCATAAATGAAATTTCAACTGCTCGATTGATTATTTTCGAATTGGCGAATTTTTGAAAAAATTTAAAATTGATTATTTTCGGCGATTTGCTCTCTTTTTTTTGAAAAAATGTAATTTTATTCGGTAAAAATGATGGAAATTAGGACCGAAACTGATATCAACTCCCTCGAACCGAATTTTATCATTTTTCGTCATTCTGGAGGCTCCAGCATGATTTTCAGTTTCTCCAGAATTTTGAAATTTCTCCAGGAAACGTGTAAAAATTCATTTGGGTAGCTAAAAATAAAATTGTGGATAATTCTGGACTCATATTTTATCCGCATTTTGGCAGATTTTCAGGCAGACACCTCAAGTGCATTTTTTTGACCAAAATATTTGAACGGAAAAAAATTCAAAAAATCATCTAAAATTTTTAAAATTTGCTCGAAAGGCTTTGCCTCGCTCATCCAGAGCTCATCGTACTTGGTTTAATTTTTTTTTTCAAAAAAATTCAAAAATTCAAATTTTTACATCTTACTTTTTTCCAAAAATTTTTAAAAGTCAGACTTTTTATCAAATTTACCAAAAATTTCTCATTTCTTGTCAAAAACAGCTAAAAGATGTTGTTTTTTGGCGAAAAGTTCAAAAAAATTCTCACTGTCTTGTCAAAAACTGCGTTAAAATCTCGTATTTTGCAACAAAAAAAAGTTGCAAAAACGTCTCGCTTTTTGAACAAAAATTTCAAAAAACATTTTGGCAAAAATTGCCGAAAAGATGCGATGTTTGATAAAAATTTGAAAAATTTCGCTTTTAACTGAATTTCTAAAAAGTCTTTGCTTTTTTAATCTAAAATTGCGAAAAATTACCATTTTCTTCCATAATTGCCGAAGTCTCATTTTTTAGCAAAAAAATTCCTCAAAGTTCGACTTTTTTGCCAAAAATTGTCGAAAGGCGCTTTTTTTCTCAAAAAGTTGCTAAATGGTGGTTTTTCAACAGAAATTTGATTCATTAATTGTAAAAAAGTTCTAATTTCCGCTAAAATTTCCAAAAAGTCCCGATCGAGTTTCATAATCTGATCTGATTTTATTTTGAACGTTTTGTTTCTTAATTTTTTTTTAGGTATTAAATTCAATTTAGAAGTTTTTTTTGTGATTTTTTTCTGCATTAAAATGATTTAAACACATTTTATAAGTTTTTTGATTCCTTTTTCGAACGTTTTTTGGTTACCAAAATTACTTTTAAATGTAAAAAGTCGAGTTCGAGTCCGGCTCGCCCATAATCAACCCCCTCCCTCCCCTCCTCTTTCAATCCGATTCAAATTTTGTCATCTCAAGTTATTCTGGAGCCTCCAACATGATTTTTGACCTCTCCAAAATTTTAGAATTTCTCCAAATTAGTTTGGGAAGTTGAAATCAACCCCCCTACCTCCCCTCCCCTCTCCATCTATTTCAAATTTCGCCATTTCAAGTTATTCTGGAGCCTCCTTCATAATTTTTGACCTCTCCAGAATTTTAAAATTTCTCCAAATTAATTCGGGAAGCTAAAATTAACCCCCTACCTCCCCTCCCATCACTATCAAATTCAAATTTCGCCATTTCAAGTTATTCTGGAGCCTCCAACATAATTTTTGACCTCTCCAGAATTTTAAAATTTCTACAAATTAATTTGGGAAGCTAAAATCAACCCCCCTACCTCCCCTCCCCTCCCCATTCAATTCAAATTTCGTCATCTGAAGTTATTCTGAAGCCTCCAACATAACTTTTGACCTCTCCAAAATTTTAGAATTTCTCCAAATTGATTTGCGAAGGTAAAATCAGCCCCCTTCCTCTCCCTCCCCTCTCCATCTAATTCAAATTTTGCCATCTCAAGTTATTCTAGAGCCCCCTACATAATTTTTGACCTCTCCAGAATTTTAGAATTTCTCCAAATTAATTTGTGAAGCTAAAATCAACCCCCTTACCTTCCCTCCCCTCACCATTCAATTCAAATTTCGCCATTTCAAAGTTATTCTGTAGCCTCAAACATAATTTTTGGCTTCTTTAAAATTTTAGAATTTCTCCAAATTAATTTGGGTAGCTAAAATCAACCCACCTACCTCCCTTCCCCTCTCCATCCAATTCAAATTTCGCCATTTCAAGTTATTCTGGAGCCCCCTACATAATTTTTGACCTCTCCAGAATTTTAAAATGTCTCCACATTAATGTGGGAAGCTAAAATCAACCCCCTTCCTCCCCTCACCACTCCATCCAATTCGAATTCCGCCATTTAAAGTCATTTTGAAGCCAACAACATACGTTTTGACCTCTCCAGAATTTTGAAATTTCTCCAAATTAATTTGGGAAGTTAAAATCAACCTCCCCTACCTCCCCTCCCCTCTCTATTTAATTCAAATTTCCCATTTCAAGTTAATCCTGCAACCTTCGGCGACATTTTTGACCCCTCCAGAATTTTAAAATTTCTCCAAATTAATTTGAGAAGTTAAAAATCGAGTTGTGGCGTATTCCCAACCATATTTAACGAATTTATCTACATTCATTTTGCTCGATTTCCAAACGACTTGTCGAATGCGTTTTTTCGACCGGGATATTTGAAGGTAAAAAATTTAAAACATCAAAAATTTTCTATTCGTAAAGAAATTTGAGAAATTAGCACGAATGGCTTTTTCTCGTCTAAAACCAGAGCTTCAAATCCGAATTTTAGCATTTCGAGTTGTTTTGGAGACTGCAGCGTTTTTTTTTTTTTTTTTTTTTTTTACTAGAATAATTCAATGCGAGAACTGGAGAATTCTGGTCAAAAAAGACCCTCGAGGAATTGGCTCAAAGTCAAAGAAGATAAATCCTTCAAACAATAAGTCACAACTCGATTTTCAGCTTCCCCAATCAATTCTCATACTTTCTGGAGAAATCTAAACTCGAGCTGGAGGCTCCAAATCGTGAAAGGTATTCTAAGGGGGGGGGATGGTTTTGACAAAATACAGCCATTCGTGCAAGTTATTGAAACTTGTCCTTCAAACGTAAATTTTTTTTTGAGTTTTTCATCATTTCGCTTAGACTTTGCTGTTCCATAAAAAACGCCTTCAAGGGTCCGTCTGGAAATCGGTGGTGGAGGGGGGGGATAAGAAAAGAATAAACCCATAAAATTTATACGAAGATGTTGAAAATTTTTCAATTTTTGGCAACTTCTCACACCCCTGTTGAGGTATTCTTTCCCCTCGGATCTTGAAAGTTACCACATTTTTAAATTCATTCGGCTTGAATTATGTAAAACTGGCCCCAAAAGTTCCTCAGATGACCAAATTTTGAAAAATGGAGATCCGAACCCCCCTTTAGACCCTCCTTTGCCTCTCCCATGGGATTTAGCGAATGCCTTCAATGCTTAAAAAATTATTTTTGGAGTCATTGTTCATAATTCCTAATTTTTGGCTTGTAAAAAAAAAGTGTAATTTGCCACCGGACTCTTGTTTTACTTTCCCAGACCATGTTTAATTTTACTTAGCTCGAGTAGTCAAGCTCGCTGTGTGACCGGTGAACGACACCATTTATTAAATTTTATTGCTCGATGGTGTGGACTGGGTGCGGGTGAGGGACCCGCAGGCTACGGCTACAGTCCGGCTCGTTTTCAAAGCGATTTTTTCCTTCTCGTATTGTATTTTATCAGGTATAAGGGGACTTTTTCCACGAAAAGAAATTATCGGTCGATGAAATTTTTCATTTTTGAGTACCTACATTTGTTGCGTTGCGTTGTTGTTTTATTATTTTAGCAGCACGATGCGAGAATAATTAACGAAAATATAAAATACTGAGAAATGAATTGCATTTTTAGGTTGCGCGAACGGGACGCGAATTATACGGCGACATAATTACTTATTTTCGCTGACTGAATGACACCAATTTGTTACGTGCGCCGTCCTTCGTTTTACTTTCAACCGTTGGCCATGCGCCTTGTGTATTTATACGTACAAATTTACATATGCATTTTTTTTCCTTTTGGCAAAAAAAAATTTGCGAGTCAATTGATTAATTTAGCTCGATGGCGCGTACACGTTCCTCTATGTACAGAGTTCATGAATATTCAATAGTTTATCGCAACCCTTTGCTTTACTCTGCTCGACAATTAGAACCTGCTGCAGTTTACACGTTGGTTTTTATACTCGTACACTACCTCAAGTGCCAGGAAATGAGCAGGGAAAAAAGTAAAAGCTTCTTAGAACTATAAAGAAAGGTCATTCGATATTTATTAGTATTTTTAACGATTTCTTTGTTAACTTGTTGGTCGTTTATTACTTTCCCAAGAATATAGCCGCGCGTTCGCGTTTGTGTTTTGTTTCTATTTGCTTTTTATACGTATACTCGTATCGTATAGGTAGAGGCATAGAGGTACTGTGTGGTGTTGTGGTACATTGAATTGAATGGCGACCTTATTTTCAACGTAAAAAATGCGTCTCCGTGTAAGTTTCAGGTATTCGGTTCGTCTGTCGAGTCTATTCAATGGTCTGTTTCGACTAAAGGTTGGTATTTCCTAGAAATATCCGCTTGGTTCCCGTATTATATTGGTTGACGTAGTACTAGGAATAGGGACCTAGGCGGCGTGTCGCAGTCGTCGTGTAAGACAAGTGGACCACTGTGTGCCAGTGTCAGTGTCGGAGTGGGGTGATTTTTTTTCAGTCTTTCAATGATGTTTAAAAGATGATAATTCTATTATGTTATTGTCCAATATTGTGAAAAAGGTATTCGACGTTTGTGTACAGGATAATGAAGCTGATTACATTTTTCCAAGTATTTTACTGCAGGCTGTACAAAAAAAAGGTGTATTGTTATTTAAATTGACCTGAAAATGTGTTTAAAGTTGACAAGAGGTGAGCCGAATGAAGGGAGGGGGTGTCTCGACCTAAGTTGGATATTTTTGGAAAAAATTGGGAAGAAATTTCTAGTTAAAGTTGACAGGGGAGGTGTCTCACCACCCCCCCCCCACCAATATTTGGACAAGTAGTTTGAAAATTTTGGGAAGTTGGGAAGAAATTGTGTAAGCAGGAAAAATCAAATAATATCAAAAACCACAAATTTTTATTTCTTGAATTAAAAATATTCAAAAGATTTCGCTGGGACCAGATTTGTTTTCCTTTTCCCTTTCTTTGACCAAAGTTGGAGAATAAAAAAATTGACTACTCGCCTCAAAAATGTCCTTTCACTTGAAATTGTCCAAAAAGAAAAGTCTTTCCAGTACATTCCAGTCAAAAACTGCCAGAAAGTCCCAACTTCTGCTGAAATGTCAAAAAGTGTCCTATTTTTAGCCGAAACTTCGGAAACAATGATTTATAATTTTTGGCAAAATTGATAGTTTTTGAAAAAATGAAATTCCTGAAAAAAAATGAAGAATTGTGAATTTTCTGAAGCTTTGTTCTGTTCTCTTTTTAAATTTGATTTTCAAACGTTTTGAAAATTTATTGTCATCTGAGAGAAAATGTCTAGGAATTCAAATTTTTAAAATAAGGGAAGAATAAGAAGGAAATTCAAAAAAAAAAGATTTAAAATATGAGGAGAACAAGTTATTTTTCAGAAGAGAGAGTCCCAAAATGTTTGTTCCCATAATTAAAAAATGAAAAAAAAAGACAAAAGTAGGACAATTTTTCAAATTTAATTCAATTGGAAGGGGGAGGGAGTTGAATATTACTATCAACTTTTTTCACCACTTTAGAAAAAATTTCGGATATTTTTTCAATCCAAAATTTTTAGATGTTTAGTTTTTCCACCCCCTCCCCTCCCCTCCGAATTTATCATCACTTGAGAGAAAATTTTTAATATGGGAAGAATAAATTGGAAATTCAAAAAATTTTTATTTAAAATACGAGAAAACAAGTAATTTTTCCAAAAATACCTCAATCATTTTCAGAAGGGGGAGTCCCATCATTCAAAATAGAAGAAAAGACAAAAGTAGATCGATTTCACAAATTTTTTTTCAATAGATGGGGGGGGGCGGAGGTTCAATATTATAACTGCATAATTATAAATTTTTTTCATCACTTACATGAGAAAGCATTTCGGATTTTTTTTCAATTCAGAAATTTCCAGATGTTTAGATCTTTTACCCCCCTCCCCCCTCCTCCACCTCTAGAATTTAGCATAGCTTTGGAGAAAAATTTTGGAAATTCAAATTTTCAAAATGAAGGAAGAATACACGGGAAATTTAATAATATTTTATTCACAATTTTTAGATGTTTAGTTTTTCCACCCCTCCCCTCCCCTCCGAATTTATCATCACTTGTGAAAAAATGTTTAATATGGGAAAAATACATTGGAAATTCAAAAAAATTTAATTTAAAATACGAGAAAACAAGTTTTTTTCCCAAAAATACCTCAATATTTTTCAGAAGGGGGGGGGTTCCATAATTTAAAAATAGAAGGAAAAACTGTCAAAGCAGGACAAATTCTCAAATTTTATTTCAATTAAAGAGGGGAGGAGGGTTCAATATTATAACTATCAATTTTTTTCATCACTTGCGTAAGAAAGCATTTCTTCGGATTTTTTTTTTCAGTTCAAAAATTTCCAGATGTTTAGATCTCTTACCCCCCCCTCCCCCCTCTAGAATTTATCATCACTGTGGAGAAAAATTTTAGAAATTCAAATTTTCAAAATGAAGGAAGAATAAACGAGAAATTTAAAACATTTTTATTCAAAATATGAAAACACAAGTTATTTTTCCAAAAATACCTCACGTCAGTATTTTTCAGAAGGAGGAGGGGGAAGTCCCATAATTTTTGTTCCATAATTTAAAAATAGAAGAAAAGACAAAAGCAGAACAAATTCTCAAATTTTATTTCAATAGAGGGGGGGGGGTTCAATATCGGAATTATCATTTTCTTTCATCATTTACATAAGAAAGTATTTCGTTTTTTTTTTTCAATTCAAAAATTTTCAGATGTTTAGATTTTTTACCCTCCCCCCCCTCCTCCACCTTCTCCAATAGAATTTATCTGTACTTTGGAGAACATTTTTAGAAATTCAAATTTTCGAAATGAGGGAAGAATGAACAGGAAATTCAAAAAATGTATATTCAAAATATGAAAAAACAAGTTATTTTTCCAAAAATACTTCAATATTTTTCAGAAGGGGGAGGGGAGTCCCATGATTTTTGTGAGGGGAGGTTCAATATTATAACTATACATTTTTTTCACTACTTACATAAGAAAGCATTTCGGATTTTTTTTTCAATTCAAAATTTTCAGATGTTTAGAGCTTTCACCCCCCCTCGTCTCCCTCACAGACTATCATCATTCATCACTTTAGAGAAAATTTTTAAAAAATCAAATTTTCAAAATGAGGGAAAAATAAACGGGAAATTCTCAATATTTTTCAGGAAAAGAAGTCTCAAAATGTTTGTTCCGTGATTAAAAAATATAAAAAAGTGAGTATTACAAACACAAAGTGTCAAACAAACGGAACATTATGAAGGAAAAAAATGGAAAAAGCGGAACTTTCTGAAGGACACCTTTTTAAATTAATATTTCAATCTTTGGGAATCAAATGAAATCAAAATTCATCACTCTTTACCGAGAACTTATTAAAATATTTTTTGTCAAGTATGAAAGCATTGAATATTGAAATTTTCTCAACATTTTTGCTTCCAACTCCCCTTTCCATAATTTGTTCTAACCACATCTGGCTGATAAGCATGAAAAATATTGTGATAGAAGGAAGGGGGGATTGGAAAAATTTCTGTCTCATCCCCTCCCCTCCCCTGCTTCCCCAATCACGACACATCACTTCGTCACGCCTGTAAAAATTATTGGAAATTATGCTGAAATTGGCATTAATGTCGGAAAAAAGTTATTTTCAGTGAGCTGAACCGTGCTTAAAATGTGGTAAAAATGGTGAAAATTAAAATTAAATTGATAAATATGGGTTTTCCAAAAATCGAAACACAACTTCAGTCAAAATTGCAGGTACTTAAGTAAGTTCATTTTTCGATTTTTGGTTTTATTCTTGAAAATCAAAGAGTCAAAAAAATGTGATGTAATGTACCGTTTTATTTTCATCTTCCCAAATCGACTGAAAGCGATTTCGAACCATTTCGAGTAGCTCTGCAATCTGCATTCTGCAGCCACAAAATCTTATTCAATAAAGTTGGAAATTTAGTCATTTATTTCATTTGAAAATACTACACTGGAACACTGGCGTTCTTTTTCTCCATTATTGCTTACCATACCCATTCAACTCTAGATTCTGGTACCTTCCGGAACCAGAAGGAAGATTTTTCACCGTTATACCTGGACACATGCGTATACTGTATACCTTTGATGAAATCGTAGACTGCAACAGGTAGTCGAGTTACTGTATGCCAAAATCCCAACACCTTTAATACTCGCCAATAAAGGAGACAGCTGGACGCGTCACAGTCACGATCATTGAGACCATGTTGCTTTTTGCTGCATTTGAAACTTACCGAACAACCTATTCATAGTGTAAAATTACAAGGAAATGCATTATACAAATATAATGCGTTGTTGTTGTAGTAGGATGCAGATGTCAAATATGCAAAAATTTTCATCTATTATTGCCTGATGGTAGTGATGGTTCTCGTTAAGTCGATTATTAATGTTTACCCACAAAGTTCATGAGCCTCGAGATGGGATCATTTTGAACGCATGGCTTCGGTTCACGAATCGATTAATCTTTTTCATACACACACACGCACACATATGTCCGCAGACGTTGCAATATGGATGGAGATGGCGATATGGGCAACAGGCCAGCCGACTAGCCGGATAAATGGCTGTGTGATTTTCAACAATACGAGTAGACAAATGAGTTTTAAATGTAGATTTTTTTTGTCTAGTCGAGTAATACGAGGTATTCATTAATTGGTAATGCTTCATTGGGCTCTGTGCTCGCCCAACATTGTTTGTGGTTGATGGCGTTTGGGCGTGTGAAATTTGAAATTGCGTTTTCGTTCTCGCGAATCGTAGGTGAATTGGATTAATGTAATTTGAATCGTCGTGTGTCGCTGTTGTTTATGTCATTTCGGTTGCTTAATACATAGTAAATTTTTCACAACGAGGTGGTTTATTTGTATTTTGTGTTTGCCAAAAGCAATTTGCGAGATATTACGAAAAACATGCGATACGACGACGCCATCGTGACACTGCGAGGGTGATTTAGGCAGAATTCGAGCAATTTATTTTAAAATGTTGATGATCGTTTTTGTTGGTTAAATATCTGTTTGAAGGAGGTTCAAGGGAGGTGTTCCAAGTGGGAGAAAATTTTTTAAATTGGACAAAGCATAAGAAGCATTCAAAAATACAACCCAAGCCAAAATTTCTGTTGCTGAAACGAATTTTTTGATTTTTGGTAAATTTTTGAAAATTAAAGGGCTAAAAATGGAAAAATTCAAATTTCAAAAAATCAACCTTGAAAACTAGAATTTGATAAGTAGCCTATCATCAACCTCCCAAATCAATTGGAAACGATTTCGAACTGTTTTGAGTAGTTCTGGAGGCTCCAGCAGATTACTGAGTGTTGAAAATTGTACAAAAATTTTACACAATGAAGTTGAAAAGCTGGAATTTACTTGATACCTTTATTTCGACATGTCGAGTCGACTGGAGATGATTTCAACCCGTTTTGGATTCTCCAGTGACATTTTTCTGGATTTTTTATGATGAAAAGTGAGATTTCGAATTGGCAGACGCCGATTTTAGAATCACCACTCGTGCTAAAATCATGCTGGAGGCTCCAGAACTGCTTAGAACGATTCAAAATCGTTCTTAATCTATTCTCAAACTTGAAAATCAGTTGTAAGAATTTCAAAAATTTATACTAATTTGATAAAATTTTGGGTGTTTTTTGCATTTTTGGGCCTTTGATTTTTCAAAATTGATTAAATATCGAAAAATGCACTTCAACTCGTGAAATTAAAACGGTTTGAAATCCTTTTCAATCAATTCTAGAGGTTGAAAATGGGGTATTATAATTTCAAAAATTTAGGGTAATTTCAAAGGTAAAATTTTGATTTTTTTTTTGTATTTTTGGAGCTTTAAGTTTTTTTAAATTGACCAAATATCGAAAAATGCACTTCAGCTCTTGAAATGAAAACAGTTCGAAATCGTTTTCAATTAATTCTCAAGGTTGAAAATGGAGTTTAAAAATTTCAAAAATTTAGGGTAATTTGGTGAAATTTTGATTTTTTTTGTATTCTTGGACTTTTGATTTTTTTTAATTGACCAAATATCGAAAAATGCACTTCAGCTTGTGACATTGAAACGGTTTGAAATCGTTTTTAATCTATTCTCAAGGTTGAAAATGGGGTATAAAAATTTCACAAATTTAGGGTAAGTAATTAATTTTCGTAAACTTTTGATTTTTTTTTGTATTTTTGGGCCTTTGATTTTTCAAAATTGATTAAATATCGAAAAATGCACTTCAACTCTTGAAATTGAAACGGTTTGAAATCGTTTTTAATCTATTCTCGAGGTTGAAATGGCGTTTAAAAATTTCGAAAACTTGGGTCAATTTGGTGAAATTTTGATTTTTGTATTTTTGGCCGTATGATTTTTTTTATTTCACCAAATAGATAAGTATCAAAAAATGCATTCAGCTCGACCTGAAATTTAGGGGTTGGTTTTGTATACTTATTTTTGTGTGCCAAAATTTTTGAAATATCAACAAAAATTCACGTTTTTATTTTAGCAAAACTGCCAACAGTCGTCTTGTTCTTGAAAAAATTCTAAAATGCAACGCATTTTTTCAATAAGTAAGTATGTAGCAAAATTTTCTTTTAAGGTATATTTGGCAAAAATCCAAAGTATATCTTAAATCTTTGGCACAGGAGCAGGACTTTTGGCAATTTTGTCAAAACAGAACTTTCTGCATGACAATTTTGACAAGAAAGCAGAACTTCTCTTACAAGAAAATTTTCCTAATACTTCAATTGTCTTTGGAGGGGGGGGGGGGGAGGAGGGGGATTTATTCGAGTAAAAATATTTAAATTTGAAAAAAAAACGAAAAAAATGAAAAAAATTTCAAAATTTGAAAAAGGAAATGAAATACACGTAAATTTAAGGGGTATTTATTCGAGTAAAAATATCTGAATTTAAAGGAAAAAAACTGAAAAAAAATGAGAAAATTTCAAAATTTGGAAAATAAAATAAAATACACGGAAAATTTAAGTTTTTTTGGGGGAGGGGGGGGGGGGTATTTATTCGAGTAAAAATATTTGAATGAATTTTTTTGATTATTGGAAAAGGAAATAAAATACACGAAAAATTTTAATTTGTGGGTGGGGTGGTGTAAGTATTTATTCGAGTGAAAATATTTAAATTCAAAAAAAAATGAAAAAAATTTCAAAATTTGGAAAATAAAATGAAATATGTTCTTGATTTGGGTGGGGGAAGGGGGACTAAAATTAATAACAATAAGAGTAGAAAAAAATCTGGTCTTTTTCACAACTTTGCCGAATCAGTAGCTTTTTTGGAACTTTTAGGTACTTTTGCCGAAAACTAAGATTATTTTGACAGACAAAGTAAAAATTTTGAGAATTTTTGGCAAAAGAGCAGAATTTTCTGGAAATTCTGTCATTAAATCAGGATTTTTTTGATAATTGTGGACAGAAAACCGTACTTTTTGGCCGTGGGCTTAAAAAGAGGATACAAACCAAATTTCAGCAGTCTTATTCATTGATTAGAAATTAGAACAAATTTTGATTTTTTTCTACAAGAAATTGGTCAAATTTTGAAGTTTTGAAAAGTCTCAAAAATTGAAAAATGGATTTCAGCAATTGAATTGTTACTAATGTGTATTTTAGGCTCTTCTTTCGATTCTCCATCACCTGATTGAAAAATCGTTTCTCCGGTTGGGATAATCTCGTTAAAAGTAGTATTGGCAGCCATGCGTGAACAATTTTAGTCTTTTTCGAACACCTGAACGACTAATTGATCATTTTTAGACTCATTTCTGAAGAAATATTGCAAGAACTTCAACATTTACTAGAACAAACTACGTATTTATGCTTGAAATTTGAGAACACCTGCTCAACATTTCCCTCCAGCTGTAAAAGAGTATTTTAAGGACACTCGCGCCACTACATCGCCGTCGATTATTGATACAGATAATCATATTTGTACATACACTGTTGTATGTCCTAAACAACTGCAGCAGCAGCGAATTTCTCGGAAAAGATGCTTATCGTAATCTGGTCAAATTTCACATAGATTGCTGCGCTTGTGCTCAAACAACGCGGACATGTACCAAATCCATCTGGCCGTGGAAATTAAAAATGGTTACGAGCGACCTCTGAACGTTCGGGCTCGAGCCTGGTTCATTCAACCCACGTGGTGCGTAGCCCTTCACCAAATAGTATACACACGTCGAATTCCACGTCAAAGCTACTTTTCTATTAAGCAATCTCGACTAATAAATTAAAAATATCCACTCGAAACCATATACTCTACGCTCTTCGATACGATTATACCGAACAACCTTCTTTCGACTCTTCGCGTAGTATAGATACTCGTAGTTCGCAATTCACCAAAGTGATGACAGCGAGAAAATAAAAACTCGTTTACTCGGATATACGACTACTACGAGTATTTTTAAATATCGTCAAGGTACCTCTTCTATACCTTATAATACTTTTTTCCACGCTGTTTGTTGCCGATTTCGCCGAAAAAAATTAACACTTCGCTCGAGATGTCATTCTCTGCTAAACACAGCTTCGCAGATCTGCAGGTCTTCGTTGTCGGTGAAATTTCCGACAGCAATTATTGATTTGTTGTGTTTTCGCCTCGCGAATCAAGTCGAAAAGAGCAAAAGCAACACCGCCTCGCGTCCACCAAAATAGCGTGAAAATATAAAAAGATCGTTATCGAAATTACCTACGAATTCCCAGAAACATAATATACGAGTATAAAGTACGGGAAATAATAATTCATATTATATGTACATATACCCGACTAGATACATTCACATGATACAATACGAGCTCGTATAAGTATACGAGGTGGTAAGTAAATGTAATACCGCTGTATTTTACCATAAAAATACTAGGAACTCGGGCGATATAATTTTTACATATTACCAGTACCTATTTGTATGTACGTTTAGCTTTGGCTTTCATTATCAACGTCGTCGTCGTCGTCGGTCTACCTAAACATACAGTACGAGTACCTACATATTTGATAACGTTTATTTATACACGTAAAATGACCAATAAAGAGTAAATTTACCATGAGCTATTCCTTCTGCACTTTTTCCATAATCATCGAATCATTTCCTCCCAACTCCCCTGCCACTGCCATGTCAATCTCGTATCTCTACAGCCATCTGTTGCTTTGCTTTTTAACTAGAAATGCATTTACGTATACGTACACGATCAGGATCTCCTTCCCTGCACTCTGCTCCCTATCTTCGCTACCGGAATTAGCACCGTTGTCGTAAATTCGCGTAGGTACTCGTATTTGTGCACTTTTATTGGATTTTTTTAACGGAATTCGTCACGGAACGTTTCCCTATTCATCTGATAACTCTTCGGTGACTGAAATTTGCCGGAATTTAATCGTTTAATCGACGTACCTAATTATCGATTACATGTGAAAGAAAATTCGTCGAATGAGCGCGAGGTTTTTTTTTTTACCTACGGAAAATGGGGTTTTTGAAGGACTTTTCAACACGTGCTCGGTATTTATGCATATGAATTGTGTTTTCTAGGAATACGTATGTAAGATCGTAAGGTGGATTGCTTCCTGTTTCGATCTTATGCTGAAGATAATGTATGTATAGTTTGGTTGTGGTTGTATTTTGAAATATTTTTGTGTTTTCGTTTGTTTGTTTGTTAACGTCGATGAGTTGTCCGGTGTCATTTTGATTAATACGTATTCAAACTTCAACATCCTTCTTCAATTAACACCTCGAGATGGTGAGAAAAGTAGAAACATACGAGTCAAAGGTGCTGACTCGATTTCACAGTGACATGTATTGATTGAAACGTATTATGGGTGGGTTGCTTTTTACAGAAGTCAGTCTTGGAATCGTCTCGAGCGGAAATCGATCCACAGCTGAAGTCATTATTTCATTATTCAGTTTAAATCAAAAAGCACGAACGTCATTGAGAAACCTGTCAAATTTCATATGCCAGTTCAAATCTCAGATTTTCGAATTTTTCAATTTTTTTTCTTCAAAAATACCCAACCTGATTTTTGAAAAAATGTTATTGTTTTTGAACCAGCACAAATAAAATGTGAAAATATGTGCCTAAATCGATCGAAAGACCCACAAGGATGGTGAATTTCATTTTCACCCTATTTGAACCTGTTTTTTTTTTTTTTTTTTTGAAAACTGGAGAATTCAAAAATCCGCCGGAGGCTCCAGAACGTTTCGAAACCATCACTAATCGACTCGAGAGGTCAAATATAGAGTAAAAATCAAGTTTCCAACCTTCTATGTCAATTTGATGAAATTTTGATTTTTTAAAATGAGAATTGAGAAGTGGACCAAGTTTTAAGTTTCAAAAATTCGCCAAAAATCGATAAATGAATTTGAGCGTTTGAAATTTTCGTTGGTGGATTTCAGGGAAATTATTGCAGTGGGAATTTTTTAGCCAAGAGCACTACTGACGATCTTCCATTCCCAAAAGAGGTATAGATACCAACTGCAGGGCTCGTACTCGATTTTTTTCAAAAAAAAGTGCTCGACTTTGGTAATCAAAAAGCCTCAGAAAGTGACCAAAACGGAAACAAAACTCATGCAGAATAAAAAAAACACAAAGATATGTGTATTTTGGTTTTTGATTTCGAAAAGTTGCCCCATTTTTGAATCTTTTTCATGAAAAAGCTCCACTTTATGTCAATTTTTTCTACTTTTTGACAATAATTTTGAAATTTTTTTTCGTTTTTTTTTTGTTGAAAATTTGAATATTTTTACTCAATTAAATCCCCCCACACACCCCACTCTTCAAAATTGAAGGATTTGGAAAATTTTCCCGCTAAAAATGTCCTGTTTTGTTGTAAAAATTGTCAAAAAGTTATGTTTTTCGACAAAATTGCCAAAAGTTCTGCTCTTGTGACAAAAATTCTCAAAAACGGCGAAAAGTCTGTCTTGTTTTTGTCTGAAATTCCCCGAAAGTTGTGCTATTTTGAGTCCGCCTTTTTCCATTTTTTATAAATAAAGTTTTAAAATTTTCCATTAATTCTTTTCCGTTTTCCGTTTTTTTTTCCACTTATCTAATTCTTCCTGAAAGTAGAAAGATTTGAATTCTGGTGAATTTGGCCCTCACTCTACAAATTGAACCATTTGAACAGATTCACTTCCAGGAAAGTTCTGTTTTTTGGTCAAAATTGTCAAAAATTCGTACCAAAGTATGCCCTTTTTTTCAAAAAAAACCCTTAATTTTTGCCAAAAATGTCAAAAAGTTTTGATTTTTACCAAAAGTGCTTAAAAGTAGACTATATAGGTACTGCTCGTTGCAAAAAAATGTCTAAAAGGCCGTTTTGTTTTTTTTTTTCGAAATTTCCCCAAAAACTCTGGGTTAATTTTATTTGCCAAAAAAGTCAAAACAGTTGTACTCTTTTGTTTAAATTCGAGGAAAGTTCGTTTTTTGTATTTTTTTCGAATCTTTAGAATTTTATATTTTTTCATTTTCCAAATTTTGTTGTTTTTTTACCTGCTTATTTCAGTTTTTCTCTTTGTTTTTTGAAAATGAAACGATTTGGTACGAATGTATTTATCCCCCCCCTCCTTAAATTGAAACATTTGGAATAATCTACTTCCAAAAGTCCTACATTTTCGCCAAAATTGCCAAAAAAAATTTACTTCTTCTGTCAAAATATGTAGTCTCAATATTGGTAAAAATTCCAGGAAGTTGTGATTTTTTGCAAATGTGCCCCCCCCCCTCAAATTAAAATTTTCCGTGTATTTTATTTTATTTTCTAAATTTTGAAATTTTTTTCAGTTTTTTTTTTCAATTTAAACACTTTCACTTAAAAAAATACCTCCCTGCACACAAAAAATTAACATTTTCGGTGTATTTTATTTCCTTTTTCGATTTCAAACTTTTTTTCATTTTTTTTTTAATTCAAATATTTTTAATCGAATAAATCCCCCTCCCTTCCCCCCCAAAAAAATTGAAAGATTTGGAAAATTTTTCTTGCAAGAGAAGTTCTGCTTTCTTGTCAAAATTGTCAAAAAGTTCTGTTTTGACAAAATTGCCAAAAGTTCTGTTCTTGTGCCAAAGATTTGAAATAAACTTTAGATTTTTGCCAAATATACTTACTTACCCCAAAAGTATTGCTAAATACTTTTTTTTACAAAAACCGTCGAGAAGTCTGTGTTGTTTTTGGCTGAAATTCCCCAAAATTTGTGCTGTTTTGGGTCTGGCTTTTTCCGTTTTTAAAATGAAGTTTTGAAATTTTCCATTAATTTTTTCCGGTTTTTTTTTTTGGTTTTTGTTTTTCACTTACCTATGTAATTTTTTCTGAAAGCACAAAGATTTTGATTCCAGTTAATTTGACCCTCATTCTACAAATTGAAGCATTTGAAAAGATTTCCTTCCGGGAAAGGTCTGTTTTCTGGTCAAAATTGTCAAAAAATTCCTATCAAAGCCCTATTTTTCATAAAAAAACTCAACTTTTGTCAAAGAAGTCAAAAAGTTCTGATTTTTATCGAAAGTACTTGAAAGTAGACTACAATTAAGTACTGCTTGTCGCAAAAAAAATGTCTAAAAGGACGTTTTGTTTCTTTTTGCAAAATTCTCCCAAAAATTTTGTATTAATTCTTGCCAAAAAGTCAAAAAAATTGTACTCTATTGTTCAAATTGCAGGAAAGTTCGTTTTTTGTATTTTTTTCAAATTTTATATTTTTTCATTTTCTAAGTGTTGTTTGTTTTTTTCACTTGTTTTTTGAAAATGAAACGATTTGGTAAGAATGCATTTTACCCTCCCCCTCCCCCCATTAAATTGAAAAATTTGGAATAATCTACTTCCAAAAGTCCTACATTTTCGTCAAAATTGTCAAAAAAAAAACAGATTTGCTCCTTTTGTCGAAATAGTGTTAATGTTGGTCAAAAATTCCAAAAAGGTGTGATTTTTTGCGGATGTATCAAAAAGTCTTGTTTTTTGCCAAAGTTACGCAAAAATTGTGCTTTTTTTCAATTTTTACAATTTTTGGGTAAGAATAGATACTTTTAGTTTTTTTTTTTTGCGAATTTTGAATTTTTTCTCTTATTACAGTGTTTTTTGTGAATAGAATGATTTCGACTTGAATGAATATTTCCCTTCTCCAAACTGATCTGTGTATTTTGAAAAATTCCCTCCCTCCCTCCCCTCTCCCCCTCCCCCTCCCAAAAAACTGCATTTTTGTCAAAATAGTTTAAATTTCTGGAAAGAATGCCACAAAATTCTGATTTACGCCACAAATGCCAAAAGCTCTCGCTTTTTGCCAAAGAGTCCAGTTTTCGGCCAGAGATCCCCAAAAACCGCGCTTTTTTCCATTTTTGAAATCGTATTTCTAAATTTTCCATTTATTTTCATATTTTTCCAAATTCTATTTTTTTCATTTAATAATCTGCTTCCTTTGAAAATAAAAATATTCTGACTTGAATGAATTTTTTGCTGAGGATTTTGAAAAAATTCCTACCGCTTTTTTGGCAAAATGTTTTACCCACTTTTTTGCTGACTTGCAAAAAGTCCATGCTTTTTGCACGTCTTAAATCAAATTGAAAAATTTCCATGAATAATTTTGATTTTATCTCCTCAAATTGAAACTATCGAAAAAATTTTTAGTCATGGGAAGAACTGTTTTTTTTTTTTTTTTTTTTTTTTAGCCAAACCTGGAAAGTGTTGACCAATTTTCTGTTTCTCCTTCAGAATTTTTTATTTCATTTTATTTTTTTGAAAATTGAGGTGGTAGGAATGAGCTTGAAAAAGCTCATCTCCCCATAAAAAAAAAAAAAAAAAACTCGAAATGTACAGTAATTTGAAGCAAATGACCTTTGTTGTGAAAGATTGAATAAAAATTGAGATATTTTTCGAGTTGAAGGTCCAAAGAAGAATATTTGACTTAATTTTTTAAAAATTGAATAATTTGAACCGAAGATTTTCGCCCGAAACATGATGCTGCAATTTTTAACGTTCTAAGAATCGTCTGTATTGTTTTACCCACATTCATCTTGAACTAGTTAAAGAGTAATTACAGCGCTATATTTTGTAACTTTTTAGCACATACTGTACCTGTATGTACCTGTACCCGTACTTTTACTCTGCCCTGCTGTACCCAACATTGCACTATAAACTCTTTGAAAAACTCATCAGTGTCAGCAATGAGGACTATAGATCGCGAAGTCGAACGCACCTCTTCGTATCGAGTTCTTGGAAGTATTTAACGTTCATTAGGTGGCAGCCGGTACCCGCAGCCGCAGCCGCCTCTAACCAGCCAGAGGCGTTCTCCGTATTCAACATCTGGAGTACCTAGTGCTCGTCTGCGACTCTGCGTGTATGAAAAAGTATACATACAAGACGACCAGGACCATTCTTGCGAGCATTTGGCGTTGGCTATAAGATAAATGCATAGATAGATATTGTATAGGTACTCGTAGATGGGTAGATGTGAATATAGCGGAGATTCTCGTAGGTTTAAACCGAACCTCATATTTCATCGGCAGTGACAGCCGAATAATCAAAAGCTTTAACCTCGATTCCAATTACTCGCGAGGAATGATTTTGATTTTTTTTCTACTGCAACGACCAACGACCATTAGTGGAAAGAAGAGTTCTTTCACCTTTGGTCATCGTGTACCACCTCATCGTCGTTGGTTGCCTGTTGCCTGTTTCAATACCGCAGCAGCAGCAATTACTATGGTCGCATCTGCTGCAAAATGCAGTTATTACGCCGCCAGTGCCAGTTCTGTGGTCGCAGGTCGCGTATTTTAACTGCGCTAGATTAATGTGTTTTTCAAATGACCAAATGAATTTCAATTTCGCCTCGCATACCATTATATACGAGTATAGAAAAACGTTGCCGTAATCTCTGATTACTTGCTCGTTACTCGTACTCGGGTATTCGAATGAAGAAAAAATACCTACTATAATTAGATTTGAAATTACGCGCGTTCTAGGAATTCTCGTGTGCTATGTTTTATATTTAGAAGCTTAAGCGCGCTTTATAGCCTATGATTTATTCATTTTTTTTTTCATTTTTGTTCGCTACTACTTTCGCTGCTGCGGTCGGTGTTACGATTATGATTGCAAATCAATTCCGAAGGTAAAAGGGTTGAGATTATGATGCGGATTGCGGAGAGAAAGCCACATTGCCAACGAATAATAATGCTGACCCGAATAACTTATTATATGAGTACGAAGACTGAAGACTGAAGAGTTATCGACGTCGTAGACGAAAATGCCAACTTATTCTAATTCGGGGTGGGTGAGTAGAGGGATGCGGGGTGAAAGTTTCGTGGAATTTTATCTGCAATACGAGAATACGCAATCTCAAAGTTTTGTACGATACTAAAATTATTATTATGGGTACTTGTCGAAATTTTTCTTTTTAAACTGATTCGTATGAGTATCAATTATTAATTTAGGCGTCTGAAAATATTGCTTTTATCGTTTCCCAGAATCGTGAGACCTCAGACCTCCATTTATTATTGAATTTGACGAGAAATGAATCGAATTCCGTGATTTACAGCAATAATAAAATGAGAGAAGAGAGGTCAAGGTTTAGAGTAAGCATTAAAATTGGCATTTATCGATTTGCATTGCTCCTTCTGTTTGAAAATGTTCAATTTTTTGAATAATTTGATTCGATTTATATTTCCAAAAATAATGAATATTACCAATGTTACTTTGATCGCATTCACACCCATCAACTTGATCGTTAAGGATCATTAGTTCCTGCAAAAGAGAATTAGGCAACCCAAATTGATCAGAAAAATACATGCGACACACTTGACTCCTGTTAGTTGTTATTGAATGTTTGAATGTGATCTATTTTTTTGTGTGTATCGTGTTTTTTCTGTAAGGGAAAAGGGGGAGGGGGACATGCAAAAAACGATGTATTTGAGAAAAATTGTCTATTGGGGTGTATCTAATTTTTCAAAAGTTGAAATTTTCCACTTCCCACCTTCCCAAAGTTGTTACCTAGAGTGAGAAAATAATTCCCTATTTTTTATTTTTACCCTATCTGCGAAAAAGTGATGTAAGTTACCCCCTTCCCCAAATTAAAAAAATGAAAAAATTAGGAAAAAAATCAGTTCACTAAATTTTTTTGTTTCCTCTTCAAAATTTTATAAATAATCCCATTTTCAAAAAAAAAAAAAAAAAAACTTCGGTCTTTCAAACCATATTGGCCTCCTAGTAAGGAGCCCCCCTCCCCTTCAAGTTGAAAAATTCAGACAAAATGAGGAAAAAAATCAGAATTATTAGAGAAATTTTTTTGAAAATATCTCATTTCTACCTTAGAATTAATCTACGTAAAGCCTCTTTTCAAGGAAAAACGTTCATTGGGCCCCCAAAAATGATGTTGGTTCTTTTTTATTGAGCTCCCCAACTTTGGGGGAAAATAGAAAAAGATGAAAAATGAATGTCTGAATTAATTTTTCATTTATGGGCAGAATCTTTCTAAATAAGTACCTTTCCTGGCTCTCAAATGATATTGGTTCCCTGTAATGCTCCTCAAAATGGAAAAAATTGACCCCAAAAAAAATAAAAAATTGAAATCTGTACAAATTTTTAGAAAATGTTTCATTTTTAGACAGAGTTTTTTTTTAAAATAAAAAAAAACACATTTTTAAGAAAAGCCCTTCCTTGGTCTTCCAAATGATGTTGCCCCCTTTGCATGAAGCCCCCAAAGTTGCATAATATCAAAAAAAGCAAAAAAATTGATGAGGTACGAATTATTTGAAAATTGTTCATCTCTGAGCAGCATACTTCTAGATATTTTTTCCCCAAGAGAACAAGAAAAACCTTTTCTCAGTCCCCCTCCCCGCCCCTGCAATGTTGACTACCTTCATAGAGACCTCCAAAGTTGAAAAAAAAATTAAAAATGAGTAAATGTATTTTTTTTTGAATTTTGGATTTTGAAAGCATTTTTTTATTTTTAGTGAATTTTTGAAAATTAACGGTCTAAAAAAATGATAAAAAATCAAAATTTTACCAAATTGATCTAGAAAGCTGAAATTTAGTGTGTGCAGTGTGTACCCTATATTCGACCCCCTGAACTGATAAGAAACGGTTTTGAATCGTGACCAGAAGTTCTGTAGCTTCTAGCAGATTTTTGAAAGTCAAAATTTCCGAAGAATTTTATCCAATGAATTGCCAAGCTGAAATTTACTTCATTTCCTGAAGTTTCGATGATTTGAGACGCTTTCAAACCGTTTTGGGAATTCCAGTTTTTGGAAAAACGTCTCAGAATTGATTTTTCTCAATTTTTTATCTCAAAATTGCAATTTTGATTTTTCTCAAAAGTGTTCAAGTTTGAACTTTTGTCTTAAAATTTCAGAGTTTTGTCTCAAAAGTTCAATTTTTCAGATTTTGTTTCTCAAGTTCAACTTTGAGCTTTCGCTTCAGAAGTTCAATTTTGAGCTTTTCTGCCAAAAGTTTGATTTTGAACTTTTTTTCAAAAGTTTGATTTTGAACGTTTCTTTCAAAAGGTCAATCTTCAGCTTTTTGTTTTAAAAGTTCAGTTTTGAGCCTTTGTCTCAAAATATTGATTTTGAGCTTTTCTGTTGAAAGTTAGATTTTGAGCTTTTCTTTCAAAAGTTTGATTTTGAACTTTTCTGTCAAAAGTTCAATTTTGAGTTTTTGTTTCAAAAATTCAATTTCGAGATTTTGTTTCAAAAGTTCAATTTTGAGCTTTTCTGTCATAAGTTTGATTTTGAACTTTTGTTTTAAAAGTTCAGTTTTGAGCTTTTGTCTCAAAAGTCCGATTTTGAGCTTTTCTTTCAAAAGTTTGATTTTGAGCTTTTCTTTCAAAAGTTCGATTTAGAGCTTTTCTGTCAAAAGTTCGGTTTTGAACTTTTGTTCTAAAAGTTCAGTTTTGAGCTTTTGCCTCAAAAGTCTGATTTTGAACTTTTCTGTCGAAAGTTTGATTTTGAGGTTTCCTTTCAAAAGTTCGATTTTGAGCTTTTCTTTCAAAAGTTTGATTTTGAACTTTTCTGTCAAAAGTTTGATTTTGAGTTTTTGTTTCAAATGTTCAATTTTGAGCTTTTGTTTTAATAGTTCAATTGTGAGCTTTTGTCTCAAGATACAATTTTGAACTTTTGCGTTGAAAAATAAATGTTGAGGTTCGTTTTTGAAAGTTCCATTTTGAAACTTCTTGAGCTTCTGTCTCTTCGGCTCTGAAGTTCAATTTTGGTGTCTTACCTTGAAATTTCAATTTTGAATTTTTCAAGAGTGTTCAAGTGTGAGCTTTCGTCTAAAGATTTCAGTTCTGAGCTTTAGTTTCATTTGGACAATTTTTTTGAAAATTTTAGGCCCAAAAAGTAGGTATCTCTTCGGATGCGCAAACTCGAAATCTCACCCAAACCTCAGGAATTAAAACTTGTGACTCAAAAAACGATTTTCTCAGAATTGTAACTGCCCAATCACATTTTTCGACCATATTTGGGCAATTTTATGAAAAGTTTAAGCACTACAAATACCTACCCTTTCGGAAGCGCAGGCTCAGAATCGCGCCAAAACCTCGAGAAATTCGACATGTGATGTGACTAAAAAAGACTTGTGCTGTACTCAAATTTACTGGAGGCTCCAAAACGACTTTGAATCTACCTGCAGTTGACTTCATAGCGTATTGAAATTGGTTTACGGAATGAATTTCGGCTTTCCAACTCCATTTGTTGAAATTTCAAGTTTCTAAAATCTACTGGAGGCTCCATGAATTTTCGAATAGTCGCTGGAGGCTCCAAAATGACGTGAGCTCGCCGGCAGTCGACTTGAAAGCGTGTTTAAGTTGGAGTGCAGCGTGAATTTTGGCTTTCCAACTGCATTTCGATGAAAAATTATGAAAATTTCAAGTTTCAAAAATGGCTGGAGGCTCCAGGGTGGTTTGAAACTACCTCAGATTGACCTAATATGTTGAAATTATAGGATATGAAGTAAATCATAGCTTTCCAATTCATTCCGGATAAAATTCTTTGAAAATTTCAGTTTTCAGAAATCTGCTGGAGGCTCCAGGACGGTATGAAACTACCTAAAATTGACGTAATATGTCGAAATTTTAGAGTTTGAAGTAAATTTTAGATTTTCAATTCATTTCGAATAAAGTTCTTTGAAAATTTCAACTTTCAAAAATCTGCTGGAGGCTCCAGGGTGGTTTGAAACTACATAAAATCGACGTAATATGTCTAAATTTTAGGGTTTGAAGTAAATTTTAGATTTCCAACTCATTTTGAATGAAATTCTTTGAAAATTTCAAATTTCAAAAATCTGCTGGAGGCTCCAGGACGGTCTGAAACTACCTCAAATCGACTTGATATGTCGAAATTTTTTAAAGTGTTAAGTAAATTATAGCTTTCTAATTCATTCCAGATGAAATTCGTTGAAAATTTCAACTTTCGAAAATCTGCTGGAGGCTCCAGGACGACTTGAAACTACCTAAAATCGACGTAATATGTCAAAATTTTAGGGTTTGAAGAGAATTTTAGATTTCCAATTCATTTCGAATAAAATTCTTTGAAAATTTCAAGTTTCAAAAATCTACTGGAGGCTCCAGGACGGTTTGAAACGCCTCAAATTGACTTAATATGTTGAAATTTTATTGGTGTGAGGTAAATTTTAAGTTTGTAGTTCATTCCAGATGAAATTCTTTGAAAATTTCAACTTTCGAAAATCTGCTGGAGGCTCCAGGATGGTTTGAAACTGCCTCAAATCGACTTGATATGTTGAAATTTTAAGCGATAGAATATATTTCATCTTTACAATCCATTGGATAAAATTCTTTGAAGATTTCAAGTTTCAAAAATCTACTGGAGACTCCAGAACTGCTCAAAACGGGTTGAAACCGTTTTCAATCGCGATTTGGCAGGTCGAAAATTAGGTGCATTCCAAATTTCAGCTCTTTTGATCAATTTGGTAAAATTTTGATTTTTCCCCTCATTTTTGACTTAAATTTGATTTTCAAAAATTCACCAAAAATCGAAAAATGCACTTGAAATTTTGGCTGGTGATACAAAGGTCCTCCTACTTTTGAAAAAAATCGGACTGAATTGATTACTGCACACTCGTGAGATTCCCTCATCTGTTGAATTCTCCCCAAAAAATATTTTTTCACCCTTCATTATAATTAATTGTGTGTAATTTTCAAATACAACTGACCTTTGATTATTTTACATTAGAATATTGGTATATTTATGACGATTAATTCATTATTTTCTCTCACCAGTCATCTTATTAATTGTTCGTTATTTTCTTGTGTTCGCAGGTCAAACATGCAGACGGTATGTCCAAATTGTAGGCACACGTATCAGAACGACATCCATTCGATTTGTCCGCCATGTTACGAAGAAAAGATGCCGGTAGTCCTCTCGTCGACCATCCATCTACCGTCCAACTGCTCTTCGGGCATGAGCACCAATTGCAAAGTGAACATAAACGCCACCTACGACATATCGTTATCGAATAAAAACAAACAGCAAAGGCTACGTCATTTATTGACCAGCGGCAGTATTATACGCGATAATTCGGAAAACGATAAAACATCTTCGGATAAATCGACTTGTAAATCTAAATCGTCGAAAGACGTTCATTCTCCTACAGCCTCGTTATCGTTTCTGTTACCGCCTTCTATTTTCGCATCCTGCCGAGCGTTCAGTATTCTAGAAGAGAACTCTTTCTACAATTCGGAAGACGATTTGAAACGAATCGCCATGTCGCAAAAGTATCTAAAAACGTCCGGCTTCTATCACCAGCAACTGACCTGGAAGGAGGCTCGCAAATTACTAATGCCCACTCCGGTCGGTACATTCCTAGTGAGAGATTCATCCGACTGCAAGTATCTGTACTCGTTGAGCGTGCAGACGAAATGCGGACCTACGAGTATCCGAATACATTATTCGAAAGGAGAATTTAGACTGGATGCGGATCAGAGTATGGTCCAGTATATGCCCAAGTTCCCGTGTATAATTAAGTTGATACAGTTTTACATCGATTCCACCAAGAAATTACCGCTCAAGTGTCTGTACGACGAGAATCAAATATGGATCGATTGCTTAGGCTTGATTTATTCGCAAATAGTCGTCAATAAACCATTATACGCTAAAAATTATTTCCCATCGTTGAAACATTTAAGTAGGTTATGTATTAATAAACATTTGTTGGATCCTAATTTAACAACTGTCGTACCTGCGCCTTCTTTTGTCGTTAATTACCTACAAGAATATCCTTATAAGTATTAATTTCAATTTTTATACGAATACGAGTCGTGCGAGTTCGACATTACTTACTTATACCTACGGAGCTGTTTGATTACTATTTTCTCCATTTTTTTTTGGCTCCTCGACTTTTTTCTGTTTGTGTTTCGTTTTCGTTTTCTTTTGTTGGTTTTTTTCTTCTTTTTTTTTTTGAAAAAAAAATTATTCATTCATTCATTGTTTGTTTGTTACTTTACTTTATATATGTATACCTATTAGAAATTAATTTATTTGTACGATAAAATCGAACTTTGCAAATTGGTCAGATTTTTCCCATTCATCCTTTCAGAGAAAGACTGCGTTACCTTATAATATTTTTGTCTTATATTTTATATGTATACATATCGAGTACTTACCTTCGTAGTACAAAGAACTGACGTATATTTTATGTATCGTTTTTGTGTTTTTTTTTCTTTCATTTTTTCGCCTCGAAGCGAGCTAAAAATTGTCTGGATATGATTAAGCAATAAAATGAGCATTTTTGTATTCAATAGTATTATTATTGTATTTTACTGTGTACATTAAAATACCATTTTGACAGTTTAATTTGAGTTTTTATTATTCTTTCGTGTTGAGATAATTAAGTCTAACGAGGGTATTTTTTAAATTCACGATGTTTGATTTTCAATGAAACTAAGGTGGATCGAAAGAACAAGTTTTAAAACTCCAGTAACCAAAATTTCAGATGGCGAAGTTCAGTGGTTGATCTAAGAGGAAGAAAAAGGCCTCTGAAGGGCCCATCTCGGAAATTGTGATTTTCATCTCCCCCTCCCCCTGTTCAGTCATATCAAAAATTGGATTTTGAGGCAAATTATGACAAGAAAAATAAAACTGTTGTTTTAGGGTTTGAGCTCAAAAAAAAAAAAAAAAAAAATAGATTTTATAGCAAATTTGACAAAATTTCATTTTTTGGTAATTTCGACAAAAATAGATGCTCTTTACAATTTTTATTTTTTTAAAAAATTGAACCAAAAAATATAAGATTTATTGGTATTTTAATGAAATTTTGTTCGCAATGTTTTCGACAAAAATATGTCCTTTTTACAAGTGTACAAAAAAGTTATAATTTTGGTAGTTTATTTTTTTGCTGTTTTAAGAAAAAGCTGTCTAGGAAAAAATATTGACTACAAATAAATGTTTTTGCCAATTTTGCAGAAAAAACAAAACGTGTTGGAAATTTTGATAAAAAACAAGCTTTTTTTGGAATTCCATGTTGAACAAAAAATTTTTTTTTGATAATTGTGATTAGAAAACATTGATTTTTTTTACAATTTTGACAAAATATTTTTTAAAAAAAGGATAGCAAATTTTTTGTCGACAAGAAAACGAGATTTTCCAATTTCTGGCAGTTTTGAGTTTGACCAGAAAAAAAAAACGTTTTGGAAATTTCCAGAACAAGATTTTCTGTCAATTTCAAGAGAAAGAACCAGCTTATTTTGACAAAAGATTGATGCTTTTTACAGTTTTTACGAAAAAGTAGGACTTTTTGAGATTTTGGCAAAAAAGTAAGATTATTCAATATTTGACAAAAAAAAACTGTTTTTTTGCGACAAAAAAGCAAGACTTACTGGAAATTTTGTCAATTTCTGACTAAAAAGAAGCAATTTTGGCAAAAAATGACTCCAGCAATTTTAATTTTTCTTTGGCAATTTTTATGAGCTCTTTTTACAGTTGTTAGTACAAAATAGTAAGAATTTCTCTATATTAGTATAAATAAGGTGACATTTCTTGGTATTTTTGGTAAAAACTGATTTCTTTTCGCAGTTTTAACAAAATTTGACCAAAAACAAGTGTTAATTTTTATTTGCAACTTTGACAGAAATAGCAAATTTTTTATCGAGAAAAAAACGAGTATTTTTGGCAATTTTGGCTAAAAAAACGTTTTTTTGGCAAGCTATGGCCAAAACAAGTCTTTTTGGCAATTGAAAAAGATTTGGCAATTTTGACACAAAATTGTTGATTTTGAAAGTTTTTACAAAAATAAAAACTGATTTTTTGAGTTTGGCAGAAAAATCAACATTTTTTGTCAATTCTGAATATTAATTTTTTTTGTGTAACTTTGACAGAAATAGCAAATTTTTTATCCACAAGAAAATGAAAGTTTTTGGCGATTTTGACCAAAAAACGTTTTTTTTTGCAAGTTTGGACAAAACAAGACTTTTTGGCAATAAAAAAAGATTTGGAAATTTTGACAAAAAAATTCTGCTTTTGGAAGTGTTTACAAAAAATCAGAACTTTTTTGCAATTTTTACAAAAAATTAGAACTTTTTTGCAACTTTTACAAAAAAATTAAAACTTTTTTCAATTTTTACAAATGAGTAAATTTTTTAATAATGTTGATAGAAAACGTGACCTTTTTTTTTTTTACAATTTTCACAAATAAAAACTGATTTTTTGAGTTTGGCAGAAAAATCAACATTTTTTGTTAATTCTGAATATCTATTAATTTTTTTTGCAACTTTGGCAGAAATGGAAAATGTTTTATCGACAAAAAAACAAGAATTTTTGGCGATTTTGATCAAAAAACTTTTTTTTTTTTTTTTTGGCAAGTTTGGCCAAAACAAGTCTATTTGGCAATAGAAAATGATTTAGCAATTTTGACAAAAAATTGCTGCTTTTAAAAGTTTTTACAAAAAATTAGAACTTTGAACTTTTTTGCAATTTTTACATAAATAAAAACTGATTTTTGAGTTTGACAGAAGAAGTAAAATTTTTTGTCAATTCTGAATATTAATTTTTTTTTTGCAATTTTGACAGAAATAGCAAATTTTTTATCGATAAAAAACGAGAATTTTCGGCGATTTTGACCAAAAAACGTTTTTTTTTTTTTTTTATAAAGTTTGGCCAAAACAAGTCTTTATGACAATAGAAAAAGATTTGGAAATTTTGACAAAAAATTTCTGCTTTTGAAAGTTTTTTTTTACAAAAAATGAGAACTTTTTTGAAATTTTTACACAAAGTAAAATCTTTCAATAACGTTGATGAAAAACGTACGAAAATAAAAACTAATTTTTTGAGTTTGACAGAAAAAGTAAAACTTTTTGTCAATTCTGATTAGAATATTAATTTTTTTTGCAACTTTGACAGAAATAAAAAGTTTTTTATCAACAAAAAAACGAGAATTTTTTGGCAATTTTGACCAAAAAACGGTTTCTTGGGCAAGTTTTTAGCCAAAACAAGGTCTTTTTGACAATAGAAAAAGATTTGGAAATTCTGACAAAAAGTTTCTGCTTTTGAAAGTTTTTCACAAAAAATTAGAACTTTTTGCAATTCTTATAAAAAAGTAAAATTTTTTAATAATGTTGATAGAAAACGAGACTTTTTTTTGACAATTTTTACAAAAATGAAACCTGATTTTTTTGCTACAAAAAAGTAAAATTTCTGGAAATTTACCCAAAAAAAAGTGTCGAAATTTTTTGATCAAAGAACTGTTCCTTCAATTCAACTCCCTTCAGAGATTAAGAATGCTGAAAAGGTTTCTCGTAGTGAAACATTGAAAATGATGGAATTTTCGCACCACCTACAATTCACTAGCAAGGGCATAAAGTGCTGATTAGACAATTTTGAATTTCTGTCGAAATTTTTGATTTTTTGATGAAATTTTATTCCATTTTGACGGGTTGAATGACATTTTTTTTCAAAAATTCCAAAAATCGTAATCTAAGTGAGGGTTAATTCTTCAGAAATTTTCAAAAACTTTTTTATCAAAATGTTTGAATTTTTGGCAAATTTAATTCATTTCGAATCCCGAATATTATGACGCAAATTTGAGATTGAAACTCTTCGAAAGTTCTCAAAAACATTTTTGTCGAAATATTTGAACTTTATACCAAATTTTAATTCATTTTGATAGATCGCGTGGCTCTTTCAAAAATTCAAAAAAATTATATCCTGATTTTGGCCTCAAAATTCTTCAAAAATGTTCATGAAATAATTTTGTCGAAGTTTTTGATTTTTTTGTCGAAATTGTTACCCAGTTTGATAAATCCGATGAGGTATTTTTCAAAATTCCGAATATCATGACCCAAATTGGGGCTTAAAATTCTCCAAAACGTTATAGGGTTGAAACAGTAATTTCTTGTGAAATCTTCAGCTCCTGCCCATCTTTCGAAGCTCATAAAGCATTGAACTTGTAAAATTTTGCTTGTGTCAGACACATGTTCCTTTGTTCCTATACGAGTAGGTAAATCTAAACAATTATTATTTCTCATTCGTACGAACAATAAACTACGAATAAATACCACTTCCATGTCGACAATTGGTCACCTTTTTATCTTTGTTAATGAGGTGCTCACACGAGTCATAAAAGGTATTCGAATAAAACGATCAATTACACTTTGTTCGCTGGTAATAATATCATGAATCAATGCGAATGCGTAAACGGTAGCGGTCATTTATACCACTGTCTAGTGTTCACTGTTCACTCACACAATAAAATCTGAATAGCTGCATAAGTTATTAGTCAGCGCATTATTTTAAATCCGACTAAACCAGTTTATTATCACACGATACACGATAACGAGTCTTTTGTATTTTTCTAGAAATAATAATTTTATTGTCGTCGAAATGTAGATGAACTGGATAATATTTGAAAAATTTTTCAAGCGATTAATTACCTACTTTTGTTTTACCGGTCGCTTTTATATGGATAGGTAGGAATATTTTCCAATGCGAATTTTGGTCGCTGAAATTTAAAAAAAAAATAATTGTAATTATTCAAGATGCTCACGAAACATTTTTATGCAATTTTTTGATTTTTTTGAAACTAAAATTTGTAGGTCGAATGACACAATTTAACACGAAAATGGCACAATATTGACAATATTGTAGATAATTATTATTGATTAATGTAACATTGTCTACTGAATAAAAAAATTGAAATGATAGGTATAACTTCAGTCTTCAAAGTTCAACTACGAGTATCTCAACTTCACGTTCTTTCGATGTAGAATGAAGCTGAAGGCGAATATTCGCTCACGTCCAATAACTCGAAATCAATATCATCATCCTGAGTACTTGGCCTGTCGATGATGCTCAATTCATAAACGGAAACTTTGTACGACGGATGACCGTAAACCGAAACGTAGATAGGTCTTTTTATACTGAAAATTTAAAAAAAAAATTACTTTTCACATTCGAGAATAACGAAAAATCTCGTCAACAGAATGCCAAAATTTCTATACATTCATCGACCATCGTACGTTGATAAAACTACGAGACAATTTGCACTGCCCTATACTTAAATTCCCAACGAATAAGTAGGTACCTACATAGACATACTTAGTCCGGCATATGACAATAGGAGTAATTGCACCCCCCCCCTCCGATCCTCCGGGACAACTTTTTTCTTACAGAGGACGTTCTAAGGAACATTTTAAAGCAAACTTGCCCAAAAGTTTCAAGTGCTTAAGTGCGTTTTTCGATTTTTGATGAATTTTTGAAAATCCAATTTAGGCCAAAAATGAGGGAAAAAATCAAAAGTTTACCAAATTGACCAAGAAAGCTGAAATTTGGGATGTACCCTATTATTGACATGCCAAATCGATTGGAAACGGTTTCAACCCGTTTTGAGCAGTTCTGAAGCCTCCAGCAGATTTTTGAAACTCGAAATTCCCACAAAATTTCATCAAATTGGAGTTGTAAAGCTAAAATTTATTCTAAAAACTAATTTCAATGCGCTACGAAGTGCTGTAGGTTAGTTTCAAGTCATTTTGGAGCCTCCGGCGACTTTTTGAAAATTTTTGGAGCCTCCAGCAGATTTTTGAAACTTTGAATTTTCACAAAATTTCATCAAATAGAGATGGAAAGCTGAAATTTACTCTACACACTCCAATTTTAACACCCTCTGAAGACTAGGTACTTCAGATGGGTTCAAGTCATTTTAGAGCCTCCAGCGAATTTTTTGAAGATTACTGGAGCCTTCAGTAGATTTTTGGAACACGAAATTTCCCCAAAATTTCATCAAACTGAGATGGAGAGTCGAAATTCATTCTGCAAACTAAATCAATACGCTACAAAGTGGATTGATGGAGAAAATTTTTGGAGCCTCCAGAAGCTATTTTTGAAACTTGAAATTTCCACAAAAGTTGAACAAATGCAGCTGGAATACCGAAATTCATTCTTTGAACTAATTTCAATTCGCTAAGAAATCGACTGCAAGTAGATTTCAGTCGTTTTGGAGCCTCCAGCAATTTTTTCGTAATTAATAGAGCCTCCAGTAAATTTTTTAAACTTGAAATATGTACGGGTTAAATCATTTTGGAGACTCCAGTAGATTTTTGAAACTTGAAATTTCCACAAAAGTTCATCTAATGTGGTTGGAAAGGCGAAATTCATTCTGTAAACTAATTCAAACAATTTTTGAAATCGACTACAGGTGTATTTCATGTCGTTTTGGAGCCTTCAGCAACTTTTTGGTAAATACTGGAGCCTCCAGCAGATTTTTGAAACATTGAATTTTCATAAAATTTCATTAAAATGGAGATGGGAAGCTGAAATTTACTCTACACTCCAATTTTAACACCTTCTGAAGACGACTTCAGGTAGGTTCAAGTCATTTTAAAGCCTCCAGCGACTTTTTTGAAAATCACTGGAGCCTCCAGTAAATTTTTGAAACTCGAAATTTCCCAAAAATTTCATCAAACTGAGATGGAGAGTCGAAATTCATTCTGCAAACTAATTTCAATACGCTACGAAGTGGACTGCTGGTGGATTTCAAGTCGTTTGGGAGTCTCCAGCGACTTTTTGAAAATTACTGAAGCATCCAGCTAAATTTTTACAACATTTCATCAACCTGTCAAAATTTCAAGTGCTAAAGTGCGTTTTTCGATTTTTGGTGAATTTTTGAAAATCGAATTTAGGCCAAAAATGATCGAAAATAATCAAAATGTTACCAAATTGACCAAGAAAGCTGAAATTTGGGATATACCCTATTCTCGACATGCCAAATCGATTGGAAACGGTTTCAACTCGTTTTGAGCAGTTCTGGAGCCTATAGCAGATTTTTGAAACTCGAAATTCCCACAAAATTCCATCAAATTGGAGTTGTAAAGCTGAAATTTATTCTAAAAACTAATTCCAATACGCTAAAAAGTACTGTAGACGAATTTCAAGTCGTTTTGGAGCCTCCAGCGACTTTTTGAAAATTACTGGAGCCTCCAGTAGATTTTTGAAACTTGAAATTTCCCCAAAATTTCATCAAACTGAGATGGAGATTCGAAACTCATTCTGCAAACTAATTTTAGCACCCTCTGAAAAAGACTTCAGGTGGATTCAAGTCATTTTAGAGCCTCCAACGACATTTTTGAAAATTACTGGAGCCTCCAGGAGATTTTTGAAACTTTGAATTTTCACAAAATTTCATCAAATGGAGATGGAAAGCTGAAATTTACTCTACACTCCAATTTTAACACCCTCAGAAGACTACTTCAGGTTGGTTTTTAGAGCCTCCAGCGACTTTTTTGAAAATTCCTGGAGCCTCCAGTAGATTTTTGAAACATGAAATTTCCCCAAAATTTCATCAAACTGAGATGGAGAGTCGGAATTCATTCTGCAAATTAATTTTAATACGCTACGAAGTTCACTGCTGGTGGATTTCAAGTCGTTTTGGAGCCTCCAGCGACTTTTTGAAAATTACTGAAGCCTCCAGCAGATTTTTGAAACCTTAAATTTTCGCAAAATTTCATCAAATGGAGATGGAAAGCTGAAATTTACACTACGCTCCAATTTTAACACCCTCTGAAGACAACTTCTGGTGGATTCAATTCATTTTAGAGCCTCCAGCGACTTTTTTGAAAATTACTAGAGCCTCCAGTAGATTTTTGAAACATGAAATTTCCTCAAAAATTTCATCAAGCTGAGATGGAGAGTCGGAATTCATTCTGCAAACTAATTTTAATACGCTACGAAGTTGACTGCTGGCGGATTTCAAGTCGTTTTGGAGCCTCCAGCGACTTTTTAAAAGGTTCTATGGCGTTTTTTTGGAAAATTGGAAGCTTCAAAACCATTTGAAACCATCATGTAGTCTGCGAAGTAAATTTCAGCTTGCCAACTCCATTCGATAAATCAATGTTGCGGGAATTTCAAGTTTCAAAAATCCACTGAAGGCTCCAGTAATTTTCAAAAAAATCGCTGGAGCCTCTAAAATGACTTGAACCTACCTGAAGTCGTCTTCAGAGAGTGTTAAAATATGGAGTGCAGAGTAAATTTCAGGTTTCCATCTCCATTTTGATGAAATTTTGTAAAAATTTAAAGTTTCAGAAATCTGCTGGAGGCTTTGCGAATTTTCAAAAAGTCGCTGGATGCTCCAAAACGACTTGAAACTAACCTACGGTACTTCGTAGCGTATTGAAATTAGTTTTTAGAATAAATGTCAGCTTTACACTCCAATCTGATGGAATTTTGTGGGAATTTCGAGTTTCAAAAATCTGCTGGAGCCTCCAGAACTGCTCAAAACGGGTTAAAAACCATTTCCAATCGATTTGGCATGTTGAAAATAGGGTATAACCTAAATTTCAGCTTTCTTGGTCAATTTGGTAAAATTTTGATTTTTTCCCTCATTTTTGGCCTAAATTGGATTTTCAAAAATTCACCAAAAATCGAAAAACGCACTTAAGCACTTGAAATTTTGACAGGTGATAAATTTTTGCATGATCTTTCGATCTTCCTTTGTAAGGATTGAAAAATTTCGTGCAAGTTCTATGTTGAAACGCAAAATCTGCGATTTCGGCTGACCTGCCAATCAAAGTGGCCGCCATTTTGTAAGTAAGGCCAACTTTTTTTTGGGCAAGTTTGCTTTAAAATGTTCCTCAGAATGTCCCCTTTAAGAAAAAAGTTGTCTCGGATGATCGGTGGGAAGGGGGGGTTGCAATTACTCCCATTGTCATATGCCGGACTGACTAGGTAGTAGGTACGTATAAATTTCAAACTTGGAGATGAAATATTTACTCAAATTTACCGTCTATGAACATGAACTCTATCGATACCGCAAGTTGCAGAGTGAAGAATGTATGAATTTGGTTCGTACGTCGGTAATTGATTACTGTTAGATACATATAAATCAGCGTCGCCCCACCTAAACACACAAACGTTCGTATAGGCAATTAAATTATAATACGAAGTATTCGTGTAGGTCAACTCGCGAATCAGATTACCCTTTACGGAAATTCGATACTCACTTCGAAGACAAACTTATATCAAGCGACTGTAGATCAATTATTTTGAAGAGAGTTATATTGCCAGCTTCGACATGGCCCTTGATCGTCGGCCATACCAATAAATCAACGTTAGTTAATGTCTCGAACAACCCGCAACTTGTCGTTGAAATCATCTGATGAGCAAGCATTTTATCATTTCAAATTCAAAATGTTATTATTAGTTATTATCATCACGAGTACCTAACTCGAAATTTTAAAAATTCACTCACCCAAAGAACGATGCCATATAAAACCAGGAAACTTTTCATTGGGAAAATGTGATTTACCTACTCTTTGCTATGCGATGATTCAATTTGTCAAAATCTTGGGTTTCCGGTACCGGTTTCAACCTTTAAGCAATGTTTGAAGTGAAATGAAAATTATAAAATGTAACAATATTGCAAAAATATTTGCGAAATTAAATGAAATGATCACTATCATGAGCAACAACGTCGAGTTGTGCGCCGGAGAATTGGCAATGTCGAGGTAAAAATAGTTTTACAGAGTCTGGCGAATAACGACAACATACTATAATTTTATTGTCGCCAAAATATAGTGATGTAGATGAACTCGATAATATTTGAAAAATATTTCGAACGATTAATTGCTCTTGTTTTTCCGGTCGCTGTCACCGATAGGAATATTTCCCAATGAAATTTTCCGTCGCTGAAATTAAAAAAAAAAAAATATTAAAAAGCTGCTATCGAAATAAATCGACAAAAACCTGCGCTTTTTTTCAACTTAAATTCTGTCTATTCTTCGAACGAACACAGAAGGCAACGATTATACGATTAGTAAAACGCTATCAATCCTGATTCCTGGGAAAAGTGAACAATATAATTGCGCAACGTTCCAATTAATTACCGCTTGATAAATATCCACGCCCTTTTGCGGTAAATTGTGTACCTTGAAATTTCATGAATTACTCTAACAAATTACTGAAAATTTATCAGTCGGCTGATTAACGAAATTATGAATTACCGAGAATCGCATGTTCTTAATCATCACGTAAAAAGACTGACACGAATTTTACACTGTTATCACTTATCAGAGAGAAACGAGCTACATCAGTTACGCATGGTAAAATATATTTTTAATATTATAATTACAATTGACAATAATACTAGAAAAAAAAACTGGCAGAAAAAATTACATCGTAAATTTGCATATAAAATTTCACAGTATCGAGAGTATCCGAATTTGGAATACTTTTTTCAATAAGTTAGTCAATTCTTATTTTACTTTCTAAGCAACAGAGAATGACGAAAAATCACACTACAAAAGTTCAAAAATAAGTGATTTTCTCTTGCTTAAAATATACAAACGAACGATTACATCGAGAAGAATACATTACAAATATTACAAAAATAAAACGAGTACATTATAAATAGGATCGTGAAAAGTTAAACGTAAAAAATATTCAGGATTCGTAAAACTAAACTTAACACAAATAATTGAGAACACATAAAGCTTCACTTCGGTTTTCCTCTAAATTTACCACCTCCAGCTTTACCTTTCTTCGTCGAGTTTTGTTTTTTGTCATCAGCCTGCAACATAATATCGATTAAATGAAAGATAAATACTCGTTTTCGCACTGGACTGACTTTCCATTTAGTCCGACATATGACAATAGGACTAATTGCACCCCCCTCCGCCGATCCTCCGGGACAACTTTTTTCTTAAAGGGGACATCGTGAGGAACATATTGAAGCAAACTTGCCCAAAAAAAAGTTGGCCTTACTTACAAAATGGCGGCCATTTTGATTGACAGGTCAGCCGAAATCGCAGATTTTGCGTTTTAACATAGGACTGGCACGAACTTTTTCAAACTTTACAAAGGTAGATCGAAAGATCATGCAAAAATATACACCTGTTAAAATTTCAAGTGCTAAAGTGCGTTTTTCGATTTTTGGTGAATTTTTGAAAATCGAATTTAGGCCAAAAATGTGGGAAAAAATCAAAATTTTACCAAATTGACCAAGAAAGCTGAAATTTGAGATATACCCTATTTTCGACATGCCAAATCGATTGGAAACGGTTTCGACCCGTTTTGAGCAGTTCTGGAGACTCCAGCAGATTTTTGAAAATTCCTGAAGCCTCCAGCAGATTTTTGAAACTTTGAATTTTCACAAAATTTCATCAAAATGGAGATGGAAAGCTGAAATTTCCTCTGCACTCCATATTTCAACTCCCTCTGAAAACCACTTCTGGTGGATTTCAAGTCATTTTAAAGCCTCCAACGACTTTTTTGAAAATTACTGGAGCCTCCAGTAGATTTTTGAAACTTGAAATTTCCCCAAAATTTTATCAAACCAAGATGGAGAGTCGAAATTCATTCTGCAAATCAATTTTAATACGCTACGAAGTTGACTGCTGGTGAATTTGAAGTCGTTTTGGAGCCTCCAGCAACTTTTTGAAAGATTGTATGACGTTTTTTTTCTTCAGAAAATTGAAATTTCCTAAATGTAGCTGGAAGCTTCAAAACCATTTGAAACCACCATGTAGCCGGCAAAGTAAATTTCAGCTTGCCAACTCCATTAATTGATAAATTAATGTTGGGGAAATCTCAAGTTTCAAAAATCTACCGGAAGCTCCAGTAATTTTCAAAAAGTCGCTGGAGGCCGTAAAATGACTTGAACCCACCTGAAGTCGTCTTCAGAGGATAGCAGTCCACTTCGTAGCGCATTGAAATTAGTTTGCAGAATGAATTTCGACTCTCCATCTCAGTTTGATAAAATTTTGAGGAAATTTCGAGTTTCAAAAATCTACTGGAGGCTCCAAAATGACTTGGGTCCACCTGAAGTCGTCTTCAGAAGGTGTTGAAATTGGAATGTAGAGTAAATTTCATATTTCCATCTCCACTTGATGAAATTTTTTAAAAATTTTGCTGGAGACTTCAGGAATTTTCAAAAAGTCGATGGAGACTCCAAAACGACTTGAAATCCACCAGCAGTCCACTTCGTAGCGTATTGAAATTAGTTTGCAGAATGAATTTCGACTCTCCATCTCAGTTAGATAAAATTTTGGGGAAATTTCGAGTTTCAAAAATATACTGGAGGCTCCAAAATGACTTGAACTCACCTGAAGTCGGCTTCACAGGGTGTTAAAATTAGAGTGTAGAGTAAATTTCAGCTTTCCATCTCCATTTGATGAAATTTTGTGAAAATTCAAAGTTTCAAAAATCTTCTGGAGGCTCCAGTATTTACCAAAAAGTTGCTGGAGGCTCCAAAACGACATGAAATACATTTGTAGTCGATTTCAAAGATCGTTTGAATTAGTTTACAGAATGAATTTCGCCTTTCCAATCGCATTAGATGAACTTTTGTGGAAATTTCAAGTTTCAAAAATCTACTGGAGTCTCCAAAATGATTTAACCCCACCAGCAGTCGAATTAATAACGTGTTGAAGTCGGAGTGCACTTGATTTGGTGAAATTTCGTACATATTTCAAGTTTAAACAATTTACTGGAGGCTCCAGTAATTATGAAAAAATTGCTGGAGGCTCCAAAACGACTTAAAACTAACCGAAAGTACTTCGTAGCGTATTGAAATTAGTTTTTAGAATAAATTTTAGCTTTACAACTCCAATTTGATGGAATTTTGCGGGAATTTCGAGTTTCAAAAATCTGCTGGAGGCTCCAGAACTGCTCAAAACGGATTGAAACCGTTTCCAATCGATTTGGAATGTCGAAAATAGGGTATATCTCAAATTTCAGCTTTCTTGGTCAATTTGGTAAAATTTTGATTTTTCCCACATTTTTGGCCTAAATTCGATTTTCAAAAATTTACCAAAAATCGTAAAAACGCACTTTAGCACTTAAAATTTAGACAGGTGATACATTTTTGCATGATCTTTCGATCTACCCTTGTACGGTTTGAAAAATTTTGTGCAAGTCCTATGTTGGAACGCAAAATCTGCGATTTCGGCTGACCTGTCAATCAAAATGGCCGCCATTTTGTAAGTAAGGCCAACTTTTTTTTGGCAAGTTTGCTTTAAAATGTTCCTTAGGATGTCCCCTTTAAGAAAAAAGTTGTTCCGGAGGATCGGCGGGGGGGGGGGGGGGTCAATTACACCTATTGTCATATGCCGGACTAATTACGTTATTTCAAAAGTACCTTGCGTTTATTAGCATTTGGAGAAGGAGTAACAGTGAAAAACGAATCCAAACGTCCTTGTACGCTTCCAGTTCTGAGTTTATTTAATTTTTTAGCTCCGTTTCTGATTCTTTCTTCGTTAAACTGACGATCACCGCAGAGGAACTTGACCAAACCATCTTCGTCAGCTTCGGTCCATTTTAACTGCAAAACGAAACGTTAAATTAATAATACGTAATGGAGGAGTTTCCTTCTAGATCGAAATACGAAACTTACTTCTATAGTTTTAGGGTCTTTGACTTCCGGATTGATGAACAGTTCCTTGGCTTGTTCGTAATTCCAGTTTTCTGGCAACGTGAACTTCTTGCTATCGATATTCTCAATTATCTTAGAAATACTACGATACTCTCTGATGAATTCCATGGCTCTTTTAGGACCCACACCTCGTATACTATCGCAATAATCACAGCCCAGCAGCATACACAGATCTATAAACTGTATCGAACAACGATTAATATAATATGACATCGTATCGAGGATCTAAAATCACGCAGATATTGAAACCGTACTTCATCGTAAGTTAGATTCATCCCAGCTAAGACTTTACTCAGATGATACTCTTGTACTGGAACTTTTCGAGCTTCGCTGAAAGTTAAATGTCTTACTAGAACGGGAGAACCGAATGTTAAAGCATCCATATCTTCGGTCGCTGTAGCGTATACTAATCCGGCCTTGGTCATAGCTGCGCATTGAGCTTCTGCTTCGCAAGGAGCCTGCAAATGAACGGATTATTAGAAGAGATTTGTTAAATATTCGTATTTTACAGGTTGAAAATCGATGTTTACTTCGACGAATGGGATTCCCATCAATTTCAATAAATCTTTGCATTCTTCGACGTGTTTAGAGTTAACTTTGACCAAACGTTTGCTGAATTTATCGACCAAGTTGTTATCACCTGATGATGAAATCGAAACACTTTTTAATACATCGATTCAATTTCGATAATATAATAACAGTGATGTAACTCGAAATTACCAGTCTCTTCGGCAGCTTCTAAATTCTTCTGAGCTTCTTCGCGTCTTTCAGCACGTTTAGCCAATTCACCGGATTTCATTTCAGGTGGCTTACCATCGAATACGTACACCGGTTTGATTCCATTCTCGATCAAACGAATACTACGATAAAACGTGCCCATCAAATGACTGAAACAGATGACACGATTAGAAATACATCGTCGATACAGTAATTTGGATTCGGTGACAATTTCGTTCACCTGGTTGTCTCTCCGTCCACCGATGTCAGCTGCATGCCTTCGCTTCGTACAGCGATCAGGAACTGATACAAGCTCATAGTCGCATCAATGGCGATTTTACGCCCTAAACAAAGAAGAAATATCATCGATTTAATGTAATTTTAAGACAATAGAGATAATTGAGCTGGAAAGCTTACCGAAATACGATTTGATGTCACATTGTTTCACCGAAGATGCTGCTTCGTCAGCGATCAGCTTGGCTAATCCTTGAATACCCATGTCGATATCGTGAATGATTTACTGAGCAGTTACGAAAGTTGGTTGAGGTTAATTAACAAGATAGATTTAATTAAAACTTTGAAAAATTACGGCTCGAAATTGATTTTTTTGATTACAGCTTTCATTTTTTTATTTTCCTTTTTTTTTGGCGGTAAGCGGAAGGAACAGTGTCGCCAACTCAAATTTTTTTCACCAAATTGAGCAGAAAAATGTGCGAAAAATTGAAAATGATGCCAAACATTCATGAAAATCATTTTAAATTTTAAAAAAATGAAAGTTATGTTGAAATTTTGAAATATCTTTCAGAAATAAAAATTTTTATGCTCAAAAAAATGAAAATTAAAAATTTCAATTTTTGAAATCTTTACGAAAATATCTCCAAACGTCACATAATCAAACTTATTGAGCGTCATCCATCTATCCAGTTTCCACCCGGTACCATACATCCTTACTTATTTCTCTTCTGATAATTTTTCACGTGATTTGCCCGATGTGCCGCAAAAATTAGCGAATAATTATTAAAAAATCGGTAAGAATTGAATTATTTTATCATTATAGTAATTATTAAACGTACCTTGACACTTCTAAATACTCAATTTTCATTAATAACTCTCCTTTGGAGACGAAACATGTTGAATTGAGTACGTTGCACGTACGTGTTTTGCTTCTCCATGGTTATCATTTTTCCTCAGAAGTAAAGTTCTGAAAACTTGAATTATTTGAATTAGAATCCTATAGATTCCATAATCATTTAGAACATCTCAATACCAATATCAGTAATACCAGCTTCTGGTGTTCTTTTACTCCACGATTAATCTCCATCGTTGTGTTTATGTTTCAGAAATGGCTGTCAATACTGCTACGGACAGTGTCACTCTCAAAGATGTTGACCAACATAAATTTGTGCGAGCATTCTCGGCGTTTTTGAAAAAGTAAGTCACCATTTACTCCTCTTCAAATTCTCGAGTCATTTCACATTATCTAACCGTACGTTATTTTGACAGAACTGGTAAAATCGAAGTACCTGATTGGGTTGATCTAGTAAAAAGTGCAAAATTCAAAGAACTCGCACCTTACGATGAAGATTGGTTCTACACCAGATGCGCAGCTACCTTGAGACATATTTATTTCCGTGCTCCGGTCGGAGTTGGCACTGTTACTAAAATTTTCGGAGGTCAGTATCCTTTTTTTCAACGTTCTCATTCCTCATATGTACGTTGAATTGTTCGTATTTATTGAACGAAATGTGTGTTTCAGGTCGCAAACGTAACGGTACTCGTCCCAGTCATTTCTGCAGAAGTTCCGGTAGTGTTGCTAGGAAAACGCTTCAAGCTTTAGAAAATTTAAAATTAATCGAAAAAGTACCCGAAAGCAGAGGCAGAAGATTAACAGCGCAAGGCAGACGAGACGTTGATAGGATAGCTGCTCAAGTTAAACAAGCTAAGAAAAAGAAACAGTTGCAGGTTTCTTCTCTACAAGCCGGAATTAAAGTTATAGTACCAGCTGGTGCTCAATAATGTAATTTATATTCTGTTTAATAAATTTTTATGAATACGTTGCTCTTTTTTATTTCGTCAATTCGCTCGTCAAAGCAAAGATACGCTGCCTCGAGCCGATCTGAACCTTCAACAAAAGCTGGACTGTTCATCTTTAGCAATTTCATATCGCTTTGAGAGGGCGTTGGAGTCTATTTGGGCGGTTGAAAATTTATTCCTGAGTAAAATTCGACATTTTGAATCGATGAGAGCAGATAAATCAAAATTCAAAGGTGAAAATTTGAAATTTGCATTTTTTTTTAAATTTGAAAATCTCAAATCTGCAAAATTCCAAAATCGCTTGTTTTTGTAGAAAATTGCTCGAAACTTCATCTATCCTCAAAAGTTGACTTTCCGGATTGATTTCTATCGTTTTTGAGTTCATTTTCAGTCTTCAGCAAGAAAAAGTTTAACACACTCGAGTTCATAGGAACTAAAAATTGAAATTGAACGCGAAAATTTACGATTTTTGAAATGTTATGTAAAATTTGTGATTTTAACTAGGAGGTAGTAGGTAGTACATAAAAAAGTTCAATTTTCACACCATCAGCTCGGATTTGCGAATCACCTGCTCCAGTTCATTACAATTTACAAATCTTGTTCGGGAGAATTTTCAAGTTTCCGGAGAAAGGTCAGTTCAACTTTTTCAGTTTTTCCAAAAGCTCCAGATGTATCGGAAAATAGTAGAAATCGAGGGGGGGGGGCTCAACTTTAGTATGCAAAAAAGTTTTCAAATTTTTCCCTCCTCGAAATTTTATCTATTTATTTATCGTTGTCAGGTGTGCGAATGTTGGAATGTAGGAAAAATTGCATAGTTAAACTGACTGAAAGTGACTCAAAATTTAAAAAGTTGGTAAATTCTGTCATGTGAAAACTGAAAAGTAAATCTTTGAAATCCTCTTCGCCTGCTACTTACAAGGGAACCTCTTGAGGTGTCCGCCTCCGATTTGAACGGGACCGCGATTTTTGGAAAGAGCATGTTCTAAAACCCCCAAATGAAAATTTTCAGCTGCCCAAGTTCATTTTTCGATTTTTGGCGAATTTTTGAAAATCCGAAATTGACTATTTTGGTGATTTATGCTTTTTTTAAAAAAGTACGCACTTGATCAATAAAAATGTTCAAAATAAGTACTAAAACTGATATTAACCCCCCAACTCCAAATTTCGCCATTTCCAGCCATTCTGGAGGCTCCAGCGCGATTTTTCAATTTATCCAGAATTTTGAATTTGCTCCAGAAGGCGTGAATATGAAGTTGGACTGCTAAAAATCGAGTTGTTTGTTATACTCGACCTGTTTAACGATTTTATCCACATCTGAGCCGATTCTGGTGCATGCGGGCACCTCAAGAGTGGTTTTTTGACTAAGCTTTTTTTCAAAATAAAAATATTCAAAAATCAAAAATTTCCCGTTTGCGAAAATTTTTTTGAAATTTGTGCGAATAGCTGTATTTTGAACACAACAAACCCCCTGAGGCCGACTTCCACCATTTCCAGCCATTCTGGAGCCTCCAGTGCAATTTTTAAATTTCTCCAGAATTTTCGATTTGATCCAGAAGGCGTGAATATAAAGTTGGGCAGCGAAAAATCGAGTTGTATGTTATACTCGACCTGTTTAACGAATTTATGCACATTTGAGCCGAATCTGGAGGGGACCTCTTAAGAGTGGTTTTTTGACCAGCTTTTTTTCAAAATGAAAATATTCAAAAATCAAAAATTTCCCATTTTGGAGAAATTTGCGCGAATCGCTGTATTCTGTCATTAATTAACCACACAAGAGCGAATTTTGCCATTTCCAGCTTTTCAGGGGCATCCCTTAAATTTTTAGATATTTTTATCAAGTAGATATGAAAAAAGCTGGTCAAAAAACCACTCTTGAGGTGTCCCCTCCAGAATCGGCTCAAATGTGGATAAATTCGTTGAACAGGTCGAGCATAACACACCACTCGATTTTTAGCTGCCCAACTTCATATTTACGCCTTCTGGAGCAAATTGAAAATTCTGGAGAAATTAAAAAATCGCGCTGGAGCCTCCAGAATGGCTGGAAATGGCTGAACTCAGCCTCAGGGGGTTTGTTGTGTTCGAAATACTGCGATTCGCGCAAATTTCGAAAATTTCCTCGTAAACAGTAAAATTTTGATTTTTTTGGATTTCTTATTATGAAAAAAGCTGGTTAAAAAACCACTCTTGATGTGTCCCCTCCAGAATCGCCTTAAATGTGAATAATCTAGTTGAACAGGTCGAGCATAACACACAACTAGATTTTTAGCTGCCCAACTTCATATATTTTACCCCTTTTGGAGCAAATTAAAAATTCTGGAGAAATTGAAAAATCGCACTGGAGCCTCCATAATCGGCTCAAATGTAGATAAATTCGTTAAACAGGTCGAGCATAACACACAACTCGATTTTTAGCTGCCCAACTTCATGTTCACGCCTTCTGGAGCAAATTCAAAATTCCGGAGAAATTGAAAAATCGCGCTGGAGCATCCAGAAAAGCTGGAAATGGCGAAATTTGCCCTCGTGAGGTTAGTTCATGACAAAGTACTGCGATTCGCGCAAATTTCGAAAATTTTTTCGCAAACGGGAAATTTTTGATTTTTGATTATTTTATTTTGAAAAAAAGCTGGTCAAAAAACCACTCTTGAGGTGTCCGCTCCAGAATCGGCTCAAATGTGGATAAATTCGTTAAATAGGTCGAGTATAACACACAACTCGATTTTTAGCTGCCCAACTTCATATTCACGCCTTCTGGAGCAAATTGAAAATTCTGGAGAAATTGAAAAATCGCACTGGAGGCTCCAGAATGGCTGGAAATGGAGAAATTTGGATTTGGGAGGTTAATATCAGTTTTAGGGCTTATTTTGAACATTTTTATTGATCAAGTACGTACCTACTTTTAAAAAAAAACATAAATCACCAAAATAGTCAATTTTGGATTTTCAAAAATTCGCCAAAAATCGAAAAATGAACTTGGGCAGCTGAAAATTTGGGTTTCCTTCCAAAAATTACGGTCCCGTTCAAATCAGAGTGTGACACCTCAGGAGGTTTCCTTGTGGGTGAGATAAGGACTTCAGATTTGTGTTTCCTGACCCAAAAAACCTACATTTTGACGTATCACTCGATTTTTTTTTTTTTTTTTACAAAATTTGATTTCGGTAGCACCTTTCCAAGGGGCCTCAAGAGTACCGAGGACAAAAAGTACCTCAGATTCGTGTTTCTCGACCCAAAAAACCTATATATTTTAACATATCACTCGATTTTTTCCATTTTTTCAAAATTTGATTTTGATAGCACCTCCCTAAGTGGTTTGAGGGGAAAAAGGACCTCAAATTTCTATTTCTCGACCTAAAAAACCTACGTTTTGACATATCACTCGACTTTTTTTTTTCATTTTTACCAAATTTGATTTTGGTAGTAGCCCCTCCCCCCAAGGTCAAGCGTTTGTGTTTAAAAAAAATTTGCGTGTTTTTTTTTTTGTTGAAAAGATCATTTATAATATAAATGATCTTGATGAAATACATATTATGTTGATAGAGGGCAGATTGGCCCCACTGCCGTAAGGTAGTGCTTATATTACGAACCCCTTATATTGAAAATATTGGTAACGTCTGAACTACTTTAGGAAATAGGCTAAGTACAAATATATACGCGACATACTCGCTCATATAAGGCGGTACCCTTCTCTAATTAAGAAGGGTCGCGAGCCTTTGACGTTTATGGCCGAAGATAGGGATTTTGGACATAAATAACCAAAATCACATAAATTCTTCAATTTATGTAAAAGTATTTGTACTTAGCAAGTGCGCTATTGGTCCCCCCTAATTAGGGGTGGAGATTAAGACAAAAGTAGCGTCTTTATAATAACGATTTCTACTCTGAAGAAATCACTAGTGTTTCGGCAATTCGCGATAGTCGGTTCATTCGTCGATGTTGATTAAATTTACGTCATGGAAGCGCCCCAGTTGAGGGGAGTCCATGACGAAGACTTTTCAATTTACACCATTCCGCGCACGGTTAATACTACTGTGAAATCTAGATTAATCGATCATCAATCGATTAATAACGTGAGCCTTTTTGGTGTTGAGGGATTTATCCGGAAATCACCTCAATTCGCAAAGTTTAAAGTGATACCTCGTTTAGTTAAGTGTCATCAAGCATACAGTATTGGACAGGCCAAGATAAGCGATGACAAACGTGTACAGTTTGAAGTAAGTGGTGGAAACGCCAACTGAAATAATTATAGTGCATAATATTAATCTTTTCTCGTGGAGATATGGACCATGGTGTTGCCTCCACGATGACTAAACTAAAATGCTTCATTCTCGTGTATATATTATATGAATGTATTCTTCTCCTATTCTATGTCTTCTGTTGTTGACTAGGGTAAAATCTACTTGATAGATTATTGTCAATTTTGGCTGACCTGTGTCACTGTGTGACCTGGTCATAATTATGAAGAAATTCGTTAGGTCATACTGTCTCACTAAATTTATAGACTGCTTTGTATGCCAATGAATTTATGTAAAAAGTGTAAATATACGTAGTAAGTAAAACAGAATTCGTATTTATTGCGTATATTCTTTAGATGATGTATAGAGCGATCGAGCAAACTACGCCCTTCTGAGCTATCTAGGTATTCGAAAATATTCCCCGCCTATGGAATATTTCTAATCTTCCCTCCAGTAATAGTCATTCTAAACTATACCAATCCATAGTAGTAACGCTTTTTCCCACTATATCATTATTTTGGCGCCTGAACGTGGGACCTGTGTTTTAATTTACTTATAAATTAAAGATGGGTTAATAAGTCTGCACTTTGAGGTGCTCGATGTAGTGAATTAGGGACCTTATTAATATTTAATTTGACCCCCTAACTGTTCAAAAATCGATCTTTTTGACCAGTTGGAGGAGCCTGCAGTTAGGTCCCCCTACTTCTAAAACGAATCAAAATAATTCGGATTACGAGTAGATGAGTTTCTGACAGACGAGAGTCCGAAATGAACTTTCATCTGTCAGAGACAGGGCACTCTTAGATTTTTGAAACGAAAATGTTGATTCTCTACCTGGATACTATGTACCAAACTGAGATCAAATGGGTCGTGATTGTCCCCATTTTCGGTTTATAAAGTCTAAGACTCTAGGGAGACCCACATTAACAATTGACCTTAACGTAGATCTTTTGTGTGGGTCGCAATTTCATTGATTTCATGAAGGTTACTAAACTCACAGAGACCCCTTGCACTCTCATTGCGTCCTCGTTTGGTTTGTCTCCGAAGTGAGTGTAACGCCATCATGAAATCTTTGGTTAGCCTCAAAAAATGTAGGGAGATCCACTTTAAGCATCAAGAGTTGAAATTATACCTGTTGTTGTGGATCGCACTTTCATTGACTTTCGAGAAATCGGAGTCTTTGGTTAGCCTTGAAATATCTCACTATATTCACTACAGTTCGAGTATGGCAATGCTCCAGACTTATTACGAATTCTACCCTAAAATTACACTATGCTTAGACTTTTACTCATTCAGCATTTTCTCCAAACCTTATGGGGCGGAACGTACGTTGGAAGTTGAGAAATTAACCTAGCAGTTAATTTAAAAATACAGGGTGATTCGGATAAGACCTGAAAAATTAAAACCACGTATTCTACTCATAAATAGGAGTAAAAAATGTTATACACACCATAGACCAAAACCGCTTCATTTCGGAGTTATTGACCTTTAAAGGGGGCCAGCTGTTTTCTTAAAATTGGGCGTTTCGGCGTCTCTATTGAAAATTTTTGGGGGGTAGGTGGTGGAAAAAGTGAAGTGAGATCTCAGAAATGTAGAGTATCATTCTTTTCTGTTTTGGTCCATAACTTGATGTTTTGAAGTCAGAAATGTGTTTTCTTAGATGAAAAACAATCAAAACTTGAAGTTAAATTAAATTATTTCGATTTTTATTAATGATTGCGGTAGTACTTCTCATTCGACACTCATTAAACTTTAATTTCTCTTTTTTGGTCCATTGGATGCTGAGTAATCAAATTTTTCAATTTTGACAAACTCTCCAATTTGTTAGAAACTAATGTTTTTGAAGGTTTCCTGTACTCAATTATCAATTTTAAATACTTTTATGAAAAAAAAAAATGCTATTCCTCAATAAAACATAATTTATCTCAACCAATATGCTCACTTTGGCAACATCGCAAAATTTGTCACGGTAAATTACGATTTTGTTTCCTAAAAACAATAGAAATTGCTGGTTGGTAAACGATTGCACTTCAAATCAAAGTAGGAAATCGTAACTAAGGAACACTTTTTGATAACACTCTGATTTGAGCTATGTAACAATGCGTAACACATAAGGGAAATGTAAATGCGGTGTTGCCATATTTTACACAACTTTAATTGCAAATATCTCATTAAGGGTTGGTTTTTCAAAATTTTTGCAAAGGAAATTTTTTCTCAATTCGACGAGTAGAATATGTGGTTTTAATTTTTCAGGTCTTATCCGAATCACCCTGTATATAGATTTAGATTTTTTACCTCGTCCTTGATATTGTCACTCAACCCTAACAGGTTCAAACAAGGTCGGATTGAGAACATAAAATTGATTTCGATATTAGAAAAGTTTAAGCATACTTTAATTTTATTTCATATCTCGTCCTTGATACTATTTTTTACAACTAAAATTCCATGAATTTGTGTCGGACTGAGAATAAGAACTAACCAATAGCTATACTATTAGTTGTACCCTAGGTTAATTTATTTTTAGACAAAATTAATTCCCATCAAAATTGACCAATTTGTCACGAAGTATTTTTGAACCAAATAGTACCAAAAATTCAGTAGGTAACTAGGTCAGTAGGATATTGAACTCGCATCGTGTCCTTTACAAGACGAGGGTGACGACGATGCCGCGTTTCAATGTAATCAGCAGACTAGGGATACGTGACATTTTTAATGTACCATAGCACCATTAAAAGAAACACCTCTCTTTCAGCAAAGAGGGTGTCTACACGTAATTATTTAGTCTTTAAATAATTTACCGCATGGATTTAATAACTCGGAACTCCAATGTTCAATGGTTATTGAAACCCACAAAGAATGTATGTTGTATTTTTTCGATAACATAAGTGAGAATTTTCCTATGCATGAAGCTAAGATTTTCACTTAGACAAAAAATACAATACACTTTCTTACCTCGTTTTTGATACTGCCTTGGACGACCTATAAACAAAAGGTCAACACAGCCAAACCAGTGTCGAAAATATGACATGCGTAAGGTTAACAACTTAGCGTATATATTTTTCCTCAGTTTCGGAGCTATCTTTTTAGACCAATCAGCACCGAACTGATTAACTTGAATTAATTAAATTTACATATGGCTAATATAGATTTTTATACCTCGTTTTCACGAAATAATTACATAGTCAATACCAGGTAGATTTACGCTTTTCAAGGAAAATATTTAAAATCCTACTCAGCCTGCTACTTGCTCACATTTTTAAACTATTTGTTGGAAGGAAATACTCGTAAATAGGACAACATTGTAAATTAGGGTGAGATGCATTTTTGTCTAAATAACATGATTTTTTTTTTCCGGTGCAATCTTTACACACACCGCTAGTTTTCGTCCTTGAAGTTCCCTTGAAATTCTTTAAAAAAGGGGGAAGAAGTCTGTCACCTAGACTTGGCGCATAGGGGCGTAGTTTGCTCTCCGAAAGAGCGTAGTTATAGTCGAATAGATATTGTAATTTCAAGAGTAGGGATGCAGGAAGTTTTTGGAAGTGGAAAATAGTACTTAGAGTTTACGTTTACCTCCACCAACCCCGCCACCACCGGCGGTATTTTTCAAAGGAAACCTCCGACAAATAAGTTAAAATAGGGATACTTAGCTACTATGTATTTACGTATATTTGTACAACAAGTGTCACCCCTTTTACTCGGAGGCGCGAAGCCAAGGTCATAAATCTCAAGATTTTTTAATAGCCCAAGGCGACGATTTGAAAAAAAGGGGGAAATCCTTTGAACATTAGCACCTCCCACCAACAGGTCAATGCTAATACAACTATTGTACACTTGTCACAAAAATTATTCTGTTTTCGACTCGCGTGGGTTACAGTACTATTTCGTTTTGCACTTCGCGCTTTATGAATACTCCTCCAGCTTTAAGCACTCGTAGCAGAGTAAGTAAAGAAAAACCTTTGATTTCTTTGGACTTTTGCAACAGTAGCCGAAAGCCCGCTCGTGTAATGAATCCGGATTTGAATATGAACGAAGAGAATCATAATTCAAATAATTTTAGTGATCAGCCACAGGAATACACCACGGTGTGTATAAATATGGATGATAGTAACTCAGATACACTTTCCGATGAAGGTGTTGGTACTCAGGATACGTCGTACCCCATTGACCCCGATTCAATTAGGGACTCGACTGACGATGAGGTTTATAAAATTTTCAAAAAGACTTGGGATTGGAATAAGAAAATGCAATCAAAATTAAAATCAAAAATCGATGTTACAACTCAGGAAAATAAGAAAGCGAAAAATTATGCTAAAGAAGCAAAAAAGGTTGCCATCTATTTAAATGACAAATTGCAGGACATTTCGATTCAACAATCTAAACTTGTCGAATCAACCACTGAATGGTTGAAAGAACTAGGCGAAAAATTAGAGGAAACTTCTTTGAATGTATCGGAAGCAAAAATTGACTCTGCTAGCAATTCGTCTGCCATTCAAAAACTTTTGGAAAAAATGTTACAACTGAACAACGAATCACAAGATAGGAATAACACCTCTGGCCAGCTACAAAACGATCTAAATTTCATGAAGGACGTAATTCGTAGATTACCAGTCAAAACTAGGAAGGTTAAAACCAACCCAATTGATCCAGGTTCAGTGAGAAACGCAGGTGTCTATTTTTCGGACGAATTAAAATATTTCCCCCACGAATTTTTGGACGATTTCGACAAATATTTTAACAACGCGAATGCTGACGAAAGCCACAAGGTATTTGCTTTCAAAAAGGTCATTCTTACAAAAGATTCTCCCCAATTTTTGGAAACAGTTCGTAATATCCATCGCTACGACGAATTAAAAAAGAAATTTTTAAATTACTACTGGGACAGACATGCTCAAAACAAAGCGATGAAATTTTGTCAATACAAATTCATATCCGCGAACGACGTCAAGGACATGGCTAATAACATGATTCGATGGGCGCGATCCCTTTCTCACCATCGCCATGGTGATGCCGAGGACCTCATCGAAATGTTAATCAATAAAACTCCAGAACAATATCACAATAGGCTCATAGAAGAAGGGCAAACTTTGGAACACTTTATTGATAAATTATCCAGGCTCACTGACATCCAACGCGATACCGTGAATGAAGTCCCAATAACTTTCTCTTGAGCTCGTAGATACGAAAATTACCCAACTTTTTCGCAACCTCCCCCAAAACAAATAGAATCATCGTATCCGCCACAGGAAACATTACAAAATTTATGGGACATGCTATCCCAGAAAGCCAAGAAACCCAATAATAATTATCGAAACAATCGTCCAGGTACTTCTGAGGAAGCCACAATTTCGGCTGATAAACCCATTGCAACTTATTCTAAAAATAAACCAGAAAATCCAAAATCTAATCAGGCTTCCACTCAGACTCCACCTCAACAAAAACCAAATTCGAAACCTTTTAATGTTGATAAATACGGAAATTTAATCGCGAATAAACCAAGACCGCCGCGTACACCACCTGCCGACGTCAAAACGGTAGAATTTGATGAAAAAACTGACAAATATGTTCTCGTCGACACCCCCTCAGAAGACTTAGAGGAAACTATATCGGTATGTAATCTCCTCAATCAGATGTTTGAGGATCAACCCGAACTACTAGACCTTCAAACCATAACTCTGAAAGTAGGTTCGATAACCTCCGCTATGTCTCCTGAAGAGAGTGAAGAAGAAATTGAAAGCTTGAGTTCGGGAAACGCATATCACTAGGTAGCCCGGGGGCATCGCCTAGTGTTAAGAAAGCCCCATTCAAGGATATTTTAAGCGATTACATATGGGTTGGGGACAGTCTCTCACATTACATGGCTCGAGGAGAGGTGATCCTATCAAGTCAACTACCCAATTATTTACGCGACCAACTTCCTCTTGAAACTTTATTTAATCGATTATCAAAAACTGAATTTCCACCGTATTCAAATTACATACTCTCGGCAGGACAATTAGAATTTAACTTCTCTCGCAAACCTTACCGAGTAATTGAACGACAATTACAAAACATCGTTGACTTGTTACTAAATAGGAAAGCAGAAAGCATAATTCTTTTATTTCCTTTGGTAAAACCGCGCAATATAGACGAGCCTGATGTGAAACTATATAGGTATATAAATTTCAAAAACATGTACGCTTGCATAGCGGCCCACTCAAAAGTACTTTTTTGGAAAAACCCAGCCCTACGATTTTTACAAACGGAAGTAAATTGTGACGAAGGTAGATTTTTTACACGACCCAAGACAGGAAATCGCAAAGAACTTCTACCGATCGAACAAAAATTTCATTATGTACCCGCAATTAAACGATACTTCCCATCAATTCTTGAATATCGCGATGTTCGAAACTCTCTTATTATGGAATTAATACGCCAGAGAAATTTTGAGGCATGGATTGAACACGTAGATTCAATGGAACAAGAGCAAAATTATACTAATACTCAAGGCGAGATGTGGGGAAGAGCAACTATGCCGGTTCATAATATAACAACAATCACAAATTCCGAAAAATCCAAACCAGGCAAAATCATTAGGGCTGCATTCAGAGAATTACAAAACGACCCTCAAGTGATTCCAAACCAAAATTTAGGCGAAATATTCGCATCCAAAATTAACGAAAACCGATTAAAAATTAGAAATGCTAAAAAACGTAAAAATAAAAATCCCCTGGTAAATTACATAAAACATGAACTTACATCAATCGACGCAATCGACAATGCGATACCCTGTAGAGAACCTGAGCCCAAAATCTCACGTCAAATAGTCACACAACGCACTGACGACCCCGCATGTGTCGTACCTGTCTTCATAGGTCAGAGAAAAGTAGCACTGCAATTAGACACCGGAGCACTTCCCAATGTTCTCACAAAAACAGTACTGAAAACATTCCTAAAAGAAGCGCCCCGAAGTGTGAAGTTTATTAGGTTGAAAAAGAAAGTCCAACTCAAACTTGCAGACAATTCAATAATTGTAGCAGCTACACACCTCGCCCAGATAGAAATGACATTAGGACCCTTAATAATTAGCGCCCCCTTCTACATTATGGACGCCCCTGGTCAAACATTTTTAATGGGTAGAGTCTCAATGGAACACCTACGTATGACGATAAGTATCCACAGGCGTGAGCTAATATGCGAGCCAGAACATCTTGACGAATTCGTAATCCCTTTTATGCCCACAATTGAGTTCCAAAGTGCCCTCACCGTATACTCTATGACATTCGAGGAGCAAGATGAATACCTCAGAATGTACGATTACATGGCAGGGGCAAGTTTCACCGAAGTGGAGAAAGAGATTATTGAGGATAAAGCGACAGCTATAAAAACTTTCCGTGAAAATTTACGTAAAGATTTAAAGGCAGCCGTTGAAAATGGCTCAATCACAGAGGAACAATCGACTGAAGGATTTAAGAGGTTGGAAAAATTTTACGATATTTTTGATCTAAACCCCGGAATATACTCAGGTGAACAAGTAAAATTCAACTTCAAAGAGGGTGATGAACATCTCAAACCCTGGAGAGGAGAAAAATTTCGACCCAATAAAAAACTACTCCCAGCATTACGTCGCGCAATCGCGAAAATGCTCGAACTCGAAATCATTCAATATTCACATTCACCCTACATTAACACCCTAGCTCCTGTAGTGAAGAAAAACGGGGACATTCGTATCTGCCTCGATGCAGACGAATTAAATAAGTTCTTAATTAATGTACTTACTGAGCCGAATACTATAGCCAGCATGATCTATGATAATGCTGGAGACCGACTATTTTGTACATTAGACTTCACTGCCGGATTTTGGCAATTAGTACTACACCCAGATTCGCAAAAATTCGTAGCTTTCCAATCTGAAGGGCAAGTTTACGAATTTATAAGACTCCCTTATGGTCTAAAAATCTCGTCTGGCGAATTCGTTCTCATGATAAATCAGGTCATCGATAACGAAGATGGAATCACGAAATACGTAGACGACATAAAAATATCGGGAAAAAATTTCGAAGAAACCATAGCTAGATTAGAAAAAGTTTTCCAAAAAATTCGCGAACATGGCCTAACACTAAACCCAACCAAAACCCAATTTTTTCGTAATTGCGCAGACCACCTAGGATTCGTAATTTCTGATCAAGGGGTGGGAAAACAAAACGAAAAAATTAAGAAGTTGGATGAATTCGAGAAAAAACATACCAAAAGAGGTAAATTTTCTCTCTCAAAGAAAAACGATATTCTAGCCCTAGTAGGGAACACAGGACTCTATAGGGACTTTATCCCCGAATACTCGCAAATTGTTAACCCCATTTACGAACTTACCAAGGGAGATGTACCCGTAGAATGGACTGAAGTCCAACAAAAAGCTTTCGAAAAACTAAAAGCTGAATTTCGTAAGGACTTTAAGCTCCAACAAGCTCCAAAAGAAGGGGACCTCTTCCTTGATACCAAAATTACAAACGACGCAATGAATGGAGTTCTTTTTTACATGCATGAAACCGAAAAACGAATCATCTTATTCGTCTCAATCGCGTTTAAAGATCATCAGAAAAACTTTACGCTTTTTGACCGCGAAATTATGTGCTTAGTAAAGTGCATTCAAAAATTACAAATTTGGTTACACGGTCGACGAATACATGTAAGATCGAACCTCCTACCCATTGTAAACCGTTTTCGCGAAATTGCTCAAACACATAGGAAGGCAGCTCACTGGATCACTATCTCAAATTGTTACGATTTAGTTTACGACATAACTACCTCTAATAAGAAGCTTTACGACATAAAAGCCCCAGACTTAGAGATAAATAGTGTCCAGATTGTGGATTCTCCCGAAGAAGAAAACTACCTAACTGATATCGAGACAGAAAAATTTGAGACAGGTATCGAACCTTTTGAGCTAAAATTCTTAAGCGAAAACATTTCGGAACTTAATCAAAGGCTACAAAACATCGCCTTTCATCAAAAATATGATCCCTTCTGTAAAAAGATCATAGAAATTCTTGAAGAAAGAGTCCCTCCTAACAACAAAAAACAAAGAGACATTCAAAAAACAAAAATGTCACGATTTGAAATTTTTAGGAACCCCGAAGGAGAAAAAATTCTTTTACGAAAAATCGAACAGGGATCCAAAGTTCCATGCCTCCCCGATGACCTATTTTTCGACACAGCCGATTATTTACATTGCGCTTACGGCCACGTAGGAGCCAACAAACTCGACGTAATTTTCAGGAGAATATATTACCACAATAATTCCCTGACATATATACGCGAAGTTTGTAATATCTGTATCGTGTGCAAAGTAAACAAAAATTACGCAAAACACAAGATAATCGAATATGCCCAAATCGAAGCCTATGCTCTCGGGGATGTATTATCCGTCGACATATTTGGCCCTTTGCCAGTGAATCAATACGAGCCCAAATACCTGTTAGTAGCGAAAGACGTTTTTACAAACCGTACTTGGATTAGGACCCTGTATAATACCAAAAAAGAGTCAGTCTGTCAAAGGATGGATTCAATCATTAAAAACATCAAAGACCAGAAAGTTCGAGTTACGAAAGTCATTACCGATAACGGATGCCAGTTTATCTCGAACGCCTGGTACGACTTACTTGAATCCCATAGAATTCAGGTGGCACACACAAGTGCCTACAACCCTCAATCGTCCTCCGTCGAAAGAACTATGAGAAGTATAGGTGATAAAATTCGCGTCAAAACCAACGCGAATTATGACCCTCAACGCTCCCACATAGGGTGGTACGACGTCATTGAGGAAATTGAGCTTGAACTCAACAATACCCCAACCTCGTTCGGATTTAAACCAAATGAAGCATGGGGCATTCTGGATACGATCACATCCCAAATTCCACACGAAAAATTAAAATTCAATTTCCCTCGCGAACTTGAAAAACTCAGTGACAAATTGGCAAAACAGGAAATCCCATCTATTACAGTCGCGCAATGCCTAAGTCAAACACTAGACCCCAACGTAGACTTGATAATAGATAGGGACGGTTATGCTAGAGTCACTGCTGACGGCGCGTGCTCAAAAAACGGCGACCCCAATGCAATCGCAGGAATAGGGATTTGCTTCGCACCAGAATCCTTATTGAATATTTCCGAGCGCATCACCCACCCCGATTATCCGACATCTAATAACCTGGCAGAACTACTCGCAATCAAAACAGCACTCGAAATTTTGAAAGATAACGAGATTAAAAAAGTTAAGTTATTGAGCGATTCGAATTACGCAATTAAGGCACTCAACAATACTATTTCTTCTTGGCAAACAAATAATTGGAAAAATTCGAGAAACAAACCTGCTCATCACGAACAGTTGTTTAAGGAAATTCTCGAATTGAAAAAAGAATTCGACGCGTTAGAATTTATTCATGTATTTGCTCGCAAACACGAATACACTAACATAATAGCCGACTCTTTAGCCAAAAAAGCTGTCTATACCATGGAGGAACAAAGGCAGAGAATCTTTGATATGACTCAACGCCAAATTGTTGAGACCTTCATTCGTGAAAAACGCAAACTTAAGAAAATCGAAGAGGAAACCTCTTTCAATAAAAAACATCTCGATCCGACATTTTTCGAACCAGGCGATTGGGTCCTTATGACCAACCATAAATTATCGTCTCGCGAAAAAGGGACTTCTGGGAAACTATATCAAAAGAAAATAGGACCCTTTGTAGTTATTCAGAGAAACGGACAAAATTGCTACTTATTAGCACCAACCGATGATACCACAGACGAACGTGTGGCAAATATTCGCCAATTAACCTTATTCATCACTAAAGAAAATTTGGAAAAATTAAAAGACGAAATTTGCTTACAATCCCACATCGACTCTCGGACATTAGAACAAAAAATTAAAGACTTCCTCACAGACTATCGTAATAATATTGAAAACGACTCTGAAGAAGAGGAAAATGATTCAAATTCTGATGACGAGGATATTGAGAGTGAGATCATCGTTAGTAACAAAGACTTCAGTCGAGCGTCACAAGCTGTTATGAAAGAGGTCACAAAAGCAGCACGAGAATATCGCGCAAAAGCTCAGTTAGAACGAGAAAACCGCGCAAAAGCTCGAGCCGAACGTGCAGCACAAAATGAACTAGATTCTCGATTCCAAGATGGTGCTACCCTCGCAAATCCACCTCCCTCCTCTTCTGGGGCAGTTGTAGCCGAAGACTCACAGCCAAAAAGGAATAGGGGAAGGCCAAGGAAAAACCCTTTAACCGACTCGCAGGAAACCATCTATAGCCAATCATCCCAAACTGACGATGACGATCAACCCTCTCAAGGGGCACCTGAGACCTCAACCCCAAAATCCAAAAAACGGGGAAGACCCAAAAAGGATAGGGAAAACGACTCTCAAAATAGCCCCCCAGATAAGGAAAATGACCCTCAAACCAGCTCTCCAGATAACTCTCAAATTGACCTAACGTTGCCAGATTCTCAACAGACTCCTGACAACAATAATAACAACCAAGAGATAACAATAGAATCCCAAGAGCCCACGCTAACGTCAAACCCAATAGTAATCCTCAAAAGAATTAGGAAATCGCAGAATTCTCTACCTGATTCAGGATTCATAGAGACACAGCAACCTGCGACACAATCCCAAAATGACTCTCAGGTAAGGAATCAAAACTCTCCACCTGACTCAGGACTAGTAGAAACGCAGCAGCCTGCATCTCAATCCCAAAACGACTCCCAGGAAGAAATTTACAATTCTCGATATCCCCCCCTACCTATCATCCGAATTTCCGATCGCGTAAGAGCCAGATTAGGACGACCTCAACCTGAATCTTATTGGAAAAAACAATTTGTAACCAATTCAGTCGAAGTCGTAGTCGATCCCAATAAAAACAACAAAAGATGGGACCACCCAAGTAATTAAGGAACTCATCTTTTTGCCTTATGGGGCAAAAATACGCTCAATCCAAAATCCGAGTATTCATTACGCGACGCGAAGAAAAAATTAAAAACCCACAAAAATAGAAAAAGTATTTGTAATCAGGTAAAGGACGTATTTTTCAAACACACGTGTTGAAAGAATGCACATTTATAGTCAACCAGTCTGTCGACCCTACACAATATGACCACTGTGTTAGTAAACCAAATGCCGAAAACGGCCTTGACTCTCGTCAAAACATTGCCTTTTCGTCGCGCAGGTTCACTAAATAGGAGGAAGCGTGCATTCGTCTAATTCACACAGAATTACAGAAAAGAGAATAGATAAATGCACACTCCATATACCTATTGTCAACAGATAAACATTCATATCTATATGTATTTTATTCTTTGACCTAAAGTCAAGAACATTGAATAAGGAGGTATACTCACCTAATGCCAATCTGACAATTGTCCCACAATTACTGAAAAGCAGGCAAGTATACGTAATTATTCATACATAGAGATGAATGTTCAAGGACCAAAAATAGACGCGAAAAATGCGTACAACTTGTACATAAAAACCAAAACTCGTCTATAAAAATTATAATCCACAAGATGCCTAGTGCACCTAAACAACTAATATAAATTTGCATTCTTCAAATGCAAATAAATTGCACAATCGGATCATTATACTACTATAACCGAGATTCTGAAAAGCAATGCATTGAGTAATCCTTTCGGCCCGATGTCAATTGCCCCAACAGCAAGATACGACCAAAAATATTTATACTCAATGCATTAGAATAAAATCGCTCATACAAAAATTATAATCCACATGATGCCTTATGCACCTACATGAACATATTGAATTTGCATTCTTCAAATGCAAATATTAAAATTACATAAATCATTGATTCAAAAATACAACGATTTCTTTCATAAAAAATGACCTAAAAAACTCAAGACCATATAGACGAGAATGGCAACAATAGTTTTAAGTTATTATAATTTATTGGTAGATAGCTTTATTATTAATTTTAGATAAAATACGAATTCCATACTAATACTATCATTCCAGAACAAGCATAGAGAAAATCGTCTAACTACGATGTACAGCGCTACTGTAAAACGACAGTTCAACACTCGTATCAATCACTGTCAAGTCGAAGTGAGAAAACCACCCTAGTTAACGTGTTTACGACCGCGGACAGTGACACGCTCGTAAAAAGTAAACTACTTAATGACCTGATGCCCACCGCGTAAAACCAGTAGCAAGGGTGTGCAATACATACAAACAGCATGCGCATAAGCCACACATTGTAGGCGACGAACCGATTCTCTGCCTTTTTTCTACTAATCCGATCCACGAATAAATTATTAAAAGAACTAAAAACAATAGCTAAAATATCAGACACATAGAAGACTCTCCTTCCGAGATCTTCATCCCTTTGCGATGACTTTTATGGCAACTAATTTTTCACAAATTACAAACCACCAAAAAATCACGTTCTCACACTCCCAAAATTTTATTACCTAAGGGCGTAACTTCTTATCTTCTATTTCATACCCATATCTTTCGCTCTCGGTCATTATTTTGAAAACAAACCCTTCGATTCTCGACTTTTTACGCATAAACATCGCGAGAAAATTAAAACGCACTAAAATTCATGTAAAAAGGAGTAGGGACACTATTTCAAAAGACAAAATAGTCAAAAAATCACGTCCAAAGTACATAGCAAAAAGAACAGACCACCATATATGTAGTGAAGCCAGTGCCAGGAGGACATACTTCTACCTTTGGTGAGATCGACACTTTTTCTACTTACTTATATTTTGCTTTTCACATCTTGCATTGTCTCGTATATGTACTTGCAGCACACCCCTAGTGGCATACTGCAATATTCAGGATTGCTTGATTTTTCGCTAATTTTTTTTATCGTTTCCCCACTTTTCGTGAATTTTACTTATCTCATTATGAACCACTGCGAACTCATATGCGACAAATGCAGTCGTCCATTAACCCACTGTGGACCCGACGTAGTCACAGGTAGGGATAGAATTTCGATCACTAAGTGCCTACACCTTTTTCACTACAGTTGCATCTACAACTTTTACATCCAGAGTATGGAAACCAATGCTCATAACATGAAAATTTTTACGTGTATGCGTCGAGGTTGTCGAGAAAAATTATGTGGGACTGACTTTTCGGTAGTGAAACATTCTTCAAAAATCGTGCATTACATGCACAACGATACGCGAATTCGTGATTTAAACAACCAACTCACGATGCAACGCGATCTGTACACTCGCCTACAGGCCACAGTGTCAGACATTTCGGGTGAAAATTCTACTTTGAGAACTCAATATGAGGACATTCAAAGAGAATACGCAAATTTACAGGCTCGATACAACATGCTGATAGATGAACAAACCAGCAATCTGTATGCTAATATTAGGGCCAGGAACACCCCGATAGGTTCTTTTACGCCACCGCATTATAGACCGCAATCTCCAATATACAGTCCGACATCGATGTCATATGCCTCTATTCCGACCAATATCACAACTCCAATTCCTAATATGAATATTCCTCCACCGTCAGTAATTTCAACCCCATTAAATGCTCCACCTCCGACTCCTACCGATCAACCAATTTTCCTATGCACGCAAAATCTCGTTCAAATTCCGACTACAAATTATCGATCAATTCTTCCGAAGCCGTCGACTAGTACCCTCATTGTGACACCGGTTAATTCTCGTGCCTCAACGCCTCGTCCACATGGATCCTCGACTGAAAGTAGCGGTCAAAAACGGCCAATCAGCTCCGACCCATTCGATGACGACATTAGGAAATATGAATCCCGATTCGACAACCAATTAGCCGGCGATGAAAAATCAAAGGAGTATGGTCAGATAGGTACTCACATTTCCAAAAAGGCACGAATTCCACCACCAAAACAAAAACGAGGTACTGCGGCTGAGAAAGGAAATAATCACAGTAAATACCGTAAACGCTTTGGAACCGATTCCAATGAACTCATTCCTTTCTATCCCATAAACTCGTTCCCAAAAGGCTTCACAGCGGCGGCATACGAGGTGTATGAAGATAGATACGTTGTGGTACTGTTCACCTATAACATCTTCATGATAGGGGACGGACACGTATATGGCATTATAAAAAATCTCTCGTTAGGTAGGCCTTACACCCACCAAGTAAGCACCGAATTCTACCGACAGGATCTATTACTCGACGACCTCGTAAAATTCATTTCAAGTTTCAAAGAAATCTCTGCTCGAATCATGCTATTGATAGGGACGTATGATATACAGTGCGGCACACCATAAGATAAATTTTTCGAAAATATGCAAAAAGTATGCATTCTGCTTAATACAAGGGCCGTAAAAGAATTAATTATATTGCCTTTGATCTTACATCCCAAAGCAAATTTAACTAATTCTACTCAAATTTCAGACGCTCTCTACTATGATTGGTCACGCATATTAGATGTGAAAATAACTCGAATTCCAGGTATTTTCGCAATGATAAGCCAACACTTGCCCAACTGGAACAGCGCCGGTCCATACTACCCAATAACGATGTATGACGAGACCATAGACGCTATTCGCCGACAATTCATACCAGAGACCAACAAGAAGAGAGACATCCTGCCACTACCACCTACCATACCTGCAGCCGGAAATGATCAAACCTCAGCTGATCAACTAGAAGCTACACAGGAATCAGCCATAGACCTATCTACTGACGAAACCATGCAACCATCTCCACAGCCAGGAACTTCGTCAAGTTCGAACATATTAATCAATACCAATAATCCTAACTCAAATGTATCTTTGATGGAAGTCGACAATAATCCGACCCCATCCACTTCTAAAGATTTTGATTTAGTAAATTTAGCTACGAAACAACCCGTTACAATGACAGAAGCACTCCAAGCCAGCGACTCCGGCGAGCCACTTAGATGCACGATTCGGCGAACGGCCAACGACACGTTTGAAATTACCAACTCGAGACCTGTGGCCAGTCACCGAATGACAAATGGCACTGAAATACCTCGTAGCGCTGAGGAGATGCCTCAACCATTCGTACGCCTTCAAAATCTACAGTCTTGGGCTGAGGAATCGGAACAGGACCCAGAGGTCCGCCGAGCAGCAGGAATAATCCAAAGTTTTAATTCAGGACCCAACAGATACATACGCGCACTGCAAACCCCTGAACCAAACCCGGAAGAATAAGTAAAACTGTATCGAATTCGTAAATTTCACTTTTAAGCTTTAGCACTAAACACTAACAATAAGCTTAGCATTAATAATTCGACCCACGCGGAGTGTCAGTCAAATTTTATAAATATAAATTCTCTAATATTTTACATTTGTTCAACAGTTTGAGAAACACATCGTAGTTGCCAAAATAGAGATGATACGTAAATATTTAATCGATATAACAACATCATATCCACTCACAAGGAGATACCCCAACTACATAACTGATGGACAAATCAATATTCGTAAAAATTTAAAAATATATTTAAATTTTATTCCTTTAAGTATGTACATAGCATCTAGGTTAGGACTCAGGAGTAGACATATTTTACCACCCTTCATACTGTACGCAACAATTTTTTCGATCCAATGAGAGAATTAAAGAACCCAGGGTGACATAAATTTTTTTTTATATAAAAGATCCAATCACTTTCGACAATCTTCTTCATTTTTCAAGTCACACCTGGTTAAAAAATGGCGCGTTAATTAGATAAAAATACGTATGACAAATGAAAATTCAAAAAATATGACTCAAAAATTAAGGAAAAAACCGGAATTTGGGAAAAATAGTCAGTCATACGTAAATAAAAACTTAAAAAATGTAGGTCAAATTTCTACAATAGGTCAATAAATCGACAACGAACCAACATCGTCAGTAAATATGTAAAATAGCTCAAGATCTAACTAAAAAACTCGAATAAGTTAAGAAATGGAGTGAGCAACTTTTATGTATTTTAATCAACAAACCATAAACAAAAGACTCTTTTTCGAATTGACTCCTTTTCTAATAGTTATTTGGCTACCTACTAACCCCACTATTTTTCAAATTTTGACTAATTAAAAAATAGCAAGATATTCAATATCATCCATGATACAAAAATAATTCTTTTTTGACCCCATTCAAAATCAAGCCTGATAAGCAAAAAATAAACCCCCAAAAATCGTTACCACCTTCCGAAAAACTTCCTCTTTTTGAAAATTTCTGCGATATAATTAGCATGTCAGCCGTATGTAGTCTTTCATCAAGTAGTAGTTAGAGCTCCTCAGTCTTTTGACGTCTTTTTATTCTCCTACAATAGTTTCAATGACTCTACACGCCACCGCGTGTGAGTGCTTGTCAAATGGACCATTGGAACTTTATCAGGGCCACAAATTATTCGAATCGAATAGTACCCAAGACTGACTCTAATATACTCTTGTTGACGATGCATATGGAGGATGTGTGTAATTATGATTGCAATCAAAATAGTCCCGCCTCCGTACCATCTTTGAAAGTTTGTTCCCTCAGAAATAAGCTGCAACAGCGCAGTGCAAAATGGAGGGGCAGTGGCATGCATACAGGACTGGAGGGGGGATGGCAGGGTCTGTACGGCGTGGGATCAATCTCCTCTATGCTTTTTTCATGATCCGTGATCCACTTCGATGATCTGCTCTCCTCTGAGTGAACTCACGAAGGGGCATTTGATAGAGGGCAGATTGGCCCCACTGCCGTAAGGTAGTGCTTATATTACGAACCCCTTATATTGAAAATATTGGTAACGTCTGAACTACTTTAGGAAATAGGCTAAGTACAAATATATACGCGACATACTCGCGCATATAAGGCGGTACCCTTCTCTAATTAAGAAGGGTCGCGAGCCTTTGACGTTTATGGCCGAAGATAGGGATTTTGGACATAAATAACCAAAATCACATAAATTCTTCAATTTATGTAAAAGTATTTGTACTTAGCAAGTGCGCTATTGGTCCCCCCTAATTAGGGGTGGAGATTAAGACAAAAGTAGCGTCTTTATAATAACGATTTCTACTCTGAAGAAATCACTAGTGTTTCGGCAATTCGCGATAGTCGGTTCATTCGTCGATGTTGATTAAATTTACGTCATGGAAGCGCCCCAGTTGAGGGGAGTCCATGACGAAGACTTTTCGATTTACACCATTCCGCGCATGGTTAATACTACTGTGAAATCTAGATTAATCGATCATCAATCGATTAATAACGTGAGCCTTTTTGGTGTTGAGGGATTTATCCGGAAATCACCTCAATTCGCAAAGTTTAAAGTGATACCTCGTTTAGTTAAGTGTCATCAAGCCTACAGTATTGGACAGGCCAAGATAAGCGATGACAAACGTGTACAGTTTGAAGTAAGTGGTGGAAACGCCAACTGAAATAATTATAGTGCATAATATTAATCTTTTCTCGTGGAGATATGGACCATGGTGTTGCCTCCACGATGACTAAACTAAAATGCTTCATTCTCGTGTATATATTATATGAATGTATTCTTCTCCTATTCTATGTCTTCTGTTGTTGACTAGGGTAAACTCTACTTGATAGATTATTGTCAATTTTGGCTGACCTGTGTCACTGTGTGACCTGGTCATAATTATGAAGAAATTCGTTAGGTCATACTGTCTCACTAAATTTATAGACTGCTTTGTATGCCAATGAATTTATGTAAAAAGTGTAAATATACGTAGTAAGTAAAACAGAATTCGTATTTATTGCGTATATTCTTTAGATGATGTATAGAGCGATCGAGCAAACTACGCCCTTCTGAGCTATCTAGGTATTCGAAAATATTCCCCGCCTATGGAATATTTCTAATCTTCCCTCCAGTAATAGTCATTCTAAACTATACCAATCCATAGTAGTAACGCTTTTTCCCACTATATCAATGTATTTCATCAAATTATGGGAATCATGTTAAAAATAGCTAAACTTAACTGCTGAATTAATTTCCCCGATTTTTTTCATTTTTTTTAAATTCACGTTTTTTGACATAAATGATAAAAGTTGATTTTCCCGGCGAATGGTGTGTAAGGTGGCATTATGGCCTCACTGTCCTCTCAGTGCATCTTGTAACGATTCTTAAGTTGGGGAAGATCCTATAGGCTATAAGACTTGGTAAATCCATCCTTTAGGTCTTGACAACTTAGGGATCGTTTGATTTATTAAGGTAAAGTGTAGGTACTTGCGAATTCGAATATTATCAAATACCAGCTGGGTGGTCCGGATAATATTCCATCACACCAGGGGGGTCCGCGCCAATATTATTTATGTGGGCGGAGAATTTGCAAATTACATCTATTTTATGATTGGTTAACATATTTCCCCCATCTTTTGGTAAAAGTAGTGCGAGCCTATCAGCTTTCGAGATCGATTTAGGAACTTTTAGGTGCTTTAGGTATAACTTTAGCTAGGTTCGATCTCGAAATCACTTCTTGTTCGTTCGCGGAGTCGTAGATACGTAAATTCAGTACCTATCATAGTACTTCAACTATCTATGAATCGTGGACTTGAGCATTTGGTCCATTTTCCTTCGACTTAATCGTTTGAAAACGTATTCTTTTTCCCAGTTTACCCTTTTTAGGGTTTGGTTAATTAGTGTCTTCATTGGTAAATTAAAGGCTTAATAAAGCAATCAACCACTTCATCTTAGTTGCCCTGTCGTGGAATTGTGATTAATTAAGTTCTTCTTGGTGAATAATACGTGATTAGGTGGTCGAGCATAGTGTCTCTGTTCTAATTCGTAATTTGGTGAATTTAATATTGGTGAATGTATATATTTGAAGAAAACCTTATAATTAAGAGAATGTAATTTGTTACACCGATTACATTGGAGAAACTAACGAATGTGTTATTATTCCGCAAAAGTGGACCTAATTTATACATTGGTTGGTATTTATGTGGACGTATCCGACACTATAGTAATACATATAACCGCCGAGCTAGCAAGGGGTAAATGCGAATAAGTTCCTTCTTGATATTGCAAAGAGTTGTAAGACTTCTGGCAATCTTTCACCTGCTAAGGAATATTTCTCATCCTCTCTCTTATTACCATACGTGCACGTATACAGTCTAACAGGTGCATCCTAGAGGAAAATGACGTTGAAGAAAATTGTAGAGGATAAAATTTCCTATCAGATCAATGCCATCAGCTTTGCTTTAGGAGGCTCAGTTCTTGAATTACATGTGATTTTTGATGGCGTAAACCGACTTTTGGGCACCCCAGTATTTGAGACTACCATATTTACTCGTATTGTGTTTTTGTACATCTGTGAGAGTACCTTATTGCAAGTTTTTACCTTTCCCATACCTAGCCTGGCTTTTTGGAACCTATAATAATATGTTATAGTATTTCAGAGGAATACTGAGAAGGATATTGATTGGTACCTACTTGGGAGTTCTGAGCTAATATTACTCAAGACTTCACTCTTACATGTCTCTTCAATGCATACTCAAGTTGAAACTACCAGAAAGTCTCAACTTTGGTTGAAATACCTACCTGTCAAAAAATGCCATATTCTTCGCCCAAAATTCAGTAAGTATAAGCGATCATTTCCTAATTTTTCTGAAATTGGTTGTTTTCGAAATCAAGTATAAAAATTATGCCCTGAAATAGAATGAAGAATTCTGAATTTTCGAGAGCGTTTGCCCTCGCCTGCACAGGGAAGTCGAGCCCCCTGCTCCACAGAACAAAACGTACAGAAAAGTAAGCGCTATCAAAGTCACCCCCTTAAAATCAAAGTGACCTCACTTCATGGTGTGTACCTACTTATTATACATTTTGGTCATTACTGTGTATGTTCTTTCTGCACTCTCATACCTCGTATGGTAGTTAGGCGAGTCTATCATTTTAAACTGCAAAATAAAGATTTTAGATACTTACGGGAGAAGGTGCTGCCAATTTTTATACTCATTGGCATTTGTGTGTACATCGACATCCGTGGATAAGTCATTAAAACGTGCATCGTTGAAAAAAATTGAAGTTTGTAAAGTTGCATATGTTTATTGACTTTTCATTGAAATAAACGCTACAATTAGATATGTACCTACGGTAATTCCAAGACTGCAATACCTAGGTACATAATTACCTACACCTGCTTTTAACTAAACTTATATTACGTTTTCAAAATGAGGACGATAAAATGTAAGAACAATCCACATACCGTAGAATTCCATTGTCTGAATACAATTTAAAAGTTACGGTGTTAAAATCTCCACATCTTCAATTATCTATCTCAGAAGGAGATAGAAATCCATCCTTATTCTTATCCAGTTTTGCAAACTCGGTAATAATAGGACCTTCGGGAGTTGTTAATTTCGCAACATTGGTCAAGTAGTAGTGTATTGATTCATTCAAGTTGAGTCTACCATCTCGATCTATGTCGGCGTATTCCATTACAGCTTCAACACCTTGTTTTCTTGTTTCACCAACATTTCCATTTCCGCAACACATCCCGCACGGACCTTTACGACAGCCACCATCGCAATTGCATCCGAACATATTGCATGAACCAGTAGCACAGTAAGGACTAGCTTTAGTGCAGTCGGCACACAAGGCATCCACAAGAGGAATGTCTTCACAAACAGCTTTGCAACATTCTGCAGTTGTTAAACTCGGCAACATCACTACAACACAGACGGAGAATAGTATAGAAGAATACATTTTAACAAAAAACGCGCGGTATTTAACACAAAATTGCCAAAGTCAAAAGTGAATGACGATTTTTACCAAAAGACCGCATTATATAAGCCCAGTCGTTCAAATTATTATCCAATCACCTTGGATTTTAATACCTCAGCTACCCAATTAAACTTGATGAAGTGTAATAATAATAGGTAGGTACCTAATACCTATGTATGTATTTCCGATTTTTGAAGAATGTATCGAGCTGCTATTAGCAACACAAATAGGTAATCAAATTAACCTGGATTCCAAGCACATACCTAATTGATTCAATTATAGTAAGGTCACAGACGTTGTTTCGGCCCACCCTTACTAATTACCCTTGTAGGTACATAAGTACCTATACCATGGAAGAAAACTCAGAATCCCTATTACAGATAAAATTATCAATACAATTTCCAAGCCTGGTGGGCTGATAGCGGTTCAAAAGTATTCGAAGTTTGAAGTTGAGAAAACAAGGCAAAAACCAGCTACGGACAGTAAGTATTGAACTTTGAACTTGAATTACTCGAAATTTTCAGTGGACACCTAGGTATTTTAATATAGCAAAATGTTCGTAATTTTATCCTCTTTAAAATGCTTCCTTACCCAAAGCTCTACCTTCAACTGTTCAAAAGTTTTTGAAGATCAAAGTTGCGGAAACTGGAAAGTGATTATTCATCAACACAATATGTTTGAATTGATAACAGTGATACAATGCAATTTGCACATTTAGATGACATTATCCTCGAAAACTTTTGAACGGTTGAAGGTAGAGCTTTCGGTAAAGAAGGATTTTAAAGAGGATAAAATTACGAACATTTTAATGTATTAAAATACCTACGTGTCCACTGAAAATTTCGTAATTTTAGTTCAAAGTTCAATACCTATCTTACTGTACATAGCTGGTTTTTGCCTTGTTTTCGCAACTTCAAACTTCGAATACTTTTGAAGGGTTGCTTCTACAGCTTTCGGTGAAAGATAATTTTAAAGAGAATGAAATTCCGAACATTTTGATATACTACCATATGCATAGGTTTACTGAAAATTTCAACAATTTTTATAAGTATATAGTATGAAAAATGCGGTAAATAAAAGTACCTATTCATTAAATTGTTAATTTTCCTCTAAATGATGAAAAATTAGTATCAATCGATATGGAATTTCATCGTCTTTAATTTAAGACTGATTAAAAGTTCACCAGAACTCGCGAACAATCGAAAAATTTGCAGTTTTTTCACGAAAAATTGTACCTATGCATTCTTATGGCTGATAACGTCCGTGTCCGTTAGGGAAAACTGGAACCAAGATGGCGTATGCGAGCCTTTATAGTGCTTTAGGTACGAGTACGAGTATATTTTTGACCTTGGGAATGGGCAGTACTTTTGAAAATAAACAATTAATTTTGTCATTATGAATTTTCGCTCAACTTTGAAACTGAAGGGGTCAAAAAAATTTTTAAATAAAGGAATGTTTCTGTACCCTTCAATTTCAAAGTTGGACAAAAATTCATAACGATGAAATTTTTTAATTTGCCGAAGTACTGCCCATTCCCAAGGTCAAAAATAAGTTTTTCTCTTATTTTTTTTCAAAGCTGGTTGTCCCCTTAAATTTCAAAGTTGGACAACTTTTCCATATATCTTTTTTTCAAGCCGTACTCGGTTACCTATAAATATGTTAAACCGAAGTTTTGTCATCCACTCACGAGACACCCTGTACAGCATGATTTTTTATTCGAAGCGCTAGCTGATGCAAAATCGAAACAAGCGAGATCCGGAGGGAACTAGCAGGAGGGTTCCCAAGATTTGAAATCTGTTTTTTTACGGAAATAGTAGCTAGCTACCAGCTGGTGCTCAATAATGTATTTATATCCAGTTTAATAAATTTTTATGAACATGCAGCTCTTTTTATTTCGTCAATGAAATGAAAAACTCAAGTCTGTGTAGCGAAAATACATACTTTATTGACAAAATAACTTTCGGTGTGAATCACAAACATATTTAACAATATCGTATTTGCAACTACAATATGGATGAATTTCAAGTTGGTATAAAAATTTTGAAAAATTTCACCAATATGGGTTATCGATTACAAAACAAAAGCGTGATGTTTTCAACTCATTTTCACGAAGCTGCTTCCTTTACTTCGACGATAGTCTCCATGTTACCACTTTCTTCTTCTGCTCCAGCTTCTTCCTCGTCTTCTTCGTCTTCATCCTCATCATCGTCGTTGTTCGCATCGAAAGTGTTATCGGGAATGTCGAATAATCTGATCAATGGCTAAATAAAGGGAAAAATAAGCCATTAGAACAAAGTCGACAATCGAAAACTGAGCGGCGAAATGTTCAAAAGTAGGTAATAAGTACCTTATTCGGGTCCTTCATGATCAAATATTTGCCATCTTTCTGCTTCATGCATAAATCGATGATGCAACGAAGAATACCCCAAGCATTATCCATATTAAGGGTGATTTGGGTGGCGAATTCCGAAGGTTTGTATTGTTGGGTACCAAGAATGACGTGTTTCGATGAATCACGAACGTTAGCACGACTCACATAACTGAAAAAAGACACCTTATCGTTAGCAACACTTTTCAGTTTTCAATTCCTATAAAATTGAAATATCCAAAGACTCTCGATCAACGTACCCGAATTTAATTTGATCAGATCCGGCTAATAAAGCTTGCACGGTCCATTTGGCTAATTTACAAGAATTATTTCTCAATTCGGTGGCTAATACTCCTCCTCTTTGAACATCCAATTTTTGACGCCAATCTACACCACCGGAAAGCTGAAAACAGTTCGTAATTTAGATCACGATGAACTATACAACGTATTAAATAAAAACTACACGACGTACCTTAGAATCCCATTCGTTTAGAGCTTTTATCGTAAGAAACTGGTGTTCGGCGTTCGGAGTAAGTAAGACACCGTCCAACTCGCAACGACAAACTAAAATTATTCCGTTGTCAAGATCCCATTTACGATAACGATACGCAACGGAGGCAACTTCAGCCGGATCTTCTTCGGAAGCAAATGGATTTTCGTGTTCAAATTTGTACGGAGCTTCGCCCTACGAGGAATATTACATACGTTAAAACTGATCAGTTTCACGATCAATAAACGAAGCGAACACAACTTACAGATTTCAACACTTGCTGAGAGAAGTTGTGATTGATGAAGGTGGCTTCCAAAGATAGATTTTTCGGCGAATTCAAGCCAGTTGGGTCTTCCTGGGGAGGTTCGATGGCGGTTTCGTTCACCGTCAATAAATCTACAATAAAAGACAAATTGATGAGTTTTTTCGTAAATTGAAAAAAAAACACAAAGTAAGAGCTTTTTCAAGTACCAAATTCGGTGTTGTCACGTTTATCGAAGAATAATTTTCCGTCGACTTTTTCGATAACGATATCCCAAGAATAATACGATCGTGTACAGCACATCAAAGTAGCAAGTACCGAATCGGTAGCGTAAACGTTTCCTACAGTTTTGGAGAACTGTAACACAGAAAACAAGTAAAATGTAATTCAACGTATCGAACGACTAAATCATAAAAGCGAATAATCGCAAATAGGCTCACTTTTCTCATGAGTGGATCATCAGACGCGGAAACTGTATGGAAAACACGCTCGATTCTTTGCAACGGTTTCTCATTCTTGACGTTGATACGATCGTACGTCTTATCGTAGTACTCGAGAGAACCGCAGCACATCAAATCTTCGGGTTCTTTGACACTGGGTAACGAAAGCTTAGAAAACCGAGCGAAATCGATTTCTTCGATCATAACCCAATCGTTTTTCACCGTCACCGAAGCGTCGCGATTTTTCACTTGAGTAACGTTCTTCTGCGAACGCAGACTTTGCTGTCTGTTCCAACGCTTGATAACTTGCTGACCTTTGCCCCTGCTAAAGAAATATAATCGAGATTAACACGATTACCGAACAGTACTCGAGAGTTTAGAACCTGATAACATACTTATCACGACTCTTCGATCCTTTATTAAGCATCTGGAAGTTAGACTGAGCCATACCGCGTTGTCCCAGACGATTTCTCATACCACGATTGTTCTGACGGAAACGACCTCTTTGATAGGGTGGTTTTTGGACACGAGTAGTATCCACAAGATGGAAACTACTTTCATCTTCTTCGTGATAGTAAGCATACTGGCTACCAGCACCGAACTGAGATTGATATTTATCTGTAATTCGCGTAATTTAGGTTTAGAAACTAACGAAAAACGTAAACAGAAGGACATTTACTGAGTACTTACTGGAGTATTTCTTATCTTGAAACGCAAGCCCGGTCCAGTCCGATATCTGTGTTAAAATAACGAATATCGAAGCGTTAACGAATAAGTTCACATTTGCAAGTATTTATTAAGGTATTATTGACAGAAAATACTAACTTTTCCCAATCTATCTCCTTTGGAGAATGGCTGATATGGCATATCTTTGAACTGCTCCGGCATTTCACAAGGGCCCCATCCGGCTAAATTCTCCTGTATTATCGGAGGCACGAAAGGAGGCTTCTCGATGTATTGTTCATCGTCGTATATTATTTCCGGCATTTTAATAATTCACTAATTTACTTTTAAAAAGGTTAATCATAAATTAGAAAATTATTTTCACCGCACACGAAAGCAAAGCATGAAAGAAACAAAGATTTCAGAGATACACTGGATGAAGATTTTTTGGCTTTCTATTTTTCGGTTGCGACATTTCACCGAAAACATTCATCCAGTAAGTGACAAGAACGTTGAAGTTGATAGTTTTCATTTTTTTTTCGAAAAAAATATCGCGTGATTCCCTGATTCGCGTGTTCGAAAATTTGGAATTTTTAAATGGTCGTGAATTTTAATAAGTGTTTTTAATCGGTATTTAATTAATTCTTTCGTAATCGGTGTTTAGTGAAGTTTGAACTATTCGTTTCGTTCTTCGTGATGTGTCGCGTCTTTCACTGAAATGATCGCCGAAGTCTAAAAGGAGCTCACCGGTGAGAATATAGGTAAGCCCATCATTCGTACAAATTTAACAATTTATTAATTATTTAAATTCATTTACAATGTGTTTGATTCGTACAATCGCTTGCTCAACATCATTTGTCGTATTATTGATACACAGAACAAATCTAAGCACATCGGTTCCTAATGGTAACGTTTTGATTGTAACCAAACTTGGATCATCGGTCTCAGAGTACTGTAAAAACATAATGCAAAAGAGTTTGATTAAAATTCATGGCTTTAGTAGCTATTTAATTCATTAAAGTAATAGCTACTCAATCAATGGCTGAGGTAGGTGATTGAATCACACGAATAAGGAATTCATAATCACACGATGGAGCATTACAGCATCAAATTGATTGTAGCAGCAAAGCAAAGCATCATTGTTGTTGGGACTACAATACAACCAGAATGAAGAAAATTGGATTGGAATTTTTAACGCCGTCCCCATCATTAAGTAATAATTCTAATTTTAATTCAAATTAGTTACCAAAAGGAAGGTGATAAGTGTGACCGAAGGTCAGTGACGTTGAGCAAAAAACACTCCTGCAAGGAGGTTTACTGACTCCTCTTTTCCTGTCAGTTTCAGTTTTCATGAAGATATGTTTTCTATCCTACTCAACAATGATGCATTGCTACCATTTATGAATATATTACTTGATTGAAAAATGAAAAATGATTTTTACTCATTGATGAAATATCTACAATGAAATGAAACTAACCGTTGATAATCTCTCTGCCAATTTCTCCGAAGTTATTTTTTTTGTATCCAGTTTAAGTATCAGAATATTCGAATGAATATCCTCAGATTTTGGTACAATAATGTAGGGGTTACCAACTTCTCGAATTGCTGTAAATTAAACGTGAAAAATTATTTTAGAATCTAGTTGAGGTATCAAATCGTAAGTCGTAGACTCATCGTAGATACCTTGAGCAATCATTTGAGTATGTTGATGATCAGATTTTAAATGTTCCATGTGATCTAACGTATACATTCCCGCTGCTGCCATAAAACCAATTTGCCTAGAGGTACCTCCTAGACCTTTCTTCACTTTTCTTACTCTAAAAATTACACATTTTTTTTAAATATTTGAAATTTGAATATTTGAATTAGTTCAACGTACTGTTTGATAAATTCAGCTGTGCCTAAAACTATTGATCCATACGGAGCTCCCAATCCTTTACTGAAACAGAAAGTCAAACTGTCGAAATCTCTAGCAATTCTGGACACTGGAACGTTCAATTTTAGAGCTGCGTTGAATATCCTGGCACCATCCAAATGTAATTTGAGATCTCTCTCTTTGGCAAACGCAGACAACTAAAAAAATAATTTCATTAATGATTCAATCAGTTTTTTGAATTGAGTATGGTGAAGTTGAATTGGATATTTACTTTATCGATCCATTCTAAAGGTACAGCTCTACCTCCAATAAAATTATGGGTACTCTCTACAGCGATTAATTTGGTTGTTGGCTCATGTAGCGAGTTTCTCGATCGAATGTAAGTAGCTAATTCGTTCAAATCGAAAGTTCCATCTTCTTTGTTCTTGATTTCTCGAACGCTGATGCCTCCAAACTACAAAAAAAAAAAAAAAAAGATTCAAATAGCAATTAAATTTACCTACTGGAACTTTTAAAAATTAAAAAAATGGTATTAAATATGTACTTGTGATACTCCTCGTTGCTCACATAGATTAATATGACTGGCATCGCCTACTATTATTTCTGATCCACGTTCTTTGCAATGAACCAGAACTGTAAAAAGAAAAAAATCGTAAATAACTTTGCAATTATTTGTATTTTGACAAAAATTTTTTTTTTTATTCCTCTTACTACTCGTTAAATTGCCCATGGTGCCTGAAGGTACATAACAAGCAGCTTCTTTTCCAATAAGTTTGGCGCATCTGGCTTCCAGCTCTGAAAAAAATTTACCGTTTCACATTATAGGATTTGATTTTCAGTATTTGAGATTATTATGCTTGAATTTATTTTCACCATTAACCGTAGGATCTTCTGAAAACACATCGTCACCGACAATTGCATCGTGTATGGCTTTTCTCATTCCATCAGTTGGCAAAGAAAACGTATCGCTTCGAAAATCTATCACTTTAACCTGTATGAGATTGAGAAATTCGTTTAATACATTAAAAAAAAATATATTTCATATTCTGGTAACATTTTCCCATAAATTTCGAAGTGTTTCAAGTCCTAATTATTGATAAATTGAATAAATAAATTTTACCTCAGTTGGTGCAGTCATTTTCCCTTCTTAGTTTTGCTGTAATGGAATTCTGTCTTGAGTAATATTTCACTTTTTTAGCTTTTACCGGTACAGTGTGCTTATTAGGTTAGGTAGATACTTGTATTTGCGAACAATGTTATCATCATAATTAGTCATTATTTGTGTTATTGTGATTCGTTGAAGTGGGCCGGAACGTTGTGATAAAACCTATGACGAAGCAACCATAAGATGCGCATGCCCTGCACGTGCACGTGGCTCGAAAATTAAAATGTTTTCGTTGCATTGAATAGGTATTCCAAGCGATAAGCTCAAAAAATATATCACATCAACTTGGAGCTTATTGATTGAGTTTTTCTGTTGTTTATGTATGTACAGTTGGCAAGTTTTTCTGAGAAAAAAACAGCTAATTGTGGAGAAATGTTTAGAGTGGAAAAACTATCACTTCGCACCTATTGTTTACTCATGAAGAAAGATTATTTTCAAAACAACGTTAACAGTTGGGAGAATGGTTACTCTTAAAGTGGTTTTGTTGTTTTTACTCAAATCTCGAAATATTTCATCTAATTTTAATTGATATGAATGGTTTTCATGTCATCATAGCTATTGATCGATGTGTTATGCAATTTCTGATGATTTTCAGACTCTCAATAATTTTAAAATTACTCACTAAAAATCGAAAAATGTACTCAAGCTCTGAAATTTTGACTAGTAGTTCATTTTTTCATGCTCTTTTGATTCAAATGTAAGTAACTTTACCCGGTTAAAAAAATGTTTATACTTGCTGATTAGCTCGTCTTTGAAACATTGAGATTGAGGGGGATTGATTACGAAAAACCGAAAAAAGTTTCATCAAAGTGGGTTAATGTTTAGGCCTTTTTGATCGCATCTCACTTTCCGTCATTTTCGATTTTTTAGCCAAATTTTTGTAAAAAATGGGGCTGTTTGCAGTAGGCTAGACATTTTTATTAATTATTTATAAGTTTCAGCTTTCAGCTTGACGGTGATTTTTACATTTTATGACCTGGAGCCTGTTCTAATTGATCAAATAAAGTCAAACTTGGGGAATGGGGTTCTCTTGGGAGCTAAAATTAACCCCTGCAGTTGGAAGGGTCCAATTTGAAAATTACAGAAAGGTCATTTTTTTTTGGAGAACCATAATTTGGCCCCAAATTGATGAAAAGGGTCGAAATTCATAACATTGGTGAGTACCGCGATTGTAAACAACATATCCAAATTTCAGATTTCTAGGCCATCCCGACCCTATTTAGGGTGGAAAAAACCCGATTTTGACCCTTTTTTGACCCCCACCCCACTCTTAAAATTGACCTAAGAAGCCCCAATGTCCAGCATACAGTGGAATGGTGCCACTTGAGTGTATTTTGCTGGTTTCAATCTTCCAATCCTATTCGACCCCTGACCCGGGTCAAAAAAGTTTTGTTTCGATGCTTTGATCATTTTGTTTTGTGTATGGCATTCTAACAAACTTTAAAGAAATTTTGGTTACATTTTGCTCATTTTTGTTGGTTTTTTAGAATTTTTTGTCTGTCTTATAGCGGGTGAAAAAGTGTCATAATAAATTAACATAAGCCCTAATATTTTCAAAATTTTTGAATTTTATGGTTTTTCAAAAATAAACGTCCAAAAGATAGTTCAGAGATGTTCCAATGTCAACTTTTGAGCATTAGGAAAGGTCCAGAACAGGAAATTTAGACACGGAGGTACTTCATATACCTACTTACCTCTTTTCCGAAGAGGAAGAGGATGACGACTTCACGAGATCACCAGCCATCATAATAGTCCGGCATATGACAATAGGAGTAATTGCATCCCCCCCGCGCCGATCCTCCGGGACTACTTTTTTCTTAAAAGGGACATCCTAAGGAACATTTTAAAGCAAACATGCCCAAAAAAAAGTTGGCATTACTTACAAAATGGCAAATGGCGGCCATTTTGATTAACAGGTCAGTAAAAATTGCAGATTTTGCGTTTCAACCTTTCAACATAGGACTTGCACGAAAATTTTCAAACCTCACAGAAGGTAGATCGAAAGATCATACAAAAATTCATCACCTGTCCAAATTTCAAGTGCTAAAGTGCGTTTTTCGATTTTTGGTGAATTTTTGAAAATCCAATTTAGGCCAAAAATGAGGGGAAAAAAATCAAAATTTTACCAAATTGACCAAGAAAGCTGAAATTTGGAATATACCCCATTTTCGACATTCCAAATCGATTGGAAACGGTTTCAACCCGTTTTGAGCAGTTCTGGAGCCTCCAGCAGGTTTTGAAACTCGAAATTCCCACAAAATGCCATCAAATTGGAGTTGTAAAGCTAAAATTTATTCTAAAAACTAATTTCAATACGCTACGAAGTACTGCAGGTAAATTTCAAGTCGCTTTGGAGCCTCCAGCGACTTTTTGAAAATTTCTGAAGCCTCCAGCAGATTTTTGAAACTTTGAATTTTTACAACATTTCATCAAATGGAGATGGAAGGCTGAACTTTATTCTATACTCCAATTTTAACACCCTTTGAAGACGACTTCAGGTGGGTTCAAGTCATTTTAGAGCCTCCAGTAGATTTTTGAAACTTGAAATTCCCGCAACATTAATTTATCAAATGGAGTTGGCAAGCTGAAATTTACTTCGCAGGCTACATGGTGGTTTCAAATGGTTTTGAAGCTTCCAGCTACTTTTAGGAAATTTCAATTTTCAAAAAAAACGCCATACAACCTTTCAAAAAGTTGTTGGAGGCTCCAAAACGACTTGAAATCCACCAGCAGTCTACTTCGTAGCGTATTGAAATCAGTTTGCAGTATGAATTTCGACTCTCCATCTCAGTATGATGAAATTTTGAGGAAATTTCAAGCTTCAAAAATCTACTGGAGGCTCCAGTAATTTTCGAAAAAGTCGCTGGAGGCTCTAAAATGACTTGAACCCAGCTAAAGTCGTCTCTCAGAAGTCAGAAGGTGGTAAAATTGGAGTATAGAGTAAATTTCAGCTTTCCATCTCCATTTGATGAAATTTTGTAAAAATTCAAAGTTTCAAAAATCTGCTGGAGGCTTCAGAAATTTTCAAAAAGTCGCTGGAGGCTCCAAAACGACTTGAAATTCACCTGAAGTACTTCGTAGCGTATTGAAATTAGTTTTTAGCATAAATTTAAGCTTTACAATTCCAATTTGATGGCATTTTGTGGGAATTTCGAGTTTCAAAAATCTGCTGGAGGCTCCAGAACTGCTCAAAACGGGTGGAAACCGTTTCCAATCGATTTGGAATGTCGAAAATGGGGTATATTCCAAATTTCAGCATTCTTGGTCAATTTGGTAACATTTTGATTTTTTCCCTCATTTTTGGCCTAAATTGGATTTTCAAAAATTCACCAAAAATCGAAAAACGCACTTTAGCACTTGAAATTTGGACAGGTGATAAATTTTTGTGTGATCTTTCGATCTACCTTCTGTGAGGTTTGAAAAATTTCGTGCAAGTCCTATGTTGAAACGCAAAGTCTGAAATTTTGACTGACCTGTCAATCAAAATGGCCGCCATTTTGTAAGTAAGGCCAACTTTTTTTTGGGCAAGTTTGCTTTAAAATGTTCCTTAGGATGTCCCCTTTAAGAAAAAAGTTGTCCCAGAGGATCGGCGGGGGGGGGGTGCAATTACTCCTATTTGTCATAATTATGCCGGACTATAAGGCATCATGATTTTTCGATTCTTGGTGAATTTTAAAAATTGAATTCGACGGAAAAATTGAAAAGAAATCAAAATTTTAACAAATTGACTGAGAAAGTGGGAATGTGATATGGACTTCATTTTCGACTCCCCTTTCGTACCACAGACCTCTCTAAGCAGTGCAGCGTCACTAGCGCCATAATCGTTTACCTACCGAAGAGGCAAGTGCACTACCACCTACAACCTACATTTCTTATCAGTTGCAACTGGTTATCTTTCTCTCACGTGAATGAAAATCGAAAATTTTGGTTACCGGCATCGATCTCTCTGAAACATGAAATGTGAATTACTTTGCAAGAAATTTAGAATCATTTCGTATTCGTAGTGTTTGAAGTTATCAAGTTTGAGTGGTTGTACAGTTATCCGAAGTCATGCTCAGACCTTTCACGTTATCGAAGTGCCTGCGAGCCAAACGCGAAGTATGTATAAATATGGATTATTGGTTATCATTCATAAGTCGTAGGTATCAAACATTTTCTCACCTTTAATTTGTTTCATTTACAGAAACGACCCCTAGTTCTCGAACCGATGTACGATTTCACGTTCAAGAAGTTGTTTGATCCAACGAAAAATAAGCCTGTTCTTCGAAATTTCCTCAACAGCATGTTATCCGGGATATCTCTCATGAACGGTGACAAAATAGAAAATGTCGAATTACTAGATTCAATTCCTGATTTTTCCATAGATGCTGCTAAAGAAGTAAAACAGGATGTTTTAACTAATGTATTATGCAAGTCTACGAATGGCGACCAGTTCATCGTGAATTTGAGTATGCAGCAACAGCACCACCCGCATTTTTCGACCCATTTGCAGTGGCATGGATTTCACATTTATGGAAAGCAAGTCAGTGAAGAAAAATTATATTCTTCGCCTCGAGGCTTTGGGTTATTGAAACCAGTCGCCATGTTGGCAATCTGCAATTTCTCAGTGTTCAGCGAAACGGAGAAGGATTATATAACAAGATGTGAATTCAGAACAGGACAGAACCTGGAAAAAATATCACCTTTTGCAAAACTTTTATCGTGGGTGTTTGTTGAACTGCCCAAATTTTCAATTACCAACCTCGATGAAATTCAGACTGACGCTGATAAATGGAGTTTCTTTCTCAAGTACGCTGCTGATGAAGATCAAAAGTTAGCGATTCAATAACTCGTAAATAGTGATACAGATTTCAAAAAAGCTTACGAAGTATTGCACGCTGATAAGTGGTCTTCGGCTGAATTGGCTCAGTGTGCTGATGTTACCATTGATGATCTCATTGAAACTATTCGTCGCGAAGAAAAACAAAACATTGCCGAGAACATGTTACGAAATGGCGTGGATCCTTCTGTTATTTCGAAAGGGACTAGTTTGGAAATGAACGAAGTTGAAGAGTTGCGAAAGCAAATCGAAGTTGAAAAAGATCATCCTGTATAGTTTATATTTTATCGTTGTGTTCGTGCTCAGTTTTTGTAAATGTTTTTTTTTTTTTACCGAATTATTCATAATGAACAGATTTTTTCCTTTTTTTTTTCTGTTTGAAGATGAAGTATAAAATCAATTTTTATTACTCGTATCTACTTAGTGAGAATAAATCGTGATGTTAATGTTTCTGTTTCGGTCTGTTTAATTGCATTTTGCTAATCTGAGACTCACTTTCCGTCATTTTCAACTGTTTTTGTTTTGAGTTTAACATTCTAACAATCTTGAAAGCAATTTTCGTTATATTTTGCGCATTTTTGCTAATTGTTCATCAATTTGTGATGTGTTTCATTAACTTTTGGTAATTTTTAGATTTCCATAAATTGGCATATTTTCAACATTTTCGTATTCAAAAAGTTGATTAAAGGATGTTCCGATGTCAACTTCTGAGTCTAAAACAGGAAATTTTGACTTGGAGGCGATTTCTTAACCCTTCTTCTGAAGAGGAAGAGGAGGACAATATCGTCCTCGTATCGTGTGCTAAAACGTATTTTTCGATTCTTGGTGAATTTATAAATATTAAATCTTGTGTAAAAATTTAATAGAAATCCAAATTTCAACAAATTGACTGAGGAAGTGGAAATTTAGCACGTACTTCATTTTCGACTCCCCCTCCCAATCGATTGGAATCGATTTCGAACTGTTCTGAGCTACTCTGGAACCTCCAACAGATTTTCAAAAATTTAAATCTTCACCATATTTTATCCAATGAAGTTGGAAAACTGAAATCTATAGATGCCGAGTCAATTAGAGATAGTTCTAGTCTAATTTGAAGCAGCTAACAATTTTTAAAAACTTCTGCTTCTCAAAAAATACCATAAAATCTATCAAAATGAATTAGGATCTGTATAAATCTTGGGTCAAAGTCGGCGGATTTTGACCAAATTCAGCGGAGATGTTCATTTTGAGTTGAAAGTAACCCAGAGAAAATTTTAGCTCCCGAGGTCCTTGAGGGGAGAAATGTGGCCTCAAAGGGGATACATTTTTCGAAAAAATTACGGTTTTATCGCTTCTGTCGCTGCCTAACCCGTTTTGTGGTAAAATGACCCAGTTCCAGAGGAAAGTATTTTGAGATTCTGCGTCGATCTATGCTATTGCTGTCAAAATCCAAGACCACTTTTAGGACTCTAGGGGAAGCCCGGGCAAGAAGAACACCCCGGGAAAAAGGAATACTTTGAATTACATTTTTTCTAATACAGGTAGGAAGTTGGTTACACTGTCATTTGATAGCGTTTTGATTGCGGAATATTTTGCAACTAAAAAATTTGCAATAACTAGGTTTGTTTTTTTCTGAGAACTCACTTTGTGATTTCGAGTTGTTGATTTTCATAAAAGGGGTTTTTAATTTTTCAAACGATTTCAATACCAGAGTACCTACAAACGTAAGTAAGATCTCAAATTAAAGTAAATTTTATCTACTTTCCGAAAATGTAAAAACCATTTCTATCAATTTCACTCTTATGGATGTAATTTTGAAAAAAATCAAGTCATGTTGTTCCGGGCAAGAGGAACAGGGCAAAAGGAACACTTAATTAGATAGGTTTTTGTAATGGAAAAAATGAAAATTACAAAAAAATTGGATAATGATGATGTGTTACTACCAAAATTTCTTTAGGAAGCTAGCGAATACTCAAAAGCTCCCTTAACAGATCCAGAGGCGATGATAATCGTATCACATTCAACTCGTTTTTTTCTGAATTATATTACTATGCAATATCCGCCAAAACTTTGCCCATGACACACTCAGAAAATTTTTTATGAATTTGTTTCAACACTAATGACCTCTGTTTATCACCAAAGTAATCTCCTTCATAATAAATTGAGTTTACCCTCCCATTTTTGACCAAATTTCATTGGTTTTCCTCTTGCCCGGGGTAATTATTCCTTTTGCCCGGGTGTTTTGAAAAAAAATTGAAAAAAAGTTGTTCTGGTTAAATGGGAATTAAAGATCGAAAAAGATTTGTTTTTGTTATTGCAAACACATTTTTGAATAGTAGAAGGTTTGAGGTTTATTTTGATACTATTACATCAAGGATCAAACAATATTAAGATATGTTTTTGGCTGTTTGAAGAAAAAATTGTTCGTTTTGCCCGGGCTTCCCCTACTAGCAAGGGAACCTGTTGAGGTGTCACACTCCGATTTGAACGAAACCGCGATTTTTGGAAAGAGCATAGTCTAAAACCCTCAAAACCAAATTTTCAGCTGCCCAAGTTCATTTTTCGATTTTTGGCGAATTTTTGAAAAATTGACTGTTTTTGGCGATTTATGATTTTTTTTAAAAAGTACGTACTTGATCAATGAAAATGGTCAAAATAAGTCCAAAAACTAATATTAATTACTCAAATCCAAATTTCTCCATTTCCAGCCATTCTGGAGCCTCCAGCGCGATTTTTCAATTTCTTCAAAATTTTGAATTTGCTCCAGAAGGCGTGAATATGAAGTTGGGCAGCTAAAAATCGAGTTGTATATTATACTCGATCTGTTTAACGAGTTTATCCACATTTGAGCCGATTTTGAGAGTGACACCTCAAAAGTGGCTTTTTGACCAGCTTTTTTTCAAAATAAAAAACTTGATATAGTGTAATATGCCTTCACCCTCAAGGTGGTCATTCTCGGAAAGATTACCTGATTATGGGAATCGTCGTAACGTGGGAACTACTTATACATAATTCATTATGTATAATAAATCACTTGGTATGTGTATCTTTACACAATACACCAGTTTTACACATAAATCTGTCAATCATGTGTAAAAGGGGTGAGCTCAGATCTTCTGGATCGTGGCTTCTCTGTATGAGAATTTGTCCACGAGCCTCACTTGTTTTCTATCGTCTGCAGCGTAAGGTATCAAGTGGCATTGTGTCTTCATAGTGTCGAATTAAATGTATAATCTCTATATGAGATGTTTAACTCGTGTTTAATCCACTTCTAGTGTGGTAATTCTATATTGATTTACTCATTCGTCGGTAGAGTAATTAACGTAATTGTAATTATGACCTATCGCAAATACCTATTTAGGTATCTCTTCTTGCGACTACTTGAGATGATTCCGGACATCATCAGGTAGGACGCGTGTTACGTGTGTCTTTCATGAACCAAGCATCCACGGACAGCCACTATTATTGGGGTAGGCTAAGGGAAAGAGGTGGAGTGACGGTGGGCAGTGTTCGGTAAGTAGGTACTTACATGGTGGTGTCTCCACTGGTTAATTATAAGTTTAGCACAGTTAATTGATAGTATCGTGTATCCACGGGCCTAGGGCAAGATCCTGACTCGTAGATAGGTATGTTGATTAATACCTATTTGCTTACCTATATCATCTCGTAATGATATAGATGTCCTATTGAACTACATGATTGGCAATAATCTAATGACATAGATCATAGATTGACATATTGGAACGTGGATCGAGAATAATATAATTAAATGTATTAATTATAATAGCCCAGTCAAATATCGGGAAAAAATGGGTGAACCCGGACATAATTGGGATCAAAGGTTTTTTTTGCGAATATTGTCTAGGATGGTGTAGTGAACAACATACTAAAAGCCCCCGCCCCTACCCTTGGAGCTAATCCCCCCACAGTGGATCAAAGCACCCCAAAATCCGTTTTTTGTCAAAAAATTACTTTTGAGTAAAATGAGCACTGATTATTTAATCTCTCCTTAAATACCTATCAAATGAGCTATCAACCAACTCCCTAGCCCCAAGGGGGGCGCTACGACCCCTCAAAGTGATGTGATTTCAATTTCATGACTTTGGGACTTGAAACCTGTTCTAATCGATCAAATAAAGTCAAACTTGGGGAATGAGATTATTTTGGGACCTAAAGTCGACCCCTAGGGTGGGGGAGGGTCAAATTCAAAAATTACGGTAAGGTCATTTTTTTGGAGGGCCATAATATGGTCCCAAATGAATGAAAATGGTCCAAAATCATATCATTGGTCAGTACTTCCATTGTGATCAACATATCCAAATTTCAGCTTCCTAGGTCATTCCCACCCCATTTAAGGCAGAATTAAGGTGGAAAACCCCTCTTTTTACCCCTATTTTCGATTTTTTCCTCCTTAAAAGAAGTGGGGATGACCTAGGAAGCTGAAATTTGGATATGGTAATCACAATGGGAGTGCTGACCAATGATACGATTTTGGACCATTTTCATTCATTTGGGACCATATTATGGCCCTCCAAAAAAATGACCTTACCGTAATTTTTGAATTTGACCCTCCCCCACCCTAGGGGTCGACTTTAGGTCCCAAAATAATCTCATTCCCCAAGTTTGACTTTATTTGATCGATTAGAACAGGTTTCAAGTCCCAAAGTCATGAAATTGAAATCACATCACTTTGAGGGGTCGTAGCGCCCCCCTTGGGGCTAGGGAGTTGGTTGATAGCTCATTTGATAGGTATTTAAGGAGAGATTAAATAATCAGTGCTCATTTTACTCAAAAGTAATTTTTTGACAAAAAACGGATTTTGGGGGGCTTTGATCCACTGTGGGGGGATTAGCTCCAGGGGTAGGGGCGGGGGCTTTTAGTATGTTGTTCACTACACCATCCTAGACAATATTCGCAAAAAAAACCTTTGATCCCAATTATGTCCGGGTCAAATCGTAATTTGACTGGGCTATAATAGTATCGATGTCTTTTAGTACAATAAAGAGAATTATTGGAATAATGATGTTAACTAGTAAGTGTTCGTTTCATTATTATTCTAACATTTAGTTGTTTTCGTTAATATTGGATCGGATACCTTTGTCTAGTGACATTAGGAGACATAGGCTAAATTCAACCCCCTTAGGTAGTTTCTCATGTAACCCCCCTCATAAGTAATCACGCTTATCCGAACCATCCTATCCCAGTAATTACCACTTTAACGATAACAAACTCAAAAATCAAAATTTTCGGTTTGCAGAGAATTTTCGAAATTTACGCGAATCTCTACTTTGTTCAAAACTAACCCCCCCCCCACCAATCAAAATTTCACAATTTCCAGCCATTCTGGAGCCTCCAGCATGATTTTTTAATTTCTCCAGAATTTTGAATTTGCTCCAGAAGGTGTGAATATGCAGTTGGGCAGCTAGAAATCAAGTTGTGTATTACACTCGACCTGTTTAACGAGTTTATCTACATTTGAAGTAGATAAACTCGTTAAACAGGTCGAGTATAACACACAACACGATTTTTAGCTGCTCAACTGCATATTCACGCCTTCTGGAGCAAATTCAAAATTCTGGAGAAATTAAAAAATCATGCTGGAGGCTCCAGAATGGCTGGAAATTGTGAAATTTGGATTTGGGTAATTACTAATTACTATTAGTTTTGGGACTTATTTTGACCATTTTTATTAATCAAGTACGTACTTTTTTTAAAAAAAGCATAAATCGCCAAAAACAGTCAACTTTAAATTTTCAAAAATTCACCAAAAATCGAAAAATGAACTTGGGCAGCTAAAAATTTGGTTTTGGGGGTTTTAGACTATGCTCGTTCCAAAAATCGCGGTTCTGTTCAAATCGCTTACTTTTGCATAAATTCAAGTTTTGACATGTTTTTCTTCATAGATATATCGCATTAAATTGTTTTACAAGTTTTTGGTCATTTTTCTCGAATTGTAGAAAGACAAACGTTGATTTTTTCAAAAATGCCTTCTCTTTGAGATTGAGAGCCATTTTCTGTCCTCCGGAGCATCTCCAGAGCTAAAAAAATATTTAGGTAACTTTCAACTCAGAATTATGGTCTCTCCTAATTTTAATCAAAATCTGCCAACTTTTTTTTTTCGTAATCCACCGGCACTGCTCTAAATGGTTTGAACCTGTTTCCAATTGACAGGGGAGGGGGGAGGATAGGGTGCGTGCTGAATTTCTATTTTCTAGCCCTTTTTGACCCAAAATTTGATTTTTAAAAATTCACCAAAAATCGAAAAATGCAGTGAAGCTCTAAAATTTTAGCTGGTGATGTATTTTTGCATGATCGTTCGATTCAACTACAACGTTGTCGGGTTCGAAACTAATTTTGTCCGTCGTCGGTATCAGGGATCTTTTTGAAAGTTTTACCAATTTAACGTTTTTTTTTCTTTTTTAGTTTTTTTTGTCAGAATTTTACTGGTTTTCAACATTTTTATGCAATTTTGGCAAATTTCCAACCGGTAATTTTTAATTTTCATGATTTTTGCATTTCCGGAATGGAATGGTAGAATCGAGGAAAAACTATAACCTTTATTTTCCCTCCTAAATATAATTTGCCAACAATTAACAAAGCAGCATATTTGCAAACGAACTCACTAAATCTTTGACAAATTTGTTCAACAAATTTAAAAATGAAATGGACTAGAAAATGAAATATTTCCTAAACTTTTATTTCCTATGATCCAGTGCACCTCAGCAGTTCAGCGTCACTAGCGCCACAAACGTTACCTACCGAAGAGTAAAGTGAACTACCACCTAGACCTACAACCTACATATTTCTTATCAGTTGCAACTGGTCCTCTTTCTCTCTCACGAATGAAAATTGAAAATTTTGGTTACCGGCATCGATCTCTCTGAAACGTGGAATGTGAATTGAATTACTTTGCAAGAAATTTAGAATCATTTCGTATTCGTAGCGTTTGAATTTATCAAGTTTAAGTGGTTGTACAGTGATCCGAAGTCATGCTCAAACCTTTCTCGTTATCGAAGTGCCTGCGAGCCAAACGCGAAGTATGTATAAATATGGATTATTGGTTAATGGTTATTATTCATAAGAAGTATGTATCAAACATTTTCTCATCTTTAATTGTTTCATTTACAGAAACGACCTATAGTTCTCGAACCTATGTACGATTTCACGTTCAAGAAGATGTTTGATCCGTTGGAAAACAAGCCTGTTCTTCGAAATTTTCTCAACAGCATGTTATCGGGGATATCTCTCATGAACGGTGACAAAATAGAAAATGTCGAACTACTAGATTCTATTCCTGATTTGCCCATAGATGCTGCTAAACGAGTAAAACAGGATGTTCTAACCAATGTATTGTGCAAGTCTACGAATGGGGACCAGTTCATCGTGAATTTGAGTATGCAGCAACAGCACCACCCGCATTTTTTGACGCATATACAGTGTCATCATGCTTTCATTTATTCAAATCAAATCAGTGAAGAAGAATTACATTCTTCGCCTCGAGGCTTTGGGTTATTGAAACCAGTCGCCATGTTGGCAATCTGCAATTTCTCAGTGTTCAGCGAAACGGAGAAGGATTATATAACAAGATGTGAAATGAGAACAGGACAGAACCTGGAAAAAATATCACCTTTTTCAAAACTGTTAGCGTATGTGTATGTTGAACTGCCCAAATTTTCAGTTACCAACTTCGATGAAATTCAGACTGACGCTGATAAATGGAGTTTCTTTCTCAAGTACGCTGCAGATGAAGATCAAAAGTCAGCGATTCAACAACTCGTAAATAGTGATGCGGATTTTAAAAAAGCGTACGAAGTATTGCAAGCTGATAACTGGTCTTTGGCTGAATTGGCTCAGTTTGCTGGAGTTATCACTGATGAAGATCTTATTGAAGCTATTCGTCGCGAAGAAAAACAAAACATTGCTGAAAACATGTTACGAAATGGCGTGGATCCTTCTGTTATATCAAAAGGGACTAGTTTGGAAATGAACGAAGTTGAAGCGTTGCGAAAGCAAATCGAAGTTGAAAAAGATCATCCTGTATAGTTTATATTTTATCTCTGTGTTCATGCTCAGTTTTTTTTTTTAATGTTTTTTTACCAAATTATTTATACTTAATGAACAGATTTTTTCCTTTTTTGTTCCTGCGTAAAGATGAAGTATAAAATTAATTTTTGTTACTGGTATTTAGTGAGAATAAAATCGTGATGTTTAGCAATACATAGAAGTTGATTGATGTAAAATTTTGGTTTACTGGGTATCATCGAAAACTTGATCGCAGTATGTATTAATTTGATTGATTGAAAGTTAAACATCGTCAAATAATGATCGTTAGTGAAACTGAAATACCTACTTGCTGATTAGTTCGTCTTTGAAATTGAATCATTTAGGGAAAATGATTTCAAAAAACCAAAGTTGGCGAAATATCGCTGGTACAGATGAGCACATTTAAATTTCAAACTCACACCCCTTTCCAAATTCGAGTAGAATGAAGGAAGAAAGGCGAACTCTTCGATTAAAATGCTTTTGAGCATTTTTGAAGAATTTTGAGAAAAAAAAAGTTTCATGCAAATTGCAAAATTGGTTAACGTTTCTGTTTCGGTCTGTTTAATTGCATTTTGCCAATCTGAGACTCACTTTCCGTCATTTTCGACTGTTTTTGTTTTGTGTTTAACATTCTAACAACAATCTTGAAAGCAATTTTCGTTATATTTTGCGCACTTTTGCTGATTTTTCATCGATTTGTGGTGTGTTTCATTAAAAAAATGTAGGTAACAGTTTTTAACAATTTAGTTGATATTTTTGCAAATTTTGATGTTTCAATTATTCAAGTCATTTTCGCCACGCTTCTGGTGAGTTTTGCTGAAATTTCAACTTTTGGTAATTTTTAGATTTCCATAAATTGGCATATTTTCAACATTTTCGTAACTTATTCAAAAAGTTAGTTAAAAGATGTTCCTATGTCAACTTCTGAGTCTAAAACAGGAAATTTTGACTTGGAGACAATTCCTTTACCTATCTTCTGAAGAGGAAGAGAAGAACAATATCGTCCGCCTAATTAAGGTACAAATTGACTGAGGAAGTGGAAATTTAGCACGTACTTCGTTTTCGACTCCCCCCTCCCATCGATTGGAAACGATTTCGAACTGTTCTGAGCTGCTCTGGAACCTCCAACAGATTTTCAAAAATTGAAATCTTCACCATATTTTATCCAATGAAGTTGGAAAACTGAAATCTATAGATGCTGAGTCAATAATTAGTGATGGCTCTAGCTTAATTTGAAGCCGCTAACAATTTTTAAAAACTTCTGCTTCTCAAAAAATACCTTAAAATATATCAAAATGAATTAGGATCTGTATAAATCTTAGGTCAAAGTCGGCGGATGTTGATCAAATTCAGCGGAGATGTTTATTTTGAGTTGAAAGTTACCCAGAGAAAATTTTTGCTCCCGAGATCCTTGAGGGGAGAAATGGGGCCTCGAAGTGGATACGTTTTTCGAAAAAAAAATGTGGTTTTTTCGCTTCTGTCGTTGCCTAACCCGTTTTGTGGAAAAATGACCCAGTTCCAGAGGAAAGTATTTTGAGATTCTGCGTTGATCTATGCTATTGCTGTCAAAATCCAAGACCACTTTTAGGACTCTACTAGCAAGGGAACCTCTTGAGGTGTCACACTCCGATTTGAACGGAACAGCGATTTTTGGAAAGAGTATAGTCTAAAACGCCCAAAACCAAATTTTCAGCTGCCCAAGTTCATTTTTCGATTTTTGGCGTATTTTTGAAAATTCAAAATTGACTGTTTTTGACGATTTATGCTTTTTTTTAAAAAAGTACGTACTTGATCAATAAAAATGGTCAAAATAAGTCCCAAAACTAATATTAAATACCCAAATCCAAATTTCACCATTTCCAGCCATTCTGAAGCCTCCAGCGCGATTTCCCATTTCTCCAGAATTTTCAATTTGCTCCAGAAGGCGTGAATATGAAGTTAGGCAGCTAAAAATCGAGTTGTATATTACACTCGATCTGTTTAACGAGTTTATCCACATTTGAGCCGATTTTGAGAGTGACACCTCAAAAGTGGCTTTTTGACCAGCTTTTTTTTCAAAATAAAAAGTTCAAAAATCAAAAATTTTCCGTTTGTGAGAAAATTTTTGAAATTCACGCGAATCGTTGTACTTTGTCCAAAACTAACCTCCCAAATCAAAATTTCACTATTTCCAGCCATTCTGGAGCCTCCAGCGCGATTTCCCATTTCTCCAGAATTTTCAATTTGCTCCAGAAGGCGTGAATATGAAGTTAGGCAGCTAAAAATCGAGTTGTATATTACACTCAACCTGTTTAACGAGTTTATCCACATTTGAGCCGATTTTGAGAGTGAACCCTCAAGAGTGGTTTTTTGAGGTGTCACTCTCGCTCCAAAACGGCTGGAAATGGTAGAATTTGCGCTCCGGGGTTTAGTTCTTGAAAAAATACAGCGATTCGCGCAAATTTCAAAAATTTCCTCAAACACGGGAAACTTTTGATTTTTTGGAATTTTTAATTTTGAAAAAATCTGGTCAAAAAACTACTTTTGAGGTGTCACTCTCAAAATCGGCTCAAATTCAGATAAACTTGACAAGTCGATTTTTAGCTGCCCAACTGCATATTCACGCCTTCTGGAGCAAATTCAAAATTCTGGAGAAATTGAAAAATCCCGCTGGAGGCTCCAGAATGGCTGGAAATTGTGACATTTGGATGTGGGGGGTTAGTTTTGGATAAAATACAGCGATTCGCGTGAATTGCAAAATTTTCCACACAAACGGGAAACTTTTGATTTTTTGATTTTTTATTTTGAAAAAACCTGGTCAAAAAGCCACTTTTGAGGTGTCACTCTCAAAATTCGCTCAAATGTGGATAAACTCGTTAAACAGATCGAGGGTGATATACAACTTGATTTTTAGCTGCCCAACTTCATATTTACGCCTTCTGGAGCAAATTCAGAATTCTGGAGAAATTGAAAAATCCCGCTGGAGGCTCCAGAATGGCTGGAAATGGTGAAATTTTGATTCGGGTAATTAATATGAGTTTTGGGACTTATTTTGACCATTTTTATTGATCAAGTACGTACTTTTTTTAAAAAAAGCATCGATCGCCAAAAAACAGTCAATTTTAAATTTTCAAAAATTCGCCAAAAATCGAAAAATGAACTTGGGCAGCTGAAACTTTGGTTTTGGGGGTTTTAGACCATGCTTTTTCCAAAAATCGCGGTTTTGTTCAAATCGGAGTGTGACACCTCAAGAGGTTCTTGTAAGCGGTTGAAAATTTTCAAATCGCTTACTTTTGCATAAATTCGAGTTTTGAAATTTTTTTCTTCACAGATATATTCAATATTGTATTAAATTGTTTTATAAGTTTTTGGCCATTTTTATCGAATTTTTGAAATTGAAAAAAACGTTGATTTTTTCAAAAATGCCTTCTCTTTGAGGGCCATTTTCTGTCCTCCGGAGCATCTCCGGAGCTAAAAAAATTTCAGGTAACTTTCAAGTCAGAATGATGGTCTCTCCTGATTTTAACCAAAATCTGTCAACATTTTTATTCGTAATCCACCGGAACCGCTCTAAATGGTTTGAACCTGTTTCCAATTGATAGGAGGGGGGAGGATAGGGTGCATGCTAAATTTAAATTTTCTAGCCCTTTTTGACCAAAAATTTGGTTTTTTAAAATTCACCAAAAATCGAAAAATGCAGTGAAACTCTGAAATTTTAGCTGGCGATGTATTTTTGCATGCTTGTTCGATTCAACTACAACTTCCTTTATTGCGTTCGAAACTAATTTTGTCATTCGTCAGTATCAGGGATCTTTTTGAAAATTTTACCAATTCAACGTTTTTTTCTTCTTTTTTAGTGTTTTTGTCACAATTTTACTGGTTTTCAACATTTTTTATGCAATTTTGGCAAATTTCCACCTGATAATTTTTAATTTTCATGATTTTTAAATTTCCGGAATGGAATGGTAGGATCGAGGAAAAACTATACCTAACCTTTATTTTCCCTTCTAAATATAATTTGCAAACAATTAACAAAGCAGTATATTTTCAAACGAACCCACTAATTCTTTGAAAAATTTGTTCAACAAATTAAAAAATAAAATGGACTAGGAAATTAAATGTTTCCTAAACTTTTATTTCCTATGATCCAGTGCACCTCAGCAGTTCAGCGTCACTAGCGCCACAAACGTTACCTACTTACCTACCAAAGAGGCAAGTGCAGCAGTACTGTCGTCGATATAACAACTTTCGCATTTAAATCGCGAAACATCGAAAAACTCAAGATTCTAAAAACGTGCACAACGTGCATTATTAAAATTCGAACACCAAAAACACATAACCGTTTATTTGAACGTTATAATACATAATAAACGTCACGTTGTATATACGAGCTTTACAAAAGCTCTAGGTACAAAAGTTCGAGCAAGTTTTACTCGTTAAACGTTACAGCAAGTAAACGAAAACAGAAACGTATCCTCACCATAACGTAACATACCTACTTAACGAAATTTGGCTTTTACCTATTTAAAATAAAATCGATACAAAAATAATCGAATAAAATACGACACATTTTTAACAAGTACCACCTACATATTTCTTATCAGTTGCAACTGGTCCTCTTTCTCTCTCACGAATGAAAATTGAAAGTGTTGGTTACCGGCATCGATCTCTCTGAAACGTGAAATGTGAATTATTTTGCAAGAAATTTAGAATTATATCGTACAAGCAGAAAATACCCGTCCTTCGGACGGGTGGAGTGGAAAGATGGAGCTGCGTTTTTTTAAATTCATTTATGAGCAAATAAAAAATTGTTTGGTAATTGTCGTCGTATTTCACCTAATGTGGTTAATGACATTAATGCCTCTCCAAAAAAAGACCTTTCTGTAATTTGAACCTTTGACCCTCTCCACTTCAGGGGTCAGCTATAGTTCCTGAAAGTACTCCATTCCTCAAGTTTTATTTCTGAACGTCTGAACTATTAGAACAGTTTCCAGGCTGAAAAATTTAAAATTCACTGTAACCTACCTACAAAATTTGACACATTGTGAATCATCTAGTTAGTTTGAGCTCAAAAACTTGCGAAATATCAAAAATTTTACTCCCCTGGCCTTTTTCCAAAGTCGGTACTCATCCCGGAATAGACATAATTTTTGAAAAAAAAAATTGCTAAAAATGATAAAATTGGTCAATTATCCGCTTTTAATTCTTTTTTTCATTTTCATTCTTCAAAGTTTGAAATTTTTATTGGAGAGATCTAGAGCTGTTTTTGTTTATTTACATATGAATGAATAAAAAATTGTTTGGTAATCATCTCATTTCACATTCCACTTGATGTAGGTAGTGCCTGTAATGCCCCTCCAAAAAAATGGCCTCTCTGTAATTTTCAACTTACCTATTGATGAATTAGGTACTCTTTTTCTTTATTTTTTTCATTTTCATTATCAGTGATTTTTGGATAGTGGCATTTTTCAGACACAGGCCAAATTATTGTTCTTTGAAGTCTGCTCTTTTTGAATTTTTTTTTTAAAAATCGAATTCAAAATTTAGTGGACTTACTTATGTAAAATTTTATACCTGAGGAATAAAATATACCACTCCAAAAAAATGACCTTTCTGTTATTTCAACAGTTGACCATCCCCACTTCAGTAGTTCATAAAAATACTCCATTCCTCAAGTTTCATCTCTGAACGTGTGAACTATTAGAACAGTTTCCAGACTAAAAAATTGAAAATTCAAGTATGTACAGTCGACCTCGCTTATTATGGATCCGCTTACAGGATCCGCTTAATAAAATCACACGTTTAATGCAATCAAATGGCTTGGTCCCGATTTTTTGTACCTAATTACACAGAAAATCACTCGTTTAATGTAATCAAACTCCCGGCTTAGCAGAATCATTTTGTGAAAATATTGAGGTATTTTTGGGGAAATGGCTTGTTTTTTCATACTTTAAAACAAAATTTTTGGAATTTTTCACTTATTATTCTCTTATTTTTAAATTTTGATTTCTAACAACTTTCTCTCAAGTGATGATAAAGGGAAAAAGGTCTAAACATTTGAAAATTTAAAAAAAATAGATATGTTATGTACCTAAATCGCAAATTTGGGAGTACCTATCGTAATTTTAATCCATCTTTTTAGTAGCAAGTACATTGTGAAGTTGTAGTAAATTTTTTAATGTGAAAATTGTGTTTTTTCAAAAGTTCGCTTTATAAGATCACCCGCTTAATAAAATCAATTTGCCTCGGACAAATGCGACCATAATAAGCGGGGCCGACTGTATCTTTAACCTATACCTACATAAAATTTGACACGTCGTGAATCATTTAGGTAGTTTGAGCCCAATAAGGAATAAAATTAAAGGTTATAAAATTTCCTATCGAAGTATTCAGCTGTTTTTTGAAGTAACGCTTATGAATTTTGTATGAATCAGTTTAGAATTGAGTTTATTAAAAATTTCCACTTTTCAGTGAGTCAGACGTGAGTGACATGAGTGTTGAAAAAGTGATTTACTGAGGGTTGCTTTGCAGCTTTTTTCGTTCAAGTTATTCAAGTTCAAAGTTGTATCCCCAAGTGGAGAGGATAAAATGCAATGTAAAATTTTATAATAAAGAATAAAAGTAAAGGTGATAAAAAGTTGCCCAATTGCATATTCACGGCTTCTGGAGCAAATTCAAAATTCTGGAGAAATATGAAAATCGCGCTGGAGCCTCCAGATCGGTGGGAAATGGTGGAATTCGGTCTCGGGAGGTTAGTTGTGGACAAAATACAGCGATTCGCGCAAATTTCAAAAATTTCCTCGCAAACTTTTGATTTTTTTAGATTTTCTATACCTATTTGAAAAAAGCTGGTAAAAAAAACCACTCTGGTGTCCGCCCCAAAACCAACTCAAAAATGTGGATAAAGTCGTTAAACAGATCCAGTATAACACACAACTCGATTTTTAACTGTCCAATTTCATATTCACGATTTCTGGAGCAAATTCAAAATTCTGGAGAAATTGAAAAATATCGCTGGAGGCTCCAGAATGGCTGCAAATGGTGAAATTTGGATTTGGGGAATTAATATTAGTTTTGGGACTTATTTTGACCATTTTTATTGGTCAAGTACGTACTTTTTTAAAAAAAGCATAAATTGCCAAAAACAATCAATTTTGAATTTTCAAAAAATTGCCAAAATTCGAAAAATGAACTTGGACAGCTGAAAATTTGGATTTGGGGGTTTTAGAACATGCTCTTTCCAAAAATCGCGGTCCCGTCGCATAAATTGGGGTTTTAACACCTCAAAAACCTGGCAACACTGTTCCGAACTGCTGATTTCACAAACCTGATAGACTCCTACTACACTTAGAACTACCCCACTTCCAGCACCTACCCTCAATGCAACGTAATACACTCGCTTTGCAACGAAATTTTACCTCGTCTCTCCGCAAACTGGTTTCACCTCCGCAAAGTCCAAAAAAGTCGTCATTTTTTTCAACTTTGAAGCTTTATAACAATTGTCCTTTTAAACTTTTTAAAATTTTTTTTTGCCATAAACACTCTCCAGCTTACAGGCGTTCGTATGCATGAAAATTCAGAATTTTTGGTTCGGCAAGTTTCGAGTTTACCGGCAACAAAAAAAGGGGACTTTCCTTTATAGTATTATAGATTCGTAGCGTTTGAATTCATCAAGTTTAAGTGGTTGTACACAGTGATCCGAAGTCATGCTCAGACCTTTCTCGTTATCGAAGTGCCTGCGAGCCAAACGCGAAGTATGTATAAATATGGATTTTTGGTTATTGTTCATAAGTCGTAGGTATCAAACATTTTCTCACCTTTAATTTGTTTCATTCACAGAAACGACCTCTAGTTCTCGAACCTATGTACGATTTCACGTTCAAGAAGATGTTCGATCCGTTGGAAAACAAGCCCGTTCTTCGAAATTTTCTCAACAGCATGTTATCCGGGATATCTCTCATGAACGGTGACAAAATAAAAAATGTCGAACCGCTAGATTCAATTCCTGATTTTTCCATAGATGCTGCTAAAGAAGTAAAACAGGATGTTCTAACCAATGTATTATGCAAGTCTACGAATGGCCAACAGTTCATCGTGAATTTGAGTATGCAGCAACAGCATCACCCGCATTTTTCGACCCATTTGCAGTGGCATGGTTTTCACATTTATGGAAATCAAACTTCGCCTCGAGGCTTCGAGTTATTAAAACCAGTCGCCATGTTGGCAATATGCAATTTCTCAATGTTTTGCGAAAAACAGAATTATATATCAAGATATGAGTTCAGAGAAGAAAATTTCCCGAATGAACAAACATTTTTGTCAAAACTGATATCGTATGTGTTTGTTGAACTGCCCAAATTTTCAATTACCAACCTCGATGAAATTCAGACTGACGCTGATAAATGGAGTTTCTTTCTCAAGTACGCTGCAGATGAAGATCAAAAGTCAGCGATTCAACAACTCGTAAATAGTGATGCGGATTTTAAAAAAGCCCACGAAGTATTGCAAGTTGATAACTGGTCTTTGGCTGAATTGGCTCAGTTTGGCGAGGTTGCCACTGATGATCTCATTGAAACTATTCGTCGCGAAGAACAACGAAATATGGTCGAGAACATGTTACGAAATGGCGTGGATCCTTGTGTTATATCGAAAGTGACTAGTTTGGAAATGAACGAAGTTGAAGAGTTGAGAAAGCAAACCGAAGTTGAAAAAGATCATCAAGTGTAGTTTATATCTATCTTTGTGTTCCTTCATGCTCAGTTTTTTTTAAATGTTTATTTTTACCAAATTATTCATAATGAACAGATTTTTTCCTTTTTTGTTTCTACGTAAAGATGAAGTATAAAATTGATTTTTGTTATCTAGTGAGAATAAATCGTGATGTTTAGCAATACAGTAGAAGTTGATTGATGTGAAATTCTCTTTTAAAGAGTAGATACCTACATACGAAAAATTGATCGTTATATGCATTAATGAAAAATAAAACTCGTAGATTGATTGAAAGTCAATTAAACATCGTTTAAGCCTGATAAAATCGCATAAAAAATAATTATCGTAAGTGAAACTGAAATACTTGCTGATTAGTTCGTCTTTGAAATTGAAACATTTAGAGAAATGGATTACAAAAAACCGAAGTTCGCGAAATATCGCTGGCACAGATAAGCACATTCAAATTTCAAACTCACACCCCTTTGCAAATTCGTCTTTTTTCACCAAACTTCTGTCAAGTAACATTTTTAAAAAATTTACTTAGTTTTTCAAAAGTGAACGTCAAAAAGTTGGTTAAAAGATGTTCCGATGCCAACTTCTGAGTCTAAAACAGGAAATTTTGACGTAGAGGCAATTTTTCGATTCTTGGTGAATTTTTAAAAATTAAATTCGGCAGAAAAATTCAAAAGAAATTTAAATTTCACCAAACCGACTGAGAATGTGGAAATTTGGTTCGTACTTCATTTTCGACTCCCCCTCCCATCGATTGGAATTGGAAACGATTTCGAACTGTTTTGAGCAGTTCTAGAGCCTCCAACAGATTTTTGAAAATTGAAATCTTCACCATATTTTACCCAATGAGGTTGGAAAACTGAAATCTAATTGATGTCCTAATTTCAACTTGATGAGTGAATCAGAGATGGTTTTAGCGTGATTTGAAGCCTCTAACAATTTTTAGAAACTGCTGCTGCTCAAAAAATTCCATAAAAGTAATCAAAATGAATTAAGATCTATAAAAATCAAAATCTTGAGATAGATCGAAAAAAAATTACGGCGGATTTTGACCGAATTCAACAGAGGGTTTTATTTTTAGTTGAAAGAGACCCAGAAAAAATTTTAGCTCCAGAGGTGCACCAAGAGGGGAGAAATGGAGCGTCAAAATGGATGTATTTTCAAAAAAAATCGTGGTTTTCTCGTTTCTGTCGCTAGCTAACCAGTTTTTTGGGAATAATGGTCCAGTCCCAAAGGAAAGTATTTTGAGATTCTGCGTCGATGTATGCTATTGCTGTCAAAATCCAAGACCACTTTTAGGGTTCCACTAAGCAGTTTAAAATTTACAAATCGAGTGGTTTTGAATAAATTGGCGTTTTGAAATGTTTTTCTTCACAGATATTTAGCATTAATCATTCCAATCCAAAATATTGAGAAAGATAGGTATCATTCCTGAAACTGGAGAAATAGGCTTGCAGTGGTCGCCAATTCTTTGTTGATTGATGACTTAAAAAAAATGAAAAGTTTTTTATACTTACAAGGGAACCTCTTGAGGTGTTCGCCTCCGATTTGGACGGGACCGCGATTTTTTGAAAGAGCATGGTCTAAAACCCCCAAAACCAAATTTTCAGCAGCCCAATTTTATATCTCGATATTTGGCGAACCTTTGAAATTTCAAAATTGACTGTTTTTGGTGATTTATACTTTTTTCAAAAAAGTACGTACATGATCAGTAAAAATGATCAAAATATATCCTAAACCTGATAATAATTCCCCAAATCCAAATTTCGCCATTTCCAGCCATTCTGAAGCCTCCAGCGCGATTTTTCAATTTCGCCAGAATTTTCAATTTACTCCAGAAGGCGTGAATATGAAGTTGGGCAGCTAAAAATCGAATTGTGTGTTATACTCGACATGTTCAACGAATTTAACCACATTTGAGCCGATTCTGGAGAGGACACCTCAAGTCCAGCTTTTTTCATAATAAAAATATCCAAAAATTAAAGGGAGGCCCCAGAAAGGCAGGAAATGGCGAAATTCGCTCTTCGTGGGGTTAATTAATGTCATTGTCGAAATTGAGCGATTCGCGCAAATTTCAAAAATTTTCTCACAAACGAGAAATTTTTGATTTTTGAATATTTTTATTTTGAAAAAAAACTTGTCAAAAACCCACCCTTGAGATGTCCCCTCCAGAATCGGCTCAAATGTGGATAAATTCGTTAAACAGGTCGAGCATAACACACAACTCGATTTTTAGCTGCTCAATTTCATATTCACGCCTTCTGGAGCAAATTGAAAATTCTGGAGAAATTGAAAAATCGCGCTGGAGCTTCCAGAATGGCTGGAAATGGCGAAATTCGCTCTCGTAGGGTTAATTAATGACGAAATACTGCAATTCGCGCAAATTTCAAAAATTTTCTCACAAACGAGAAATTTTTGATTTTTGGATATTTTTATTTTGAAAAAAGCTGGTCAAAAAACCACTCTTGAGGTGTCCCCTCCAGAACCGGCTCAAATGTGGATAAACTCGTTAAACAGGTCGAGCATAACACACAACTCGATTTTTAGCTGCCCTATTTCATATCCACGCCTTCTGGAGCAAATTTAAAATTCTGGAGAAATTGAAAAAAAAATCGTGCTGGAGGCTCCAGAATGGCTGGAAATGTCGAAATTTGGATTTGGGGAATCAATATCAGTTTTAGGATTTATTTTGATCATTTTTACTGATCATGTACGTTCATTTTTTGTAAAAAGTAAGTATAGGTAAATCACCGAAAACAGTCAAAGAAATTTCAAAACCCAGGTTCGCCAAATATCGAGATATGAAATTGAGCAGCTGAAAATTTGGTTTTGGGAGTTTTAGACCAAAAATCGCGGTCCCGTTCAAATCGGAGGCGGACACTTCAAGATATTCCCTTGATAAGATTTTTGGCTATTTTTCTCAAATTTTTGAAATTGAAAACAACGTAAATTTTTTCAAAAATGCCTTTTCTTTGAGGGCCATTTTCTTCACTCCGGAGCTACCTGGAAAAAATTTAGGTAAACTTTCACCTCAGAATGATGGTCTCTCCTGAATTTGGTCAAAATCTGCCATAATCGCTCTCCTGTAAAATTTCACTTTTTTGAGATGTAACCTCATTACTACCGAGGTGCGATATCTTCTATACCTACCTATATTTAAAAATTATTTTATCATTTGCTAACAATCAACAAAGCAGCATATTTGCAAACGTTCATTGAAAAATTTGTTCAACAATTTATGTAAAATGCAGTGTTGAGAACCGTTTGGATTTGAATTGGTTGTGATGGTTGTGGTTTTCAGAACCTTTGAAAATAAGTGGTTCTGGTTTCGGTTCTCAAAAGGTTCCCAGTTGTGGCTTTGAAACGGTTTTGTTTTGGTTCCATAAGATACCTTTCACATTGTTCTTCCAAAATGGTTCTCAGTTCTTCTCAAACTCAAATGGTTCTGATGGTTCCTTTTACTCCTCCTTTGATATTTTGCTGGTGGTGCTGGTTGTTCCACCAATTAAAAAATGGTTCCAAATGGTTCCAGGTGCAAAAAATTGGCAAAAAATTGAAAATTTGTAAAAATTCCCCTTTACCTCGCTTATTTTGCATGAAAAACATGAATTCTTATTTCACTTTGGTAAAAAAAACGAAGTTTCAATGATGAGAGGACCAAAAAGAACCGATTCCTGAAAAGGGTTCTGATGGTTCTTCTTATTTGAAACTTGTTCTGGTTGTTCTTTCCTTAAAAAACTCAATCGGTTCTAAATGGTTCTAAATTGTTTCAAAATCATTTTATATGGTTGTTCTTTTGGTACTTCTCTTTTCCAAATTTTGAAACGGTTCTGATGGTTCTGGGTCCCATTTCAATTGACCTAAAAAAGCGGTTGTGGTGGTTCCAAACGGTCAAATACTATCAACTGACAATACTGGCAACTCCATTTAAAATACATTGAGCGTTTTTGTCGCAGTAATAGCGCGATCTGAACGGCCGGGGTAAAAACTAACTCTTATCAAAATTGCTCTGATTGGTTGGTTTATAACTGGTTTGAATCTCGCGCGTCCGCGAAATTCGAATAAGCAAATCAGAGCTCGACCATAGACCCCGACCCGTACCCAAACAATCATGCCATCCTTATCACGATGTTGGACTTGTAAAAATTTACTTCGTTGATCGTTGATCTAATCGCAAGCAATAAATAAGATGAGTTCTGAGTAATTTTATCAAATTCAATCGCTAAATCATACTAAAAGAAAGAAAAAAGAAGAAAAATCCTACATGTAAGGTAATTCCCACTTTGGAAGTTTTGAAAAACACTCAGTTTGCTCAGCAGCAAATGATACTCTTACAGGGTGGACAGAAATATCGGGTACCCCTAAGAAAGTTTTTCATTGAAAATATAGGTTGGCAACGTGAAATAGATGCATATGATTGGTGAAATGTTATCTCTCCAGTCTAACAACCAATCATGTGCTACCATTATTATCATTCACTGTGACCAACCGAAGTATTTAGCAGAAAACTTTTTTAGGGGTACCCGATATTTCTGTCCACCCTGTATGTAATATCTACAACTACAACAAAGAACTTTGAAATTGCAATACAATGAATAAAAATAAACACTAGAAAGAATTTTTCCCTTCAAAATACAAAGTTTTCTCTTCCAGTTGTACATTGCGTTGTGTTATTTCGAAGATTCAACGGCGAGTCTTCGCATTGGCACATACTACATGACCATATAGTCAAATTTTTTTAAACAATTGCTGGGAAATCATGAAATTTTCGCATAATGACGATTCGACTACAGTTTTAAGCGAATTCAACACCACAGATCGCACATAACATAAAACTGTCATTTCCCAAGTTTCATTTACTACTCGTACTCATTATAGGATTTTTCATTATTTTCGTATGATTTAGCGATTGAATTTAATAAAATAACTTGGAACTCATCTTATTTATCGCTTAGAATGCTTACGATTGTATTAACGATCAACAACGTAAATTTTTACCAAGTCCAAAATTTGTGATAAGGATGGCTGATTTGTTTGGGTACGGGTCGGGGTCTATGGTCGAGCCAAATCAGATGCTTGGGGTAGTTGTGGTAATGATTTAGTTCCACCCTAGGCCGCTAGGAGACTAAAACACAATTTTTCGATGGAGTTGCCAGTATTGTCAGTTGATAGTATTTGAAACGGTTCTCAACACTGGTAAAATGGACTGGATCTAGTAGGTACCTCAGGGCTCATAGGCTCATCAGCGGTTCAGCATCACTAGCGCCACAAACGTTACCTACCGGGCTACCGAAGAGGCAAGTGCACTCTACATTTCTATTTCTTATCAGTTGCAACTGGTTCATGGTTGTCTTTCTCTCACGTGAACGAACGTCGACCGCATGTGAATGAATATTGAAAACGTGAATTGTGAATTACATTGCAAGAAATTTATAGAATTATTATTATATTATCGTATTCCGTAAAGTTTGAATTTATCAAGTTTAAGTGGTTGTACAGTGATCCGAAGTCATGCTCAGACCTTTCTCGTTATCGAAGTGCCTGCGAGCCAAACGCGAAGTATGTATAAATATGGATTATTGGTTAATGGTTATTATTCATAAGTACCTAGTATGTATCAAACATTTTCTCATCTTTAATTGTTTCATTTACAGAAACGACCTCTGGTTCTCGAACCGATGTACGATTTCACGTTCAAGAAGCTGTTTGATCCAACAGAAAATAAGCCTGTTCTTATAAATTTCCTCAACAGCATGTTATCCGGGATATCCCACATGAACGGTTACAAAATAGAAAATGTCGAACTACTAGATTCGATTCCTGATTTGCTCACAGATGCTGCTAAAGGAGTAAAACAGGATGTTTTAACCAATGTATTATGCAAGTCTACGAATGGCGAACAGTTCATCGTGAATTTGAGTATGCAGCAACAGCACCACCCACATTTTTGGACCCATTTGCAGTATCATCGTGCTCACATTTATGCAAATCAAATCAGTGAAGAAGAATTATATTCTTCGCCTCGAGGCTTTGACTTAATAAAACCAGTCGCCATGTTGGCAATATGCAATTTCACAGTGTTCAGCGAAACGAAGAATTATATATTTTCAAGACAGGACGAGCTCACACCAGATTTTTCAGAAACGTCAATGCACTATGTGGTTGTTGAACTGCCCAAATTTTCGATTACCAACTTCGATGAAATTCAGACCGACGCTGATAAATGGAGTTTCTTTCTCAAGTACGCTGCGGATGAAGATCAAAAGTCAGCGATTCAACAACTCGTAAATAGTGATGACGATTTTAAAAAAGCCTACGGAGTATTGCAAGTTGATAACTGGTCTTTGGCTGAATTGGCTGAGTCTGCCAAGGTTTCCACTGATGATCTCATTGAAACTATTCGTCGCGAAGAAAAACAAAACATTGCTGAGAACATGTTACGAAATGACATGGATCCTTCTGTTATATCGAAAGTGACTAGCATGGAATTGAACGAAGTTGAAGAGTTGAGAAAACAAGTTGAAGCTGAAAAATGATCATCCTGTAGGTATAGTTTATATTTCATCTTTGTGTTCGTACTCAGTTTTTTAAAATGATTTTTTATCAAATTATTCATAACGAACTGATTCTATCTAGTGAAAATAAATACTGATATTTAGCAGTACAATAGAAGTTGGTTCAATGTGAAATTTTCTTTTACAGGGTATCATCAAAAAATTGATCGTTATAATGTATTAATGAAAAATAAAAATTGATTGATTGAAAGTTAAACATGCATCGTCTAACCCTGGTAAAATCGCATAAAAATTGATAATCGTAAGTGAAATTGAAATACTTGCTGATTAATTCGTCTTTGAAATTGAATCATTTAGGGAAAATGATTTCAAAAAACCGAAGTTGACGAAGTATCGCTGGCACAGATGAGCACATTTAAATTTCAAACTCACACCCCTTTCTAAATTCTAGTGGAATGAAGGGAAAAAGGCGAATATCCTCGATTAAAATGCTTTTGAGCATTTTTGAAGAATTCTGAGACCATAATTTGGATCATGATTTTCAGCATTTCAGTTTCAGTAGAAAAAAATGAATAAAAAAGCTCATTTAAATTGCAATCCCATCAAAATGGGTTATTGTTTCGGCCTTTTTGATCGCCTATTTCTAATGTTGGGCTCATTTTTCGTCCTTTTCGACTTTTTTTGTTTTGTGTATTTCTAACAAACTTGAAAGCAATTTTCATTACATTTTGCTCACTTTTGCTCATTTTTCATCAATTTGTGGGATGTTTCATAAAAAAATATAGGTATCTTATCAGTTTACAACAATTTATGCGTTATTTTTGCAATTTATTGACGTATTTTATGATTTTAATGTTAGATATTTTTACCAATTTTATCAACGTTTCTAGTCATTTTCGACAAGTTTCTGTCAAGTTTTGGAAAAATTTCAACTTTTGGTAATTTTTAGCGTGGGAGAATTTCGCATAATTTGACACATTTTCAACATTTTGGTATAAATTTTCTTGATTTTTCAAAACTGAACTTCATGTTTCGATGTCAACTTTTTAATACTAAAGATTCGAAACAGGAAATTTAGGCTCGGATGCACTTCCTATACCCCTCTCTTGAAAAGGAAGAGGATGACAATGATCACCGGCGAAAATAAGATATTAATAGGTATCATACTCGAAAACGCATTTTTCGATTCTTGGTGAATTTTTGAAAATTATGTAAATTCGACAGAAAAATTTAAAAGAAATCTAAATTTCACCAAACTGACTGAGAATGTGGAAATTTTGTTCGCACTTCATTTTCGACTCCCCCCACCCATCGATTGGAATCGATTTCGAACTGTTTTGAGCAATTCTGGAGGAGCCCCCATTAGATTTTCAAAAATTGAAATCTTCACCGTACTTTATCCAGTGAAGTTGGGAAACTAAAATCTAATTGATAGCGCAATTTGAAGCATTTAACAATTTTTTTTTAAAACTTTTGTTTTTTAAAAAATGCCATAGAATCCGTCAAAATGAATTACGATCTGTGTTAAATTTTGAGGTATATCACAAAAGGAGTCGGCAGATTTTGTCCGAATTCAACAGAGATACCTCAATTTTGAGTTGAAAATTACCCAGAAAAAATAGTTGCTTCCGAGGTGCACTTGAAGGGGAGAAATGTGGCATCGAAATGGATGCATTTTCGAAAAAATCGCGGGTTTTTTCGTTTCTGTCGCTACCCAATCCATTTTGGTAAAAATGATCCAGTCCCAAAGGATAATATTTTGAAATTCTGCATCGCAATCTATGCTTTTGCTGTCAGAAAGAAGATGTCATTCCTGAAACTGGAGAAATAGGCTTACAGTGATTGCCAATTTTTTGATTATTGATGATTTCAAAAAATGTAGAAATTTTCAAGTTTTTGGCAATTTTTCTCGAATTTTTGAAATTGAAAAAACCTTATTTTTTTCAAAAATGCCTCCTCTCTTTTATAGCCATTTTCTACCTTCCGGTGCATCTCCGGAGATGAAAAAAATTTCGAGTAACTTTAAACTCAAAATAAAGATCTCTTTTTTTTTCAGTTTTTGGCTATTTTTCTCGAATTTTTGAAATTGAAAAAACCTTAATTTTTTCAAAAATACCTCCTCTTTGAAGGTCATTTTCTACCCTCTGGTGCATTTCCGGAGATGAAAAAAATTTCGAATAACTTTAAACTCAAAATGAACATCCCTGCTGAATTTGATAAAATTCTGCCGACCTTTTTTTTTGGCAATCCACCCTAATATAAACTTGTTCAGTAAAACGTTGATGACAGACTTGATTAATTATTCGCCAATAATTTTCCGAAATCAGGTTCTTTTCTCTCGGTTGAGAAACATTCATTTTTCAATTTCTCAATGGTGAGGTTGCTGGAGAAATAAATAATTTTTATGTAGCAGGGACCATTTTGAGTAATCCAACAAGGAAGTCACTGACAAAGATCAATCACTTTTGTGCGCGTGCTGAAGTTGATTCTCATGGCATTATGTAGTCGGAAAACTTGAATTTCCAAAATATTACCGGAGGTTCTAGAACTGCTTGAAACCATTCCAAATCGACTCAGCGTGTTAAAATTTGAGCATGATAAAAATTTGTGGTTTCCAATTTTATAGGGTGTAATTTTGTGAACATTTTTATTTTCATAAATCTACTGGACGCTCCAGCACTGCTCAAAAAGGGTTCAAACCTGTTTCCTATCGATAAGGGGAGAGTAGGGTACATGCTTTTCAATTTTCTAGACCAATTTTTAATAGAGCAGGAAAATAACGTAAAAAAGCGAGGGTGAAAAGGAAAAAATTGGCACATAAATTTTTTCTTCTGGAATATGTTCAGATGAGCCCCCTGAACTACCAAAAAAAACCCGCGCCTTCTACCCCTGGAGCTAACTTTTTTAGGGGGCTAAAACCGGTTCCGATTCACGTTTTTTGCGATTTACTCCGAAAATATTAGGTTTACGATAAGAAATACCATGACAAAAAATGTTCCCCTTCAAATTCTCGACAATTTGATACTACGCTCGATACCCATATCTCAAAAGGGGTGTCTGAAAAAAGGGGTGGAAAGAGAAGGTGTTTCAAAAAAGGTCAGTTCAATAAATTGATCAAAGTTACCACTTTATATCATTCGGTTTCGCTCAAAATTTTTTTACAAAGTCAACTCACTCAACTTTTAAGTACACCACCATTGATTGGTCTTCAATCCTCCCCGGGGGTTGGTGGGGGGTGCTTGATTTTTCAAGTAACACACAACTGAATCATATATTTGAAAAACGAATCTGGACATGCGATATATCGAATAGTATGTTTTCGAGGTTGCTGAATACGAATACCAACTTATTTTTTGAGTGCAGTTCCTCAAAGCCCCTCTGTGCCCCAAAAAGGGGGTTAAAATTTAGAAAAATCATGAAAAGTCGAGTGATATATCGAATGGTATGTTTCCGAGGTCGCTGAGTACGAATATGAACTTATTTTGTGGGTCCCACCCCCCAATGTCCTTCTGTGCCTCAATAAGGAGGCTAAAATTTCAAAAAACCATCAAAAAGTCGAGTGATATATTGAATGGTATGTTTTCGAGGTCGCTGAATACGAATATGAACATATTTTCTGCTTACAGTTCTTCAAAACCCATTTACGCCCTTCTAAAGAGGATAAAATTTTGAAAAGTCGCTGAAAATCGTGTAATACGAGTACATCGAATAGTACGTTTTCGAGATTGCTGAACACAAATTTTTAGAATCCAAAGCACAATGGTTCTCCGTCCCAAAAAAGTTAACGACAAAACATGGTGCGACCTTTTTCGTTGAAGATTCTCACCATTATTTTAGAAATAATTCTGAAAATTCATCTCAAAAACACTAATTGGAGTAACTTTCGGAGGAAGGAGGGCAGAGGTAGAGGTATTACCAGGATCGCTATTCAAAAAGTTTGAACGCTCATTTTGCAAAGAAAACATTTCACATCTCAAGATTTTTTTAAAACGCTCACTCACCTACCAGTTTTTGAATATTTTTTAATAGAAAATAAAATGGAACTAGGACTTTTACAGTTTTGTCGAATTTCGTTGAAAAAAACTGTATAACCATCCAACTAATTTCTATTTGTAAATTTCGCTTAGGTATGTGCCACTCGAATTATTAATTACGGGAAATTTAAATGGAATTAATTATTTATAATGTTTTTTTTTTTTGTTGGAAAAACTCATAAATTGATAAAATATTTCAAAATAGAATCCCGAAAACATACGATTTGATGTATCACACGACTTTTCATGATTTTTCGAAATTTGGCCCTTTTTTGGGGAACATAGAGACATTGGGGGGGGGGACTCAGCGACCTCGGAAACATACCATTCGATATATCACTCGACTTTTCATGATTTTTCTAAATTTTAACCCCCTTTTTGGGGCACAGAGGGGCTTTGAGGAACTGCACTCAAAAAATAAGTTGGTATTCGTATTCAGCAACCTCGAAAACATACTATTCGATATATCGCATGTCCAGATTCGTTTTTCAAATATATGATTCAGTTGTGTGTTACTTGAAAAATCAAGCACCCCCCACCAACCCCCGGGGAGGATTGAAGACCAATCAATGGTGGTGTACTTAAAAGTTGAGTGAGTTGACTTTGTAAAAAAATTTTGAGCGAAACCGAATGATATAAAGTGGTAACTTTGATCAATTTATTGAACTGACCTTTTTTGAAACACCTTCTCTTTCCACCCCTTTTTTCAGACACCCCTTTTGAGATATGGGTATCGAGCGTAGTATCAAATTGTCGAGAATTTGAAGGGGAACATTTTTTGTCATGGTATTTCTTATCGTAAACCTAATATTTTCGGAGTAAATCGCAAAAAACGTGAATCGGAACCGGTTTTAGCCCCCTAAAAAAGTTAGCTCCAGGGGTAGAAGGCGCGGGTTTTTTTTGGTAGTTCAGGGGGCTCATCTGAACATATTCCAGAAGAAAAAATTTATGTGCCAATTTTTTCATTTTTAAACCCGCTATATGCCCGCTCTAAGTATAATTTTTTATAAAATTTTAATTTTTTTAAATTTGTGACCAAAAATTTGATTTCTAAAAATTTACCAAAAATTGAAAAATACAGTAAAGCTAAATCTGAAACATTAGCTGGTGATGTATTTTCCATGCTCGTTTGATTCAACTGCAACTTTACCGGGTTCAACTTCAAAATAAATTTTGTCAATCGGTATCAGGAATGTTAACCATAATCGTAATTTTTAACCAACATGGATTTTAACCACTGAAATCATGAGCCAAAAATTGTAACTGTAACCACAACCATAACCAAAATGAAAATTATTGATTTAGAATTTTCTAACCGTAAGGCTGTAACCGATGCATTTTTTGTCAAAGTTTATGAAACCTTGATGAACTTTGATCAATTTTGGCGCTGTATTAGGCACTTTTTCAAGCAATTTCAAGATGTTTTATTGCACAATTTTGGCAAAATTTTGTCAACTTTTATTGAAATTTCATTCACTTTTTGATGATTTTTACTTTCAGAAATTTTTTTAATGTCTCGATATCTACATATTGTGTTGAGAGAAATTTCAACAATCAAGTATTCACGTCATTCCCATTCAATCCTGTTAAATTTTACAAAATTATCATCACTCGTTGGATTTGATGATTTTGATTGATATTGATTTTACATGCTTTCTTACCTCGTTTCAACACGTTTTCTACACTTTTGCAAATTTTACCAAATTCAATGGTTTCTTCTTCTTTTTTTTTTGTCAAATTTTACTGGTTTTCAACATTTTTAATGCAAGTTTGGTGAATTTCCACCTGGTAATTTTTCGATTTTTGCATTTTTTTGATGGAAGAATTGAGTTGATATTTTTTGGGGGAAAAAAAATAGGTAACCGATATTTTTTATGCACAGAACCGTATAAACTAAGAAACCCTATCGAAACTTTCTTTTATTTCGGTTTACTTCCCTGTTGGTATATCCCCCTTCTGAATATTTTCAAGTTGTTTCATCATTTGCTAACAATTGGACTAGATAACAAAGCAGCATATTTGCAAACGAATCGACTAATTCTTTGAAAAATTTGTTCAACAATTTGAAAATGAAATTCACCTCGTGACTCAGGTGGTGGTTCTGCATCACTAGCGCCACAAAAGTTACCTACCGAAGAGGCGAGTGCACTGCCAGTTGCCACCTACAACCTACATTTCTTATCAGTTGCAACTGGTTATCTTTCCCTCACGTGAATGAAAATTGAAAATTTTGGTTACCGGCATCGATCTCTCTGAAACGTGAAATGTGAATTACTTTGCAAGAAATTTAGAACTATTATATTATCGTATTCGTAGAGTTTGAATTTATCAAGTTTCAAGTGGTTGTAGAGTGATCCGAAGTCATGCTCAGACCTTTCTCGTTACCGAAGTTCCTGCGAGCCCAACGCGAAGTATGTATAAATAGGCTATGGATTACTGATTATTGTTCATACGCCGTAGATACCGAACATTTTCTCACCTTGAATTGTTTCATTTACAGAAACGACCTCTAGTTCTCGAACCTATGTACGATTTCACGTTCAAGAAGTTGTTCGATCCAACGAAAAACAAGCCTGTTCTTCGAAATTTTCTCAACAGCATGTTATCCGGGTTAACCCTGACGAACGGTGACAAAATAGAAAATGTCGAACTACTGGATTCTATTCCTGATTTTCTCAAAGATGCTGATGGACGAGTAAAACAGGATGTTATAACCGATGTATTATGCAAGTCTACGAATGGCGAACAGTTCATCGTGAATTTGAGTATGCAGCAACAGCACCACCCGCATTTTTTGACCCATTTGGTGTGGCATGGATTTCACATTTATGGAAAGCAAATCAGTGAAGAAAAATTATATTCTTCGCCTCGAGGCTTTGAGTTATTAAAACCAGTCGCCATGTTGGCAATCTGCAATTTCTCAGTGTCCGGTTTAACGAAGAAGGATTATATAACAAGATGTGAATTCAAAACAGGAGAGAACCTGGAACTAATAACACCTTGGTCAAAACTGTTATCATATGTGTTTGTTGAACTGCCCAGATTTTCAATTACCAACCTCGATGAAATTAAGACTGACGCTGATAAATGGAGTTTCTTTCTCAAGTACGCTGCAGATGAAGATCAAAAGTCAGCGATTCAACAACTCGTAAATAGTGATGCGGATTTTAAAAAAGCCTACGAAGTACATATTGCACGCTGATAATTGGTCTTTGGCTGAATTGGCTCAGTTTGCCGGGGTTACCACTGATGAAGATCTCATCGAAACTATTCGTCGCGAAGAGAAACAATACATTGCCGAGAACCTGTTACGAAATATTGACTAATTTGGAAATGAACGAAGTCGGAGAGTTGCGAAAACAAGTCGAGGATGAAAAAGATCATCCTGTATAGTTCATATTTTTATCTTTGTGTTCATGCTCAGTTTTTTGAAATGTTTTTTTTTTACCAAATTATTCATAATGAACAGATTGCTTCCTTTTTTGTTCCTACGTAAAGATGAAGTACCTATAAAATTAATTTTTGTTATCTATTGAGAATAAATCGTGATGTTTAGCAGTACAATAAAAGTCTGGTGAAATTGAAATATTTGTTGATTAGGTCGTCTTTGAAATATTAAGAGAAATTGATTTCGACTAACCCATGTTCGCGAAATATCGCGCTGACACAGATGAGCGAATTCAAATTTCAAACTCACACCCCCTTTCAAATTCGAGTTGAAAGAAGGAAGAAAAGCGGATTCCTCGATTGAAATGCTTTCGAGCATCTTTGAAGAATTTTGAGACCATAATATTGGATCATGATTTTCAGCATTTTAGTTTAAAAAAAAAAAGTTTCGTGCGAATTGCAATTTCATAAAAATTGGTTAATGTTTCTGTTTCGGCCTGTTTAATTGCATTTTGCTAATCTTCTGCTAACTTTCCGTCTTTTTCGACTTTTTCTGGTTTAATGCTTTGATCATTTTGTTTTGTGTGTGGCATTTTAACAAATTTTAAAGCAATTTTCGTTACATTTTGCTCACTTTTGCTGATTTTATTTGTATCAGTTAGAGGCGTGTTTCATCTCGAAATATAGGTATGAGTTTTTAAAAATTCACGTGAAATTTTAGCAATTTTTGTGACATTTTATTTTAAAGCTGAACATTTTTACCAATTTCAACATTGTTTCAAATCATTATCGCCAAGTTTCTGTTAAGTTCTGCTAAAATTGCAACTTTTGGTAATTTTTAGAATTTTTTGCCAGTCTAATATTTTCGACTTTTTTGCAAAAATTTCATGATTTTTCAAGTATAAACATCAAAGAGTTAGCCAAGAGATGTTCTGATGTCAGTTTTTAGTATATTAAAGGTCCAAAGCAAGAAATTCTGACTTGGAGACACTTCCTAGCTATACCTCTCTTCTGAAGAGGAAGAGGATGACACGGTCCTAAAATGTATTTTTCGGTTCTTGGTGAATTTGTAGAAATTAAATTCGAGTGAAAAATGTTGATCAAAATTTTACCAAATCGACTGAGAAAGTGGAAATTTAGCACGTACTTCGTTTTCGACTCCCCCTCCCATCGATTGGAAACGATTTCGAACTGTTTTGAGCAGTTCTAGAGCCTCCAACTGATTTTTGAAAATTGAAATTTTTCGCCCATTTTTCACCCAATGAAGTTGGAAAATTGAAATCTAATTGACATCATAATTTCAACATGCTGAGTCAATTAGAGATGGTTTTAGCCTAACTTGAAGCCTCTGATGGGTTGAGTGAAAAAAATGACTTCAGATTCGTGTTTCTCGACCCAAAAAACCTACATTTTGACGTATCACTCGATTTTTTTTTATTTTTGCAAAATTTTATTTCGGTAGCACCTCCAAGGGCCCTCAAGAGTTCTGAGGAAAAAAAGTACTTCATCATATGCGTGTTTTTCTGGCCAAAAAACCTACATTTTGACATATCACTCGATTTTTTTTTTTCATTTTTACAAAATTTGATTTTGATAGCACCTCCTCAATGGCCCCCGAGGGGTCTGAGGGGGAAAAAAGACCTCAGATTAGTTTTTCTCGATCAAAAAAACCTATATTTTGACATATCACTGGGTTTTTTTCGTTTTTACAAAATTTGATTACGGTAGCACCTCCCCAAGTGGTTTGAGGGAAGAAAGGACTTCAGAATCGTGTTTCTCGGCCCAAAACACCTACATTTTGACATATCACTCGATTTTTTTTCATTTTTACAAAATTTGATTTCGGTAGCACCCCCCCCCCCCGCCCCGGGCCCCCCCAGGGTCTGGCGTTTTTGTAAAAAAAATTTGACGTGTTTCTTTTTGAAAAGATCATTTATATTTCATCAAATTATGGGAATCATGTTATAAAAATAGCTAAACTTGACTGCTGAATTGATTTTAAATTTTTTCATTTTTTTTTTAATTCACGTTTTTTGACATAAAAGCTGATTTTCCAGGCGAACGGTGCATCCTAGAGAAAAATGACACTGAAGGAAATTGTAGAGTATAAAATTTCCTATCAGATTAATGTCATTAGTTTTTCTTTAGGAAGCTTAGTTCTTGAATTACATGTGATTTTTGAAGGCGTAAACTGACTTTTGGGCACCCCATTTCTCGAATCTTTGAAATTAAAAAAAAAACGTAAATTTTTTCAAAAATGCTTTTTTTTAGGGCCATTTTCTGTCCTCCGGAGCTAAACAAATTTCAGGTAACTTTCAACACAAAAATATGATGGTCTCTCCTGAATTTGGTCAAAATCTGCCAACTTCTTTTTTTGTAATTCTGTAGCATGATGAAAATTTGTGGTTTCCAATTTTATAGGGTGTAATTTTGTGAAAATTATAATTTTCTTACCTACATCTACTGTACGCTCCAGCCTGTTTCCAATCGATAAGGGAGGAAATAGGGTTCCTGCATCCTTTTCAATTTTCTAGACCCATTTTTATAAAATTTTGATTTTCCTCAATTTCTGACCAAAAATTTGATTTTTTAAAATTTATCTACCAAAAATCAAAAAATACAGCGAAGCTCTAAAATTTTAGCTGGTGATGTATTTTTGCATGTTCGTTTGATTCAACCACAACTTTGTCAGGTTCATAAGTGATTTTGTCAGTGTGTATCAGGGATGTTGACCATACCATACAATTTTTAACCAAAATGGATTTTAAACACTCTAAAATGAGACAAAAACTAACAAAATGTAACCATGACTGTAACCAAAAGAGTGATTTAGAATTTTTTAACCAATTAACTGTCATAACCTTAAATTACCAAAACCAGCATAACCGTAACCGATTTATATTATTTGCATTACGGTTAGATAATTTACAATTTTTGTCAAAGTTTATGAAATTTGATGAGCTTTAATCAATTTGGGCACTGTATGCATTTTTTCAAGTAATTTCAAGATATTTTATACAATTTTGGCAACATTTTTTCAACTTTTATTGAAATTTCATTCACTTTTTGATGATTTTCACTTTGAAAGAAATTTTAACCAATTCACGTAATTCTCGCTCAATCCTGTTAAATTTTACAAAATCATCGTCACTTTTTGTTGATGCTGAGTGATTTTGATTTAACCTGCTTTTTGGTGTGTTTTTCCTCGTTTTAAGTTTTAACACATTATTTCAACACTTTTTGTAGCGCTTTTGCAAATTTTACCAATTCAATGTTTTTTATTCTTTTTTATAGTTTTTTTTGTCACAATTTTACTGGTTTTCAACATTTTTTTTTTGCAATTTTGGCAAATTTCCCCCGGGTGATTTGTAATATTTAGGATTTTTATTTTCATGATTTTTGCATTTCCTGAATGGAAGAGTTGAGGAAAAACTATACCTACCTAACATTTATTTTTTGGCCATAATAGTCCGGCATATGACAATAGAAGTAATTGCACCCCTCGCCGATCCTCCGGGACAACTTTTTTCTTAAAGGGGACATCCTAAGGAACATTTTAAAGCAAACTTGCCAAAATAAAAGTTGGCCTTACTTACAAAATGGCGGCCATTTTGATTGACAGGTCAGCCAAAATCCCAGATTTTGCGTTTTAACATAGGACTTGCACGAACTTTTTCAAACTTTACAAAGATAGATCGAAAGATCATGCAAAAATTTATCACCTGTCAAAATTTCAAGTGCTAAAGTGGGTTTTTCGATTTTTGGTGAATTTTTGAAAATCGAATTTAAGAAAAAAATGAGGGAAAAAATCAAAATTTTACCAAATTGACCAATAAAGCTGAAATTTGGGATATACCCTATTTTTGACATGCGAAATCGATTGGAAACGGTTTCAATCCGTTTTGAGCAGTTCTGGAGCCTCCAGCAGATTTTTGAATCTCGAAATTCCTACAAAATTCCATCAAATTGGAGTTGTAAAGCTAAAATTTATTCTAAAAACTAATTTCAATACGCTACGAAGTACTGCTGGTGAATTTCAAGTCGTTTTGGATCCTCCAGCGACTTTTTTAAAATTCCTGAAGCCTCCAGCAGATTTTCGAAACTTTAAATTTTCACAAAATTTCATCAAATGGAGATGGAAAGCTGAAATTTACTCTACACTCCAATTCTAACACCCTCTGAAAACCACTTCTGGTAAATTTCAAGTCATTTTAGAGCCTCCAATGATTTTTTGAAAATTACTGGAGCCTCCAGTAGATTTTTGAAACTTGAAATTTCCCCAAAATTTCATCAAACTAAGATGGAGAGTCAAAATTCATTCTGCAAACTAATTTCAATACGCTAAGAAGTCGTTTTGGAGCCTCCAGCGACATTTTGAAATGTTTTATGGCGTTTTTTGGAAAATTGAAATTTCCTAAAAGTAGCTCGAAGCTTCAAACCCATTTGAAACCACCATGTAGTCTCCGAAGTGAATATCAGCTTGCCAACTCCATTTGATAAATTAATGTTGCGGGAATTTCAAGTTTCAAAAATCTACTGGAGGCTCCAGTAATTTTCAAAAAAGTCGCTGGACGCTCTGAAATGACTTGAACCCGCCTGAAGTTGTCTTCAGAGGATGTGAAAATTGGAGTGTAGAGTAAATTTCATCTTTCCATCTCCATTTGATGAAATTTTGTGAAAATTTAAAGTTTCAAAAATCTGCTAGAGGCTTCAGGAAATTTCAAAAGGTCGCTGGAGGCTCCAAAACGACTTGGAATTCACCTGCAGTACTTCGAAGCGTATTGAAATTAGTTTTTAGAATCAGCTTCACAACTCCAATTTGTTGGAATTTGGGGGAATTTCGAGTTTCAAAAATCTGCTGGAGGCTCCAGAACTGCTCAAAACGGGTTGAAACCGTTTCCAATCGATTTTGCATGTCGAAAATAGGGTACATTCTAAATTTCAGCTTTCTTGGTTAATTTGGTGAAATTTTGATTTTTTCCCTCATTTTTGGCCTAAATTCGATTTTCAAAAATTCACAAAAAATCGAAAAACGCACTTTAGCACTTGAAATTTTGACAGGTGATAAATTTTTGCATGATCTTTCGATCTACCTCTGTAAAGTTTGAAAAATTTATTTTGACAGGTGATAAATTTTTGCATGATCTTTCGATCTACCTCTGTAAAGTTTGAAAAATTTCTTGCACGTCCTATGTTGAAACGCAAAATCTGCGATTTCGGCTGACCTGTCAATCAAAATGGCCGCCATTTTGTAAGTAAGGCAAACTTTTTTTTGGGCAAGTTTGCTTTAAAATGTTCCTTAGGATGTCCCCTTTAAGAAAAAAGTTGTCCCGGAGGATCGGGGGGGGGGGGTGCAATTTCCCCCACTGTCATATGCCGAACTATAACCAATTAACCTAGCCCTAGATCAATATTTTTTGAAAAAAATCGAAATTTTTCATTTTTTATGCACACAGACAGTCCAGACCAGAGCCGTAATCCCGTAATTGCAAAACCCTATCAATATTTTCCCTCGTTTTGGTTTACAAATCCCCCGTCTTAGTATAATTTTCCAACAATTAACAAAGCAGAATATTTGCAAACGAACCGACTACTTTGAAAAATTTGTTCAACAATTAAGAAATAAAATGAAATGAACTAGAAAATAAAATATTGCATATTTCCATATATTCCATATCTAGTACCTCAGCAGTTCAGCGTCACTAGCGCCACGAATGTTACCTACCGAAGAGGCGAGTGCACTACCACCTGCAACCTACATTTCTTATCAGTTGCAACTGGTTATCTTTCTCTCACCTGAATGAAAATTGAAAATTTTGGTTACCGGCATCGATCTCTCTGAAACGTGAAATGTGAATTACTTTGCAAGGAATTTAGAATATTTGAATTGTATCGTATTCGTAGCGTTTGAATTTATCAAGTTGAGTGGTTATAAAGTGATCCGAAGTCATGCTCAGACCTTTCTCGTTACCGAAGTGCCTGCGAGCCCAACGCGAAGTATGTATAAAATATGGAATATGGATTATTGGTTATTATTCATAATAAGTCGTAGGTATCAAACATTTTCTCACCTTTAATTTGTTTCATTCACAGAAACGATCTCTAGTTCTCGAACCTTTGTACGATTTCACGTTCAAGAAGTTGTTCGATCCAGCTTCTACAGAAAACAAGCATGTTCTTATAAATTTTCTCAACAGCATGTTATCCGGGATATCTCTCATGAACGGTGACAAAATAGAAAGTGTCGAACTACTAGATTCAATTCCTGATTTGACCATAAATGCTGCCAAAGAAGTTAAACAGGACGTCGTGACCAATGTATTATGCAAGTCTACGAATGGTGACCAGTTCATCGTGAATGTGAGCATGCAGCACGAGCACCACCCATATTTTTCGACCCATTTGCAGTATCATCGTGCTCACATTTATTCAAATCAAATCAGTGAAGAAGAATTATATTCTTCCCCTGAAGGCTTTGGGTTATTAAAACCAGTCGCCATGTTGGCAATCTGCAATTTCTCAGTATTCAGCAAAACGAAGCATTATATATCAAAAATCGAGTTCAGAGATGAAGATCACCCGACAGAACCAACATTTTTGTCAAAACTGATATCGTACGTGGTTGTTGAACTGTCCAAATTTTCAATTACCAACTTCGATGAAATTAAGACTGACGCTGATAAATGGAGTTTCTTTCTCAAGTACGCTGCAGATGAAGATCAAAAGTCAGCGATTCAACAACTCGTAAATAGTGATGCGGATTTTAAAAAAGCGTACGAAGTATTGCACGCTGATAACTGGTCTTTGGCTGAATTGGCTGAGTCTGCCAAGGTTGCCACTGATGATCTCATTGAAACTATTCGTCGCGAAGAAAATCAAAACATTGCCGAGAACATGTTACGAAATGGCGTGGATCCTTCTGTTATATCGAAAGTGACTAGTTTGGAAATGAACGAAGTTGAAGAGTTGAGAAAACAAGTTGAAGCTGAAAAATGATGATCCTGTATAGTTTATATTATTTTTATCTTTGTGTTCGTGCTCAGTTTTTTTTACCAAATTATTTATAGTGAACGGATTTTCTCCTTTTTTGTTCCTATGTAAAGATGAAGTATGAAATTAATTTTTGTTACTCGTATCTAGTGAGAATAAATCGTGATGTTTAGCAGTACAATAGAAGTTGATTTAATGTGAAGTTTTCTTTTACAGGGTATCATCAAAAAATTGATCGTTATTGTATTAATGAAAAATAAAAACTGACTGATTGAAAGTTAAACATCGTATAAGCCTGATGAAATCGCATAAAAAATAATGATCGTGAGTGAAATTGAAATACTTGCTGATTAGTTCGTCTTTAAAATTGAATCATTTAGGGAAAATGATTTCAAAAAACCGAAGTTGGCGAAATATCGCTGGCACAGATGAGCAAAATTAAAATTTCAAACTCACACCCTCTTTGAAATTCGAGTGGAAAGAAGGAAGAAAGACTAATTCCTCGAATTCCTCGATTAAAACTGATTTTGAGCATTTTTGAAACATTCTGAGGGAACCTCTTAGGTGTCCGCCTCCGATTTGAACGAGACCGCGTTTTTTTGGAAAGAGCATATTATTCTAAAACCCCCAAATCCAAATTTTCAGCTGCCCAAGTTCATTTTTTGATTTTTGGCGAATTTTTGAAAATCCAAAATTTACTATTTTGGTGATTTATGCTTTTTAAAAAAAAAGTAAGTACTTGATCAGTAAAAATGTTCAAAATATGTCCAAAAACTGATAATAACCCCCCCCCCCCAAATCCAAATTTCGACATTTCCAGCCATTCTGGAACCTCCAGCGCTATTTTTCAATTTCTCCAGAATTTTGAATTTTCTCCAGAAGGCGTGAATATGAAGTTGGGCAGCTAAAAATTGAGTTGTGGGTTATATTCGATCTGTTTAACGAATTTATCCACATTTGAGCCGATTCTGGAGCGGACACCTCAAGAGTGCTTTTTTGACCAACTTTTTTTAAAAATAAAAATATCCAAAAATCAAAAATTTCCCGTTTGCGAGAAAATTTTCGAAATTTGCGCGAATCGCTATATTTTGAACACAACAAACCCCGTGAGGCCGAGTTCCGCCATTTCCAGCCATTCTGGAGCCTCCAGTGCAATTTTTCAATTTCTTCAGAATTTTCAATTTGCTCCAGAATGCGTGAATATGAAGTTGGGCAGCTAAAAATCGAGTTGTGTGTTATACTCGAACTGTTTAACGAATTTATTCACATTTGAGCCGATTCTGGAGGGGACACCTCAAAAGTGGGTTTTTGACCAGGTTTTTTTCTTAATAAAAATATCCAAAAATAAAAGTGAGGCCCAAGAAAGGCTGGAAATGGCGAAATTCGCTCTCGTGTGGTTAATTAATGACAAAATACAGTGATTCGCGCAACTTTCAAAAATTTTCTCACAATCGAGGAATTTTTGGATATTTTTATTTTGAAAAAACGCTGGTCAAAAAACCACTCTTGAGGTGTCACTCTCAAAATCGGCTCAAATGTGGATAAACTCGTTAAACAGGTCGAGTGTAATATACAACTCGATTTTTAGCTGCCTAACTTCATATTCACGCCGTCTGGAGCAAATTGAAAATTCTGGAGAAATTGAAAAATCGCTCTGGAGCCTCCAGAATATCTGGAAATGGCGAAATTTGGATTTGGGGGTTAATATCAGTTTTTGGACTTATTTTGAACATTTTTACTGATCAAGTACGTACTTTTTTTTAAAAAAAACATAAATCACCAAAATAGTGGATTTTGAATTTTCAAAGGTTCGCCAAATATTAAGATATGAAGTTAAGCAGCTGAAAATTTGGATTTGGGGTTTTTTGATAATGCTCTTTCCAAAAATCGCGGTCTCGTTCAAATCGGAGGCGGACACCTCAAGAGGTTCCCTTGTGAGACCATAATTTGGATCATGATTTTCAGCATTTCAGTCGAAAAAAAAAAAAAATGAAGAAAAAGGTTCATTTAAATTGCAATACCATCCAAATGGGTACTGGGTTAATGTTTCAGCCTTTTTGATTTGCTACTCTGTGGCTCATTTTTCGTAATTTTCGACTTCTTTTGTTTTTTGTATTTCTAACAAACTTGAAAGCAATTTTTCATTACATTTTGCTCACAATTGCTCATTTTTCATCAATTTGTGGTACATTCTTCTGAAGAGAAAAAATATGACAATATCACCAGCCAAAATATGGTATCGTGTGCTAAAATGCATTTTTCGATTCTTGGTTAATTTTTAAAAATGAAATTCGGCTGACAAATTTAAAAGGAATCTAAATTTTACCAATTCGACTGAGAAAGTGGAAATTTTGTTCGTATGTACCTACTTCATTTTCTACTCCCTCTCCTATGTCGATTGGAAATGATTTCGAACTGTTTTGAGCAGCTCTAGAGCCTCCAACAGATTTTATAGAAAAATTGAGTTCATCACCATATTTTAACCAATGACGTTGGAAAACTAAAATTTAATTTATAGCATTTAATTTCAACGTGCTGAGTCAATTAAAGATAGTTTTTGCCCAATTTGAAGCCTCTAACAATTTTTGGAAACTCTTGCTTCTCGAAAAATGCTATAAAATCTATCAAAATGAATTAGTATCTGTATAAATCTTGGGTAAAGGTCGGAGGATTTTGACCAAATTCAGCGGATACCTTTATTTTGAGTTGAAAGTTATCCAGAGGTGATTTTAGCTCCCGATGTGCATCTGGATAGGAGAAATAGAGCCTCAAAATGGATGCATTTTTTGAAAAAATCGTGGTTTTTTCCCTTTGTTGCTTCTGTCTCTACCCAACCCGTTTTGGGAAAAATAAAATGTCTCATTCCCAAAGGAAAGTATTTATTTTGCGATTCTGATTGGATCATGATTTTTGGCATTTCAGTATAAAACCAAAGAAAAAAAACCATGCACATTGCAAATTGAACCGCAGCCCATCAAAATGTCCAATGGGTTAACAGTTTTGGTAGAAAATCGAATTTCTATCAAAACATTTTTCAAGTCCTAAATTGGGTCTTGGGTTGCTTGGGTCATAGTCTTGGAAAGTTTAGAAAAAGTTTCATCATGAGGGATGATTTATCGAAATGGTTACGTTACGATTTCAGCAGAAAATCAATAACTAATCAAAACTTTTTTGAGAATTTTAAAAAAATATGTATAAAATTAAAATTGCAGTGGTTAGTCTTTTATTTTTATCAAATTTCGTTGATTTTTGGAACTATCGAAAAATGAAAAACATTTCCAATTCCAATGACCTATAATATTTCCAATTCCATTTTCCATCAGTAAAAAATCAATGGTCAATTTATTTCATCCTCTTTGTCATTTTATTAAAAAAAAAAAAAAAAAAAAAAAAATGTACCAACATTAGCGCTCCTAGTACTGACGGATGTAAACAGAACTTCGTGATGCTTCTCCTTTCACTCCCCACCTCGTTTGTCTTATCAGCTGTTTATTTTTGTTTTGTGTTTTTTTTTTCGAGAGAGCCGCCTGGAATTTGTTGAATTGAATCGAATGGCGTTATATTTCTTTCTGTAATGTGAAGAGTTATAATAATTTGAATTTGATTGTAAAATTATTGTTGCTGTTATTAATTTCATCTTGATCGGTACTGTTCTAACTTTATTATTCCTTATTATCAATAGATACTATTCTGTACTCGTAATTTTAGATATTCTATCGACACCTTTGTATGTTTGTTTTAGGTAATGATCATCTTATTGTGTTTTAATCGAGCTAAATCCAAACTTTCGCCGATTCGTTAATTAATCTGATAATGTGAGATCGTGCATCGCATCGTTCGAGTAATTTTGACCAGGTAAGCGGTATAGCCGTGTTTTTTTTCCCTTTAGTTTTATATTATTGTTCGTACATTTATATGTGTTATATTGTGCTCGAGTATTACTATACATATAATGACGCAACGTGACGACACTTTTCGTGGTCATTGAATGATAACGAAATGATCCTGGAACTTCGAAGTTCTAATTGTAAAATTTCTGTTATGTTTCCTTCATATAACGTTGGTCCGGAGCTTTATAATTGAATACTTATTGATCTAATATTGGAAAATTTTGATTTGGAACCGAACAATATTGAAAGGCATCCATTCATAGATGCTCTATGAGTGCATAGTGCACAATATGGCGTACTAATAGGCCTATTTCATGTTTCCAAGCCGATCGAAATTAGAAATAAGAATATTCGTATATTATTGCTCGTTATATCGGTTTCTAGTATAAACACCGGCGAATACATTTTTTTTAGATGAAAAATTTACTTTGCCCAATGATGCAATCTTAATTCGTTATCGAATGGTTATCTACAATGAATTTCAATGAGTTCCTTCCCCTTCCCCCGCGTAAACGAACGTATGGCCATTGCCTACTGATATTTCGATTTTTCTGGTGATTTTTAATTGTCATGTGGCATGTGATTTGGTGAATTTTATGTTATTTTTTTTTAATTTGAAAAATTGTGATTATAATTTTTTCATTATTTTCAATTTGATAAGTAAGTATCTCATTTAATTTCTGGGAATTGAGGTGACTTTTGTGAATAATTTTTACAATGATTTTTTTTTGAAATTTTACGACTGATTGTGATATTAGGAATGGGTTTCAAGTGATGAGGGGAGGGAGGATCCCAGCTTCTAGAAAAATTGTTGAACCGTACAAAGCCTTAGGTATTGAAAAAGCATTCAAACATTCCAGGTGTCAAATTGAGTGCATTTTCCAATTTTTAAAAATGGAATTTGAGAGGGAAAAAAATTGAAATTTTACCTAATTAGTGATTATGTCCTATCTTGAAGTTTTTCGATTTCTTGGAAATTAATTTCAAGTTTTTTTTTTTTTTTTTTTTTTTAATACTATATATTTATTTTTGTTCATCAATTTTTGATCACGTGAGCCATTTTGCATTGATTTTGTGATCCGTGAGTTTTACGTTGCCTATAAATTTTGAAATTTGACAAATCGTGATTATTTGTCATAATTTTTCCCCTTGAGTAATATTTCAAGTTGATAAGTAAGTATCACAATTATTCGATTTCTGAGAGTTCTTCACAATTTTTCAACTGAATTATTATGAGAAATTGGTTTTCGAATCAAATTATTATTTCAATCGCGAAGATTTTACAATAATTCGTGAAGTGGATTTTAATCGACAAAGGAGGAATTCCAATCAGCAGAGAATTATTTTCGGACTGGCTAGATCTAAATCGAATGAGCATTCGAAAATACTTCATTATCTGAGATTTCAAATGCCCAAGTGCATTTTTCGATCTGTGTTTGATGAATTTTTGAAAATCATATTTGCTCGAAGTTAGGATTGAATCAAAATTGCACTAAATTAAGCTAGAAAGCTGAAATTTTTGTATGGACCCATTTTGGGCCCTGTCGAATCGTTTGAAAACTGGTACGAACCGTTTTGAGCAGTTCTGGAGCCTCCAGCAGATTTTTGAAAGTTGAGATTAATATCAGAATTTTACCCAATGAAGTTGGAATGCTGAAATTCGCAACATGCCTTATAGTCCGGCATATGACAATAGGAGTAATTGCACCCCCCCCCCCTCCCGCCGATCCACAGGGACAACTTTTTTCTTAAAGTGGACATCCTAAGGAACATTTTTAAAGCAAACTTGCCAAAAAAAAGTTGACCTTACTTACAAAATGGCGACCATTATGATTGACAGGTCAGCCGAAATCGCAGATTTTGCGTTTCAACATAGAACTTGTACGAAATTTTTCAAACCTTACAAAGGTTATCACCTGTCAAAATTTCAAGTGCTAAAGTGCGTTTTTCGATTTTTGGTGAATTTTTGAAAATCCCATTTTGGCCAAAAATGTGGGAAAAAATCAAAATTTTACCAAATTGACCAAGAAAGCTGAAATTTGGGCTATACCCTATTTTCGACATGCCAAATCGATTTGAAACGGTTTCAACCCGTTTTGAGCAGTTCTGGAGCCTCCAGCAGATTTTTGAAACTCGAAATTCCCACAAAATTTCATCAAATTGGAGTTGTAAAGCTGAAATTTATTCTAAAAACTAATTTCAATACGCCACGAAGTATTGCAGGTGAATTTTAAGTCGTTTTGGAGCCTCCAGCGGCATTTTGAAAATTCCTGAAGCCTCCAGCAGATTTTTGAAACTTTAAATTTTTACAAAATTTCATTAAATGGAGATCGAAATCTGAAATTTAATCCGCACTCCAATTTTAACCCCCTCTGAATACGATTTCAGGTGAGTTCAAGTCATTTTAGAGCCTCCAGCGACTTTTTTGAAAATTACTGGAGCCTCTAGTAGATTCGACGTGTTAAAATTTTGAAGTATGAAATGGATTTTAGCTTTCCAAATTTATTGGGTAAAATTTTGTGTAAATTTCTACCTTCAAAAATCTACTGGAGGCTCGAGAACGGCTCAAAAAGGTTCGAAACCGTCTCTAAGCGATTCTGGGTGATGGGGGGTGGGTGTTGGAAAAAACAGTCTATACCCAATTCCAGATTTCTGAGTCAATATGATGTAGGATTTTGATCTTATATAATTTTTGACTCAAATTTGACTTTAAAAATTCGCCTGAAATTTTGTAGTTGGAAATACACGTAATTTTTTAATCTATTTACACATTCGAGATTGATTTCGAATCAAGTAAAAATTGATCCGAATCAGACCTTTTCTATTTCAGGTATCTTACCAATGAACACGAACACGTTAGAAAATCACGACGACGAGTGTCGGTTCAACTTTAATCCGGAGCTTACGTTATCCTCCTTGGAAGAGATCACATCCTTTCAAATACTTCTGCCAATATGGCACGTTTATCTCACTCGTATGAAAAACAAGCTCGACAAAGAAACCCCCTCGAATTCATCTGGAAAACACTTCGATACCGATGATTGCTTACGCGAATGCGACCATTCGATAAAATTCCTCAAACTACCCGCATCTATCGAACAATCTTTGAAGAAAAAACTGAAAAATATCTGCGAAGAAACGAACCAATGGATGCATTACTTCAAATACAACCTCATCTCCGCTCACTTAAGCTCCTACCATATTTCAAATTTAAACCCCACTAACTGCATTTGGCTACAAAATGGTAAAATAAATTACCCTTCGAGTGTTCCTAAAATGCTAACCGATCCTGGATTAACCGAAGTGCATCGATTCGCCATCATGTGCGAGTATTGCTTGAAAGACGAAATCGAAAAATTTTCATTAGCTTGTCTGGCCGAAGATTTCATCGAAACGGTGGCTTTCGATACAGATTACCTGCTGTATTATTGGATTCGATATTTACGAAATGAAGTACACAAGATACCCTTGAAAGGTCACAGTTCGGTTGATTTTTTAATGGCTGCCAGTTGTAATAACGAACGTTGGAATGCCTTCGAGTATTTCTACAATCGTTTGGGTACCAATGACCAAGTATCAGTTGCAGCGTTAAGATTCGAATCGCCTCGTGCATACAGTACGCAGAATAGATTATTGTGCAAAATGTCGCGGTTCCAGCAACGTAGTTTGTTAGCCCAAGTACCCGATAAAATTATTATTAATTTTCTGTTACGTTTGAATTCACCCAGCTCAGCATTATGGGCGTGGAATCGTTGTAAAGACGTAATAACAGCTGAGTCATTCGTTAACTTGGTATCGACAGTATTCCGATGCTGTTTACATGACGTAGAAGGAATGCGAGTGTTGATAGAAGTATGGAATACTGCTCCAGATGGTCTTAAAAATACCGCAGCAGAAATACCAGAATATGAAATTGGATCATTTTTACATTCGTCTAGTCCTGATTTTCCTTCCATCACTTATCACTTCTTGAATTTATTTTTACTCGCTAAAACTCCCGAATCTAGGAGAAGCTTCGTGCTGAATAATGCAGACGGATTGGCTTCTCATTTCATCGATACTGATTCGATGAATGATATTTTACTCTCCAGTTTGCCTCTTCTCGATGATCAATTACGATATAGGAAAAAAGTTCTGAATTCTTCCCTAATGGAAACGACCTGTATTAAGTTGATCGAAGATGGAAATTTCGATCTTTTGAATCGCAAGGTGCAGTTTCACTCGACTGATGTTGAAAATTCTCGAGAATATAAGAAAAAGTTGTTGGTGTTGAGTTCACTCGATAGAAGTGTGTTTATCTTTAATTTTAGTAAATGGAACGAATTATGTAACTTTATCGATCAATCTTTTGCCAATGATGAGTTATTAGTCTCGGAGGTGAAGAAGGAGTTTATTTCGAAATACGCTCGCAATTGTGGAAATATTAAATTATTTAACGATATTAATAGTTTTGAGGTAATGATGAGCATAGTTGAACAAGTGTTTACCATCGACGATCTCGTAATTGTCAAAAAAACCTTGTTCGATTCTTTCAAATCAGTAATCGTCGATCCGAATTACTGGCTGATTTTGAACGTCGAGTCCTTTCGAAAATTTGTATCGTGGTGTATCGAAGATGACGAGGAAACGTTACTCGAATTCAAAAAGACAAATTTCAACATCGATGGTGTTTTCGATTGTATTTTGAGCGAGTTCTGCGAACATTGCATGTCAGAAAGTGAATTTGACGAAAAATTATTGTCCAAAGCTGACGAATGGTTGAATTGGTATTTCGAACGAATTGAAGAGAGCAGGAAATTTAAAATAAATAAATTACACGAGCTTGATAAAGAGCCTTTGAATATTTCACGAGGGGATTTAGTTTGTTTAACTAAACTTCGGGATTGGTTTTTTGAAGGACAGCCGAAAACAGGCGTTGAAGAGTTTGAAAAATGAAGCTTATCGGTGTTTGAAATTTTGTGAAGTGATGTCATACAGGCTTCAGGGTGACTGATGATTGATAAGTGAATGGCAAGAAGTAAATTTCAAGCTGTCGAAGTTGATTTTTTGATTTTTAGTAGAGTTTAGAAAATGGAGAAATAAGTTCATCAGGATTTTGATTTTCTACAAGAAGAGTAAGTCTAGCGATAAAAATCTGAAAATCAATCTGTACGCTAAAGTCGACCTCCCCCCCCTCCCATCAATTTTCAGCTGATCTTTGGCGTTCAGCAGAACTTGATTTTCTTCTAACAATTTCAAATCGCTTTAGAATCGATCTTTGTGGTAAATTCGACCCCCCCCCACTCCCCTTACCAATTTTCTTCTTGAATATTCTGGAAATATTATTTTGAAACTCAAGATCTAAATAAAAATAGTAGGTAATCAAAAATTTCAAAATTCAACAAAATTTTCAAGGTTTTAAATTTTAGAAAAAATTTCAAAAATGTTGAAAATTTTTTAATATTTATTTTTCTTGTTTGAAGGTGAAAATAAGATAGTTGCAGTTCAGTTTGAAAAAAAAGCTCGAAAAATAAGTTTGGCTTGCTTGGGGAAGGGGGGGGGGTGTTTGTAATTGCAAGTTGCTGATCTTTGGCGTTCAGCAGAACTTGATTTTCTTCTAGCAATTTCTTTATTTTTCTTTTTTTTTGGGGTGTTTTCAAATCGCTTTAGAATCGATCTTTGTGGTAAATTCGACCCCCACCCCACTCCCCTTACCAATTTTCTTGTTGTATATTCTGGAAATATTATTTTGAAACTCAAGATAGGTGTAAATAAAAATAATAAGTAATTAAAATTTTCAAAGTTTTTGAATTTTGAAAATTTCTTAATATTTATTTTTTTTGTTTGAAGGTGAAAATAAAATAGTTTACAGTTCAGTTTTTTAAAAAAGGCTCGAAAAATTAGTTTGGCTGATATTTGGGAAGGGAGAGGGGGTGTTGGTAATTGCAAGTTTATCTTCAAGTGAAAATGACTCGAGGTAGAATTATTCAAAAGTGACCTTGTGACCTATCAAAATAGGTTAAAATTTTGCAAGAAATTCAAATATTCAGACGAAAATGTTTGTTGAGCATTTTTGAAGAATTTTAAGACTAAAACTGGGTCATGATTTCAGAGACGTGCAAGTATTTTATCGGAAATATTTTTTGAGCTTTTTTGAGAAATTTTGAACCCAAAATTGATTTCAAATATGTATTATGTTAACATTTCACGAGTTTTCTTGAGCAATTTTGAAGTATTTTGAGACTAAAATTGGCCTATGATTTTCAAGGTTTTTGAAAAAACTGTCAGTATAACCAATCAAAACAAGTAAACATTTCGGCAAAAAATCATTTTATGAGCACTTGGAAATTGTTGGGTATGTTATGATAATTTCAAAAAACAAACTCAATTTCAAGCTGTCATTTTGTAACTCGAAAAATTTTAATCCCTTTTGAAATATGCAATGAGACTTTATCTAAAATCAAGGAAACTGCCCCAGTTTGGGGTCAAAATCCTTCGAAATTGTTTTAAAAACATTTTCGTGGAAATATTCTAATTTCTGGCCAAATTTATAGGCATTGATTTAAGTCGCAAATTATGTAGGTATCCAGAATGAAAATTTCTTGTTCGAGGGGAAATTTTGAAATTGCAGAATTCCACGTTCGGTTTAATATCGTATTAAATTTGAATCTATATTGTAATAAAATAGAAATGAAAATTCCGAGTTTTATTCAACTAGAAAATTTTTTCAATTTTACCGCGTTTAGATGATGCGTTCACACATTTCGTCATGTTCGTTTTGGCCACACTGATAAAATGATGTGTTTCCTTAGAATACTGGGATTTGTCTGTAGCTCTGTTCTATTCGCTGCTCCGAGCAACTCCGAGTTGCTTCGAGCAGCAATACAGTGTTCTATTGGCACATTTTTACTCGGAGTAATTTGTCAAACCGTTCTTTTCGCTAGGAGTAGAGTCAAAAGAGCTGCTCTAGAGCAGGTTTTTCTACACCTGCTGAAAAGGAAGTGCAGAAGGAGTAGAGTAAAAAGAGCAGATTTTTTAAGGCGACAATTTTTTTTTTACAATCAGTATTCCAACATTCCGTTTTACGAGTGTTTATTTTCTTTTTTTTGTTGAAATTTAATTGTTTTACAAGGTGTTCTTCGATTTGTGTTCTTTTCGAAGACTCATTTCCCTTACTCTCTCTACTCTTTTATCGGTTCCGGAGAAAATCACGAGAGTACACAGAGCTACTCGGAGTAGCGAATAGAACAGAGCTAGAGTCTCGTGTCTCGTCTCCGGTCTCTCGTCAATCAGATTACTGAGCATTTATTGTGGAACATGGTGTATTACTAGACTATTGACAATTGACATCCGGTTGTATTTCGTGTAACTTGAAATCTCTTGATAATTAGTAACACGTCGTGTGTTTATGGAATCAAAGTACGTGTACTTTCTGTAATATTCGAGTACCCTGCCTGTTTGCGTTTTTACATATCGTCAGTTTCATTTTTCATTTGATCGTTTATTGTCGTCGAAGTGTTAATTCGATTACTGATACAATTTGGTATCCTGTAACGTAAGTAGATAGTCTTAATTGAATCGATACTACTTATATCGTGTAAATGATGAATGGTTCATCGAGTGAATTGTATCATTCATGGTGTTGATTTTGATATGTTTCAATGATCACTTGTGTATTTCACACGTAAAACACAAGCAAATTTATCTGCATGAAATTTTATGTTACTGAATGTGTATCTATTTGCATGAATATTATGTGATTGTTTGAATTATTGTATGTTCATATCAAGAGTTAACGTATTATGTGGGAATACCCTCCCCATCCCCTCGATGGAGTCGAATGAATTCATTAATTGATGACTTGATGAGTAATATGTATTAATCAGCTGATGTTACTTATATTGCTTACACACCTCTTGTTATTTTTTATCGACGAATAACTGGAAGCTAATAAATCTGTACTGATACTCGACTATTTCGTCTTCGTTATTTTCAGACTTCGATAAAATATGTCGAAGGGCAGGTACGAGCAAAAACTCTACTCGTATTGTCTTTATTCTTGAAAAATGCTGTACTAAGAAGTGATGAACAATAACGAAGCTACGAGGCTATGACTTTTTAAAACGCTGCTATGTCTGAAAGATACATGTAAAACTGGTTTAAATAATACATTATGTACTGAAGAAGCGTGGTTGGACGTCGAACGAATAGGGATGAAATGTGTATTGTGATTTTGTAAGAAAGTAGGTCGAAGGGCGCAGGTAAAAGGGAGAGAAGAAAGAGGAGAACATTACTCACTAATGTGCTAAAATGTTGAAATGTGTTTAGTGTTATCGATAGACGTAGAGCATGTCTAGGACGCTGGAGGATAGCTAAACAGACTAAACAGTAAACTACTAGACGAACTAATGCATGAGACATAACAATGGAATTGTTGGTTCTGGTTCTGGAACCTCGATCCACTAAACTGAACAAAACTCTGCCTATCTTGTGTACTCGTAGACGAACCTGCTCCTGTAGTGCTCGAGTTTCTCGAACCGTTTCTAATTTGGAAATAGAAAAGACAGATACCGAAATCTGTGAATTGCAATATCTTTGACTACGATTAATCGTATAATTTTTCTAAGCGAATAAAAAATATTCTTCTGGAAGATTTAAGTAGATGAAATGAATTGTGAAATTACCCACATATTTATGAGTTTGGGAGTTGGTGAGTTGATTCCCAAATCACAAATAAATGATCGAAGTTCATTTTGAAATTCGAGGAGACCGATTCGGAATTTTTCTTATTGAAAGAAATAATTTAATATTTAAAATTGAATAAAATCGCAGAATTTTTCAAAACATTCCTTTTACAATTCAGTTTTTTATCAAACTTACAGAACTGATAGTACGAAAATTACCCACAAAGATGAAATATTTCATGTTGAGGGACTACAACAACTGAAGTATGTAAACACCTAGAAGCCCAAAAATCAATGTTTGAGCGATTTTAGAATTCAATTTTGCGAAATGATTTTTAAAATTTGGTGGAAATTCTTCTACCTATAATAATAATAATAATAATAGCCTTTATTTTACAGCAGTATTAACAATCTTAAATTATAACACTGCCATGACCCTAAGTAAGAGCATATGTAAAAATAAAATTCAAAAACAGTGAGTACGTTGATTTTAAAAAATTTATTTTCCCGCCAAATTTTGAATTCTACATATTTGTTTTTTTTTAATAGTTTGAAAACCTAAAAATTTCCTCAACATCTTACCTTGTTTCTGACAAATTTTACCATGAAAATAAATTTCAAAAACAGAGAAATTTATTGTTAACTTTCGAAAATTTAAATTCCCACCAAATTTTTTATTCCTTTTTTTGTTTCGTTTTTGATTTTTTTAAAATCGAAAACCACGACATTTTACATTGTTTTTGGCTAATTTTGCAATGAAAATTAATTTCAAAAATAGAGAAATTTGGTTGACTTTCAAAAATTTAATTTCCCGCCAAATTTTTAATTATTTTTTTCGTGTTTTTTTTTTATTATTTTAATTGAAATTTTTTTTGACATTTCACACTGCTTCTGACAAATTTTGTCTCAAAAATATAAATTTCAAAAACAGATAAATTTTGTTCACTTTCAGAAATTCAATTTCCCATCAAATTTTAAATTCAGTTTTTTTTAAAAAAAATAGAAAACCTTGACATTTTACATTGTTTTTGGCAAATTTGTCATGAAAATTAATTTCAAAAACAGATAAATTTTGTTGACGTTCAAAAATTTAATTTCCCGCCAAATTTTGAATTCGGTTTTTTTTGTTTTTTTTTAAAATTGAAAATCTTTTTTTTTAAAATTGAAAATCTTTTCAACATCTCGCGCTGCTTCTGACAAATTTTGTCTTGAAAAAAAATTTCAAAAACAGAGAAATTTTGTTGACTTTCAAAAATTTCATTTCCCACCAAATTTTGAATTCAGTTTTGTTGTTGTTTTTTTTTTAAATAGAAAACCTTGACGTTTTACATTATTTTTGGAAAATTTTTGCCATGAAAGTAATTTTCAAAAACAGAGCAATTTTGTTGACTTTCAAAAATTTTAATTCCCGCCAAATTTTGAGTTCTTTTTTTCCTGTTTTTTTTTTTTTAAATTGAAAATGTTTTTGACATCTCACACTGCTTTTGACAAATTTTGTCTTGAAAATAAATGAGAAATTTAGTTGACTTTCAAAAATTCAATTTCTCACCAAATTTTGAATTCAGTTTTTTTTTTGTTTTTTTTTAAAATTGAAAATCTTTTTTTTTAAAATTGAAAATCTTTTCAACATCTCGCGCTGCTTCTGACAAATTTTGTCTTGAAAAAAAATTTCAAAAACAGAGAAATTTTGTTGACTTTCAAAAATTTCATTTCCCACCAAATTTTGAATTCAGTTTTGTTGTTGTTTTTTTTTTAAATAGAAAACCTTGACGTTTTACATTATTTTTGGAAAATTTTTGCCATGAAAGTAATTTTCAAAAACAGAGCAATTTTGTTGACTTTCAAAAATTTTAATTCCCGCCAAATTTTGAGTTCTTTTTTTCCTGTTTTTTTTTTTTTAAATTGAAAATGTTTTTGACATCTCACACTGCTTTTGACAAATTTTGTCTTGAAAATAAATGAGAAATTTAGTTGACTTTCAAAAATTCAATTTCTCACCAAATTTTGAATTCAGTTTTTTTTTTGTTTTTTTTTAATAATAGAAAATCTTGATATTTTACATTGTTTTTTTGTGGCAAATTTTGTCAACTTTCAAAAATTTAATTTTCCGCCAAATTTTGAATTCTGTTTTTGTTTATTTTTTTTAAAAATTGAAAATCTTTTCGACATCTCACACTGCTTCTGTTAAATTTTGTATCAAAAATAAATTTCAAAAACAGATAAATTTTGTTGACGTTCAAATATTTAATTTCCCGCCAAATTTTTAATTCTTTTTTTTTTTTTTTAATTGAAAATATTTTTGACATTTCACACTGCTTCTGACAAATTTTGTCTTGAAGACAAACTTAAAAAACAGAGAAATTTTGTTGACTTTCAAAAATTAAATTTCCCGCCAAATTTTGAATTCGGTTTTTTTTGTTTTTTTTTTTAAATTGAAATCTTTTTGACATCTCGCGCTGCTTCTGACAAATTTTGTCTTAAAAAAAAAATTTCAAAAACAGAGAAATTTTGTTGACTTTCAAAAATTTTATTTCCCACCAAATTTTGAATTCAGTTTTTTTGTTGTTGTTTTTTTTTTAAATAGAAAACCTTGACATTTTACATTATTTTTGGAAAATTTTTGCCATGAAAGTAATTTTTAAAAACAGAGCAATTTTGTTGACTTTCAAAAATTTTAATTCCCGGCAAATTTTGAGTTCTTTTTTTTACTGTTTTTTTTTTTTTTTTTTTATTGAAAATGTTTTTGACATCTCACACTGCTTTTGACAAATTTTGTCTTGAAAATAAATGAGAAATTTTGTTGACTTTCAAAAATTCAATTTCTCACCAAATTTTGAATTCAGTTTTTTTTTTTTTTTTTTTTTTTTTTTTAAATAGAAAATCTTGATATTTTACATTGTTTTTTTTTGGGCAAATTTTGTCATGAAAATAAATTTCAAAAACAGAGAAATTTTGTTGACTTTCAAAAATTTAATTTCCCGCCAAATTTTGAATTATTTTTTTCCTGTTTTTTTTTTTATATAGGTAATTGAAAATCTTTTTGACATCTCACACTGCTTCTGACAAATTTTGTCTTGAAAATTAAATTTAAATAGTGCTAAAAACATAGAAATTTTGTTGACCTCCAAAAATTTCAATTCCCGCCAAATTTTGAATTCTTTTTTTTCTGTTTTTTTTTTTTTTTTTTTTTTTTAAATCGAAAATCTCTTTGACATCTCACATTGTTTCAGGGTGTCTAACAGGTACTGCAGGTACTGCAAGTACTGTAAAAGTACTGCATTGAAATCCTCGGTACTGCAAGTACTGCAAAGTACTGCATTTTGCCTGAAAAGTACTGTATTTTTTCTCAGAATCATTGATTTAAAATTTTTTTAAAACCTGAAAATGAATTAATTGGTGAAAATTAAAAAAAAAATGTTCATTTTGTACCTCAAAAGATGGCAACACTTGTTAAATTAATACTTGTAAAAATTTTATCGACAAATTCCAACCGGTTCAAAAATATATATTTTCTTCTTGGGTTGGGGGGGGGATCGGTGTAAGCTGGATAAAAAAAAATAAGGTAATGCAAAAGGTACTGTAAAAGTACTGCATTTCTTCGGAGAAATTTTGTTAGACACCCTGGTTTCTGACAAATTTTGTCATGAAAATGAAATTCAAAAACATTGAAATTTGTTTACTTTCAACAATTCAATTTTCAATCAAACTTTGAATTTCATTTTTTTTCTAAATTCGAAAACCTCGTCGACATTTTACTTTATTTTTGAGAAATTTTGTCATGATTTGGAAATTCGGGAATCTGGCACATTGAAGGGTTGGGTTTGAAAAAATGTAACCCCTTACTCCCCTTCCCCTCTGCGCTGTCTCAAAAATATTCATCAGAAAGAATACTGCTGAGTAAAGAAAGAATTAGAGAAAAAGATAGTCGCAGACGACAATTTTTTTTGCCCGTGACACCGCTTTTTTTCGAATTTGATTATTCTATTCGTTTAAATAAAATTTCGTGCTACGTAAAATTAGAAAAAAACAACGACCAAGCTTCGATGAAAATTAAGAAGACAATTTCGATTTCAGATAATTGCGCGAAAAAGTTGACGATGAACCCGGAAGAGCACGAATCTGACGAAAACAAATACGTATTCTTTGTCTCATTACCAACCTTAGAAGAAATCGCATCAAACCAGGTAATCTTGGCGTTGTGGCGCAGTTACATCTCACGTTCGAGAACCAATGTTTTCATGGATGTGTCCACACGCGACGCTTTAATCGAATTCGGCCTAGACGAAAATTACATCCTGCACACGAACGAATTACTTAAAAGCTTGGAAACGCCGCAAATTATCGAAAAAATCTTGAAACAGTGCTTGGGGAAAATTCGCGATCAAACCAGAGAATGGATACATCATTTCAGGCATACTTTATTTTCAAACGATTGGAAACACTACAGTATATCTCGTTTCGACCTCAATTCTTGCGTTTGGTTTCAAAATGGCGAAATTGATTACAAAAAAACCGCGGAGAAAATGCTGTCGTCGCCTGATTTGACCAAAGTTCAAAAATTCGTTATTATGAGTCAGTATTGTATGCAGAGCGAATTCGATAATTATAATTTGTACACGCTTCCGAATATGTTCGTTAGACAAGTGAGTTTCGAAGAAGATCCTCTGTTTCATTATTGGATTCACGGGCAGTCGTCGAATGGACGTTTGTTTAATATGCGAATGGCTGAGAAATCTTGCGATTACGGATCGACCTGGGCTGCCTTCGAGTATTTCTGGGATCGTCTCGGGTGTGAAGATCAAATATCATTGGCTGTGTATAGAATAGAACGTACGCATTGTAATCAACAACAGTTAATTTCCAAGATGAGCTGGTATCAACAGAAAAATTTACTGTCTCGTATTTGCGATAAAATAATATTGAATTTCTGGAAACGACTGCGTTTACCAGAGGCAGCTTCGTGGGCTTGGACGAATGCTAAAGATTTCACGACCCAAGATCAATTCCAAAGATTAATTACGTCCTTATTGCTACTCGATGTTAGTTCCAAAGTGGAACACGAAAAACAAGTAGATTTCCTGCTCGATATTTGGATCACTGCGCCGGATCATTTGAAAATATTCGTAGCGACGACTCAACTCGACGATATTATGGAAGCGATATTCGCCATGAAAGAGCCTTTCTCGAAATCAATGTCGATGAATTTTTTACTCGAATTGTTTCGATGCAGCGACGAAGACTCGAGGAGAACGATATTTATCGAGAACGCTGATCGATTCGCTGTTCATGTAGCTGATCTTTCTATTATGAATAAATTAATCGATATGTGCTTACCGAATCCTGATGATGAACTGCTGCAGCTGTTTAAACTTACCGTCATGAATTCAGATCGTATGAAATCTCATTGTGAAAAGTTAGTAAACGGTGAGAATTTCGATCAGTTGAATCGTAAAGTGGATTTTTTCTCAACTGACTCGAACGCTGCACGAGAATACAAGAAGTTGATATTGCAGTCGAAAGAAATAGATGCTCAGAGATTTATTTTGAATTTGAAAAGTTGGATGAGATTGACTGAGTATTTGGAGGAAACGTTTTCTGAGAAGTGATAGTACGAGTGTGTCGTGTCATTAGGTTTAACTTTGAAAATGTATGAAAAAAAACACGCTTTCTTTCATCTTTGTTTGTCTAATATGGTTTTCATTTTCTTGTGTATTTTCTGCCTTGTTATCTGATTGTTTTTTTGTTTATTATGAAAGTATACGTTACAGTTGCCAGTCTTGATTCAATTTTATGTTTTCATTATTTTTGATTTTTAATTTTTTTTTCACGTTACTTACTTATGTTTTTTATGATGTACGAGAGTCTGATGTCTGTTTAAAATTGCCTCTTACCGCTACGTATAATTATATGTAAAAGGTGTTGATCAGTTCTGAAATTTGAATTATCATGATGTTTTTGCTCTAGATTGGTTGGAACTGTGATTGAAATGAAATGCAAGGAAATAATTTCATAAATTAAATAAATATTGAATGGAATTCGAATAATGAAAACTTGAAAGTTTGAAGTTGAGCTTTCGTTTATTAGTAGTTTTTTATTATGAGTTATGAGGGATCCTCTTTGCTCAAGGTGTCTGCCTTCAATTTGAACTGAAATGGGAATTTTGGAAATAGCGTGGTCTGAAATACCTATGACCAAAATTTCAGCCGTCCAAATTGATTTCTAGATTTTTTTCCATTTTGTGTTTTTTTCTTTCTTAATTTTTAATATGTATTTTTAGTAGAAGAGGTGAAAACCAGTTCTACCATTTTCAGTCATCACAGAGCCTTCACTCCAGTGTGATTTTCGATTTTTCCATCATTTATAAATTAATTTTGGTTGCTAAAAATCTAATTTAAGTGTAGGTATTAACTTGGTAAAAATGACAAACGATTAAAAATTTCTGATCGGAAACACACTTTAATTAAACTCTTTAAACTATAGTCGGGGTGAGTCAGAACTCAATTCTTAGCTGCTTACATCAATTTCTGAGGTTTCTGAAGAGATTCAAAAATTCTGGAAAAGACAAAATTTCGCCAAATACTCTAGAATGGCTGGAAATAGCCAGGTAGATTCAAATCCAGGATGTTGCTTGTAAGGGGTATATGGAGATTCGCACGAGGTTCAAAAATTATTCTCCGAACAGATTTTTTTTTTTTTTTATAAATACTTGTCAAGAAACTTACTTTAACTGCTTGAAAATCGCCCCAGTTGTAAATAAATATTTGGTTGAATCAAGCCAGAATTCGATTTTTACCTACCCATAATTGAAGCGAGCCTTCTGGAGATCTTCAAAAATCATAGAAACAAAAATTCGGTGTAAAATTGAGTCACGAAGTGTTAGCAGAATGCTTCGCCCATGGAAAATACAAATGGCAAAGGTATTTTTGACACATCACCCCTCTGAAAAAAACTGGGTTATACCCACTAGGTATATATAAGAAAAACAAATTCCAACATTTTCAGTCGTTACAGAACCTCCAGCATGCTTGTCCATTTTTCCAGTATTTTTGAATTCCTCCAGAAGATAGCAGAAATTAATTTGGGCGGCTGAAAATAGAAAGTTTTTTTCATTTTGGTAAAAATTACGCTTATCTATGTATTTAAGATACATCACACGCATAATCTGATGAACCCTGAAGCCCATGTCCTCTGATCTCGCTAGTTTAAAACTGCTGGGCTCCTCCTACCCATTTTTTTTTCCAGAAAAGAAGTGACTTCAGAAAGTAAGTACATAACTAAAAAAATTGACAAAATATGGGCAAATCATTTTAATGCAAAAAAAAATCACATTTAAACAACCGTAGCTAATTTTTGTTTTTCATTGAAATTTAAAAATGAAACTCGATAGAAACATTGCAGGCTACCATTTTTCTAAAAAACAGGACTTTCTTTCAATTAATGCCAAAAAAGTAATCTTTTTTCGCAATTTTTGTTGAAAAAAAGTTGAAATATTTTATTGCACTACTTTGATTTAAAAAAGCGAGATATTTGGCAACTTTGGGCAACAAAGTGAGAATTTTTGAAACTTCTGGCGAAAAACTAGACTTTTGACAGTTTGAGTACAAAAAAAATATTTTTTAGCAATTCTTGGCAAAAAAATGACACAAGGACAGTTCTTGGAAAAGAGTGAGACTTTTTGGAATTTTTTCCAAAATGACCACCATTTTTAGCCATTTTTGGCAAAAAACGAAAGACGAAACTTTTTGCTACTTTTCATTTGGCAGAAAACGAGACTTCGACAGTAACTTTGGCAAAAGGAAGGCCTGCTTATAGCAATTTTTTTGGCAACAAAGAAAAGCTTCGGCAATTTTGCTGAAGGCGAAAATTGTTGTCTATTTTGTAAAATTCAATACTTTGACAACTTTCACAAAAAGCAGGGCTTTTTTAGACTTGGAACTTGGAAGTAATTTTACTAAAAAGCGAGAATTGATGAAAAAAATTCCTTTTCGAAGTATTTTTGAAACTTAATCACCGTATTACCCTGAAAACAAACCACATGGATGTAAATCTCGTCATTTTTGGTCATTCTTTGGAGCCTCCAGCGGGATCAAAATTTACCCAGAATTTTCGAATTTATTCAGAAGGCTCCGAAGTCGAATTCAGCAGCTAACTACAACTGTTCTGACCCATCCCAGACCAGTTTAAATGGCTTCAAATTTATTATTATTAGTTACACTTACACGTAGAAGGATTTTCCTAATTCAGGCGAGATTCTTATGAAATCATTTCTTTTGGTTTATAGATTCTCAAGAGTATCTCGCCTCAGAAGCAACTTCCGAAATCTACATGATTCGGAATGGACACGAAATCTGCTGAGGATTTTCCTACCAAAAAACCGTTCAATTTTTTGGAACAGTCAATATCGTTACAGAAGTTGTCTGCGACTAGAGTAGTTTCGACTTTATGGCAAAACGAGTATTTCGCCAAGACTCGTTCTTATAGTCAAACTGGAGAATGGCCTGATTCGCTGCAGAGATCGTTGATGGATTTCCATTCATTCAGTTGTCGTGATTCTTTCGACGTTCCGTCTAGCATCGTAGAGATTATCGACCGTGTTATTCTAAGCAGTCGCGAAGAGATAAAAAACTGTGAACTGAATTATATGAAAGCACTGCTACACACAAAGCCACACAGTTCTACGTCTAAAAAAAAGCTCGTCGAAATATTTATAAAAAGCTTGGATAATGTTGCATTGAAATTAGACGGTACTTTTAATTTACAAGGCTGTGTAGAAAACGTACTGACGAGCAGAAAATTGGACCCGATTCAAAAGTTCAAAATTGCTTGTTTATTTTGTTTGGAGAATCACGTCAGAGAAATCTGGCCGTGGGTTTCGGAAACGCTAATCGCGTTTAATTCACCGTTGATGGTGTATTGGAAAAAGATCTTGAATAATGCCCCGATCGAAGAATCATTTGTAAAAGATCTACTCATACTTTCTGCTGTGGCGGGTGATCGTAATTGGTTGGCTTTCGAATATTTATGGGATAATCTGTCAGAAGAAAATCAAACACGAGGAGCCATCGCGATTATTCAAATTCAAAAACACGATTCATATTCCATCAGACGTGTGCTATTCAAGCTGAACGAAAAACAGGTTCGAGAAATAAGTGCACAATACTGGTATGGCTATGACCTTTTCGAAGGGTTGCTAGCAATGCAGCATTACGAGTACGCTGCGAAATTTTGCCATATTGTGAAAAACTCAATTCCCACGAAAGTGTTTTCAAGTATTGTGAAAATGTTGTGGAATATGGTGTTCAACCCTTCTGAATATCATATCTCACGAATACACCAAAATAGCCAGTTACTTCTTGAAATATGGCTCGGCACTCCAAACACGTCGAACTCATCATTCGCTTTTGTGAGTGGATTGTTCGCAACATTGGATTCGAATGTGCGAGGTGTTCATCATTATGATCTGACAGTCATATTCGAGTTGCTGGAGAACACGCATCATTCGTACCCGGCGAAAGAAAAATTATGGCTGTTGTATTGGCCTAGATTAGTCATTCGAGCTGGACCTTCGGATCTAGAGAAACTCATGAAATTATGTTACTCTAAAAAACGTCAAATTCCAGAATTTTTAGAAAACCTTGAGACGAATTTGGATCCATTAAGCGATTATTTCAGAGGCTGCGTAAATGAAGGACTCTATTCAGAATTGTACGATTGCTTGAATTTTTTCACCACGACTCCGAGTCATTTGGAATACATGAGTAAACGAATCATCACGCAGAATTTTAACCTGATTGTTTCACACGATGACGACAAATTAGCCAAGTGTCAATCCTTCATCAACAGCGCATTCTGTAACGAACAAGCTGCTGAGAAGTTTTTTGAAGAGATGATGTTGAATCTGAAATTTCAGAAGTTGAAGTTTTAACCTATTTTCATCACTTTTTTCCGCAATTTTTGCGAAATTTTAATTCTGTGATTATTGTTTACATATTATTGTAAAAAAAATTGATCATTATCATTGTATGTAAACGTTTATCTACGAAATATTAACACACTTTTTTTAGAGTTTCAAAAATTCTTCTCCAAACTGAAATTTTTTTATTTTTCATCATCCTAATTCTCGCTTTTTACCAAGATTACTTCTCTAAGTCTAAAAAAGTTCTGCTTTTTGCAAACATGTCAAAGTCTTGCATTTTGCAAATTCACACTACCTAAACATTTTTCGCTTATAGATTGCCAAAGTGCCATTTTTTGCAAAACAAAAAAAAAATGTCAAGTATCGTGGTCATTTTGGAAAAAATTCCAAAAAGTCTCGCTCTTTTTTAAAAATTGTTCTTGTGTAACTTCTTTATACCAAAAATTGCTGAAAACAACTTTTTGTTTGAAACTCAAATTGTCAGAAGTTAGATTTTTCACCAGAAGTTGCGAAATTTTTACTGTGTTGCCCATGCAGGGTATTTAACAGGTAGTCAAAGTAGTGAAAAAAGTGTGAATTTATTAATAAAATATGATGCGCACATTCAAAACAAAAGATGTATTTACACAAATACATAATATAAAAATATGTACATTAATCGAACGAAAATAAAATCGCCATAATGCGAACGGAAACGTATAGAAAATCAGAAAAGTCATCGGAGGTATTTTGTTGACTTTTCAGAAACAAAAACGATACAATGTATCTTGATAATACTACGAGTTACAGGTAATTACGACGAAAATAAACGATAACAATATTGACGCAAATTTTACTTATTTTTAACATTTTCCCTAATTCGAGAATTATAAAAACAATGATCTAAACAATCGATGATGTCAATCCAGATTGTTCTCGCAAGATTGACAATCTAGGACATGGCAACGGCTTCGTCAGTATATCAGCCAATTGCTGCTCAGTTTGAATATGCTGAACATCGATCATATTTGCTCGAATTTGGTCACGGATGAAGAAGTACTTCCTCTGGATATGCTTCATTCTGCTATGAAATTCAACATTCTCGGCTCTTCGAATGGCATTTTTGTTATCCACCAATAACACAGGAATGTCAGACAGATCGATTAATTCTTGAAATAATCTCAAAATCCAGATAATCTCCTTCAATACTTCGTTAGCGGCGATTAATTCGGCTTTGCAGCTCGAGTCAGCTACCAACTGCTGTCGTTTGCTGATCCAGGAAATCGCCGCGTCAGCATACTTGATCAGAACGCCAGTTGTCAATTGTGATGTAGTAGGACAGCCGGTGAAATCTGCATCACTGTAACATTCTAGCTGTTTGACAGTTGGATCAAATTTGTATACCAACTTGAAGTTTATTGTACTGTTCAAGTATCGAATAACACGCTTCAAACAGCTAACATCTTCGGGTGATGGATTTTCCAGGGATCTCGATAATACGCCAACTACGTATGAAATATCGAATCGAGTACCTCTGGCAACATACAGCAGTGCGCCAACTGCTGATCGGTAGGGAAAATCAGACGTTTTCTCAATGTCAGATTTTGTAGATAGTTTTACAATCGGAGTATCTACTGACTTACAGCCAGCCATTCCGAACCGCTTTGTAAGTTTCTCGATATACAGTGATTGATCCAGGGAAATATCTCCGTTCGAAGATCGAGATATTCGAACACCCAGGAACTGGTCTGCTGTTCTCGAAACGATCTTGAATTCGGACTGTAACGCGTTGATAAATGCGTCCATCAGTTCTTTGTCGTCTGATGATGCCAGTCCGTCATCGACGTATAAAGCTAAAATGAGCTTACAAATTTTCCCATTTCGCTTTATGTAGAAGATGTATACAGAGGGATCTTCTTTACTTTGGACAAAACCGAGTTTTATGAGGAAAGCATGGAATCTAGCATTCCAACACCGTGGTGCTTGTTTATCGAAAGGCACAGTTAAGCGCATCTGGTACCCATAACCTAATAAAATATGATGCGCACATTTGAAATAAAAGATGTATTTACACGAATACATAATATAAAAATATGTACATTAATCGAATGAAAATAAAATCGCCATAATGCGAACGGAAACGCAATAAATTCGAACAGAAATCGGAGTATTCGAATAGAAAATCAGAAAAGTCATCGGAGGTATTTTGTTGACTTTTCGGAAACGAAAACGATACAATGTATCTCGATAATACTACGAATTACAGGTAATTACGACGAAAATAAACGATAACAATATTGACATTGACACGAATTTTACTTATTTTTAACAAAAAAGGCTGTGAAAAAATTAAGAAATTCAAACGCGCTACAAAAACCTTGAAATCATTGAAAAAAAGTTTATTTTTGATAAAATTGGCAACAGTGTAACACAAATTTTCTTCAAATTTCAATTTTTTTGATAATTTTTGCCGTGAAAAATTTGACTTCGTTATTTTTTTTTTTGTGTGTGGAGTTAGGGGGGGGGGGGGTGTCGAGTAGAGAGAATTCTGAAAATTTGGTTGAAAAAATTCAGTGCAAAAGTAGTGACCTTTTTTTCATAAAAAATTCCGTTAGGTACCGTGCCTGAGTTGTCAAAAAATCCCCCCTTTTCTATCCAATAGTTGCAAAACAGTTCAACTTTTTTTTACAAAAATTGCGAAAAAAAAGTACCTATCTGCCTACCTATCACTTTTTTGGCAATAATTGAAAGAAAGCCCCGCTTTTTGGAAAAATTGTACAATGTTTCTGTTCGTATTTTGTATCGAATTCGTCGTTTTGGTAGATGGATTATTATTCGACCTATTCGTTAATCATTTATCTACTTACGTATACGCTTTGTTGTAAAACATTAGTTGAAAGTCAATCTTTTTATTTACGTTTCGGGCGCGATTGCCACGACTTCGCGTAGTCTGTCCAAAGTTCAAAAAGAGCAACTTCGAATCGCCTCTCCGTATATACACGTAGTTTAGCTATGAAATGAACGAGTAATTTTTCGTGATCATTTTACTTTATGTAAATTTGTCATGTTCGTTTTATTTTAATCGACGAGTTCCTCTATTTCAACGAATCGAATGCATTCCAGTTACCTAGGTAATTATTGTTACACGTATGGAAAGTTTTTCCCAATTCAGGCGAGATTCTTATGAGATAATTTTTTTGATCTATAGATTCTCAAGTCTACCTCTTCTCAGAAGCAAGTTCCGAAATCTACATAATTTGGAATGGGCACGAACTCCGAAGAACCGTTCAGTTTCTTGAAACAGTCAATATCATTACAAAATTTAGCTGCGATTAAAGTAGCTTCGACCTTATGGCAAAATGAGTATTACTCAAAGACTCGTTCTGATAGTCTAACTGAAAAATGGTCTGATTCACTGCAGGGATCGTTGATGGATTACCATTCATTCAGTTGTCGTGATTCTTTCGATGTTCCGTCTCACATCAGAGAGATTATCGACAATGTTATTCTAATCAGTGGTGAAGAGATAAAACACTGGGAAAAAAATTATATACAAGCGATGATGTACGCAATACCACTTGAATCACCCACAAGACTCGTTAAAATATTTATAAAAAGCTTGGATCGTATCGCTTTGAAATCAGACGGTACATTTAATTTTAAAGGATGTGTAGAAAACATACTAATGAGCAGAAAATTGCGCCGGACTGAAGAGTTTGCAATTTCTTGTTTATATTGTCTGGAGAACTACGTCAGAGAAATCTGGCCTTTAGTTTCGGAAATGCTGATCGCGTTTAATAATCCACCGTTGATAGTGTATTGGGAAAAAATTCTGAATAATGTTGCGATCGAAGAATCATTTGTAAGAGATCTGCTTTCTGCTTCGGTGAGTGCTCGTAATTGGTTGGCTTTCGAATATTTATGGGAAAAGCTGACAGAAGAAAGTCAAACTCGAGAAGCAATCGCAATTATTCGAGATCACGATTCGTATTCTATCAAACGTGTGCTATTCAAGCTGAATGAAAAACAGATTCGAGAAATAAGTGCAGAAAATGGTCACTACCTTTTTAAACGGTTGCTAGAAATGCAGCATTACGAGTATTACGAGTACGCGACGAAATTCTGGCATTTTGTGAAAAATTCAATTGGCGCAGAAGTATTTTCAAAAATTGTTAAACTGCTGTGGAATGCGGTGTTCAATCCTTCTAATTATCTGATCTCACGAATACATCAAAATAACCAGTTACTTTTTGAAATATGGCTCGATGCTCCAAGCACGTTAAAATCATCATTCGCCTTTGCAAATGAATTATTCGCTACATTGGATTCGAATGTGCGAGGTGTTCACCATTATGATCTCACGTTCATATTCGAGTTACTGGAGAACACGAATTACTCGTACCAGACGAAAGAAAAATTATGGCGGTATTATTGGCCTAGATTAATCATTCGAGCTAAGTCTTCGGATCTGGAGAAACTGATGAAATTATGTTTCTCGAACAGAGATGAAATTCAACAGTTTATAGAAAACGTTGAGACAACTTTGGATGCATCATTGAGATACTATTTCACAGGTTGTGTAAATTCAGGACTCTATTCGGAGTTGTACGATTGCTTGAATTTTTTCACCGAAAAGCCAAATCGTTTGGAAACCCTGAGTAAAAAGATCATCGTGTCGAATTTAAACCTGATCGTTTCGTACTCGTACGACGACGATAAATTAGCCAAGTGTTATGCTTTCATCAAGAGCACATTTCGTGACGAACGAGCTGCTGATAAGTTTTTGGAGGAGATGATATTGAATCCGGAATGTTTGAGTTCAATTTACAAAAAACTGGCCAATGGTCGTTTCGATAATGTTATTAGTTTGTATAGCAGATTTCTAACCTCTAGTCAACGTCTTCGAGAAATAAAGCAAAGGTTCATGGCATATTGTTGTGGTGAATTTGCTCGTGGACGAATTACCGGATTCGATGAGACAAGATTTAACGAATTTTCGTCTTGGTGTTCGTTAGAAGAAGAGAAGATATCGCAGTACAAAAAGTCTTTAGTTATCGACGATATTTTTGAAATAGTTTTGAATAATTTTATGCAAGTACTTAGTCGTGGATCTGATGAGTCAAGTTTGGTATATCTTGACGAATTTCTTCGATGGTATTTTGGTAGTTCGGAACAGGCTAAACTGTATAAATCGAAAAAATTGTCCAATTATAACGAATGGCCGGCCATACGTACAAATCTTATTGTTTGTGGACGACGTGTCCCAGAAATCGTCGATATGCTGCTGTTATGGGGGTTTGAAAACGATAAAAACAAAGCGAATGAAGTTAGATTATCGCTGTATAGAGATTCCCTCCAAATGACGTTGCCAGAGAAGTTTCTTTGATGGTTTGAAATGCAGTTCGAGTGATTTTTGAAGTTAATACGTAGTAGTAAAGTTGACAGAAGTAAACTATTGACATCTGGTTTTAAGACGTTGTTGTGTGTTATAGAATTGAAGAGCTTTTGTGTTAGGATTGTCGATGTAAGTTTGTATTTTGTGAAAATGAGGAATCATCATTTTCGTTTCTAAAATATTTCTTTGATTGACCTTGAAGAAAATAATGTTGACTATTTTTTTTATTTTCAAATTTGAAACCCCAGCAGAAAAGTGACGGTAAAAGTTTCAAGGACCTCCCACAACTTTTTTCCGAATCCTATCTCTAATTTTCAAAAAAAAAAAAAAAAAAAAAAAAGTCAAAAGTGGTACATTTTAGTACGGAGTACATACTCTTGAAATTTTGCAGTATCAATATATTATTTGTGCATTTATTCATTATCATTAAACTTACAGTATGTATTTTTGTGTTATACTCGTCGGATGTGATTTGTGATATCATTTTTCAAAATTATTTTTATATTATTTTTTATTCTCAATTTTCAGTTACTTATTAATTTTTATAATGCAGAAGTAAAAAATGTTTCTTTTTTCAATGTTGTTTTGATTCTAACATGTTCAGACCCCTTTGTTTTGGGCGAGATTTTGTATGGTTTTGAAGAATGCGTTGAAAAGCAACTCTTACTTACACTGTTTGAAGATCAAAAACGTAAATGGAGAGACAGAAACTTGATCTTTTTTGGAAACTCGTATAGGTTTGTAAAAATTCACAGCAAATCTTGATTTACATACAAGAGTGAAAGTATTCTGTTATTTTTTGAAAAGATAACCATTCAATTGTGTCGAACAAAAACCTTCATTTTATTGGATAAAACAGGGTGTCCACAAGCCTGGAAAACCTGGAAAATCTGGAAAAGTCAGGGAATTTGGTTGGTCTGGAATACTCAGGAAAAAGTCAGGAAACTTCGTAATTTTCACTGAAAATCCCCGGAATTTTGAAAAAACCATCAATTGCAAATTTTAGATAATAAAGACCTGTGATGAAACAAAACGTTATTTTTTACTTTTGGAAACACAAATTTTCAGAAACTTTTGCCCGAGCGAAGCGAAGGCATGTTTTTTTTCTTTTTCAATAGCAAAATGAAAATTTCTAGATAATAAAAATCGAATTTTAAAGCCAAAAAATGAAATCCTCACACAAAAAAAAACACACGATCGTTTTTATGCAGCTGAACATACAAATTTACAAGATCTTTCGCCCCCTCTTAGGCCTGTTCTGTTTTTTTTTTTTTTCAAAATCGGTTTCCTTGAAAAAGAACATTCAAATTATAAAATTTTAGAAGCCAAAAAAGAACTACTAGTCCTCGCATTGAAACACCTCGTTTTTATGCCTCTCGAAATGCAAATTTTCAGAAACTTTCACCTTCGCTTCACTCGAGCCTGTTCTCTTTTTTTTTTTTTAAAGTAACTTCCTTCAAAAAAACATCATTCCAATTCTGAAATTTGAAAAACCAGAAAAAAACTCCTCGTTTTTGGGCATCTCGAAATTAAAATTTTCAAAAGCTATCCAGTTCGAAGAGAAACTTGTAAAAAAATTACCCCCCCCTCTCCTCCCGCAGAAAAAAGCTTCTTCCTTAAAGTATGGGATAAGTATAGAAAATTAGAAACCCTGGAAAATTGGTCTGGAAAACCTGGAAAAGTCAGGGAAAATGACTTGCCAAAAATTGTGGACACCCTGTTTTTAAAATCAGCATAATGGATTCGGAGGTTGATTTGGGAGTCTTGAAATGAAAGGAAACTGTTTTGAAAAGACCGAACGGGTTGCCAAAAGATGAAATATTCCATTCCATTGAAGTTCTTTGACAATTTTTTCAGGCTGTCATAATTTGAACAAAAGTTTGAATGCATCGCAACTCCGATTATAAATTACCAAAAATTGGCGGAATTTCTATTTCAGAGAAATTTCTCGTAACTTTTCAACAACTACTTGAAATATTGTTAAAACCAGTTAAGATGGTATGAAAACCTTCTAGAAAGATCAAAACTTGGTCAAATTACTCAAAATTTGAGTAAAATCAAGCAAAAGTCGCATAGAATATCAAAAAATGATGAAATATTCTCATTGTAGCAGTAAATTAATTGTCAAAATTTCCGAAGTATGGAATTTGAAAAAATGATGTCTCAGGTTTCGAAAATTACATACCATAAATTTATAAAAAATTAGCACAATTATCAAACTTTGCGAAAATTGCCCAAACATTTTATGAAAATAATTTAGAAATAATTGAAAGATGTGATATGGGTAAAAATTGCGAGAAGAATCACCAAAAAAAAATCTGTAAAGTTGACGTAAAAAAAAGGTTGAAAATAGCCAAAACAAACAGTAGAATAAATGGTTACAAATTTGGCGAAAATTCCATAAAATATCTCAAAACTTGTTTAAATGACATGAAAACAACCGAAAATCAATAAAATATTTCATAATTTGAGCAAAACGATTTGAAAATTGTGTAAATTTGTAAATTTGTGAATCATTACCAATAAAATACATTAAAATATTATTCACGCGAAATAAAAATTGGCAAAAATTACAGGCCACGAAAACGAACTGAAAATTGCCAGTAAATTGATGAAATTGAGGTGAATTAGGCAGCAAATGCTCGGAATATCTTTTAAAGTTGATCAAGTATCTCAAAAGTTTAAGTAGAATTTAGCATGATGAAGAGAACGTGAAGCAAAGAAATGATTCGTGAACTTGATTCATGGCCAGGGACGACTCGTTGAAAATTCGATTCGAATCTCGAATTATTTGAACGATTCGAATCCTTGTTTGACAAATCGCGAATCGTTATTCGTTTTTTATTTAAATTTTTTGAAAACTGACTCGAATTCGAATACCTTCGAATAATTTCAAACATTCCCAGGCGCAGATTTTTGAAAAAAAATCGCGATTTTAATGACGATTTGTGGGAATCGTGGCTGTTTTCGGATCACGAATCACTTGAAAGTGGGATTCGAATCGTTTCACGAATTATTTTCATTGAATCGCCAAAAAAAAAAAAATGATTCGGATCACGAATAAAAAAATGCTTGAAAAATGATTCGAATCAAGGATCATGTCTGACGTTCGAATCGTTCCCAACCCTGTATTTTTTTGTCTTATTCATTCGATTTCAAATGCAACCAGTTTAAAATGACTTGATGTGCATTTAGACTTGATTTGGAACCCACCCCCCTCCCCCCCCGCTTATTTCGCAAATGACTGCAAAACTGTTGATCCGGTTCCAAAAATTAGTCCTGCTCAAATTATCGGATTCTTACCTACAATTTATAATATTGATAGAAGTGAAAATCAAGTGCAGTATTCTCTCCTGCTATCGATTGTTTCAAATTTCCATCGATCCTGCTGCTAAAGTTCCTCCAAAAAGATTAACTTTTGAAAATTTTTGAAACTCGAGATCACATGTAAGCAATCAGTGGAAACATTTTAGCACGAAATGGATAGTCTCGTTTTGAAATTTCCACCTCGATGTACATAATTACATAAGTATACTGGAGAATTTCCTGACTGGAATGAGATTCTAATGGAAATCCTTTTTGATTTCTAGATTTCCCACTCGAGGACTCTATACCGAAGCATAAAATACTGAAAAATGGATACAGACGATGGCCTCGGGTTTCTTAGAGACAGACCATTCAGTTGTTTGGAACCGCGATTATCGTTACAAAATCTAGCTGCGACTCAATTTGCGTTTTCATTATCGATTAAAAAGTTCCACGATCAGACACGTTATCTTAATTACATTTTGCCAAAAGCCGGAAGGTTGCATAAATACCCAGTGTTCAGTTGTCGAGAAACGCTAGCTGTACCCTCCAGCATCGCAGACATTATCGACGAACGTATCAAGATAATTGTCGAAGAGCTAGACATGTGGGAGAAAACTTTTTGGAATGCTGCGGCTCGCGAGAAAAACGTTGATATATGCGTAGAAGATTTAGATAACGTTATTTGCAAACCAGATGGCACGATTTGTTTCCAAAACTTTGTCAACATTTTTCTGGTGAAAACAAATCTAGATCCGATGATCAAGTTCAGAATGGCGTGTTTCTTCTGTTTGGAGGATCACGTCAGAGGAATCTGGCCCTCGATAGCGGAAAGACAGTGCTGGTTCGAGCCTCTTTCTTTGGTACAATATTGGAAAAATATCTCGAATAGTGTTCCCGTCGATGAAACTTTCATAGCGAACCAGCTTTCTGTCTCGAGGTATGATCGAAATTGGGCAGCTTTCGATTATTTTTGGTCCAAAATGACCGAAGAAAGTCAAACACGCGAGGCTATTAAAATTCTGCTAAAAGTATGCGATTACGATTCTATGAAACGTGTATTGATTAGGCTGAACCAAAGTCAGGTACAAGAAGTATGTAGGCGATTTGGATTCAATATTTTTACTAGATTTATCGCCGAAGAAGAGCGTTACGAGGATGCGATAAAAGCGTGGACTTGTATGAGACATTTTTTACCTAGCGTGGAATTTGTCGAAATTGTGCGTAAAGTGTGGAAAATGGTGTTCAATCCTTCCGAATTGGGGATTCCAAGTATTGGCAAACTGAACGCTTTACTTCTTGAATTATGGTCCAGCGCTCCTGGCTCGTTGAAAACGTCCATTCCGAGACCAGCTTTATTCGCTGAATTAGATGACCAGATTAGAAGCTTCCAACATTACGATCTGGAATTCATGTTCGAATTATTATCAGACAATAGCTACTCGATGAGGAAAGAGATATGGATGGATAATTGGCGTAAATTGGTGATTCGTGCCAAACCTTGCGATCTGGAACGACTGATGAAATTATGTTTCGAAACCGACGAAGAAATTAATCTCGCTAAAGAAGATATCGCTGCGAGTTTAGACAATATGGGAGATTATTTCAGCGCTTTTATAAATAAAGGGATGTATTCCGAGCTGAAAGAGTTTTTATTTTTTTTCGTCGAGAATCGTCGTCGTCTGGAAAACCTGACTAAAGAGATTATTTTTTCGAATATAGATCATTTCGTTTCCTGCAGCGAGGAAGAATTGACTATGTGCCTTTCCTTCATCGACGATACTTTCCGTAACGAACAAAGTGCTGAAAAGTTTATCAACGAATTCACCTCGAGTCCGGAATGCGTAGGTTGGATTTATAGCAAATTAGACGATTGTTGTTTCGCCGAAGTCGTCAACGTGTTTATTAGATTTCCAACTACGATGAAAAATCTGCAAGAAACAAAACTAGAGTATTTGGAGTACTGTCAGCGTAACTTCGCCTCTGGTAAAATATCCGGATTTCTAGAGCAAAGATTCATCGAGTTCGTATATTGGTGTCGCCTAGGAAAAGAGAAGATATCAGAGTTGAAGAATTCGTTAATTATCGACGAAATTTTCGAAATAATTTTACGTAATTTTAGGCAAGAAGTGTTGGCGAATCGAGATCGCCCCAATCAAGAGATACTTTCTAGTTTCGACCAGTTTCTTGCTTGGTATTTCGGTAACTGGCAAGCGGCGAAAATTTATAAATCGAATAAAACGTTCAATTTCAACGAATGGACGGTTATTAAAGATGCTTTGCAACAGGGTCCTTGGGAATTTGTCGACGTGTTTTTAAATTGGAGTTTCGGCGAAGATGTGGAGAGTGCGAAGAGGGTTAGGTTAGCGGTGATCGGATAGGATGTGGGGTTTGGGGCCGGGGTAGTTTCCGAATTGAAAGAGTTGGGTAAAATCGAAGTTTTGGAGTTGCACATTTCAGAGATTTAAAGACTGTTTTTTTTTTCTAAATCGAGTACAAATATGAATAATGTAATTTTAAAGGCTTTGAGTTGTTTGTTCAGATATTTATTTTTAATTTTATTTTATTAGCGTCGTTTTTATACACATTTTTTTAGCTCATTTTACTGTCAATTGCCTTAATATACGATGTTCCTGTTCTAAATCGAGTTTGATTTCAATTCATTCGAAATGTAGGCACGATATTTCCAATTCTGCTCGAAGGTAAAATAGTGTGGGTTCCTCGAATATCTGCAGCAAGTTGGTTTTTCAGGGCTGAGAAGTCCCTGATGCGTCATTACATGTTTAATCAGCCTCGTTTTGGGTCCGGGCCCTCTGATTTTGCACAAAATTTGTTTGTATGTAGGTTTTATAAGGGAATGAGGAAAACTTCTGATGTTTGTTCTCGAATTCCCCTGGGTGAACATCAATTTGAGAGAAAAAAAAAACAAAAAAACAAATTGGAGATTGAGTGATTGGTAACTCGTACAACGAATAATTATAAAAAATAGAACCATTTTCATTTTTAAAAAATCGCAACAATCAATATTACAGAAATTGAAATGAAATACATATTAAAATGGAGATTCAGCAGACGAAGGAAAACATTCATCAGTCTTAACATTGCAAGAATTGATGACAAAGAAATAACCACAACTTAATTACAAATAATATATCTTTATGAAAAAATACAATGTGTGATTTAGGAAAATGAAACCAACTTTATTTTATAAGAATCGCCAGAATTAACCCCCCCCCCCCCCGGGGGAGTAATTCAGCAGTTAAGGAAAACGTTGCTAAAGTTACTAAATGTATCCAACTTTTGGTTACTGTTTCTAAATTTTAGTTCGTGAAGTTACTTCTTTTGGAAATTTCCAAATTTTGGCTGATAGTCGGAGGGCCCGCATAAGGATCACTTGCACCCCCCTGCCGATCCTCCGGGGTAACTTTTTTCTTAAAGGGGGAGTCCTAAGAAACATTTTTAGCCCTTGTCCTCAGAAAAAAAGTGGCCCTACTTCCAAAATGGCGGCCATTTTGATTGACAGGTGAGCCGAAATCGCAGATTTTGCGTTCCAACATAGGACTAGCATGAAATTTTTTAACCCATTCAAAGGTAGATCGAAAGATCATGCAAAAATTCATCACCTGTCAAAATTTCAAGTGCTAAAGTGCCTTTTTCGATTCTTGGTGAATTTTCAAAAATCAAATTTTGGCCAAAATAATGTGAAAAAAATCAAAATTTTACCAAATTAACCTGGAAAGCTGACATTTAGGATATACCCTATTTTCGACCTGCCAAATCGATTGGAAACTGTTTCAGACCGTTTTGAGAAGTTCTGGAGCGTCCAGCAGATTTTTGAAACTCGAAATTCCCACAAAATTTCATCAAACGGAGTAGGAAAGCCGAAATTAATTCTACAAACTAATTTCAATAAGCTATGAAGTCGACTGCAGGTGAATTTTAAGTCGTTTTGGAACCTCCAGCGATTTTTTTGAAAATTACTGGAGCTCCAGTAGATTTTTGAAACTTGGAAATTCCTACCAAATTTCATCAAATGGAGTTGAAAAGCCGAAATTAATTCTGCAAACTAATTTCAAGTGGTTTTGGAGCCTCCAGCGATTTTTTGAAAATTACTGGTGCCTCTAGTAGATTTTTGAAACTAATGGAGTTATGCAAGCCGAAATTAATTCTGCAAACTAATTTCAAGTGGTTTTGGAACCTCCAGCGATTTTTTTGAAAATTACTGGAGCCTCCCGTAGATTTTTGAAACTTGGAAATTCCTACCAAATTTCATCAAATGGAGTTGAAAAGCCGAAATTAATTCTGCAAATTAATTTCAAGTGGTTTTGGAACCTCCAGCGATTTTTTTGAAAATTACTGGAGCCTCCAGTAGATTTTTGAAACTTGGAAATTCCTACCAAATTTCATCAAATGGAGTTATGCAAGCCGAAATTTACTCTGCAAACTAATTTCAATACAATAATACGAAGTCGACTGCATGGTGGTTTTAAGTGATTTTGAAGCTTCCAGCTACTTCTTGGAAATTTCTATTCTCCTGAAAACGCCATGAAACCTTTCAAAAAGTCACTGGAGGCTCCAAAATTACTTGAACCTACCTGAAGTCGTCTTCAGAGGGTGTTAAAATTGAAGTGTATAGTTCATTTCAGCTTTCCATCTCCATTTTAATGATATTTTGGGGAAATTTCAAATTTCAAATTTCAAAAATTTACTGGAGGCTCCAGTAATTTTCAAAAATTTGCTGGAGACTCTAAAACGACTTGAAATTTACCTGCAGTCGACTTCACAGCGTATTGAAATCAGTTTGCAGAATTAATTTCGGCTTTCCAACTCCACTGATGAACTTTTGTAAGAATTTCGAGTTTCAAAAATCTACTGGAGGCTCCAGAACTGCTCAAAATGGTTTGAAACAGTTTCCAATCGATTTGGCAAGTCGAAAATAGGGTATATCCTATATTTCATCTTTCTAGGTTAATTTGGTAAAATTTTGATTTTTTCACATTATTTTGACCAAAATTTGATTTTTGAAAATTCACCAAAAATCGAAAAAGGCACTTTAGCACTTGAAATTTTGACAGGTGATGAATTTTTGCCTGCTCTTTCGAGTAATCATCAAAATCTTGTATTTTTTCAAAAACTGCTATAAATTCTTAATTTTTTTCAAAAACTTTCAACTTCAAAGTTGTCGAAGGCTTGTTTTTTTTTACTAAAAACTGCAAATAAATTTCATTGTCTGGCTAAAAATGTTAATTGCTAGTATTTTCATTTTCTCGCTTTCTGCCGAAAAACAAGAAGTTTTAAATGTCTATGTCTATGTCTTCTTTCCAAGATTGGTCCAAAATTTCTTCTGTATTGAAATCTTTTTTCCTACAAACGTTCCAAAAGAACTGTGAAAAGTCCTGTTTTTTTTCAACGTTGTAAAAGAAGTCCTATTCTTGGAGATTGAATAAAAATCTTTATTTTTTACACCCCCCCCCCCCCCCCGCTGATCCTCTGGAACAACTTTCCTCTTGAAGGGGACATCCTAAGCAACATTTTAAAGCAAACTTGTCAAAAAAAAAACGTTGGCATTACCAACAAAATGGCGACCATTTTGATTGACAGGTCACCCGAAATCGCTGATTGGACTCACACGAAATTTTCTTTAACTGGACGAACCTGGAATGAAAGAGCATGCAAAAATTCATTACCAGTTGAAATTTCAAGCGCTCAAGTGCTTTTTTCGATTTTTGGCGAATTTTTAAAAATCAAAATTTGAGCCAAAAATGAGAAAAACAATCAAAATTTTACTAAATTTACCTAGAAAGCTGAAATTATGGTGTATATTTTATTTTCGACCTGCCAAATCGATTGGAAACGGTTTCAAATTCGTTTTTGAGGAATTCTGGAGCCTCCAGCAGATTTTTTGAAACTTGAATTTACCATAATAGGCTACTAAATTTCAGCTTTCTAAAATAATTCGATAAAATTTGGATGTTCTTTCGATCTGCTAGCTTTGTGTAGTTCAAAATATTTCGTACAAGTCCTTATCAATCAAAGTGGCTGCCATTTTGTTGGTAAGTTTGCTTTAAAATGTTCCCAATTTTGACCTAATCTCACGTCACGTCCTGATTGAAAAAAATTTGAAAACTTTTCTACTATAATTATCATATAGGTAGGTATATAGAAAATTTTCCCGACTAGAATGAGATCCTAATGTGAGATCCTTTCAATTTCTAGATGTGCACGTGAATCTCGCTTCAGTCGCTTCGAAGGCAGAGTGGGATCTGACGCAGCTTGAAAAGCAAGTGCTTCGCGAAAACAGATTTCTCAAAATGGACGTATTAGACTGCGACCTTGATTATCTGGGAGAAAGACCGTTCAGTTGTTTAGAGCCGCCATTACGTTTACAAAATATGGCGGCGACCAAAGTAGCTTTACACTTATCGCTGGAAAAATTACACGATAAAATACTTCACGATCGAGATGAAACCTCGTCTAAAAGCTCTTTCGAATACCCTATGCTGAGTTGCCGAGAAGTTCTCCCTGCGGTACCGCTTAAAATCAGAGAGATTATAGACGAAAGTATCGTTACAATTGTTAAACAGTTAGACGCGTGGGAGAAACATTTTTGGAAAGCTATGGAAGACCCTTCGGCAACGTATCTCGATACTGTATCTATAAAGGATTTGAATGATGTCCTTTGTAAACCCGATGGTACAATTTGTATGCGAGATTTCGCTACAAAAGTCTTGCAGAAGGCGAATTTCTACGTTATGATTCGATTTCAGTTCGCGTGTATTTTTTGCTTAGAGGACCAAATCAAAGAAATCTGGCCTTCGATTTCGGGAAGATTGAACAAACTCGAACCGAGTTCATTAATGTACTACTGGAAACAAATTCTGACCAAAGGTGCGATGGAAGAATCGTTCTTAAATACTTATTTTCATAACTCGATGTCTGATCGAAATTGGGCAGCTTTCGAGTATTTTTGGTCCAAGATGACCGAAGAACATCAAACTCGTGAGGCTATTTCAATTCTGCCAGAATGTGAATTCGATTCTATGAAGCTCGTGTTGATTAAACTGAACCAAAACCAGGTTCGAGAAGTATGCCAACAAATTGGAGGGTGCATTTTTAGTAGGTTTATCGCTGAAGAAGAGCATTACGATGATACGATAAACGCTTGGAATTGTATTAGGCCCTTTTTACCCGACAATGTGTTTGTCGAAATTGTACGAATGTTGTGGAACATGGTGTTCAATCCTTCCGAATCGGAGATTCCGAGGATTGGCGAACGGAACGTTTTACTTCTTGTAGTATGGTCCAGTGCACCCAACTCGTGGAAATCGAGCATTCCGAGAGCTGAATTATTCGCTGAATTGGATGACGAAATTCGAGGCTTCTTCCAACATTACTATCTCAAATTCATGTTCGAATTATTATCAGACACGAGCTATCCTTTGAGAAAAGATATATGGACGAATAATTGGCGTAAATTGGTGATTCGTGCCAAACCTTGCGATCTGGAACGACTGATGAAATTATGTTTCGAAACCGACGAAGAAATTAAACACTCTAAAGACGATTACGACATGAGTCCGGAAGAGTTGTCGAAATATTTCAGCGTTTGTATGATTAAAGAAAGGTATTCGGAGCTGGGCGATTTCTTGGTTAATTTCGTGAAAAATCCACGCCGTCTGGAAAACCTCGGTAAAGAGTTCATTTTATCGAACTTGGATCGTTTCGTCTCTTGCGACGAAGAAGAATTGAGTAAATGTTACGCCTTTATTCATAAAACTTTTCGCAGCTCCGAAACAGCCAATAAGTTTACCAACGAATTGATCTCGACTCCGGAATGTTTGGCTTGGATTTATAGCAAATTGGACGAGTGTTGCTTCGACGATGTATTGAATCTGTTCATTAGGTTTCCAACTACGCTGAAAAATTTACAAGAAATAAAGCTAGAGTTATTGGAGTATTGTCGTGGTAACTTTACTCGTGGGAAAGTTTCCGGATTCCATGAGGGGAAATTCACCCAGTTTGTATCGTGGTGTTCGCCGGGCGAAGAGAAAGTATCCGAGTTTAAGAATTCGATAATTATCGACGATATTTTCGAGATAATTTTAATTAAATTTATACCAGCGGTATCGGCCAATCAATGTTCTCGCGATGAAAAGATACTGCAGTATTTTCAGAATTTTCTAAGATGGTATTTCGGTAGCTTGAAAGGGGTGAGGTTTTATAAAACGACTAAGATGTTGAATTACGATGAGGAAAGCGACGATGTTGTAATGAATGTTCTGCGACAAGGTCCCGAGGGATTTGTGAACGCGTTTCTGAACTGGGCATTTGAATATGATAAAAATTATGTAACAGAAATGTATAAAAGGTTAGGGAAGTGTTGACCCGGGTGAATTGAGCGGTTTTTTGTGAGGATGATTTTCAGGAGACTTTTGAAAGTTTTTTGAGGTACATATACGAAAGATCTTGTTTTTGAAAATGTTCCTATAGAGAGATGGTTGCTTTTGTGCGTTGATTAAAATGTTATACTTACACATTTAGCTACAGTTACGAGTACGTTTTAACATTACCTATTATTTTGTTTGAAAAGTAGAGTACAAAAATATGGAATAAGTTTATGTGTTCACTTGTGTATTTTAAAGTTTTCATTCGATGCATTTTTGTGTTTACCTTTCCTATTTTATAGTTTATGTGATTGCTAGTTAAGCTAATAAAAGTTCCTTTTTGCAAACCGTGTTCGATTTTAACACGTTGAGTTGGTTCTAATGATTCATATTTATGTAGGTTAGGTACTCGATTTGTTAGAACGATATTTTTGCAAGGTCATTCTATACAAAATCAGCCAACATTTTTTCCATCTTGTGCATATCGATAGAGGTCATCAAACGATAAGAAATTGAAAAATTTTCTGCCTAAATGTACATATGAAAAATTTACGAAAAATAAATTTTGATTCGTATTTTCCATCAAGGAAATGGTAAAACATTTCAACGTTCGGCAGAAAAAATGTTTTGGAATTTTTTACAGCAATTTTGTATTTTTTCACAATCTCGAAAATATCAAAAAATATGATCGCAGTTTTTTAATAAGTACTATTTATTTGTATTTTTGAGAATTTTTTCAGGATTTTCAATCCGTGCTTTTACTGGTATAGGTAGTACTTTCATTTCAATTTCAAATACATTAAAATTGTAGCCTATCATCAAAAGTGGCTCCACTGATTTTGGCACCAAGAGCAAAATAAATACTTCTTGGAATGTAGAATAAAAATAGAAAAAAGTTTGAACCGTAAACTTGATTGGAACAACCGCCTCAGGCTTTTGAAATTTCCCTTGGCAGCCATTTTGAAAATTTCCAAATACCCCTCCCGCCCACAAAAAATCATAGGGAACTCCAGCTTGCATCACTTCTTATCCTTTGATGGGGTGGTCAAAAGTCGGAGGATTTCAGAAATTTCGAGCAATTTTCCATCAAAAGTCAGGGAATTTTTTGAAAGTGTTCGTTTGTAATTTTTTAATAATTCTAGCAGTTTTATTGTAGGTATTTATTTTGGAAAAAATATCACTCGCGTCGCTCGGGTAGTATTAAAAAACGTGATTTTTTTAATGCGAAGGAGAGATCAAATCAAATCAGTGCTGCATTTACAAAGTCGACCTATGTACTAACAGTGTAGGTAATGATAAAGATATAAAAAAATGAATAATAAAATGAAATGAATGCGCCATGTACAGCATTATAGAGGAGTAGGGTTAGCGTAGATATTTAAATAGACGCCTTCAATAAAAATAATAGAAACTAAAAAAAAAACATAATTGAGAGGGGTTTTGCGATAAGGTCCCTTGTGGTGATGTTTCAATTTTTTCAATTTTTTGTTTGATTTTCGGGTGCAGTGTTGTCTTGCATATAGGTTGGATGGGAAATTTTGACGAAATTCGTTCATCATCACCTGATATCCGTGATTTAGAAAAGGGACCTTGTGGTGAACAGCCGAATTTACACACCTTTACAGACTACCCCGCAAAAAAAATACCGATAAATTCGGATTCGCCATGAAATTTTACATAGGTAACAACAATAAAATAATTTTTCCATCGACATTTTTTAATTTGAAAAAAAAAATCAAAAACAAAAGAAAACTTTGTTTTTGATTTTCCAAAAATGTGAGTTTTTGAGTATTCATGTTCAAATAATGTTTAAAACGAGAAGTTGATGAGATAGGTGAAATCTGATTGCACCATTTGATTTCTCATGAAAAAGTAAGTCGGAATTGCCAATAAAAAAAACACATCGAATCACCACAAGGACCCATATCGCGAAACGCCTCTCAATTGTAATAAATTAGAAAAACATACATTCTAAAAAAATTGAGATAAGTATTTTATACATTTATAAAAATTCTTAGAATTATTTACAACATCCAAAAATTATTGATTATACAAAAAATGAAAAAAGAAACAATGACACTGTATGAATGATCATGAATATTGAAAGATAATAAATCGAAAGTACAAGGAGTTGCTGAAAGTTCAGTTTCTATTGCACTCAGTTATGTAACAGCGTCCAAATGCTTTAGAAAATAATTTTGTGCAATTGATAATTTTGATTTCATTTGGAATTTTGTTATAAATTTTTGCAGCCATGAAGTCTATACTGGCTTGGTAAAATTTAGTCCTGAATTGTGTGCTATGTAGTTGTTGGCTATTTCTAGAGTATAATAACTATGTTGAGGGGTATGTAATTTTACTATGCCCTTCTTCACAGTTTGGGTTATCAGATATATGTATAAACAGGGTAAGGTTAAAATTTCATTTGAAAGAAAGACATTCTTGCATGATTCTGTGACTTGCATTCGATAGATGATTCTGTGACTTGCATTCGATAGATGATTCTTATTTGCTCATTTTTGTATTACAAAAATTCTCTGCATAAGTAAGACTGATATTACCCCTTCAAAACACCAAGCCATATGCCATATTAGACTGGAACATTCCATAATATGCCATTTTTAATGTTTGCACATTGGTGACACCTTTTAATTGCCAAAGAAGATAATTTATTGATGATAGTTTCCCAGCTAAATAGTCTATGTGATCAGTCCATGTTAGACTGGAGTTGATGTATACTCCCAAAAATTTTAGACATTCAACTTTTGTAATAGGCAGACACAGTGCCAAATTTAAATTTTGTGTGCTGTGACCAAAATATATCAGGTTTGTTTTCTCAACATTTAATTTCATTTTATTTATTCTGAACCACGCTACCAAATCATCCACAACCTGTTGTACTGAGACACCCATATTCATAGGAATCAGTGCTGTAGTGTCATCTGCAAATAGGATCAAGTTACTCACAGCGGCCCTAGTATTGGCCCCTGTGGAACTCCTTGCTCAACTGGATATTGTTCAGAGAAATGGTATTCTCCATTATTTTATATCTTCTGTCTTAATAATCTGAGTTGTATTTTTGAGAAAGGATGTGGTCCAGTCCAAAGCCACCCCTCTAATACCATAATTTTCTAGTTTACCTCGCAATATTTTATGATTAATCATATCAAAATGCTTTTGAAAGATCGCTAAATAACCCTATAATGTCATTTTTGTTGTGGAGATTTTCCAAGATATTGCGAATAAGTTGATAAATGGCACTCGTTGTATTTTTGTTTTTGCAAAATCCATATTATTGGGAGCTGTGTAACAAATTATTATCACTGAAAAATTTTGATACACGTTTATGGAATACGCTTTCTAGAACTTTGGAAAACACTGATGTTATAGAAATGGGTCTGTAGTTATTCATGGCACTTTCATCACCCTTTTTGAACATAGGTGTCACTATATTGACCTTAAAGATATCGGGGAAGGCTCCTTCCTGAACAGACATGTTGAAGAGGCTGGCTAATGGTTCAGCGATTTATGGCGTTGCTATTTTCAGTATTTATACTAGATATCGAGTCCATGGTAGTCTTTTGAATAGGAATTTTTGAGTGAGTGAATTACATTCATGACCTCAACTGAGTTTGTTGGTGCAATGAAGAATATATAGAATTATTGGATGGGTTTAAATTATCCAAGGGATTTTCATCATCCTTCAAGTTGTCTACCTTTGGTAAATTACAAAAATGGACATGAAGGGAGGATTACAGGTTAATCCTCGATCGAGGCCATTATTAAAAGCTCGCAATTTTCAAAACCTTGGCAAATTTTGGAGTCATAATTTGAAAATTTGAAAAATCCCGGAAGCATTCTTGCATTTTTATGATATTTACAAGTATGAACTTTTTGTGATGGGATCCGTAATACAATTTTCATCGATTTCCATTTACAGATTTTGATTAAAAACGAAGAGTTATGTTTTTTCCTGCATTAAATTTTTTCTGAAAAAAAAAAAAAAAAATGCACGAGTTTTGATTGGTAGGGGGAGGGAGGAGGCGCCCGAATAAGTCAAGTATACGATATAATAACTCACAATTCCACATCTATTAGATAAACCATAGAAGTTTCTTGCAATCATATGTGAAAAGTCCAGTGATAGAATTTTTTCAGGATTTCCTGCACAGTTCTGGAAAACCTGGAAAAGTTTTTCCTCAAAAGTCAGGGAATTTTTTGAAAGTGTTCAACTGTTCATCTGTAATTTTTTGATAATTCTAGTACCTAGTTTTATATTTATTTTGGAAAAAATTTCCATCGCGTCGTTCGCCTAGTTTCGTTTAGTTCGTTAGTTCGAGCTTGGAACCGAACGTATTGAAAAACGTGACTTGCATACTTATTACTCGTACTTGAGACGAAAAAATTGGCCAAATTCAAATGGTATTCTGATGACAACTTTTCAATTTTTAGATTCCCAAAGGGTACTTCGCTACGAAGATAAATCGTCTGCATTCTGAATGAAAAAAGGATAATCGTTTCAAAATATGGAAGTACACGGAGCATTTCAAGAGAATCCTCTTCGATCGAGGCCATTCAGTTTCTTACGCGGTGAGCAGTCGTTATCGTTGCAAATGCTGGCTGCGACCAAATACGCATTGGCGTTATGGCGACACAAGTATTATAATCCGGACCATGATGGTCATCCTGTATGGGTCGCATTTCCCGAAGGATTGCCTGAAAGCTGCCGAGAAAATATCGCAGTCGCACCTCCCATCAAAGCGATAATCGATGACCGTATCTCGTCAATTGGCGAAGAGATCAAAATGTGGGAGGCAAATTTCAGGGCAGCGGTGATGGGAACATACGTGCTAAATACGTGGGACAAGACATTCGGAAGAAAGGCGCGGTTTTGTGAGCAGATCGTGAAAAAATTTCGTTCAAGTCAGTACGACTTATCCGAACACAATGTTCTAGATGAAAAGCACGTTGATATTTTGGTAAAAGGCTTCGATAGTATTGTTTGCAATCTAGATGGCACAATTTCTTTCCAACGCTCAGTTAGACAATTTCTCACGAAGGAAGAGTTACTGCTGGATGTAAAGATGCGTTTCAGGATTGCGTGTATGTTTTGTCTGGAGAATGAAATCATGCAACTTTGGCTTTTGGTGAATAAATCACCACATGTATTTAACCAATCTAAATTAATGCGGTATTGGAAGAGTAATTTGGTTGATCCTGCAGTAGAACTTTCAAAGCTATTGCTTAACTTTGGAAATTGCGCCACTTTTACAGTAGTACTTTCAGAGGTATTGGTTGACTTGGCGAATAATCGAAATTGGACCGCATTCGAATACCTTTGGGATGCAGTGCCTGAATACGAGTATTTTAATGGTAAAACAAGCGTGAGTAAAATGATTATAGCGGAGAATGATTTCTATTCGATGAGACTTGTGCTGCTCAACCTGAACGAAGAGCAAGTTCAAAACGTATGTTCAAATATTGGCGATCAAATTTTTTGTACATTTGTTACACATCCTAAATATTACGAGTACGCGATGGATTCGTGGGCTTGTATGAAAAACTATATATCTGAAGATATGTTCGCCAAGATTGTACACCAGTTATGGCAATTGGCGTTCAATCCTTCTAAATCGGAGCTCATCAGAGTGAACCATACAAGCTCCTTACTTATGGAATTATGGACCAGCGCCGCTGACTCTTTGAAATCTAACGTTTCAGAGACTGATTTATTCGCCAAATTAGATTGCACTGTGCGAGGCGTGCACCATTATGATCTAAAGTTCGTGTTCGAATTACTAGATAATTCCAGCCACCTGTTGCAGAGAGCATTATGGATTAATAATTGGCGTAAATTGATGATTCGTGCCAAACCCGCAGACCTAGAGCAACTGATGAAGTTGTGTTTATGGGATGATGACGAAGTTGAACAATTCAAGCAGAATATTGAGACGAATATCGACGAGCTGAATAATTATTTCAACGATTGTTTAAACAAAGGGCTGTACTCGGAGCTGAGTGATTATTTGAACTTTTTCGTGAAGAATCCGCATCGTTTAGAAGAGTTGAGCAGAGAAATGATAATATCGAATTTAGATCGTATCGCATCTTGCGACGAAGATGAAGCAACCCAATGTCATCTCTTCATTCGCAATACCTTCCATGATGCTGAAAAAGCAGATCAGTTTATCAAGGGTATGATCTCGAGTCCGGAATGTTTGGATTGGATTTACTGCAAATTAGACGATTGTTGCTTCGATGCAGTTGCGAATCTCTCCAGAAGATTTCCCTCCGACGACAAGAATTTTAAAGATACGAAGGAAGAGTTTTTAGTCTACTGTCATCGTAATTTTGCTCGTGGACAGATTTCCGGATTTCACGAGCAGAGATTCGCCGAGTTCGTATCTTGGTCTGGTGTAGGCGGAGAGAAGCTATCGGAGTTGAAGAAGTCGTTGATTATCGACGATATTTTCGAAATAATTATCAACGAGTTTTTACAAGAAGCATCGAAGAGGGCACAACTTGGGTCCACTGAACAATTACTGACTTCGTTCGATAATTTCCTTCGGTGGTATTTTGGTAGCTCGGAGACTGCGAAAAATTATAAATTCGTCAAGTTGACCAATTTCCACGAATGGGAGGGTATAATGAATGCTTTGCGAACGGGAGACTCTGAATGTGTTGAAAGGTTTCTGAATTGGGGTTTCGAAAACGATGAGAATGAAGTGCAGAAGGTCAAGTTGAGATTGAGTTAGTATAGTGCTGATGAAATATTGTTGTCAATGTTGTTTCTGATACGTATGTACCTACAGATTATGATTTTTATTTGAATTAGCCATTGTGTAATTTAATGTATTCAATTTAATACGAATAAAGATTCTTGTGGCATCTTCACTGTGGGCTTAATCTTTACTACTGTACTCCTCTACCCTTCAGGGCTGTAGAAATGAAATCAAACGATGTTTTTCATGTAGAAACGAAATCAAAACCTAAAACGAAAGCGATAAAAATTCAAAACCAAGAACGAAACCAATGTAAGAAGCTTTTCGTATTCGTTTTTTTGCAGCATTGTCATTTCTTGAAATTTTGATAATTTTTTTAAAGCTCATGACTGATGAAATGTGAACACAAATTTTTCAGACATGAAATTCGGTCACTTGCAAGTCATTTGTGTCACTATTTCGGCGAAAATGGCCAAAAACGTGACTTTGGTCTCTTTTTTTCAAGATTTGTCGTGAAAAAAAAAGAAAAAGTGCAAAATTTTAGGAAATGATCAATATTTTTCATAAAAATTGTTCAGAATCATCATTAAAAAAAAAATTGAAAATCAACTATTCAACATCAAAAATGTAAGATGATATGTGATTGGATAGAGCCAATATTTTCTGAACCGTACAAAGGTAGATCGAAAGATTAGGCAAAAATTTATCACCTGTCAAAATTTCAAGTGCTAAAGTGTCTTTTTCGATTTTTGGTGAATTTTTGAAAATCAAATTTAGGCCAAAAAAGTGGTAAAAAATCAAAGTTTTACCAAATTGACCAAGTAAGCTGAAATTTGGGATACTCTATTTTCGACATGCCATGCCAAATCGATTGGAAACTTTTTCAACCCGTTTTGATCAGTTCTGGAGCCTCCAGAAGATTTTTGAAACTCGAAATTTGCCAAAATTTTATCAAATGTAGGTAGATGGAAAGCCGAAATCCATTCCGCGAACTAATTTCAATACGCTACGAAGTTGACTACAGGTGGATTTGAAGTCGTTTTGGAGCCTCCAGCGAATTTTCGGAAATTACTGGAGTCACCCGATTTTTGAAACTTGAAATTCCCACAATATTTTATCAAATGGAGTTAGCAAGCTGAAATTTACTTCGCAAACTAATTTCATTACGATACGAAGTCGACTGCAGGTGGATTTCAAGTCGTTTTGGAGCCTCCAGCGACTTTTTGAAAACTACTGAAGCCTCCAGTAGGTTTTAGAAACATTAAATTTCATCAAACGGAGATGGAAAGCCGAAAGGAGGAGTTGCGATAAGGCCATTTTTTGGCACCAGCTAGTTATCGACTCAACCACATTCAGAATGTTTTAATAAATGTCCCAAATACGAATCCATGGTTGATGAACCCCAAATGACCATTTTTGGGCTCCAGGGGTTCCCAAAGTTGTGAATAAAAAATAATTTTAGGAACCACTGAGTATTATTTTCAAAACCTTTTTTAGCGTAAAATATCGGCTTGAAAATTTTCTATTTTCGACCCTTGTGGGCAGAAATGGGGGGGGGGGTTCAATTTTTTGAAAATTTTGGAACCACCATTTTGGACCAACCCCTTTGAACCCCGCTAAAAAGCTTTTTACAGTTTATTAGCATCTGACAGACCTCCATCCTACCAAATTTTGAGCTCAATAAAAATTTTCGCTGATAGTGATACTCAAAAATCCAATTCTCCAATTTTTCGTAATTTCGAAATTTTGGGAACCCCTGGAAAACTAAAACCCTGCGATTTGCGCCAAACGTAACGTTTTGAGGTATATATTCAATAATCTGGATGAAAAAGTTGAATTAAGCTCCCTGTATATTCGTAATTATGGAACTTTTTCTTAAGAGTCCCCCTTTTTAGGCACCCCTAAAAAAGGCGTTTATGCATATTTTTTCAAATGAATTGAAGAATTTACGTTTGAAACACACTAGCAAGTGCTCGATAATTTTTCATTTGATTTTCCCTGTAACTTTCAAAATTGAGCTATTTTAGGTCAAATTCTGGCATTTTTACTTCGTTGAAATCATGAAAACGTTATTTTAACGTCTTTTCGAAGAGTTAAATCTCAGAATTTGATTCAAAATATGTAGCTCAATTTTGAAAGTTATTGGAAAAATCCTACGAAAAATTATCGAGCACTTGCTAGTGTGTTTCAAATGTAAATTCTTCAATTCATTTGAAAAAATATGCACAAACGCCATTTTTAGGGGTGCCTAAAATGGGGGGCTCTAAAAAAAGGGTTCAAAATTACGAATATACTGGGAACTTGATTCAACTTTTTCATCTAGATAATTGAATATACATATACCTCAAGGCGTTACGTTTGGCGCAAATCGCAGGTTCCTAGTTTTCCAGGGGTTCCCAAAATATCTAAATTTCGAAAAATTGGAAAATTGGATTTTTGAGTACCAGCGGAAAATTTTATTGAGCTCAAAATTTGTTGGGATTGAGGTCTTTCAGATACTAATAAACTGTAAAAAGCTTTTTAGCGGGGTTCAAAGGGGTCGGTTCAAAATGGTGGGTTCAAAATTTTCGAAAAATTGACCCCCCCCCCCCAATTTCTGCCCCCGAGTGTCGAAAATAAAAAAATCACCTCCCATAACGTTTATCGCGTTCAAATAGATATTTTACGCTAAAAAAGTTTTTGAAAGTAATACTCAGTGGTTCCTAAAATTCTTTTTTTATTCACATTTTTGGGAACCCCTGGAGCCCAAAAAATGGTCATTTCGGATTAACTAACTACGGATTTGTATTTGGGACATTTATTACAACATTTTAAGAGTGGTTCAGTGGAAAACTGTCCGGGCCCAAAAAATGGCCTTATCGCAACTCATCCTTTCAGGTTTCTTGGCCAATTTGGTAAAATTTTGACTTTTTACCTCATTTTTGGACTAAATTTGATTTTCAAAAATTCACCAAAAATCGAAAAAGGCACTTTAGCTCTTAAAATTTCGACAGGTGATAAATTTTTGCCTGATTTTTCGATCTACGTTTGTACGGTTTAAAAAATTTCGTGCAAGTCCTATGTTGGAACGCAAAATCCGCGATTTCAGCTGACCAGACAATCAAAATGGCCGCCATTTTGTGAGTAGGACCACTTTTTTTCTGAGTACAAGGGCTAGAAATGTTCCTAAGGACTTCCCCTTTAAGAAAAAAGTTGTCCCGGAGGATCGACGAGAGGTGCAATAGATCCTTATGCGGGCTCCTGGACTACAAAATGTCTAGTGACGATAGAGCTTTCCTTACTATGCAATTTGCACGCTTATTACTCGTACTTGAGACAAGAAATTGCCGAATTGAAATGGTATTCTGATGACAACTTTTCGATTTTTAGATTTCCAAAGGGTACATCGCTAAGAAGATAATTCGATCGGTTACTGCGTGAAAAAGGATAATCATTCGAAAATATGGAAGTAGACGGAGAATTTCAAGCGAATCCTCCCCGATCGAGGCCGTTCAGTTTCTTACGTGGTGAGCAGTCATTATCGTTGCAAATGTTGGCTGCGACCAAATACGCATTGACATTATGGCGACACAAGTATTATAATCCAGACCATAATGGTCACCGCGTATGGGTTGCATTTCCCGAAGGATTGCCTGTAAGCTGCCGAGAAAATATCGCAGTCGCACCTCCCATCACAGCGATAATCGATGACCGTATCTCGTCAATTGGCGAAGAGATCAAAATGTGGGAGGCAAATTTCAGGGCAGCGGTGACGGGAAAACCCGTGCTCAATACGTGGGACAAGTCTTTCGTATGGAAATCACAGCAGTATGAGCCGCTCATGAAAAAATTTCGTTCAAGTCAGTACGACTTATCCGAACACAATGTTCTAAATGAAAAGCACGTTGATATTTTGGTAAAAGGCTTCGATAATATTGTTTGCAATCTAGATGGCACCATTTCTTTCCAACGCTCCGTTAGACATTTTCTCACGAAGGAAGAATTACAACTGGATCTAAAGATGCGTTTCAGGATCGCGTGTATGTTTTGTCTGGAGAATGAAATCATGCAACTTTGGCCTTTGGTGAATGAAATACCACATACTCGTATGTTTAACCAATCTGCATTGATGCGGTATTGGAAAAATGATTTGAATAATCTTGCGGTAGTTGCGGTTAACCGATTAGAGGTATTGGTTGACTTGGCGAATAATCGAAATTGGGCCGCCTTCGAATACGTTTGGGATAAGAAGTCTGAATACGAGTTTTATAAAACAATCGTGAGTAATGTGATTATAAGGGAGAATGATTTCTATTCGATGAAACATGTGCTGCTCAACCTGAACGAAGAGCAAGTTCAAAACGTATGTTCAAATATTGGCGATCAAATTTTTTGTACATTTGTTACACATCCTAAATATTACGAGTACGCGATGGATTCGTGGGCTTGTATGAAAAACTATATATCTGAAGATATGTTCGCCAAGATTGTACACCAGTTATGGCAATTGGCGTTCAATCCTTCTAAATCGGAGCTCATCAGAGTGAACCATACAAGCTCCTTACTTATGGAATTATGGACCAGCGCCGCTGACTCTTTGAAATCTAACGTTTCAGAGACTGATTTATTCGCCAAATTAGATTGCACTGTGCGAGGCGTGCACCATTATGATCTAAAATTCATGTTCGAATTACTGGCCAACACCAGCGACTCGTTGAAAAAAGAAATATGGCTTAAAAATTGGCGTAAATTGATGATTCGTGCCAAACTCGCAGACCTAGAGCAACTGATGAAGTTGTGTTTATGGGATGATGACGAAGTTGAACAATTCAAGGAGAATATTGCCACGAATATCGACGAGCTTAATAATTATTTTAACGATTGTTTAAACAAGGATCTGTATTCTGAGCTGAACGATTACTTGAACTTTTTCGTGAAGAATCCAAGAGCAGATCTGTTTATCAAGAGTATGGTCTCGAGTCCGGAATGCTTGGGTTGGATTTACTGCAAATTAGACGATTGTTGCTTCGATAAAGTTACGAATCTTTGCAAAAGATTTCCCTCCAACGACAAGAATTTTAAAGAAATGAAGGAAGAGTTTTCAGTCTACTGTCATCGTAATTTTGCTCGTGGACAGATTTCCGGATTTCACGAGCAGAGATTCGCCGACTTTGTATCTTGGTGTGTTGTAGGCGGAGAGAAGCTATCAAAGTTTAAGAAGTCGTTACTTATCGATGATATTTTCGGATTAGTTCTGAATAATTTTATACGAGAAGCATCGAAGAGGGCAGAACGTGGGCCCACCGAACAATTACTGACCTCATTCGATAATTTCCTTCGGTGGTATTTTGGTAGCTCGGAGGCTGCGAAAAATTATAAATTCGTCAAGTTGACCAATTTCCACGAATGGGAGGGTGTAACGAATGCTCTGCGAACGGGAGACTCTGAATGTGTTGAAAGGTTTCTCGATTGGGGTTTCGAAAAAGACCAGAATGAAATGCAGAAGGTCAAGTTAAGATTGAGTTAGTATAGTGCTGATGAAATATTGTTGTCAATGTTGTTTCTTATGCCTACAGATTATGATTTTTACTTGAATTAGCCATTGTATAATTAATGTATTCGATTTATCACGATTAAAGATTCTTGTTGCATCTTCACTATGTGCTTAATCTTTAGTTTACTAATGTACTCCTCTACCCTTCAGGGCTGTAGAAATGAAATCAAACGATGTTTTTGAGGTAGAAACGAACTCTAAATCGAAAACAAAAGTTATAAAAATTGAAAACTAAGAACGAAACCAATGTAAGAGGCTTTTCGTTTTCGTTTTTTTGCAGCATTGTCATTTTATGAAATTTGGATCATTTTTTCAAAGCTCATGACTGTGATGAAATGTGAATACAAATTTTTCAGACATAAAATTCGATCACTTGCAAGTCACTTCTGTCACTATTTCGGCAAAATTAATGGCCAAAAAAAGTGATTTTGGTCACTTTTTTTCAAGATTTGTCGTGTAAAAAAGAAAAAGTGCAAAATTTTAGGAAATGATCAATATTTTTCATAAAAATTGTTCAGAATCATCATTTTAAAAAAAAATTGAAAATCAACAGCTGTTCAATATCAAAAAAGTAAAACGATATAGGATTGGATAGAGCCATTATTTTCTGAACCGTGCAAAGGTAGATCGAAAGATCAGGCAAACATTTATCACCTCTCAATATTTCAAGTGCTAAAGTGCCTTTTTCGATTTTTGGTGAATTTTTGAAAACCAAATTCCGGCTAAAAATGAGGTAAAAAAATCAAAACTTTTCCAAATTAACCAAGAAAGCTGAAATTTGGGACATGCCCTATTTCCGACACGCCAAATAGATTGGAAACTGTTTCAACCCGTTTTGAGCAGTTCTGGAGCCTCCAGCAGATTTTTGAATCTTTAAATTTTTACAAAATTCCATCACATTGGAGTTGTAAAGCTGAAATTTATTCTAAAAACTAATTTCAATACGCTACCAAGTACTGCAGATGAATTTCAAGTCGTTTTGGAGCCTCCAGCGACTTTTTGAAAATTCCTGAAGTCTCCAGCAGATTTTGAAACTTTAAATTTTTACAAAATTTCATCAAAAATGGAGATAGAATGCTGAAATGTACTTTACACTCCAATTTTAACACACTGTGATGACGACTTCAGGTGGGTTCAAGTCATTTTAGAGCCTCCAGCGACTTTTTTGAAAATTACTGGAGCCTCCAGTAGATTTTTGAAACATGAAATTTCCCCAAAATGTCATCAAACTGAGATGGAGAATCGAAATTCATTTTGCAAACTAATTTCAATACGCTACTAAGTTGACTGCTGGTGCATTTCAAGACGTTTTGGAGCCTCCAGGGACTTTTTGAAGGGTTGCATGGCGTTTTTTTTTTTGTGGAATATTGAAATTTCCTTAAAGTAGCTGTAAGCTTCAAAACCATTTGAAACCACCATGTAGTCTGTGAAGTAAATTTCAACTTGCCAACTCCATTTGATGAATTAATGTTGGGGAAATTTCAAGTTTCAAAAATATACTGCAGGCTCCAGTAATTTTCAAAAAAGTCGCGGGAGGCTCTAAAATGACTCGAATCCACCTGAAGTCGTCTTCAGAGGGTGTTGAAATTGGAGTGTAGAGTAAATTTTAGCTTTCCATCTCCATTTGATGAAATTTTGTAAAAATTCAAAGTTTCAAAAATGTGCTGGAGGCTTCAGGAAGTTTCAAAAAGTCACTGGAGGCTCCAAAACGACTTGAAATTCACCTGCAGTACTTCGTAGCGTATTGAATTTAGTTTTTAGAAAAAAATTTTAGCTTTACAAGTCCAATTTGATGAAATTTTGTGGGAATTTCGATTTTCAAAAATCTGCTGGAGACTCCAGAACAGCGCAAAACGAGTTGAAACCGTTTCCAATCGATTTGGCATGTCGAAAATAGGTTGTATCCCAAATTTCAGCTTTTTTGGTCAATTTAGTAAAATTTTGATTCTTTACCTCATTTTTGGCCTAAATTTGATTTTCAAAAAATCACCAAAAATCGAAAAACGCCCTTTAGCACTTTAAATTTTGACAGGTGATGAATTTTTGCATGATCTTTCGATCTACCTTTGTAAAGTTTGAAAAATTTCGTGCAAGTCCTGTGTTGAAACGCAAAATCTGCAATTTCGGCTGACCTGTCAATCAAAATGGCCGCCATTTTGTAAGTAAGGCCAACTTTTTTTGGGCAAGTATGCTTTAAAATGTTCCTTAGGATGTCCCCTTTAAGGAAAAAGTTGTCCCGGAGGATCGGCGGGGGGGGGGGGGGTGCAATTACTTCTATTGTCATATGCCGGACTATTTATCCAATTTTAATTTTCCAAAAAACGCCATACAACCTTTCAAAAAGTTGCTGGAGGCTCCAAAACGACTTTAAACCCACCAGCAGTCCACTTCGTAGCGTATTGAAATTAGTTTTCAGAATGATTTTCGGCTTTCCATCTCCATTTGATGGAATTTGGGGAAATTTTAAGTTTTAAAAATCTACTGGAGGCTCCAGTAATTTTCAAAAAGTTGCTGGAGGCTCCAAAACGACTTGAAATCCGCCTGCAGTTCACTTCGTAGCGTATTGAAATTAGTTTGCAGAGTAAATTTTGGTTTTCCAACTCATTTTGTGGGAATTCCGAGTTTCAAAAATTCACTAGAGGTTCCAGAACTACTCAATACTGTTTGAAACAGTTTTCAATCGATTTGGCATGTAGAAAATAGGGCACAGCACATCTCAAATTTCAGCTTTCTTGGTCAATTTAGTAAAATTTTGATTTTTTTACCTCATTATTGGCCTAAATTTGATTTTTAAAAATCCACTAAAAATCGAAAAAGGCACTTAAGCTCTTGAAATTTTGACATGTGATAAATTTTTGCTTGATCTTTCGATCCACCTTTGTACAGTTTTGAAAAATGTTGTGCAAGTCCTATGTTGGAATGCAAAAACTGCGATTTCGGGTGACCTGTCAATCAAAATGGCTGCCATTTTGTGAGTAGGGGCCATTTTTTTTTTTTTTTTATTACAAGGGCTAGAAATGTTCCTTAGGACTCCCTCTTTGAGAGAAAAGCTGGCCCGGAGGATCGATGGGGGTACAATAGATCCTTATGCGGGCTCCCCAGGTATAAAATGTCTAGTGACGATAGAGTTTTCCTTACTATGCAATTTGCACGTTTATTACTCGTACTTGAGACAAGAAATTGCCGAATTCAAATGGTATTCTGATGACAACTTTTCGATTTTTAGATTTCCAAAGGGTACATCGATACGAAGATAATTCGTTTGGTTGCCGAATGAGAAGGATAATCATTCGAAAATATGGAAGTAAACGGAGCATTTCAAGCGAATCCTCCTCGATCGAGGCCATTCAGTTTCTTACGTGGTGAGCAGTCATTATCGTTGCAAATGCTGGCTGCGACCAAATACGCATTGATGTTATGGCGAAACAAGTATTACGATCCGATCCATAATGGTCATCCTGTATGGGTTGCATTTCCTGAAGGATTGCCTAAAAGTTACCTAGAAAATATCGCATTCCCACCTCCAATCAAAGCGATTATCGATGACCGTATCTCGTCAATTGGCGAAGAGATCAAAATGTGGGAGGCAAATTTCAGGGCAGCGGTGACGGGAAAACCCGTGCTCAATATGTGGGACAAGTCTTTCGGAAGAAGAGCACAGGGGTATGAGCCGATGGCGAAAAAATTTCGTTCAAGTCAGTACGACTTATCCAAACACAATGTTCTAGATGAAAAGCACGTTGATATTTTGGTAAAAGGCTTCGATAATATTGTTTGCAATCCAGATGGCACCATTTGTTTCCAACGCTCCGCCCGAAATCTGCTCATGAAAAAAGAATTAGATCCTGTGATAAAGTTCAAGATCGCGTGTACGTTTTGTCTGGAGAAAGAAATCTGGCAAATTTGGCCTTCGGTGAATGAAATGCCGCATACGAGTATATTTAACCAATCTCAATTGATGCGGTATTGGAAAAATGAATTGAATAATGGTGTGGGTTATCAATTAACTTCCACATTGTTACGTTCTGACTCGGTATTAGCTGACTTGGCGACTAATCGAAATTGGGCCGCCTTCGAATACTTTTGGGATAAAGTTCACGAATATAATAGATTATCCGTGAGTATAATGATTATAGCGGCGAATGATTTCTATTCGATGAAACGTTTGCTGCTTAACATAAGCGAAGAGCAATTACTTCGAAACGTGTATTTAAATACTGCCGATCGTATTTTTGCTAACTTTGTTACACATCCTAAATATCACGTGTACGCGATTGATTCGTGGACGTGTATGAAAACCTGTATTCATCGTGATAGGTTCGTCAAGATTATTCACCATTTATGGCAATTAGTGTTCAATCCTTCTGAATTGGAGATCACCAGTGTGAATCGAAACAGTTCCTTCCTACTTGCAGTGTGGACCAGCGCAGCTGACTCTTTGAAATCCCACGTTTCAGTAGCTGGTTTGTTCGAAAAATTAGATTACACTGTGCGAGGCGTGCACCATTACGATCTAAAGTTCATATTCGAATTGCTAGCCAAGACTAGCTCCCCCTTGAAGACTGTAATATGGATTGGTAATTGGCGTAAATTGATGATTCGTGCCAAACCCTCAGATCTAGAGCAAATGATGAAGTTGTGTTTAGCAAATGATGACGAAGTTGAACAATTCAAGCAGAGTACTGCGACGAATATCGACCAGCAGAATGATTATTTCAACGATTGTTTGAACAAAGGGCTGTACCAGGAGCTGAACGATTGCTTGAACTTTTTCGTGAAGGATTCGCATCGTTTGGAAAACCTGAGTAAAGAAATGATAATGTCGAATTTAGATCGTATCGCTGCTTGCGACGAAGATGAAGCAACCCAATGTCATCTCTTCATTCGCAATACCTTCGGTGATGCTGAAAAAGCAGATCAGTTTATCAAGGGTATGATCTCGAGTCCGGAATGTTTGGTTTGGATTCACCACAAATTAGACGATTGTTGCTTCGATGCAGTTGTGAATCTCTCCAGAAGATTTCCCTCCAACGACATAAATTTTAAAGAAATAAAGGAAGAGTTTTTGGTCTATTGTAGTCGTAATTTTGCTCGTGGACAATTTGCCGGATTCCACGAGCAAAGATTCGCCGAGTTTGTATCTTGGTGTGCTGAAGGCGGAGGGAAGCTATCTATGTTCAAGAAATCCTTACTTATCGACGATATTTTCGAATTAATTTTGAATAATTTTTTACGAGAAGCATCGAAGAGACCACTACGTGGGCCCACTGATCAATCACTAACCGCCTTCGATAATTTCCTTCGGTGGTATTTTGGTAGCTCGGCGGCTGCAAAAAGTTACAAATTCGTCAAGTTGATCAATTACCACGAATGGAAGGGTGTAATGAATGCCTTGCGAACAGGCAACTCTAAATTGGTTGAAAGTTTTTTGAATTGGGGTTTCGAAAATGATATGAATGAAGTGCAGAAGCTTAAGTTGAGATTGCGTTAGTAGTGCTGATGAAATATTGTCGTCATTATTTGTCATGTAGATTATTAGATATTTAAAATGGAAAACTGAACCACCTTTTTTTATTTTATTTTTACTGAGTTTAAGTTTATAATTTGGTACTTTAAGGCCTCAGCCATGTTACTGTCAATTGTGATAATATACTTTTCTTACGATCCTTTTTCTCATCTTGGTTTTAATTTCAATTACGAAGGTGTATTGCGAAATGATCTCCGCCACTGCTTCAGGTTAATGCTGTGTGAGTGAAAAAATCCATGTTCAGTTTTGTAAACTGAAATGTCTTTTTATGAAGATTTGAAATGAATTTCATGTTAAATTAGCTCGATTCAAAGTCAAGTGTTTTTTTGTGATTGAAAGCTCTAAGTTTTCAAAGCCATAATTTATAAATTTTAAAAATTGAAAAAATCTCGGAAGCAATCTACATTTTTATGATACATATCTACGAGTACGAACTTTTCGTGATGGGATCGACAAAATTATGTGGAGTATGGAACAGCAAAATTTTAGTGAAAATGTACAAAAAATGTACATCTCGCTTTTAGCAAAATTAATGAAAAATCTACACTTTTTCTCAAAAATTATGTATCCAAAAATTGACCTTTTTCCCCAAAAAATCACCAAGACGTGTCGTTTTTTTCCAAAAAGTTGCAAAATAGTGCAACTTTCTTTACTGAATTGCGAAAAAATGTTACTGTTATGACTCTTATGACAATAAGTTCCAAACAGTCTTGTTTTCTGCTGAAATTAAGTTTTTCTTTTGACGAAAATTCTATTTTTTTTTTTTTTGGCAAAATTGTTTCTACGTCTCACTTTTTCCCACTAAAAATTGCTTTTTTCGAGGTTTTTCAAAAATTTTCTTTAAAAAAAAAAAAAAATTGTAACCAGAATTCTTTGATAGAAGATGCTTTTATTTATGTAAATGGCCTCACTGTTTTCTCAGTGTTACAAATTTTATTTTTTCAGATTTGATGTTTTTTTTTTTTAGAATTTTTGTTCTTAGATTTTTCCTAATTTTAACCGGAAAGTACCTATAATTATTTTTGAATCACTCGATGGTTTTTAGTGTACATATTTTCTTCTGTTCAAATTGATTTTTACATCTTGAATTTTTGTGATTTTTTCTAAAATAATTTTCCATGATTTTGTTTCAAGTTTTGATGATTTTTTTCGCCTGAACTTTTTTTGAATTTTACTCTATTAGGTACCTTGGGTTCTTGTGATTTTTTTCAGGAATTTTGTGAGTTTTTTTCTTTCTCGATTCGATAAGTTTTCTTTTGTTTTTTTTGTAGATTTTTCCTAATTCTGACGGGTATCATTCTTTTGAATTTTTGCGAGTTCTCTCTTTTAGTTTTTCGATGGATTTTCCCGGAATGCCATTTTTTTTTCTCTTCAAATTTTGACGAAGTTTCTCCAGTTTTTATAGATTTTTTTACTTTGAATTTTCACGATTGTAGTTTTCTTCTAAATTACGATAATTTTTTTGCCTAAATTTTGACTGTTTTTTTTTTTTTTTTTTTGAATTTCAACAGTTTCTTTTTTCGAAACTCGTGCATTAAAAAAACTAGTGATTTTTTTGTGCTTAAATTTTTGTGAAATTGTGATTTCTTCTTCTTCCGAAAGTTAAGATTTCCTTTAAATTTTGACCATTTTTTTTGTAGGGTGGGAGGGAAGCTTCTACAAGATTTGATGAGTTTGTTTTTCCCATTTTTCTTTTGTGAAGGGTTTTCTGCATTTTGATATCTTTCATTCTTGATCCCTCTCTACTTTCCCCTTCCCTCCTAGTTACTGGGAGTTTGAATTATTTTTCTTTCTAGAATCCCCGTGAGTTTTGCTTGAATTTTTTCCGAATTCATATTTTTAATTCTCGCGAGTTCTCTGTTCTCGATTCGTTTTTCTGCTTTTTTTGTTCCTAACTTCTTCGGCGAAACCTTTTTTTCTTGAATTTTCGTGATTTTTAAAAAATTTTCTTCCGATTTTGCTCCGAATTCCAGTAATTTTTTTCGGCTTAAATTCCCCTTTTTACATTTTTTTTTTTTAAACTTCGAAAGACTTGATGGTTTTATTTCGAATTTTTTCGAGGCTTTCTTGATTTTTTTCATGTTTCACTCTTTTGGATTCTCATAGAATCTATTTTCCAATTTTTCGACGATTTTCCCCGAATTTTCATATTTTATCTTTTGTGCCTAAATTCTTGTGAAGTTTCCGCAATTTTATCGCGAATTTTTGTGAGTTTATTTTTCAATTTTTTCGACGTTTTTTCTCGAATTTTAGCTCTTTTTACTCTAATTTTTTCGAAGGAATTTTTCTACTTTGAATCGAATTTTTGTTCTGAAATCCTCGTAATTTTTTTCAATTTTGTATTTTAGCAGAAATCTTCTAAATTTTTGGTTCTTTTGGAATTCCCCTCGTTGAGTTTTATTCTTAAGGATTTATGATTTTGAGTTTAAAAGATCAGAAAAAGATTGATCTTTCCTTTGCTTCCCGTTTCGGTCATTATCTCTGTGTCTCAATTTTAATAATTTGGTTAAAAAATTGAATTTCGTTCCCCCTTATTTCGGTTGACCCCCCCCCCCCCCCCTTCATTCAATTTTTCAATTTTTCTCCGTGATTTGACACATTTTTCGATTATGTTTTTCAAATCCGAACGTTTTCTGGTTACTTCTCCTAGTTTTTTAGGTTACTAAAGTTACTTATTTTAAGAAAAATTCGAGTACAATTCCTGGTATTGCTGAAATTACTGCTAGTAAAGGTAGTAATAAGTCTTGCCTTTGGTCTAGGTTGTCAAAAAAAACTGATTTTTTTTGTTAAAAATTGCTAAAAAAAATTGTGCTTTTTTCAGAATCATGAAGTAAGTATCATACTCAAGTATCCAAAAACTGTCCTAATGTGCCAGAAATTACGAAATTCTCACTTTGTTGCTCAAAATTACAAGAAAACCTTGGTTTTTCTATCAGAATATTGCAAAATTGTCTTTTCAAATGAAAAATTACAGAAAAAAATCACCAGCTCTGATCTAGGGGTGCCCGAATAAGTTGAGTACACATTATACAATATAATAACTCACAATAATTCTACATTGTATTAAATAAACCATAGCAGTTATGTCCAATGCCTAGTGATGATATGTAGAATTTTCCTTACTGTGCTACTTGCATACCGTACTTATTACTCGTAGTTGAGGCAAAAAAATTTCCGAATTCAAATGGTATTCTGATGACAACTTTTCGTTCAATTTTTAGATTTCCAAAGGGTACCTCGCTACGAAGATAATTCGTTTGGTTGCCGATTGAAAAAGGATAATCGTTGCAAAATATGGAAATGGACGGAGACATTCAGGCTAATCCGCCTCGATCGACGACATTCAGTTTCTTACGCGGAGAGCAGTCATTATCGTTACAAATGCTGGCTGCTACCAATAAAGCATTGATGTTATGGCGAAACAAGTATTATAATCCGGCTCACGATGGTCGTCCTGTATGGTTTACATCACCCGAAATGCCTGAAAGTGGCCAAGAACATATCGCAGTCCCGCCTCCCATCAAAGCAATTATCGACGACCGTATATCGACAATTGGAGAAGAGATAAAAATGTGGGAGGCGAATTTTAGGGCAGCAGTGACGGGAAGATACGTGTCCAATATGTGGGACAAGCTGATCGGGGAACAGGCGCCGCCGCCTTGGTGTCTGCAGCAGGTCGTAAGAACATCACGTCCAATTCGTCCAACACCGATGCACTCGCTCAAGCCCAAATACTACAATGTTCTAGATGAAAAACACGTTGATATTCTGGTAAAAGGCTTCGATAATATTGTATGCGATCCAGATGGCACCATTTGTTTCCAACGCTCCATTAGAAATTTCCTGATGAAGGAAGAATCACAACTAGATCCAAAGATGCGTTTCAGGATCGCGTGTATGTTTTGTCTGGAGGAGCAAATCATGCAAATGTGGCCTTCGGTAAATCAAATGACTGATATATTTGACAATTCTCGATTGATGCAGTACTGGAACAATAAGTTGAATAATGTTCCGATTATTATTCCTAGAGCTAATCTATTATATCCCCCACTATTCCATAGGCCTACAGTATTTTTGGTTGTCGTTGCGAATAATCGAAATTGGTCCGCCTTCGATTACCTATGGGATAAGGAGACTGAACCTGATAAAATATCCGCGAGTAGAGTAATTATAGCGGCGAAGGATTTCTATTCGATGAAGCGTGTGCTGCTCAACCTAAGCGAAGAGCTAGCTCAAAACCTGTGTTCAGATATTGGCGATCGCATTTTTTGTAACTTTGTCACTCATCCTAAATATTACGAGTACGCGATGGTTTCGTGGACGTACATGAAAAACCACATGTCTGCAGAATTGTTTGCCAGAATTGCACACCAATTATGGCAATGGTTGTTCAATCCTTCTGAATCGGAGCTGACGAGGGTGAAGCAAACCAGCGCCATACTTCTTGAATTGTGGACCAGCGTCGACGACTCTTTGAAATCTAACGTTTCAGGAGTTCGTTTTTTCGACACATTAGATTGCACTGTACGAGGCGTGCACCATTACGATCTAACGTTCATGTTCGAAATACTGGTCAACACTAGCGACTTGTTCAAAAAAGAAATATGGCTAAAAAATTGGCGTAAATTAATGATTCGTGCCAAACCCTCGGATCTAGAGCGACTGATGAAGGTGTGTTTAGGAAGTGATGACGAAGTTGAAAAATTCAAGCAGAGTACTGCGACGAATATCGACCAGCTGAATGATTACTTCAACGATTGTTTCAACAAAGGGCTGTTTTCCGAGCTGAGCGATTACTTAAACTTTTTCGAGAAGAACCCGCGTCGTTTGGAGAACATGTGCAGAGAAATGATGATGTCGAATTTAGATCGTATTGCTTCTTGCGACGAAGATGAAGCAACTCAATGTCATCTCTTCATTCGCAATACCTTCCACGATGATGAAAAAGCTGATCAGTTCATCAAAGGCTTGGTCTCGAGTCCGGAATGCTTGGGTTGGATTTACTGCAAATTAGACGATTGTCGATTCGATGCAGTTGCGAATCTCTCCAGAAGATTCCCCTCCAATAACAAGAATTTCAAAGAAATGAAGGAAGAGTTTTTAATCTACTGTCATCGTAATTTTGCTCGTGGACAATTTTCCGGATTCCACGAGCAAAGATTCGTCGAGTTTGTATCTTGGTGTGCCGTAGGCGCAGAGAAGGTATCAAAGTTGAAGAAGTCGTTGATTATCGACGATGTTTTTGAATTAATTCTGAATAATTTCATACGAGAAGCATCGAATAGGTCACAACGTGGGTCCATTGAACAATTACGACGAGTAACCTTCGACGATGGTTCACGAGAAGCGTCGAATAGGTTACAACGTGGGTCCACTGAACAATTACGACAATTACGAGTACTGGCCTCTAACCGTGGTTTACGAGAAGCGTCGAAGAGGCCACGTCTTGACCCCATTGAACAATTACTTACCCCGTTTGATAATTTCCTTCGCTGGTATTTTGGTAGCTCGGAGGCTGCGAAAAATTATAAATTCGTCAAGTTGACCAGGTTCCACGAATGGGAGGGTGTAATGAATGCCTTGCAAACGGCAGACTCTGAATGTGTTGATAAGTTTTTGAAGTGGGGTTTCGAAAACGATCAGAATGAAGTGCGGAAGCTAAAGTCGAGATTAAGGTAGTTGTGCCGAGATGAAATATTGTTATCGTTATTCCTCGTGTAGATTATGTTTTTTACTTGAATGATTGCTGTTGTGAAACTGTATTCGATTTTTTGCGACCTTACTCCTCCTTCCTCTACCCTCCAAGGCTGTCGAAACGAAATCGAACGGTGTTTTTGGCCGAAAAACGAGATAAAATGCGTACACAAATTTTCGTCGTCATTTTGAATTTGTGATTGTGAATATTAGCCAATAGGTGAAAAATCCAATGACCCCTGAAACTATCAAAAAGCCAAAAAAATTTACAATTTCTGCTTTCTGGAAGGCCCGGCAAAAAAACCCTGTGATGAAATAAAACCCTTTTCTTTATTTCTCAAAACGAAATTTTTCGTAAGATTTTGCCCTCGCAGTGTTCGAAAAATATTTCAGATTCCAAAATTTTGAAAACCAGAAGACAAACTCCTTGCATGAAAAAACATCACGTTTTTAGTTCTCTCGAAATATCTGCAAATTTTCAAAAGTTTTCGCTTCGAAACAGAGAATCAACATTTTTACGAGTCGAAAAATTGATTTATTTTTTTCCCTGTATCAGTTGGCAAATTTTCAGTCGAACCTCCTCCCTCCTCTTCCCCACAAAAATCCTCTCTATAGATTCGTCTCGAAAAATGAGGCCAAATTATATTTTCTCGGGCCCAACACTGGACGGCTCTGGCCCTACTTTTCTACCCTTTGCAGCAAACTGGGGGGGGGGGTAGGGGTGAAGGATTTCTAAACTTATTGCATACTTTTATTATGATGAAGCGTTTACCATATATTTTTGTTCTATTATTATCGAAGGTAATTTTATTTTTTTGTACTTATAAACTTCAGTCATGTTATTTCAATTATGATAATATACTTTCTTATACGATCTTTTTTCTCATCTGGGTTTCAATTTCAATTACGAGAGTGTGTTGTAAAATAATCTCCGCTGCTGCTTCAAGATCAATACGGTGAGAGGGAAAAAATCGATGTCCTATTTTGTAAACAGATACGTATGTCTTTTTATGAAGCTTTGAAATGAATTTCGTGTCAAATTAGCTCGCTTCAAAGTTGAGTTTTTTTTTGAAAGTTGAATTTTCAAAATCTTAGCAAGTTATGGAGTCATAATTTGAAAATATGAAAAAATCCTGGAAGCATACCGATATTTTCATGATATTTACAAGTACATACATGAACTTTTCGCGATGGGATCCGCAAAATGATGTGGAGTATGGAACCTCAAAATTTCGGTGAAATTGTTTGTAAAATGTCAATCCTGAAGCCTCTCCAAATTAGCGAGGGATGCTGATATTACTTGGGGGAGGGACATTTCTTCAATACCTAACTAGCTTGGAGTGAAGGATTCATGTCTATCTATACCTAACCTGCACAGATGTTTGTTCAAAGGTTAATAAAAATGCATCGAAACATTTGTCGTTCTCCTTTGTTAGAATTACGAAACAACAAATGAGCATAAAATGCAACTATTCGCATCTGCCATAAAGTTAGTTGATAATTGACGATAGGTGAACAAAGCCTATATCATAATGAGGTGCAAAAGCTTAATAATTATAAGTTGAGCTTATACATTATTAATATTATTAAAGCTAATTAAGACGATTAAGGTCAAAATGAGATTGTGCCTTTCACGACTCGATCCTTTCAGTGGTTCACACAAAATCCCCACCTTCTTGAATCGACGTCAATTAATTAGGATTAAACTATAATTAATTAACCAGGTGGATATACTATGGTGAATACAAGTCATAGATTGAAACATTCAAACTGCTGGTATACCATACCATGCAAATTACAACTGGTTTGGAAATGCAAGTCTAGCCCTTCGTATTGTTTTAAAAGGCTTGAAATGCACATTGCCTGTACAAAATAGCAGGAGTTGATGTTGAAATGCTGCCTAAAACAATTTTAAAATAAAAAAATTTGTGACCTGGGTGAGTGGTATTGAACATGGTACCTCCATATTTCCACTCATTTCCACTCTGCACTGACAACTAGGCTACTGTGTTCAGTGATGGAAATGGTGTTATATGGGTTTATATGTTTGGGAAATTTAGACTTAGTCAAATTTTGGAGATGTGATGATTTTATTTTTATTTATTTTTTCTTTCATTTTTTGCAAAAATATTTCATGGGGTGATATTTTACAGATTATACCAGATTGCACAATGCACACTTTGTTTACTCACTTTTTTTTATGAGGATATGGGTGATGAGGTGCACATTCTTTCACTGAAAATGGATAGTTTGTAGTTTATCCCATACAACAATGACCATGCTAATTTCGATGTGAAAGTGGGCCCATCCACATTCGTCACTTTTGGATGCCACATGTTGATGTGAATTTTGACCCTGTGTCGAGCTAATTGTCGACTGATGTTGATCTGCATTCATGTCGACAATTGACTCAACACAGGGTCAAAATTCACATCAAAATTTATGTCGACCACCTGCTTTGTAAAGTTATAAAATTTGAGTTTAAAAATTAAAAATTTTTTTTTCAAAAATGATTTTCTCTGATGGGGCTATTGCTCATGCTGAAAACAGCATCAATGCAAAGTCCACTTCTGAAAAAGTACAGACAAAAAGTCTGTATAATCAAAAAGTTGAACAGAAATTCCTTATATCAAAGATGGTGCAATACTTTATCTAAGAATACTGAACTAATCCATTTTCATGTCGACATGTTCATGTTAATGTTGATGTGAAATTTGACATCAACAAAATATACATCCACAATATCAACATCATATCATCTACAACTCCAAACTGTGAAAAAGTGAATAATTTCATCAATGCCCTAAAAAAATTTGTTTTCCTCATTGAACAAGATCATATTTTTGAGTGTTTACTAAACTTTTAAACACTAAAACAGAAATTTTAATTCTGAAAAATTGGTCGACATAGTTGTAGGGTGGTTGTGTGTTAGATGCCAGTGTCGTCATCAATCACTCCCTGTTAACTCTTTCTGAAAACTGATTAGCACAGATTATACCTTAAGGTGAACACAGTTTGTGTTAAAGTTTTGATCTGTGACGGTTATTGCTAACCTGGTTTGATTTGCAAATGAAAAAATTAATGTAAGTAGGTAAAACAGGTGATATTTTTTTTATGTAATTTTTGAAACGCATTTTTGCTACAGAAAAAGTGTTCCGAAACGGCATGTATAAGTAAATCACGCATAAGTATATACCTTGAACTAACATACTCATGCAAATTTACAAAAATTTGTTTCGATTCTGGTATGAAAATTGACCTTGCTATCTGATCCATCATTTTGGGATAGATGCCAGTTTTTGTGATTGGGATAGATGCCCCATAGTAATTAATTGGGAGTGAGGAAGGTGAAATTTTTTTTTGTTAACCCCTTAAACACCCAAGCAAATCCTGAGATTTTATGAAAAAATGCTTTCAATTTCCTGAATAAGACCATCACAAGTATCACTTTTACTCACAGTTCACCCCCCAGCCCCTTGAAGCCTCCTCGATAATGATAGACTTATTTATTTGATTATTGTCAAAAATCGAGGAAGCAAAAAACCCGATTGGGTCAATCTTGGAACTGAATGATATAGTTTCATTAGATGTAATGAATGAGTGAAAGGATAATTCCAAAGAACACCTCACTCCTTTTTGGGGGGCAAACATTGATAAAAGTTGGTATAAAATACTTGGACCCATGTCCCATTTTTGGATGAAAATATTGATGGTTGAGCTTTCACAAAATGAAATTAAGAAAGGTGTGTAAATGGTGGACCAGGGTGATTTTTTTGAAAATTTGATATGCTTGTCTCGATAAAAACCTGAAAAAACAGAGCCTGAATACGCAGAGTACATAATATGGGAAATATTATCAAGTAGGCTTGAAATGACAGAAACAAGAATTGAAAGGAACACAGATGCTTTTAACAGCACATAAGTTCAGATAATCTACAATCCACCCATCAAATCTGTTTATCACTCCGTGGATATTCTTTCTCAATATTTGTCACCAAATAGTTACATCCTACAAAGGTTAGCAGTACGATTGTTTTTCTGCAGAAATATCGAAATATGTTTATCTACCACTTTGAAAAGCTTTACACAGTCAAATTGCAGCACTCCCTGGCATTTCATAATGTTCAAGCATTCATGAAGAAGTCACTATCCCTCCTCGATCATTGATAATGTAGTTCTACATCATGAAAATTGCACAAGCAGAAGTCGTCGTTTATAATCATGAGATTGTGTCTAGCTTATGACTACAGGATTCAGGGGATTTGAGATTCAGTAAAAAGCTTTCAACTGTTGTTCAACCACAACTCTGAACTTTTGAATGTTTTGAGAAATTCCTGCTGAAGTTGATATTCTTTCTTGATATTTGTCAACAAATAGTTACATCCCGCAAAAGGTTAGTGCTACAATTGTTTTTCTACAGAAGTATCGAAATAGGCTTATCTACCACTTTGAAAAACTTTACACTGTCAAATTGCAGCTGTCTCTGGCATTTCATAATGTTGAAGCATTCATGAAGAGGTCACCATCCCTCCTCGATCATTGATAGTGTAGTTCAACATCATGAAATATCATGATTGGAAACAACGAATTCTGCTCAAGCAATTTTCATGATGTAGAACTTCACTATCTATGATCGAGGAGGGATAGTGACTTCTTCATGAATGCTTGAACATTATTAAATGCCAGGGAGTGCTGCAATTTGACTGTGTAAAGCTTTTCAAAGTGGTAGATAAACCTATTTCAATATTTCTGCAGAAAAACAATCGTACTGCTAACCTTTGTAGGATGTAACTATTTGGTGACAATGACAAATATCGAGAAAGAATATCCACGGAGTGATAAACAGATTTGATGGGTGGATTGTAGATTATCTGAACTTATGTGCTGTTAAAAGCATCTGTGTTCCTTTCAATTCTTGTTTCTGTCATTTCAAGCCTACTTGATAATATTTCCCATATTATGTACTCTGCGTATTCATGCTCTGTTTTTTCAGGTTTTTATCGAGACACGCATATCAAATTTTTAAAAAATCGCTCTGGTCCACCATTTACACACCTTTCTTAATTTCATTTTGTGATAGCTCAACCATCAATATGTTCATCCAAAAATGGGACATGGGTCCAAGTATTTTATACCAACTTTCATCAATGTTTCCCCCCAAAAAGGGGTAAGGTGTTCTTTGGAATTATCCTTTCACTCATTCATTACATCTAATGAAACTATATCATTCAGTTCCAAGATTGACCCAATCGGGTTTTTTGCTTCCTCGATTTTTGACAATAATCAAATAAATAAGTCTATCATTATCGAGGAGGCTTCAAGGGGCTGGGGGTGAACTGTGAGTAAAAGTGATACTTGTGATGATCTTATTCAGGAAATTGAAAGCATTTTTTCATAACATCTCAGGATTTGCTTGGGTGTTTAAGGGTTAATTGATCACTTTTCCATCATTATGTTGGTAAAAAACGTAGTCGATGTAAATGTCAACGTCAACAATTGTTGTGCGGGATATAGGGTAGGAAGACAAGAATTTAGTATATCCTACTTGGAGTCTTGAAAAAATATCATCTAAAAATCAGAAAAACACCTGAAAACCTTGATAAAAAATTTGTTCATGAAAAATTTGATATTATATCTTACCAGTCCCCAAGAAATATGTATTTTTTCTGAATGGATGACATTATTTTGTAATTATAATGTTTTTTTTTTTTGTAGATTTCTACAAAGTGATGTTACGTTTTTGAGTGCTTTTTCTAATTTTTTTCCCAATAAAATACCATAAATTATCTAGAACTGAAATTTAAAACATATGTGCTTAAATATTACAACATGGTTTCACTTTGTAGATAGTAAAACATAAACCAGTGGTAAATTTTACATCTTTCATTTGCCATTGATTTACCATGTTGTTAAATTCATTAAATAAATGGTAAACCAATAGAAAACTTTTGCATTTACATTTTCAGGAAATTGTACATATACCAGTAGTAAATTTTACTTTTTACATTCAGTGGCAAAATGTACATTTTGGGCGATAAACGGCAAATTATGATAAAGCTTTGAAATTTGGTATGATGAACAAGGACACCAAACAGAAAATTTTTAAGCCCGGGAGGCAATCGCCAAGTCCCATAGGAGGGGAATGGTGGTGATTTAGGGGAGGGTTCAACCCCCCATTTTTCCAAATGGGGCTAACGGGGCCATATTGGTGTCAATTCCATATGATTGAACCCCGCTGAGTTCGAAAATACCATTACTTTCAAAATCTGAGGAAGAGGCATGCCTCAAATTTGAGATTTTCGGAGTGAAGTTTTTGCATTTTTCTCAAAAATACCCCAAAATTACAGTTATTTAACCCTGGACGACACGCTGACCTTTCATCGACATTTTTATGGTCATTTTCGGATTCTACAGGTCAATTACAATGCGAATCGACCATCAATACTTTCGCATACCTCTACTGTGGGTGTACAGAGGGGTCCAAAGGAGTTAAAAATTGACGTTTTTTCGGCATTTTCTCGCAAAAATCGGGGTTTTTGAACTGTGCACCGGATACATTTAGCGGGAGAAGGTTCTAATGTCGATTTTCGAATACTACAAAGCAAATGCCATCGAATAAGACTCGGAGGCACTTTTTACACCCCTCCTGGGAGAGAGGTAGTAGAGGGGGTCAAATTTGACCCTTATCTTGCTTATGTTGAATCAATTTTAGAAATAATGTAATCAACCTCAGTGTACATTTTCTTACTACCGAGGTGATGATGTTTGCATCAATGTTTTTTGTACCGTCGAACCCTTTGCGATAATTTTTTCGATTCCAAGGGGAGGGGGGAGAGACCATATAGGGGAGTAGGTCTATTTTTCACAAAAAATCGACATGTATATCAAAATGTAGGTTTTCAAGGACGCTGATTTCAGAAATGCTATCAGTTTTTCATTTTGGTTGAAGCTAAGGGGATGATACTGCATTCAAGGTGTGGGGGATGAAATTTTTCACAAAAAATCGACATGTATATCGAAATGTAGGTTTTCAAGGATGCTGATTTCAGAACAATATAATAACTCACAATAATTCTACATTGTATTAAATAAACCGTAGCAGTTTCTTACAAATAATAAGTCTAATGTCTAGTGATAATAGCATTTTCCTTACTGCGGTATTTGCATACCGTACTTATTAGTCGTAGTTGAGGCAAAAAAATTGCCGAATTCAAATGGTGTTCTGATGTCAACTTTTCGTTCAATTTTTAGATTTCCAAAGGGTACCTGGCTACGAAGATAATTTGTTTGGATGCCGAGTGAAAAAGGATAATCGTTGCAAAATATGGAAATGGACGGAGACATTCAGGCTAATCCGCCTCGATCGAGGACATTCAGTTTCTTACGCGGTGAGCAGTCATTATCGTTACAAATGCTGGCTGCGACCAGGGTTGCCACGGTTTTTCAAAAATTGATCCGGATCACGGATCACGGATCATAGCTGTAAAAAATGATCCGGATCACGGATCACGGATCACCAAGTAAAAAATGATCCGGATCACGGATCACGAATCATGCTCAAAAAAGTGATCCGGATCACGGATCACGAATCAAATTTTACGGATCATTTTCAAAATTTTTCAATTTATTGCAATTTTGTCTTTTATATCAATAAAACCTGTTTAAAACATGTTTAAAAATAGAAATACAAAAAAAAAACATTGTTAAAACATAAATCTGAACTAAGTTAATGGTCTTTTATTTATTTTTCACATTAAAATGAAAGAAAAACAATTTTAAAAAAAGGAAAAAAGGAGCAATTATAGTTTTTCAAAGTTCTAATAAAGACAGCTTCTGCCGGTTCACCTTTAACACCACTGCATTTTCAAAATTTTCGTCGTTTAGATTGAAGCGACTTCGACTGATTATTGACGGCATATTAAACAATCTTTCTACCGGCGCACTTGATGGGAGTACCGTATTATGTATTTTAAAAAGCTTCTTCATTATAACAAATTGCTCGAGGTCGTCGCGTGATGGTGAATTCAGGTATAGAGTAATCTGTAACCAAAAAACCAACAACAAACTTCAATTTTCAACCAAGCACAGGGACTTTTTTGACATCTAAAATAATTCTAAATTGGAAAAACCTTTGATAATAACATAGTCAGTTCAGTTGAAATGATTGAATGTTGAGAAATACAAAAATTTGAAAAATTCACCTGTGTATCAATAGTTTTTTCTATAGATGCAGCGGCAGTCTGGTTGTCATTTCTTTCGATGAACATGTACTTCAAGTTGGGCTTATCACAAGAATCTGAAGCAGATGACTGATCGCTTGAATTTAAATGGCTGTGACAATTGTGCTTCAAAATCGCATTTTTGACCAAAGCTATCATAACTTTATTCAATTCAGTTATCTCCTCTGGGTCGCTTTTTTTCGCTATTTTCCAGTCTAATTTCAATTGTGGATGAGATAACGTAGCCACAACTGCAAATCTCACAACTTCGTGAGACAAATCGATGTCTATAAACTTTTTGAATCGAAAATCCAACTTCGCTAAAACGGCATTTCCCAATTTTTTCTCCAAAGCATCATTTGTCTGCCATATCAAATTTGTCAACTTGATGTATATGGAGTGAATGGAGGGCAAAAAAATTCCATAGTGTGTGTCTTTTTCTCCTTGTAGAATATCAATCGTTTTGGCAATAGGCTCCATTACGTTGCGATAGATTTGCATATAGCGGTAATCGTTTGCAGTAAAGGGATCACATTTTCCCAATTTTTTGAATATTTGATTCAATAGAAATTTTTCTTTATCACGATGTTTTAATAAATCTCCAATGGCATCGAATAAACTATTCCACCGCGTCTCCACAGGGTATACAACACTGCGGCTTAAAATTTCTTTTATCTCCTCGGAGGATTTGGGACGTTTCATCGCTGACCAGAGCACACTTGCTTTTGACATAAATTGATAGTGCATTTGTTTTAATGCAGTATACTCTTTTTCTTTCAAAATAGTAACGTAATCGGCTGCTGCAATTAACGATAAAGAATGGCTGCCACAGGAAACATGCATTGATAAGACGTATTCTCTGGCATCTGATTCGGGAGGTGGTTCAAGTGGTTGTGTATGCAGATTGGCGAGTTCATCATCATCGAGGTCTTCCTTATCGTCAGTTAAAACTTCAACTTCGGTATTATCATCATTTTTTATTCCCAATAGCTTGAACGCCTTCAAAAAATTTGACCCGTTGTCCGTAACGGTTGCAATTATCTGATTATTATCGATATTGTATATTGAGCAAATTGAAAATTTAAGGAAATCCCGGAAGCATACGTACATTTTTATGATATTTATAAGTACATACATGAACTTTTCGTGATGGCATCCGCAAAATGATGTGGAGTATGGAGCCTCAAAATTTTGGTGAAATTTTATTTAAAATGTCAGCGCTGAAGTCTCCCCAATTGGCGAGGGATGCTGATATTTAGAATGTACATCTGTAGGGTACTTACCCTTGAGGCCTAGATGTGCATTTCGAGAGGTTATTTTGACTTTTCTATCCCTTCCCACTCCTCACAGCTACAGAAACAGGATTTTCGCGCATTTTTAAAATTAGTTTAATATGATTTTCTGTCATCGCAGGAGCCTCCCAAAATTGACATGAGAGGCTGGAATTCAGCAAGTACATATATCTGGCAGGACTCGTACTCGGTTATACTTTCTAAGGTACCCATGTTACTAAACTTACTATAAATAATAACTTTTGGTTACTTTCTTAAAAATTTGGTTGCTCAAGTTTTTTTTTTTTTTTTACATTTTTAAAATTCAAATCTTAGCCCTGCTTGTGAAAAAAACAAAGAAAAAGTTGAAAATGTCGACGGTAAGCAATATGTGTGAATGTGAACTTGTTTTTATTTTTTTCAACTGGCTACACTGTATCTTCAGTGTTTGGTGAGAAAACCTTTCCTTTTGCCGGATTGTCAAAGTATCGATTTTTGCCAAAAATATTAATACATCACTATTCTTCTTAAAGTGGCTAAAAAGTCTCGTTTCATGCTAAAAATTGTGGTTTCTTTAAAAAAATACAAAAATTCCAATTTTCCTTTTGAAAAATACCAAAAAGTCCACTTTCTCAACACTGACAGGAATTGCCAAAAATTTCTTTGAAGGGAATAGCATCGCTTTTTTTTGTAAATAGACGTCCCGCTTTATCGATTTCCATTTTCAGATTTTCAAATCAAATCATTTATTGCAGTAGACAGCGTTAGCTGTATTTACAATGTCAATAAACTAGATATTAATTCTAACATATTAACATAATATACTACTGGTGGGGGGGGGAGTGAATTGAAAATACAGATTGGTAATTAAATTATACAAAGTGTTCAGAAATACTCTTTTGTGAGATATGTTTTAAATGAGGAAAAAAAAGGGAAAAAACAGGAAACCACAAAAAAGAAAAAAAAATTAAAACAAAAAAAGAACAGATTATAAGATAAAGCTCATGAAAACACAGTAAAATACGCCTTTGGTGAGAACAATAGTGAGTTTAAAATGAAATTTCATAAAAAAAATAGTAATAATAATAATAAAGATTAAAGAAACAACAGATTATAAAAATTACAGTAAGAAAACAACTTATTAATCTAGCTGCAACATTTCTTCAACACTGTAGAACGCATATCTCTGTAGCCAATATTTGAGTTTATTTTTAAAAAGTTTTTTGGATGCTATATTTTTTAGTTCCTATGGTATTTTGTTATAAATTTTTGAGGCCATGAAATCAGTGTTATTTTGCATAATTTTTGTTATTAGATTTTCACTTATAGCAAAATTTCTAAATCTTGTTTCATACATATGTACTTATGAGAAAGTACCTTGAGATTTATTATTCCATTCTTTACCATAATACATAATTGAAGAATGTACTCACATGGAGCTGGCAGTATGTTATTTTCAATAAAGACTGGTTTACATGATTCTCTTGGATGCGATTTTTAAAGTATGAGAGTGTGTAATTTCTCGGAGTTGTTTTATTAAATAGGTATAGGTGGAGGGTTTTTTGATTAAATGGCCAACTTGGTTATTCCATTCTAAGTCAGAATCTTTTATAACTCCTAAGAGTTTAGTTGATTCGAGTATCATGTAATTTTCAGTTATAGAGAAAGGTACCTTCCCAAATCCCAAGAAATGTGTTTTATTTAAATTTAATATAATTTTGTTTGCTGAGAACCGAGCTATCAACTTATTTATAATGCCCTGAATGTGATCACTGTCAACACCTTCATTAATTTCTAGTAGAGCTGTTGTATCATCAGCAAATTCTGTAAGACTATATCCAAAATAGGTTGATAAATCATTGATATAAATAATGAAGAACAGTGGACCTAAGATAGATCCTTGAAGTACCCCTTGTGTAATAGGTTCTGCATCAGAAAATGTGCTATTGTTAATTCTCACAATTTGGACTCTATCAGACAGGTAGCTTTTGACCGAATCTGATAGTGTTCCTCTAACACCATATTTCTCCAATTTTTCTAGCAGAATTTCATGGTCCACCCTATCAAAAGCCTTGGATAAGTCACAAAGAATTGCCAATAGGCTTTTCTTCTGTCGGAGACCATGCAATACCTCATGAACAAATTTATAGATTGCAGAAGTAGTATTCATATTTTTCTGAAAGCCAAACTGTGATGGGTGGAGTAAGTTATGTTGTTCAAAGAAGGCTGCTAATCTTTTGTGGAATATTTTTTCAAACACTTTAGAGAAAACTGGGGTAGTTGATATTGGCCTATAATTATTCAGTTTATCTTTCTCTCCATTTTTGAAGACAGGTGTTACCACACTAGTTTTCATTTCATGTGGATAAACACCCTTTTCAATGGATTCGTTGAAAAGAGTAGCCATGGGGTAAGCAATGAAGGGGGCAGAGAGCTTTCAGTGTGTTAACATCAATACCAAGATGATCTTTCGGTGTGGAATTTTTAAGGGAATTTATTGTACTGAGTACTTCATACATATTGGTGGGTTCACAAAAAAAAGAGGGTAGTGTGTGATTTACTAGGGAGAGAGGGTCTAAGTCATGTGACATTTGGGGGTGATCTGGTAATTTTGTGAAGAATGAGTTGAATAGTTGAGCAATTTCGTAGGGTTCTTTTGTTGAGGTATTGCTATTTGCAATAATTTCAATTGAATGTTGATACCCTATGGTTTATAATTTGCCATGCTGTCTTATTATAGTTATGTACATGAGGCCAAGATTTTACCATCAATTGCATGTTTTTTAGCTGAGGGCACTAAACATTTTGTACTCAGTTTTTTTAACTTTATATTTTTCTCTCAAATATGGTGATTGGATTAGTTGACCAAATTCTCGAATAACTTCTAACTCCTGTTTCAATTTTTTCAGTTTAACTTTGAAGTGGGGTGCAAATTTTGTGTTCACTTGTTTTGATGGGTAGTTTTTAGTCACTATAGGGAAGGATTGTTGGAAATATTTTACATATCGCACCTGGGTAGTGATAAGGTCACATCTCAAAAAAGTGAAATTTTACAGGAGAGTGATTTTCTTTTTTTAAAAAACTTGATTCATTATTTTTATCAACTTATAATTAATTGTGAGGAATGAATAGCACCTCATTTTAAAAATCCGGCATACTACCTCCATTTAGCATAAGAACACTTTGAAAAATAAAATCTTAAAGAGGAAATATTTCAATGTTTGGAAAACATTTTTAGTTATAACCTTTCATTAAAGTTTATGTGGAGGCGAAAGGAAGCGTCCAAAAAAAATTTCGTGTTACCAAAGTTGTAGAGAATTAAATTTCAATCGACATAATGTCGTTAGTTTTTTTCTAAAAGTGCTTAGTTTTGGAGTTTTTCTCAAAAAACTAAAATTTCATTATATGTGCAAATTCATTTTTCTGAAAAGTGATCAATTTAAAATTTTTTTTCTATTTGGTACAAACCAATAAAAAATGCACTCCTTGTGACTATTTCTAACTGACAAACATTCAAAACAATCAAAACTGTTTGTTAACACTTTGTATGTACAAAATTTGCTCAAAAAAGGTGGAGTTTTTTGAGATGTCACCTTATAACTCCAAACAACTTGCAATGTTGTTGGGATTTTGAGTTAGGCCATTTGGGTGTTTTACATGATCTAGATAATGTACCCAACTCAAAGTGTTATTTTTGGTTGAGGGGGGTCATACAAACCCCAAAAATGCAAAAACATGAAAATCAATTTTTTTTGAGATGTGACCTTATTACTCCCGAGGTGCGACATCATAGTGCAATAAGAATATATTTAGAAAACTCTGAAAAGCTATATTAATGGCATCTGTTTCATTCCAGCAATTACTGCAATTCTCATCCTCAAGTAACCTGAGAAAACTTCCCTTGGTGGTGTCTTTTATTATTCGTTGCTGAGGTTTTACATAATGAAATGCTGAGTTTTGAAACTAGAAACAAATTTTAACATATTTTTCAATGGGATCCAGTTATTATGCTGAAGTAATGAAAATATACCCAAACTTTTTTCCCGTGCAATTTCTTACAATCAAATGTAAAAGTCTAGTGATATTCCCTCTACAATGCTACATATTTACATACTTATAACTTGAGACAAGAAAAAAATACCAAATTCAAGTGGTATTCTGACGACAACTTTTCGATTTTTAGATTTCCAGAAGATACAGGATAATCATTCCAAAATATGGAAGTGGACGAAGCATTTCAAGCGAATCCACCTCGATCGAGGCCATTCAGTTTCTTACGCGGTGAGCAGTCATTATCGTTACGAATGCTGGCTGCGACCAAATATGCACTGATGTTATGGCGAGACAAGTATTATAATCCAGACCACGACGGCCACCCTGTATGGATTGCAGCTCCTATAGGATTGCCTAACATTCGCCCAGAAAATATCGCAATCAAAGCTCCAATCAAAGCGATTATCGATGACCGTATCTTGACAATTGGCGTAGAAATAAAAATGTGGGAGTCAAATTTCAGAGCAGCGGTGACTGGAAGATGTGTGGTCAGTTTGGGGCATGAATCGTTGTTGTATGTGCGGCTATTTCGTCCAGGTCCGAATGACTTGCCCAAATGCCCTGTTTCGAATAAAAACCACGTTGACATTTTGGTAAAAGGCTTCGATAATATAGTTTGCAATCCAGATGGCACTATTTGTTTCCAACGCTCTGTTGGAAATTTACTAATGAAGGAAGAATTATTAGATCCTGTGATAAGGTTCAGGATCGCGTGTACGTTTTGTGTGGAGGAGCAAATCATGCAAATTTGGCCTTCGGTAAATCAAATTCCAAATATATTTGACGATTCTCTATTGATGCAGTATTGGAGAAATGATTTGAATAACGTTGCGGTTAGTAATCGAGTTCCCACAATACTTGCAGGGGTATTGGTTGACTTGGCGAATAATCGAAATTGGGCCGCCTTCGAATACCTTTGGGGTAAAACGACTGAACCTAATCAAATAAGCGCGAGTGAAATGATTATAGCGGAGAATGATTTCTATTTGATGAAACGTTTGCTGCTCAATCTAAGCGAAGAGCTATTTCAAAATGTATGTTTAAAGTTTGGCGATCGCATTTTCTCTCACTTTGTTACACATCCTATATATTACAAGTACGCGATTGATTCGTGGGCTTGTATGAAAAACGATATTTCTGGTGAAATATTTGTCAAGATCGTTCACAAGTTATGGGAATTAGTGTTCAATCCTTCTGAATCGCAACTCACGAGGGTGAATCAAAATAGCTCCTTACTTGCTGCAGTGTGGACTGACGCTACTGACCCTTTGAAATCTAACGTTTCAGAGACTAATTTATTCATGAGATTGGATGGCATTGTACGAGGCGTGCACCATTACGATTTGAAGTTCATGTTTGAATTACTGGCCAACATCAGCAACCCGTCGAAGAAAAAAATATGGATTAATAAGTGGCCTAGATTGATGATTCGTTCCAGACCCTCAGATCTAGAGAAACTGATGAAGTTGTGTTTAGTAAATGATGACGAAATTGAAAAATTCAAGCAGAGTACCGCTGCGAATATCTATAAGATGCTAAATCACTCGTATTTAAAGGATTTTTTCGAAAAAGGGCTGTATTCGGATCTGAGTGATTACTTGAACTTTTTCGTGAAGAATCCACGTCGTTTGGAAAACCTGAGTAGAGAAATGATACTATCGAATTTGGATCTTCTCGCGTCTTACAACGAAAATGAAGCAACCCAATGTCATCTCTTCATTCGCAGTACCTTTCGTGATGCTGAAAAGGCTGATCAATTTATCAAAGGTATGATCTCGAGTCCGGAATGCTTGGGTTGGATTTACTGCAAATTAGACGATTGTTGCTTCGATAAAGTTGTGAATCTCTCCAGACGATTTCCCTCCAATAACAAAAATTTCAATGAAATGAAGGAAGAGTTTTTGATCTACTGTCATCGTAATTTTGCTCGTGGACAAATTTCCGGATTCCACGAACAAAACTTCACGGAGTTCGTATCTTGGTGTGGTGTAGGCGGAGAGAAGCTATCAAAGTTCAAGAAGACGTTGATTATCGTCGACGATGTTTTCGAAATAAGCCTGAATAATTTTTTACGAGAAGCATCGAAGAGGCCACATTTTGAGCCCACTGAACAATTACGATTAATGGCCTCCTACGATGGTTTACGAGAAGCATCGAAGTGGCCACGTTATGTGCCCACTGAACAATTACTCACCCCGTTCGATAATTTCCTTCGGTGGTATTTTGGTAGCTCGGAGGCTGCGAAAAATTATAAATTCGTCAAGTTGACCAAGTTCCACGAATGGCAGGGTGTAATGAATGCCTTGCAAACGGCAGACTCCGAATGTGTAGAAAAGTTTTTGAAGTGGGGGTTTGAAAACGATGAGAATGAAGTGCAGAAGCTTAAGTCGAGATTAAGCTAGTTGTGCTGATGAAATATTGTTGTCACTGTTCCTCGTGTAGATTATGATTTTTACTTGAAATAGCTATTGTGTAAATGTATTTAATTAATTACGACCCTACTTCTCTAGGGCTGTGGAAACAAAATCAAATTTAAAATCGAAAACGAAACCACCTCTTTTTATTTTTATTTCAATTTTATTGAATGTAATTTTATATTTTCGTATTTTAAGACTTCAGCCATGTTACTGTCAATTATGATAATTGATAATATAGTGCTACCTTTCTTACTATCCTTTTTCTTATCTTGGTTTATATTTTAATTACGAGGGTGTGTTGTAAAATGATCTTCACTATTGCTGTAAGATCAATACAGTGAGAGGGAAAAAAATCGATGTCTTGTTTTGTAAACTGATGTATTGTATGTCTTTTTTATGAAGCTTTGAAATGAATTTCATGTCAAATTAACTCGGTTCAAAGTTGAGATTTTTTTGGAAGCTTAATTTTCAAATACTTTTGCCAAAATGGTATTCCAGGGTAAAATGGGTGAAAATATGCCCCTGTCCTCGAATTTTTTGAAATTTTGATGAAACATTGCTAGGTGCCTTTAAAAAATATGTTGAAGTGAAAGAAATTTCCTCCACCCCACCCCTTCCCCACAATGGTGAAAACCCGTTTTTTTTTGGGGGGGGTTCATATTTCTGCGAGTTTTGAATAAAAAATGTTGATTTCACCAAAAATACGTATAGAGAAAACATGAGTCTATCAACGTGAATTTTTTCAACATTTTTCGGTCCTCCAGGGGGGAGATATTGACAAAAGAAAATATAAAACCGCCGTATCTCCGAACCTAATTCTTGTATACAAAATTTTTTTCTTTAAAAAATATAGCATGAGTAGGTACTATACCTAATTGGTATTTTTTTTCAAGTTTTTCTCTTGGTGGGTCACCTTCAAAAACTCAAAAAATACTCAAAAATGTGTTTTCTTGTGTCACAGCACCATCAGAATAAAGCGATACAGCCTGTGATATAATTCTGAAATTTTGCATTCGTGCCTCTAAAAACTATAGAAAACCAACCAACTTCCTGAAACCCTAATTTTGGGGCCATAGGCACCCCCTCCCCCAATTTTGGGGCGAAAGTAGATCGACAATATGGGTATCGTTATCATATGAATCGAACTTGCTGAACACAAATATGAAGTTGAATTTGCAGTTGAACCCTGGTAAGGGTTACATTGGAGGGAGGGGGGGGGGTGCCCAAAAATGTGAAAGTGAGAATTTATTTATTTTTCTTAAATGGTTACACTGAAATTCCAGTGTTACGGTTAGAAAGCCTTGTCTTTTGCTAAGATTATCAAAGTCTCGGTGTTTTTTTATGGAAAAAATTTGTAAAATCTCATCAACCCATGAAAATGAACTTGAGCAACTTGAATTTTAGCCTGGAGGTACATGTTTGATACCTGATGGGCCAATGCCACTATTAGCTAGATCTGGCACTTTGGTCTAAAAACAAATTTTTTACATGTTTTTTTGAATGAAATTTGAAAAATGACCTTATTACCTTATCAAATGGTTTTTTTTCCACTCAAATTTCGGCTTGGAAGTGTATGTTTGATACCTGATGGACTGATGAACTCATTGACCGGATCTGATACTTTTGTCCGAAAGAAAATTTTTTACGTGTTTTTTTAAAACGAAGAGTTGAAAAATTCCTTCACTACCTCATCAAATGAACTTTTTCCACTCAAATTTTGGCCTGAATGTGCATTTTTGATACCTGATTGACAGATGCCACCATTGACCTAATCTGGTACTGTGTTTTAAAATCAAATTTTTTACGTGTTTTTTTGAAAAAATTTTGAAAAATTTCCTTATTCCCTCATCAAATGAACTTTTTCCTCTCCAATTTTGGCCTGAATGTGCATTTTTGATATCTGATTGACTGATGCCACCATTGGACGGATCTGGTACCCTGTTCCAAAATCAAATTTTTTACATGTTTTTTTGAAAAAATTTGAAAAATGCCCCTATCACCTCATGAAATGAACTTTTGTCACTTCAATATCGGCCTGAATATGCATTTTTGATACCTGATGGACTGATGCCACCATTGGACGGATCTGGTGCCGTGTTCCAAAATCAAATTTTTTTTACGTGTTTTTTTGAAAAAATTTGAAAAATGCCCCTATCACCTCATGAAATGAACTTTTGTCACTCCAATATCGGCCTGAATGTGCATTTTTGATATCTGATCGACTGATGCCACCATTGGACAGATCTGGTACCGTGTTTTAAAATCAAATTTTTTGCGTGTTTTTTTGAAAAAAATTTGAAAAATGCCCTTATCACCACATCAAAGGAACTTTTGTCACTCAAATTTTGGCCTGAAGGTGAATGTTTGATACCTGATGGACTGGTGTCACCATTGGCCTGACCTAATACTCCGGCCAAAAACAAATTTTTTACGTGTTTTTTTGAAAAAATTCAAAAAATCTCCTTATTGGCACATAAAATGAATTTTTGCCACTGAATAATGCCACTATTGGCCAGTTCCAGAATTTTTGGCCAGAATACAAATTTTGTAATCATTTGTGTAATTAACAACTCATCATTCCACACTTAGAAAAACCGTAGCAATTTGTAGTGATAGACTTCCCTTCACAATGCTATATTTGCATACTTATTAAATGAGATGAAAAAATGTGCTAAACAAAAGTGGTATTCTAATGACAAGCTTTCGACTTTTAGATTTCCAGAGAGAGGGTATCTCGCTACGAAGATAGATCGTCTGCATGCTGAATTGAAAGGGTAGTCGTACGTTTCAAAAAATAAGGAAATGGATCCTGAATCAAGGTCCTTCGGTTTCTTGCAACAGCAGTCATTACAAATACTGGTTGCGACCAAAGAAGCATTGATGTTATGGCGAAACATGTATTATAATCCGGCCCATAATGGCCACCCTGTATGGATCGCGTTTCCTCAAGGATTGCCCGAAAGTCGGCGAGAAATTAGTTCAGTCCCAATCCCACCCCTCATCAGAGCGATAATCGATAACCGTACCTCGACAATTGGTGAAGAGGTAAAAATGTGGGAGGTGAATTTCAGGGCAGCAGTGACAGGAGAGAAAGTGCTCAATATGTGGGACAAGACTTTCGCGAGAAGACATAATAGAAGATATTCTTTTGAACCACCTGAAATTCGAGATGATTTATCCAGATACAATGTTTCGAATGAAAACCACGTCGATATTTTGGTTAAAGGCTTCGATAATGTTGTATGCAATCCAGATGGCACCATTTGTTTCCGAAGCTCAGTTAGAAATTTTTTGGCGAAGGAAGAAGCACTAGATCGAAAGATACGTTTCAGGATCGCGTGTATGTTTTGTCTGGAGGATGAAATCATGCGAACTTGGCAATGGGTACATTACATGCCGAACTTATTCGACGATTCTCAATTAATGCAGTGTTGGAAAAATAAGTTGAATAACGTTGCGGTTAATGGAAGTGTATCAAATGAGGTACTGCTGTTTAGCTTAGAGACTAATCGAAATTGGGCTGCCATCGAATACATTTGGGATAAGGTGAATGATGATATTCAAAGATACGAGGCTATTGGGATTATACGAGATTATGATTTCTATTCGATGAAACGAGTGCTGCTCAAACTGAACGAAAATCAGCTTCAAAACTCGATATATCCGCACGTTGGCGATTGCATTTTCTCCAAGATCGTTACACATCCTGAATATTACGAGTACGCGATTGATTCGTGGGCTTGTATGAAAAACTACATTCTTCGTGAAATGTTTGTCAAGATTGTTCACCAGTTATGGGAATTGGTATTCAATCCTCGTAAATCGGAGATCACCAGAGTGAATCATAACAGCTCAACACTTCTGGAAGTGTGGACTAGCGCCGCCAACTCTTTGAAATCTAAGGTTTCTGTGGCTGGTTTATTCGAGAAATTAGATGGCATTGTACGACGGGTGCACCATTATCCTCTAAAGTTCATATTCGAATCACTGGCCAACACCAGCGACCCTTTGAAGAAAGAAATATGGCTTAGAAATTGGCGTAAATTGATGATTCGTTCCAAACCTTCAAATCTAGAGCGACTGATGAAGGTGTGTTTGGGAAGTGACGATGAAATTGAGAAATTCAAGGAGAGTGCTGCGACGAATATCGACCAGCTGAATCATTATTTCATCTGTTATTTGAGAAACGGGCTGTACCCAGAGCTGAACGATTACTTGAACTTGTTTGTGAAGAATCCGCATCGTTTAGAAAACAAGTGTAAAGAAATTATAATATCGAGTTTAAATAATATCGCTTCTTTCGACGATGATGAAACAACCCAATGTCATCTCTTCATTCGCAATACTTTCCGCCATGCTGATGAGGCTGATCAGTTTATCAAGGGTATGATCTCGAGTCCGGAATGTTTGGATTGGATTTACTTCAAATTAGACAATTGTTGCTTCGATGAAGTTGCGAATCTCTCCAGAAGATTTCCCTCCAACAACGAAAATTTCAAAGAAATGAAGCAAGAGTTTTTGGTCCATTGTCATCGTAATTTCGCTCGTGGACAGATTTCCAGATTCTACGATCGAAGATTCGTCGATTTTATATGTTGGTGTGATGTAGGCGAAGATAAGCTATCAGAGTTGAAAAACTCGTTAATTATCGACGATATTTTCGAAATAATCCTGAATAACGTTGTTCAGGATCCATTGACGTTATTACATTGGCGCACTGAATTGTTACTAAATAGTTTTGAGTATTTTCTTGGGTGGTATTTTGGTAGCTCGGAGGCTGCGAAAAATTATAAATCCGACAAGTTGATCAATTTCAACGAATGGGAGGGTGTGAAGAATGCCTTGCGAACGGGAAACTCTACACGTGTTGAGAGGTTTCTGAATTGGGGGTTGGAAAACGATAAGAATGAAGTGGAGAAAGTCAAGTTGAGATTGAGTCAGTAGTGTTGATGTAATATTGTTGTCGTTGTATCTCGTATAGATTATTATTTTTACTCGAATTAGCCATTGTGTAATGTATTCGATTTCAGAGATGTAGCCAGAGCATTTCTGCGGGGGGAGGGAGGGGGTTGACTTTGAGAAAGGTCCAACTTTTGTTCCTGATGATGAAAAAGGACAAATTAGCTCGAGCATAGCGAGGGTAAAAGCTTTTGAAAAACCTTATTTTTATATTTGAAAGAACAAATGTTGTTTTTTTTTTTTAATAGGAGGAGGTTGACGATTTTGGCTTCAAAATTTCTGAATTTGAATGATTTTTTCCCCAAAAGTTCAGGTTTGAAAAAAAAAACAAAATGTCCCAATCAAAAAATGAGGGCAAAAGCTTTCGAAATTTCGTGTTTTCAGAACTAAAAAAAAAAAAAAACATTTTTTTTTCGATGTGAGGAGTTTATTTTTGAATTTACATGCACATTTTTTTGAGTTTGAATAATAGATTTTTGATTGATGAAATTGGCAAAAGTGACCAATGCGTTCTTTTATCTATTTTTTTTTAAAAATTTTGACTGAAATTAAAAAATACTTTGTGCTGCAATTTCTTTTCCAATTTTAATTTTTTTTCTGAACATTTTGTTGAAAAAATGTGATGAGAAAGTAGTTTTTTTTTTTTCAAAAAGATGAATCCGAATTTTGATAATTTTTTGTTAAGAGTATAATTTTTATGAAAACATTCGAACAGTAATTTTTTTTCGATTTCGTTGTCATTTTAAATTTGTAATTGTGAATTTTAGTCAATAGGCGAATTCAATGACCTCCAAAACTGCCAAAAGGCTGAAAAAATATAGGGAAATTTTATAATTTTTCAACACCCGTTAAAAAACAAAACGAAACCCGAATCGAAACCAATGTTACTGATGCATAGTAAAAAACAAAACCAAAAGCAAAAATTAATCGATTGAAAATCCAGAAAATCGAAAACGAAAACAAAAACGACATCGATATTACATATTATCGTTTTTACAGCCTTGCTCAGGCCCATCTCATGGGGGGGAAGGTCAAGGAGGGGCAGTTCGTCCCTGGTCCACGCTTTCTGGAAGGTCTGGTAATAGAAAGGGCCTGTGATGAAAGAAAAACCTGCAGTTTGTTTACTTCTCGAAACAGAAATTTTCGACAGCTTTTACCCTCGCTTCGTTCGAGCTTGTTTTCTTTTCTTTAACTAAAATTTAAAATATTTCTAAAAAAATGCTTATCGATCTACATAATTTTAAAATTTCAATGCAAAAAAATAAAATTCTCGCGTAAAAAGTATCGTTCTTTTGCCTCTCGAAATACTTATAATTTTTCAAGAGCTTTCGCCCTCACTTGGGCATGTTCTCTGTTATTTTTCAAAATTGAAGTCCTAAAATAAAAATATTTTAAATTCTAAAATTTTGAAAGTCAGAAAATATTTTCAAAATACAAATTTGCATTTTTAAAACAATCATCTGTTAGATGCTAAAAATTTGAAAAAATGCCGGTTTTTCCTACTTCGTTTTCAGTAATATTTAGAAAATTTTTCATTTTTTAGTAGAAAAATTTTATTCTTGAATTTTGAGCCCCCTCTCCCTTTCTTGCATGGAAATTTTTAAAAAATCTTTCTTTTTATCGAAAATGCAAAGTCTTGATTTTTTTCTATTTTTCGTCAGAACTTCAGATTTTTTCCATTGATCCTTTTTTACTTCTGAGTATTTAAAATTTTTTCGTATTTTTTGTTCGTAAATAGAGGAATTGTCAACCCCAAAAAAATCATCTCAAACAAAATTTGGCCCAATTATTTTCATTCTCTGAATTTGAAACATTTGAAAAAAAAATCTGCCACTTTTTTCCAATAATATTCTCCAAAAATCTAGCTTTTTTCATAAATTGTCAGAAAATTCCGGATTTTTAGCAAAATTTCCCTCAAGGTTTGCTTTTTTGCAAAAATCTTTCTTTTTACCGAAAATACAAAAAAGTCATGATTTTTCTCTATTTTTCGACAGAACTTCAAATTTTTTCCATTGATCCTTTTTTATTTCTGAGTATTTAAAATTTTTTCGTATTTTTTGTTCGAAAATAGAGGAATGTCAACCCAAAAAAAAAATCATCTCGAACAAAATTTGGGCCAATTTTTCCCATTCTCTGAACTAGAACATTTGAAATAAAAATTTCGCCACTTTTTTCCAATAATTCTCCAGAAAACTAGCTTTTTCAAAAATTGTCAAAAATTCCGGATTTTGAGCAAAATTTCCCACAAGGTTTTCTTTTTTGCAAAAATTGCCCAGGAAGCCCTTACTTTTTGCTAAAATTACCATCGAAGTCTTGTTTTCTGCTGAAAGTAGCAAAAAAGGCTTGCCTTTTGTTTTGATTGTCAAAAATACTTGTTTCTTGCTAAAAAAATAACTGAAAAATTGTGTTTTTTTTTTGAAAAAAATTTCTCAGTGTCATTCCTATGTATCCAAAAGTTATCCTAATGTGTCAATATTTGACCAGAAATTACTAAATTCTCACTTTGTTGTTAAAAATGACCAGAAAAACTCGTTTTGGCATCAAAAATATTGCAAAATTCATTTTTTTAATCAAAAATTACAAGAAAGTTGCAGTATGCAAATATGAACGAATAGGTAGAGAGAAGGCCAACGAACCAAAACAAGGCATACGTAAAACGATGCCTTGCTAGGTTCGTGACTAGAGGCGAGAAAATAAAAATCATAACAATCAACCAACATGTTAATTGTTAAGCCTAAAGTATCCATATAAATATAAGCTATTTTCTAGCTTAAGATATCATTTTGTATACCAAGTTTAGTCGTGATTAAACTATCCAAACTGTACACTTGTGTTTCAAATATTTGGTAGAAGAACTCACTCAACCTACACCTAATCTCATACAACAAATTGGCGCTCGAACGGACCTACCAAGAACGAAGTGTACCTACCTATACTATGATCAAGGTAAATGAATGAAAATTCAATCAATAACCAAAGTGAAATTAATTTTAAAAGTGACTCAAGTGAATTAACCTCTAGTATAGAATTAGATAGTAGTATTTTATTAGAAATATCAAGTGATAATTTATTTACTTCATCTCCTCAAAAGTTGGAAAAAATTGCAAACCTGGATTTAAGTTGGATTATTGGTGTTTCAAAAGAAAAATTTGACAAATATTTTGATGAATTAAAAATTCAAAGAGAAACCACAGTTGAAAAATACAGATCAAAATTACGAAAATTTTGTGAAGAAGGAGCTGAAGAAGGAACTGAATTTAAAACAAAATATTTCAAGGAAGTTTACGAAAAATTGATTTCATCTCCACAAGACCCAGAAGTACAAGATTTTCTCAAAATGACAATAGGAAATTCAGGCACGAATACAACAATAATAAAACCACTTACATTCCATCCTGAAAAATTCTCAGGAATCAACAGTGATGTGACTACATTTATGAAAAATTACGAATTATATGCCAAAATTAATGGATGGGATGATGATAAAAAATTCCAATATTTTCCTGCCTACCTAACTAACCTAGCTATACAAGTTTATTATCAAATAGAAAAAAATGTCAAAGACTGGAAAACATTAGAGAAGCAATTTAAAGAAGAATTCAATGAAAGTGCAAACATAGACCTAACTGAAAATAAATTAATGAGAAGGAAGCAAGAAAAAGATGAGTCAGCAATGCAATATATTACTGACGTTGTGAATTACTGTGCTATTGTAGACGATAAAATGGAAATGAAACGAGTTTGTAAACATATAATGAAAGGTCTAAGACCAGAAATAATTTCTGCTATAGGTTTATTTGACAATAGTGATTTGAAAAAATTAAAGCTCAACATTGAAAAATTTGAAAATAATTTAAAATTGATTGAAACCAACAAGGAGGAAGACAGGGTAGCAAAAATGGAACAGGCAATTTTTGAATTGAAAGAAAAAATCAGTAAATCAGATATTGAAAAAGTGAACCAAGTAGTTGTACAAAAATCAAACCAAAACGAATCAAAAAATGACCAATGGAGAAAAAATAAATCAAAAAACTGGAAACAAAATAATTTTTGGCAACCACCTAATTTTTGGCAAAATCCCATGTATTCTCAAAATCCATTCAATACCTACCAACCACAGTGGAACCAGTTCCAAGGATCACCAAATCAGATCCAAGGATCGCCAAATCAGTGGGGTCAATGGCAAAATCAATTTCAAAATGGACAACAAAACTGGGGAAATGGTCAAAATAATGGTGGAAAAGGACCAACTCCAAACAGATCAAGCAAATTTTGTACAAATTGCAAAAGACCAGGCCATCTCAAGGAAACCTGCTGGCATTCAGAAGCCAATGCTGAACAGAAAAACGAAAAGAAAAATGACCAGAAAACCATAAACGAGTCCAATAAAACCTGCACAAATTGTAAGAAAAATGGTCATTTAATTGATGATTGTTGGTTTTTGGACCCAAGTAAGAGGAAGATAAAGAATAAAGAAGATTGAGGAAGAAGGCACCCAGTTCCGAATCACACACCAACATTTTATCTACAGAATGGAAAACAAACAGAGTACTTTAGAAATATTGTACATTTCAATAAATTTACTCTGTTGAAAGATTTTAATACAGACGAGACCAAGACTATAGAAAAAATTATAACCATCAACAAACGTAAATATACTCGTAAATATGCACGTTCGGAATGTAAACAGGAAAAAGCAAAATCAGCAAAAAAGTTGAAGGTAGGTAAAATAAATGGTAACCACCTCAACGTTAGTATACAGTTATGTAACCATGTATATGAAGGTGTCATAGACACTGGTTGTAATTTAACGCTGATTAATGAAAAAATACCACATAGCAACAGTGAACTTGAAGAATCTGACGTAAATTTGGTGTGTGCAAATGACTCTGCTATGAAAGTGAAAGGAAAATTAAAGAAAATATTCAGTATTGAAGGCCAGAAATATGAGGTAGAAGCTCATGTAACAGAGGGCTTGAATTCAGATATCATTTTAGGGATAAATTTTCTTTTACAACATGCAGCTGTCATAGATTTCGTAAATAAATATATCCAACTAGGAACTGGGAAAAATGCCATAAAAATACCTATGGATGAAAAATGGTTGAAAAATTTCAAACAACCTGAACAAGAAATTGACACTATTGGAGACCATGTAATTTCTTTCAAAGAAATTATTCTGAAACCTAAAGAGAGAAAAATAATCACAATTGATGACATAAAACCAAATAAAAATAACAGGCTGATAATACCTAATGATTTGTTTCATCAAAAATCAGGTATAAAAGCAACAGGCGTGTGTGTTAAAAATAACAAACAGGCCATACTTCAGCTGTTTAATTACACAAACGTGAGTAAAAAAATATACCAATTGCAAAGAATCGGAGTTTTTAAAGACCATAAAGAAAACAAACAACAGGTAGTGAACAATATTCAAGGCGAGGAAAACCACACCCAAGGTGAAATAAACGAAAATGAAGATGAGGTGAGAGACCTAGAAGGAAACCTGATTGATATTTCACCCAAAATGAAAGGAGAAAATAGAAAAAAAATTGTGCATTTATTGAGAAGATTTAGGCATTTATTTACCATGGACTCTTTGCATATCAGCAAGGCAAATGTGGAAGAATATGAGCTCAAAGTAAAGGATGACGAACCTGTTAGCTTAAGATCTTATAAACTGGCTCCAGTAGAAAGGAGAGAAATTTGGAGACAGGTAAAAGAGATGCTCAAATCAGGCATTTTAGAAAGATCAAGATCTCAATACAGTGCACCAGCTTTTCTACTCAAACAAAAAGACAAATACAGATTTTTATGCAATTTTAGTAAGCTCAATGAGAAATTAATTGCTGATAAAAATTCTGTACCTCGGATAGACAACATACTCATGGCCCTAGAGGGAGCCACATTATTCAACCTACTTGACTGTAACTCTGGTTTTCATCAAATTCCAATTTCAGCAGCTTCAAGATATTTAACTGCCATAATAATAGAAAATCAGTTATTCCAATACACAAGATTACCTCAGGGATTAATGAACAGCCCTGCGGCCTTTAGTAAAACCATAAATGCCGAATTTGCGGATCTACTCTATGAGGCCATGGTGGCTTACATGGATGATATTTGTGCTTATGGAAAAGATTTTGAGCAGGCTTTACTCAATTTGGAAAAAACCCTTCAAAGGCTAGACAAATTGAACTTAAAGCTCAAAACCTCAAAATGTAAATTTTTCTATGACGAAATTGAACTTTTAGGTCATAAAGTGAATGGAAAGAAAATTGAACCAATTGATAAAAATATAAAAGCCATAGTAAATTTCAGACAACCAAGGACTGTCAAGGAGGTCCAATCATTCATTGGAATGGTAGGCCATTATAGAAAGTTCATAAAAAATTTTGCCAAAGAATCAGCTTGTTTAACTGATCTGACCAAAGGAAATGTCAAAAATAATACAAAAGTGAAATGGGAAGAAATACATGAAAAAGCCTTTCAAAGGTTGAAAACTTTAATGACCAGTGAACCAGTTTTAGGAATTTATAAAGAAAATAGGCAAACTTATAGTGGAAACAGATGCATCTAGTATAGCTATTGGAGGTGTTTTATCTCAAGTAAATGAAAAAACAGGTAAAACTCATCCAGTAGCCTACTTTAGTAAAAAACTGCAACCATCACAGCAGAAATATTGTGCCTATGACCTAGAAATGACAGCCCTAGTGGAGACTATTACCCATTTTCGTGAGTATTTATTTGGAATTCCCTTCACAGTTTACACAGACCATGCAGCTCTGGTCAGCTGTAGAGGGATGAAAGATCCGAATGCCAGAATGGGGAGAATGATAGATAAACTCTCCCCCTACGAATTCGAAATTAGGCACAAACCAGGGAAACAAAATGTGGTCCCTGATGTGCTCAGTAGAACAGAAGTGGCAAACGAAATAAAAATTGGAACCAATTTCAAGGAAGAACAGCAGAAAGATGAATATTGTAACAATTTAATAAAAGCAAAAAAAGGTCAGCTTGATAAAAAACATCCAAATTATAAACAGTATAAAAGGGCAAGTAGGAGGTATGATTTGAATGAAAATGAATTATTGGTCATAAATCAGAGAACTCCAATGGGAATTAGAAGGCCAATAGTAGTACCTCGCCTACTTATAAACGAGATACTACATGCATACCATGACTGTGCTATAAGTGGAGGACACTTTGGAGCAAATAAAACTTTGAATAAAATTCAAATGAAATATTATTGGACTGGAATGACCCAGGATGTGAAAAATTACGTTGGAGTTGTCATTCCTGCCAGATTCGGAAAAAAGAAGCTGGAAAAATTCCAGGACTTTTGAAACCTATTGAAATAAACACCTGTGAAATTTTAGGACATTTAGAAATTGATTTTGTGGGCCCTTTGCCCAAAAGCTCAGGACATAGCTACATACTAGTTGGCACATGTAGAGCTACGAAATTTGCATTCGCCAAACCAGTAGCTACAGCCTCCTCTGATGCAGTCATAAAATTTCTTTATGAGTTAATGACGATTTATGGATGCCCAAAGAAAATTTCTTGTGATAATGGAACACATTTTAAAAATTCCGAATTTCAAGAAACCTGTAAGCGACTCGGAATTACACTGACCTTTAGCTCAACATTTTCCCCACAGACTCAAGGAGGGACTGAAAAATTCAATGGTGTGCTGAGTAAAAGTTTGGCACATTATTGTAACCAAAATAGGACAAATTGGAGTGAATTTGTGAAATTTGTAGTTTTTGCATACAATACCACTCCACTGGTAAGATTTAAAGGACTCAGTCCATACTTTATTATGTATGGTCAAAATCCAAATCAACCAATAGAAAACAGACTGTCCCTAGACACTAGGGCAAAAAGGGACAGGATGGAAGAAATAGAAGAAATCCAAAAAATCAGAAAAATGGTACCTGGAATAATTTTTGAAAATCAGAAAAAAGAGAAAACTGAATATGACAAAAAACACAAAGAAGTGAACCATTCACCTGGAGATATGGTACTTCTAGAAATTCCATTTAAGCACAAGGGAAAATTTGCTGCAAAGTACAATGGACCCTATAAAGTGCTTAGGAAGATGAATGACTTGAATTATGAAATAGAAAGAGAAGACAAGCCTGAAATTGTTCACATTAGGCGTCTTAAAAAGTATATAATTCGAGATTGAAAAAATCAAAAAAATTTGCTGAAAAAATTTAGGATTAAGGGATAAATTTACAAAATTATTTATAGGAAAAGTTAGATTTATGAATATATTTAAGCCATCTATGACTCGCGATTGTAGATTTAACCATAAAAAGTACATTTATGAAAATACAAAGTAAGCTAAAATTATTGAGTATTGAATAGAAAATGTGCACAAATCAGCAAATTTCATGGGCCCAGCATACAAAGAAGGCAAGGAACATGTATTATGTATGTGTAATAATTTGCCAAAATAGAAATAAAAATAAATATTCCAGAAAACCACTGAAAAATGTACTCAATTTTGACAAAAATACCCCTAATTAGACATAGTTTAGCTGTAAAGATCAATAAAGTAGGGAGCCTGCAAGAACATCTGAGGGCTTGCAGGGTTGGAGAGAAAATTCTGGGGAAGGATAAGGAAATAGTAGTACCTTATCCATCGTGTCCTCAGAACCTCTCCTGATTGTAATTCGGCCTGATATAGGTATAAGTAACCCAAACTAGACCTCTTGGGGCTTCAAGTGCCCAAAATGTAAATAATGTTCATGTAAGATTGTAATTATCAATGAAAACATACTCTAAATGAAAAAAAAAAAAAAAATAGGTACCTATCTACCTACCTAGTTAAAAATTAAGAAATAATCTAAGTATAGGAATGGAAAATATATCACAAATACATCGCGATCACAATGTACATAATTATTTAAAACTGTCAATTCAGCAGAAATCATTTTATAGAAAAATTTATACTTTACATAAATTATTCCTATAGTTGAAGGAATAGGCTATTTGTATGAAATAGATGTACATTGAATAGCTATATCACAGGAAAAATAAAAACAAACTCAGAATCAGTAATAACCTGCCATAGAAGCCATTTCAATCCATATCCAAGGGTCAATGGTTGAAAATAGACACAGTCACATAAACATAACAGAAATCAGAGAAATTCCAAAACATTTTGAATGGAAACACCAGATACCACATGAAGAAACCAAAACCAAGGGGAAAGAATCGGAAGAAAACTTTCAAAATTGGAAATCACAAAACCACAGCATCATTTTTGAGAAGGACTACCCAGAAGAGTATAACTGCAGCCATTCAATGGATTTTACATTTTATTTATAAGATAAATAATAGAATTTTTGAAAATAATGCAAAATTAGACTTACTAGAGGAGAGAAGAAAAAGTTAGAAAAAAATTGAGATAGAGTTGAAAAAGAAGAAAAAAGTATAGAGTAAAAATGAGGACATTTTTTTTCTGAGAGGAGGAAAATTTGCAGTATGCAAATATGAACGAATAGGTAGAGAGAAGGCCAACGAACCAAAACAAGGCATACGTAAAACGATGCCTTGCTAGGTTCGTGACTAGAGGCGAGAAAATAAAAATCATAACAATCAACCAACATGTTAATTGTTAAGCCTAAAGTATCCATATAAATATAAGCTATTTTCTAGCTTAAGATATCATTTTGTATACCAAGTTTAGTCGTGATTAAACTATCCAAACTGTACACTTGTGTTTCAAATATTTGGTAGAAGAACTCACTCAACCTACACCTAATCTCATACAACAAAAGTATTAGATACTTTCTGGCCCTGTTAGTCAAAAAATCCGGGTTTTTGCTGAAATTGTACATTTCCATCGAGTTCCATTTTCAGATTTTAATTGAAAATGATGAGTTTCAGTTTTTTTTTTTTTTTGATATTTTTCTGCATTTAACTGAAACTGTCACTGTTTTTTTTAAAATTTTTTTTTTAATAATTCACAATTCCACATCTAGATAAACCATATAAGTTTTTTACCAGCATGAATGCAACAGTCTATTGCCAGAATTCGCTTCACAATGCAATTTGCATGCTTATTACTTGAGATAGAGAAAATGTGCTAAACACAAATGGTATTCTAATGACAAGCTTTCGATTTGTAGATTTCCAAAGGCAACCTCGCTATACGAAGATAAAAACGATAGTCGTACCAAAATAAGGAAATGGATAGAGACGTTCAGGCCAATTCTGTCGAGTCGAGGTCGACGCCCTTCGATTTCCTACGTGGTGATCAGTCATTATCGTTGCAAACGCTGGCTGCGACCAAAGAAGCATTAGTGTTATGGCGAAACATGTATTATAATCCGGATCATAACGGTCATCCTGTATGGATCGCATTTCCTAAAGGATTGCCTGAAAGTCGCCGAGAAATTATTTCAGTCCCACTCCCACCCCCCATCAAATCGATAATCGATGACCGTATCTCGACGATTGGCGAAGAGATCAAAATGTGGGAGGTGAATTTCAGGGCAGCAGTGATAGGACAGGAAGTGCTCAATATGTGGGACGAGATTTTCGCGAAAATACATAGAAAATTTTCTTTCGGGCGACGATCTTCAAGATGTGCTGATTTGTCCCAATACAATGTTTCGAATGAAGACCACGTCGATGTTTTGGTAAAAGGCTTCGATAATATAGTTTGCAATCGAGATGGCACCATTTGTTTCCGAGGCTCTGTCAGAAATCTGCTCGCGAAAGAAGAATTAGATCCTGCGATAAGGTTCAGGATCTCGTGTGTGTTCTGTCTGGAGGATGAAGTCATGCGAATTTGGCCTTTGGTAAATCATAATTTGCCAGATGAGCATTTATTTGGTGACATTTCTGAACAAATGCGGTATTGGAAAAGAAATTTGAATATTGTTGAGAATAATCAATATCCCATATCATACGAGATACTGCTGACTAGCTTAGAGATTAATCGCAATTGGGCTGCTATCGAATACTTTTGGGATAAAGTAGATGAAGGTATTCAAACACGCTTTAGTATGAACCTTTTACAGTTTAAAAATGATTTCTATTTGATGAAACGTGTGCTGCTCAAACTGAAAGAAAATCAGCTTCAAAACATATGCCCACGTACTGGCGATCGCATTTTCTCTAACATTGTTACGCATCCTAAATATTACGAGTACGCTATAGATTCGTGGGCTTGTATGAAAAACTATAGTTTATCTGGAAGTTTGTTTGCTAAGATTGTAGACCAGTTATGGCAATTGGTGTTCAATCCTTCTGAATCGGAGCTCACCAGAGTGAATCATAACAGCTTCACACTTCTGGAAGTGTGGACTGGCGCTGCTGACTCTTTGAAATCTAACGTTTCACAGACTGATTTATTTGCGAAATTAGATCAAACTGTACGAGGCGTGCATCATTACGATATAAAGTTCATGTTTGAATTACTGGCCAACACCAGCGACTCGTCGAAGAAAGAAATATGGCTTGAAAATTGGCGTAAATTGATGATTCGTGCCAAACCCTCGGATCTAGATCAACTGATGAAGTTGTGTTTAGCAAATGATGACGAAATTGAACAATTCAAAGAGACTACTGCGACGAATATCGACGAGCTGAATGATTATTTCGACGATTGTTTGAACAAAGGGTTGTATTCGGAGCTGAGCGATTGCTTGAAGTTTTTCGTGAAAAATCCGCGTCGTTTGGAAGAGTTGAGTAGAGAAATGATAATGTCGAATTTAGATCGTATCTCCTCTTGCGACGAAGTTGAATTAAGCCAATATCATCTCTTCATTCGGAATACTTTCCGTGATGCTGAAAAGGCTGATAAGTTTAACAAAGAATTCATCTCGAGTCCGGAATGCTTGGGTTGGATTTACTCCAAATTAGACGATTGTTGCTTCGATAAAGTTGTGAATCTATCTAAAAAATTTCCCTGCAACAAAAAAAATCTTAGAGAAATGAAGGATGAGTTTTTAGTCTACTGTCGTCGTAATTTTGCTCGTGGGCAGATTTCCGGATTCCACGAGCAAAGATTCGTCGAGTTTGTATCTTGGTGTGGTGTAGGTGAAGAGACGGTATCGAAGTTCAAGAAGTCGTTAAATATCGACGATATTTTTGAAATAATTCTAAATGATTTTGTACAAAAAGCATCGATGTTGAAGGAGTTAAAACGTGGGTTCAATGAACAATTATTGTCCAGCTTCGATAATTTCCTTCGGTGGTATTTCGGTAGTTCGAAGGCTGCGAAAAGTTACAAATTCATCAAGTTGATCAATTACCACGAATGGGAGGGTGTGAGGAATGCTCTTCAAAAAAGGGTCCGTAAACGTGTTCGCGAGGATTTTTTGAATTGGGGATTCGAAAATGATGAGAATGAAGTGGATAAGGTTATGTCGAGATTGATGATGGAGTCTGGTTGAAATATTGTTATCTCTCGTAGATTATTATTTAATTACGAATTAGGCATGTAATTAAATGTAATTATTCAAATTGATTTAGGGTCCATCAGCACGACTCTGCTTCTCCATCTTCTGTAAGGTAGTTGAATTATAATGTAAGAGATTTTTGAAATGATTGCTTAATTTTACTTGTATTTTTATAAAGTGCTAACCTGCTAATCTTCTTTTTTTTTCATTTTTATTGGATGTATTTTTGTGTATTCTTACGTAGTTTTTAAACCTTTGCCATGAGACTGTCAATTATGATAATATACTTTATGTTCCTTTTTCTTGTCTTGTTTTTTTTTTAAGTGAAATTTTTTATTAAGTCTTGAAATATATTTCTTGTTTAATATGCCCAATTTCGAGTTTGAAGGCGTACTTCAATTCTGCTCAATTTTTGTTGTTGAGTTCCTTTCATGAGAAATCACAACAGCTGTCATGGGCTCCACAAACCATCTCGGGACAGTTTTTTACTCAGTAATTGAGAGGTCTTCTCATGAGGCCTCAATCGCTCGCGACTGCTGCAATTTGGGAAGCCCTGCTATTGTTTTACAACGTTTCAAAAGTAATATTTTCCAAAAAATTTGAAAGTTTGAAATTGCAATTTTTTTTTGAAATCTGAGGGGAGTAGGTAAGGAACCCCGAAATTTTGATGAAAATGAAATTGTATCTATTTGACCCCTCCCACATCCTCATTGATGCTCAAAATGTCCTCGAAATCAGGCTTGTAGGACCGCTCAGGTTTGGTGGTTGCTTCAAAATCGAGGTTCTAGCTTAGAGCTTTCAAACGGTCCAGTCCAGTCATTCAGTTCTGCATTTTTTGTCTTTGTAGGTCGGTCGAGTCCGGCCCGGTCCTGGCCAGAAATGTTCATCGTGGTCATGGGTCAGCTCAGGTCCAAAAAACAGTCTTCATTTTTCAGAAATAAAAAAGCTTCCTAACACATAATGATAAGATGAGTTGAGAAAAATGGGATTTTTACTTTCAAAACATTGAAACTTGAAAGAAATTGAATCACAATGGAAATTTATTCGTCTAAAATGGCATTATTAATTTGAAAAATTGGACATAACTGAGGTCCAAACTGCGGTCATTGGTCCAATTTTTTGAAAGGTCTTCGGTCTTGGTCTGTCCCTGTTATTTTTTCTGGAAAGGGTCACCTGTTTGGTTAATAGGTACGTATTTACATACATTTTTTTTAGAGGTCCAAGGTCTGATCCCGTCCACTCGGTCTTGTGTGCATTTTTGGGTCCGGTCGTGGTCATTGGTCCAGTTTTTTGGTCTGGTCAGACAAACCTGCTTAAAATTGTGAAAACAGTGTGACGTGGTTTATTATTGAGATTTTGAATGTTTTATTTTCGTATGACTGTCTGAGCTAACATTTACATTAATTACTTTACCAACTTATCACCTTCAATGGGTACAATATCTCCTACATTAGGAACTACATCTACTACATTTTTCTTTTGTTTTATACTAATATTACATTACTTACATTCACAAAGATTTCCAAACATTCCAAAATTGTTCAATAATATCATTAAATTTTTTCCATAAATTTATGATTACATTGCGTTTAATATTTTTAACATTATCGATAAGTATGTGGAGCAAAATCAAATTTAGAATCTTCATCAAATCATTAGGCATCAATACATTACTATAATTTTCAGCGACACAACATATACTATAGGATGCAAATTGATTGTACAGAAATAACTTTGTAAGACACGTTTGTGTTCATAAAAACCACCATGCCATGGTGCATACCTACTCTGGTAACAATTTCCACTCAATAGAATTATTTTTACAAAAATTCATCACATCATTATCAAAAATTATTTTTTCCCAAAGATTCTCAAAAATTGATTTAATTATTTTAAATTGAGGCCCGTTATCACTGATTACAAATTCAGGCATTGAGTGTAATGCAATAAAATTACAAAAAGCGAGTAGGAATTCTTGAGTCAACATAATTATCATCTAACAGCTCTAAATGAATCACACACGTTATCACACAAACAAAAATACTAACAAATACTTTTTTCTGGACTGAGTTATTGTTAACATATAAAGGACCAATGTGTCAAGATCACAGCAGGAAAATGGACTGCTTTGATTCATGCAAAATTCAGGTAATAGAGGAATTGGCAGATACTTATAAGAACCACCATCATAATATTTGCAGTTTGTAAGGTGCACCGGGGGAAGTTGGAATTCGGGGTAAGTTAGAAAACTTGCTCTAGTGCCTAGAGGTTTATATCTGGCAAAGTGCCACTAAAGGTGACTTGAGGGTACTACCCCTACTTCATCACAGCATAAAAATTTTCGCGATTCAGTTTCATTTTAGATGTCTTTGGTTCAATTGTATTTTGTTGTTGTTTTGAACTTATTTTGAATTTGGTCTAAAATACAGACTTTCTATTTCTTAGTTTTTCGCATATAGCGGACGAACCGTGCGTCCTAGTGAAAATCTGATGAGAGTGATCTCAAAGAGAATTAAATTCTCTACAATTTTGTTAACATGCAATTTTTCTAGGACGCTCGGTTTGTGATCTACGCCTTTGCAAAGTTTAGCCTGTTCTGACTTCCCCCCAATTGGGGTAAGTCAGGACAGTTCATATTTTATTCCACTGAGCGAAAACTACTGTGTCAATCGCGCTCAAATTTTTACCATAGGTTAAGAACCCTTATGGGAACCTACATAATAAATTTGATCCATATTGGTTCATTAGAAGGGGGTTAACAGCTGGTCAAAGTTGAAATTGCGAAAAATCATTCTGACTTGCCCCGGTGCACCTTACATTTTTTTTTCAAAATGTAGTACACATTTGCCCATCTTTTGGGATCCAGAAATTTTTTCTCGATTCAGATAGAGTAAACATGATAGTTACCAACATGAATCTTATCAATTAATAAACAAGTGAAAGATTTCTCAGGTAGAAGTAGGTATAGGAAACTTTGCATTATCATCGAGACATGATTGAACTAAGCGTCCAGTACAACACATTATATTTTGAGAATCACACTTTAAACCAAAGTGCATTATGTTGTGTTGCATCAGGATAGTTTTTGTTTTGAAGGAATATAATCCACTAGTTAAAAGCGTCTTCCGTTTTCTTGACAAAATTACTAGAGTTGACATTTTTCATGTATCTTAACATTGCATAAAGTAGATAGTTGCGGATTTTAAACTGAGTACAATTGATTTTAAATGGTGGCTGAATCACAGCGGTATTATGCAAAATAAGTACAGGTTCAGGTTCAGACTAACTATAAATTCATTGGCTTTGGCCAAGCGACTTCCACCTCTTTCAACCATGTTCTGCTACCATAACAAAAATGAGGAAATGAACAAGGCGATTTCTCGCTTTTACAAAGATCCTTTTCGTATCTCTATTCATTTCACAATGAAAACAATAACAAATAGTTTAGAATACTTGAGATAATACTTAGATACAGTAGCTGAATATTATTGAGTTTGCAAAGTTTTAACATAACAAAAATATTGCCAAGTATTCATAAATATAATCGCGAATCCACAACATCGGGGGGGGGGGGGTGATATTAGCCAGAGAACTAATCTCCATCAAATCAAATCAACTTTATTTTTTGCAATAGCTCACTGAGAAAAATAAGTAGTACAAAGCACCACAGATTGTAGCAATTTACCTTCATTTGTGACACTATAGTCAAACTTACTATAAGTGTAGCAATTGAAAGTACTATACTTGTAGTAAAAAATGATATACTTATAGTAAATAATACTATAAATGATTTGGGAGTACTACATGTATAGTACTTCAGGAACTACAAGTATAGTTCTTTTAACTATGATGCCAAAAATGAAGGTGATTTACTACAACTATAGCACTTTATACTACGTAAATTTTTCTCCGTGAGGCAGCATTGCTGCATTTACAAAGTTGACTTATTTACTAACAAAGATGTATAAAAAAAATGAATAATAAAATGAAATGAATGTGCCATGTACAGCATTATAGAGGTATAGGATTAGCACAGATATTTAAATAAACGCCTTCAGTAAAAATTATAGAATCTAAAAAAAAAAACATACTTAGTTAATTGCGATAAATCAGAAAAAAATATATTCTAAAAAAATTCAGATATTTTGTACATTTATAATAAAGATTCTTAGAATTATTTACAACATCATATAAAATTATCGATTACACAAAAACATTAAAAAGAAAGTAGAAACAATGATGCTGTATAAATGATCATGACTATTGAAGATGATAAATTGAAAATACAACGAGTCACTGAAAGTTCAGTTTCTAATGCACTCAGTTATGTAACAGCGTCCATACACTCATCTATTGAATAGAATGCTTTTTTTAGCAGCCATTTTTTCAGAGTTTTAGAAAATAATTTTGATTTCATTTGGAATTTTGTTATAAATTTTTGCAGCCATGAACTCTATACTTTAAGACCTGAGCCATATCATATCCCTTCAAACTGAGGAAAATGTGCTACATTTTGGGTTTCGACTTTTCAACCTTTCCTCACCCCTTGAAAGCTAATAAAATCAGATTTTCACGCTTTTGTGGTTCTTACGATAAAACTAAAGCAAAAATTGAAAATTTCAGAAATTTTTGCTTTATTTTGCTTATTCTGCCGAAGAAATTCAAATTCTTATTTCAGTTCAATGATAAGGGAACCAAAAAGAATCGATTTCTGAAAAGGATTTTGATGGTTCTTTTTTTTAAAATCTTGTTCTGGTTCTTGTGATGATTGCATTTTTCCTGATGAACACAATCGATTTAAAAAAAAATTTCGAAATCATTTTATTCGGTGGTTCTATTAGGATTTTTCGTTTCTAAATTATTGAACGGTTCTGATGGATATGGTTACCGCTTCAGCTGGCCTAAAAAGGAGTAGTGGTAGAGTGGTAGTTCTAAACAGTTTTCATCCCCGAGTTGAGTATCTAAGGTAAACCTGGGTAAGATGGCCAACGGGGTAAGATGGCCAGGGGGCCATTACTCGAATATGGGACGGCGCGGCGGATCGCGCTGCAAAAAATATATTTTATTCCTCATAACAAAAGAACATACCAGACATAAAAAAAAATTTCAGTACTTCATTTGTGTCTGTATGAGAAGTGTTAATAACATTTTAAGGCTAATTTTTTTGCCAAAAGAAGAATTTCGGATTTTTATTATCGTTGCCAAAACGTATTTAACGAAGTGATAAGTAAATGTTTCATATATCATTCGAAACCTAGAACTCTCAGCTTCATTTTCATATAAAGTTTTAGTCATTTCAAGACTTCACAGAGTCACCAGAATCAAAAATACGTGACCGTGTCATTTGGGAAAGATGGCCAGGGGGAAGATGGCCATATGCTTTACGTGTTAAATTCACGCTGAAAATGAATTAATTGATCTAGTACATGTCTCTGTGATCGTAATACATGTCTCTGTGTTATTTTACAGCTATAAAAAAAGAAAATCCTATAAAAATAAGATAGATTATGATAAATAGTTGGAATCTGTACCCCATTTGGGATAAAATTTCCACCTCGCTGTAAAAATGATTAAAAATTGCAAATAAATTAACAAAATGCAAGTTTCTTAAGTTATTAAATTTAAATATAGGTAATAAAACCCCCCGAAACTTGATTTTGTTAATTTATTTGCATTTTTAATCACTTTTATGGGATGGCCATCTTACCCTGGGTGGGTTGGCCATCTTTCCCGGGTACTTTTTTGAGAGCCCAAAAATCAACTTTTCGAATTTCTTTTTTTTTTTATATGAATAAGTTCACCAAACCACTTTTCAATTAAGGGAAGTTGTAGAGGGATAACTTAGGTTTATTTTTAAAAAAAAAAAAAGTAGAATCGGACAATTTCTGTTGACTCCAGAGCGGTTTTGGCAAAACATGGCCATCTTACCCGGGTTTACCTTATGAGATGTAATTAGATCGTAGAAGTTTTCTACACCTTGCACGTGCCCTTCGCAATGCAGCTTAACTACATATTGCTTATAAGACAGAAAAACGTGCCAAATTCCGAATGGTATTCTAATGAAATCTTTTCGACTTTTAGATCCCGAAAGTGTAATTTGAATGAAGAATTTAAAACAGCAACTGTCTTAACATCGAAACAGAGAAATGGATGACGCCTCAGAGATAGAACTTCCCACGGAAAACCCGTTCAGTTTTTTACAGCAGGAGTCATCATTATCGTTGCAAATGCTAGCTACGAGCAAGTACGCTTTGTTTTTATGGCGAAACATGTATTACGCCGAGACCCGTTATAATCGTCCTGCATGGTTTTCATTCCGCAAAGTAATGTCCGAAAGTTTCCGAGATATTAATAAAGTTCCACCTCTCTTGAAAGCGTTTATCGATGATCGTATTTTAAGAATTGGCGAAGAAATAAGCATGTGGGAGGTAAATTTCAGAGCAGCGGTGTTGGATAAAACTGTGCCCAATAATTGGAAAGAGGATCTGTCCAAAAAATTTGAAGACCTTTTTGCTGCTACTACTCAACCTGCCATCAACAAAGCTGTCGACTTATTGGGTGTAGATTACCTCATGTCAAGCATTGTTTTGGATGAAAAGCACGTTGATATTTTGGTAAAAGGTTTCGATAATATCGCGTGCAATCCTAATGGCAGCATATGTTTCCAAAGCTCTGCCAAAAACCTGCTCATGAAGGAAGACTTGGATCCTGTGATGAGGTTCAGGATTGCTGGTACGTTTTGTTTGGAGAACCAAATAAGAGATATTTGGCCTTCGGTGAATACAATAATAGACAAAATATTTGGAAGTGATAAGCCTCCTTTGATGCTGTATTGGAAAAATATTTTGACTGACTTTGTGGTTCCGGAACCTTTCCTAGCGAGACTACTTCTTAATTTGGCGGATGATGGAAATTGGGCTGCCTTCGAGTACCTTTTAGATAAGGCGAGTGAAGAAACTCGAACAACCACGTCTGTTGCGGTTATACAGAAATATGATTTCTATTCGATGAAACGTGTGCTGCTAAAACTGGAAGAAAATCAGCTTCGAAACATATATCCACTAGTTGGCGATCGTATTTTCTCCAACATTGTTACCCATGCTGAATATTTCGAGTACGCGATAGAAACGTGGGTTTGCATGAAAAACCATATTCCTGGTGAAATGTTTGCCAAGATTGTTCACCAGTTATGGCAATTAGTATTCAATCCTTCCGAATTGGAGCTCACCAGGGTGACCCAAAACCGCTCCATACTTCTGGAAGTGTGGACCAGCGCCAATGACTCTTTGAAATCCAACGTTTCGGAGGCTGAATTATTTGCGAAATTAGATTACACTGTGGAGCTGAGCGAATGGCTGAGGTTTTTCGTCCAGAATCCGCGTCGTTTGGAAGAGTTGAGTGAAGAAATCATTATGTCGAATTTAGATCGAATCGCTTCTTGCGACGAGAACGAATTGACCAAATGCCATCAATTCATTCGTAATACTTTCCGAGATGCTGAAAAGGGCGATAAGTTTATCAAACAAATGATTTCGAGACCGGAATGTTTAGGCTGGATTTACTACAAATTAGACGAGTGTTGTTTCGATAAAGTTGAGAATCTGTGCAATAGATTTCCCCCCTCTAAAATAATTCTCGAAGAAATGAAACAAGAGTTTCTTGTCTATTGTCATCGTAACTTTGCTCGTGGTCAAATTTGCGGATTCGATGGGAAAAAATTCATCGAATTCGTATCTTGGTGTTCGCCGAGGGAAGAGAAGTTACGAATATCAGAGTTTAGGGATTCGTTATGCATCGACGATATTTTTGATGTGATTCTCAATAAGTTTGTATTAGAAGCGTCGAAGAATCCGCCGGGGCCTACTCAACAAATACTTTCTAGTTTTGATAATTTTCTGCAGTGTTATTTTGGTAGTTCGGAGGCAGCTAAACAATATAAATCGATCAAGTTGATGAATTACGACGAATGGGAGGGTGTGAAGGAAGTGTTGACGAATGCAGTTCCTCATTGTGTGCAGGCGTTTCTGTATTGGGGCTTTGAAAAAGATCAGGATCTAGTGGAGAATGTCAAGTTGAGATTAAGTCTGGAGTCTTGATGAAATACTCATTATTACGAATGTGATCTGTTGTAGATTATTATTATTTTTATGCGAATTATTTGGGTCTATCATCACCACTATACACCTCTCCATCCTTTGTATGTACGAGGCCACGTATCACTATGTAGAAAATTTCTGATTTCATTGTTTAGTTTTAGTATTATGATGAAGCGTTAATCTCCTTTTTTTTCCATTTTTATTTAATGTATTTTTGTATTTTCATGCGTATTTTTTTAAACCTTAGCCATGAGACTGTTTATTACGATAATATACTTTATGTTCCTTTTTCTTGTCTTGGTTTTGATTTCAATTACGAGATTGTGTTGTAAAATTATCTCCACTACTCCTTGATGATCAGTGCAGTAAGAGGAGAAAAAATTGATGTTTTGAATTGAGATTTCGTCTCACGAGGCACCAATTTTGCGGGACTGCTGCAACTTGGAGAATGAGAACCCATGTTTTACGGCGTTTTAAATGTACATACAAATACGAGTAATATTTTTTTAAAGTTCAACTTCAGAAGTTGAAAAATTTTGGTGAAAATGAAAAAAAAAGTCGAATATTATGCGACATGCCATTTTGTACGTTTTCGAAAGCGCTGAATACGATTATTAATTCTTTTTTTTATTCAATCATCTTCTAGCCCCTCCCCCACTCCTCCTCTCACCCACTTTATTGATCGCCCCCAATTTCCAGAAAATTGAAAAAAATATCATATTGATCAGTTTTTTGAAAGTGCTGGATATGAATATCTACTTATTTTTCGTATTTGACCCCTCCAACGTCCTGACATTGTGTATTGTTAAAGTATGTAGGTTTTTAAATGCACTGATATGAATGTACGAGTAAATTTGTCATTTTGATATGATTGATATGTGTTGATATATTTTATTGAATTTCGATGATTTTTTTCACCTCCACTGGGTCTGAATTCAATTATTCCGAATCATTCTGAAGCGTGTTAGAACGATTTTCGATTCCTTCAGAAGACATGGAAAAGAATTTGTGGTGCTAGAAACCGAGTTGTTGTATGGCTTGTTCTCGATCTGTTCACCGAATTTATGCTTATTTGGCCAAATTCTGAAATACTTCGTTGTAATCATGAAAACGTGATTTTAACATTTTTTCGAAGAGTAAACTCTCAGAATTTGGCCCAAAAAAGCTCAATTTTGAAAGTTACTGGTAAAATCGAGTGAAAAATTATCGAGCTCTTGCTAGTGTGTTCCAAATGTAAATTCTTCGATTTATTTGAAAAAATATGCATAATCGCCTTTTTCAGGGATGCCCAAAGTGGGGGGCTCTAAAAAAAAGGGTTCAAAATTACGAATATACAGGGAGCTTAACTGAATTTTTCCACCTAGGTTATTGAATATATGCCTTAGAACGTTACGTTTGGCGCAAATCGCAGGTTTCCAGCTATCCAGGGGTTCCCAAAAAATCCAAATTACAAAAAATTGGAAATTTGGATTTTTGAGTACCAGCGCAAAATTTTATTGAGCTCAAAATTTGGTAGGATGGAGGTCTTTCAGATACTAATAAACTGTAAAAAGCTTTTTAGCGGGGTTCAAAGGGGTAGGTTCAAAATGGTGGTTCCAAAATTTTTCAAAAATTAAAACCCCCCAATTTCTGCCCCCAAGGGTCGAAAATGGAAAAATTGCCTCGTATAATGTTTAACGGGTGCAAACACGTTGAAAAAGTTATTGAAAATAATACTCAATGGTCTCGAAAATTATTTTTTATTATTGACAAATAGTTGGCTAGTATGTCTCGTACGTCGGATCGTTGTAAATACGCGAAAATATAAATAAACAATTCATTCGTTTGGTCTCCGAGATACTGTGTACTTATTTCTAGTATTGTAGATGTTGATATGGTAGCGTAAGCGAGGTTTAATAATTCGCGGAAATTAATCTGATTTATTTTCAAGTAGTAGATAATTTTTTAGTCAGGTATGGCAGCGGCGGCGCGGCAGCAAGAAATAGATAGACTCAGGGCAGAAGTTGCGGATTTAAAAAAACAGCTAACAGAGAAGAGTTTACGGACTAATAATCCACCGACGATTTTAACGAATTCAGGCTCGTACAATGTGTGGAAGAATGTTTTATATACTGAATTGAAAGCATTGGATCTATACTACGTAATAGAGGAGAACAACAGGTATCTTAATTTACAAGATGATGAAAAACTTAGAATCGATGCAACCGTTGTATCGTATATTTTATCTCGTTTGGATGAAACAAATAAACGAAACGTGACTCACGAAACTACTGCAAAGAGTATTATAAATAGGTTAGACTCTATAAAATTAAACAAAAGTTTAACGAATGCATTATCGCTTGATCGGAAATTTTCTAATATTAGGATCAGTAAAGGTGAATCGATTAATGATTATATTATACGTTTTGACGATATTATTAATGAGTATATAGCTAGCAACGAACCGTTAGATGATCGAAAAACGAAACTGAATTTTCTGCAAGGGTTACGTGTAGTGTATAAAGAAGCGGTTGGAAAAATCGATAAGAACGAACTGGATAATATGACGCTTGATGATCTGAAGGCGAAAATTATCGACCATATAAACGACACATCCGAAGCGCAAGATAGGTACAATAATGGTGATTCGATGATGGACGTTGAAAATAATAACGGTAATGTTTTTTATGCTAATAATGATCGTCGTGATGATCGTCATGGTGGTACTAGGGGTCGTTCTCGAGGTAGGGGAATTTTACGTGGAATTTCGCGTGGAGTTTTGCACGGACGTGTTGATCGTCGAGAAAATAATCGTAATCGTAGTTATGACAATCGTAATCGTGATCGTTCAAATTCGTTCGATGGACGTTCTAAAAGCTTCAGTGACGTTTGTTTTAATTGTGGCGATGGTGGTCATTTTTCGAAAGATTGCACAAGCAATGCTTGGATTTGTTACAAGTGTCTGAAAAAGACAACTACTCATACCGCAGCAACATGTAGAGGTGTTCGACGAGGTAGAGGCACACGCAGGCCAAGTGATCTCCTAAATAGGCAGTCACATATGTTGAGTCGATTTTCTTTGGATAATAGGAAACGTGATACGAATGGGTCGTCGTCCAAGGTGAACGCTGCTGGTACAGATGATGGAACTAAGTCTGATCAAGACGCATTGTCAGCTGGGTTAGGTGATTTTCAAATTTTGAAATTTATCGTAGATAGTGGAGCGTCGGTATCTTTGGTGAAAGATTTGAGCTTGCTAAGTAATGTTGTAAAATACTCAAGCCCGAAAAGATTGAATTGTGCAAACAAAGATGAAAGTGCAAGCTTGATTGTAACTCATGAAGGAAAAGCGATTATAAAAGGAGTAGGTGGTAGAAAGATCATCATAAATCACGTATATTATGCACCAAATTTAGCTCAAAACTTATTATCTGTAAGAAATTTAATTTTGAATGGAGGTAAAGTAAATTTTTCATTGAATGGAGTTGAGCTATTGAATAAAAACAATGAGAAATTTTTAGAAGGTGAATTTAACGGACGTTTTTTTATTGTTAATTTTGAAAAGTTTAATGACTGTGCCGAAAGTAGGAAAGTTGAAAACGTTGATTTTGGTCAAATTAAAAGGAAGATGGATGAAAATGAAGAGGAAAGCGTAAATAAAAAACTGAAAAGCTGTGATGAAGAGGAAAGTTATGTAATTTCATATGAAGATTTTCGTGATGAACTTACTTTGAATAAATATATTGAATGTGTAGGTGAAATTTATAATTCTGAATTGAAAGTTTTATCTGAACAGAATGCTGAAAATTTAAGGAAGAATTTAGGACTTTTGTGGCATGTGAGATTAGGTCACAGCTCAAAAGACTATTTAGAGAAGTTGAGTAAAGGTCAGACTGAACTAAAAGACGTTGATTTTGACGAATGTTTGAAAGATTGTGAAACTTGTAAGTTGGCTAAAGCTAAAAGGTTACCATGTAACGAAGTACGTAAAGTAAGTGATATACCATTGCACAGAGTGCATACTGATTTGATAGGTCCGATTAATCAAGTAGGTAGGAATGGAGAACGATATATTTTGACTATTATTGATGATTGTACACGAGTGGGTAAGGCTTACGCGTTGAAAGACAAAACCGAAGTTCATGTGTACTTTGAACGTTTTTTAATTGAAATGAGATCGTTGATTGGTGATAAACATCAGGTTAGGTTGATGAGATGTGATAATGGTACAGAGTATAAGACGAAGGAAATGAAAGCTCTGTTGACTAAGAAGGAAATTCTTGTTGAAAACTCTGAACCATATACTCCAAAGCATAATGGAAAAGCTGAACGATTTAATGGCACATTGATGCAAATTATCAGGTGTTTGCTTTTTGATGCAAAGTTGCCCAAGATTTTTTGGACTGTTGCTTTAACTTTTGCAATATATTTGTATAACAGGTTACCTCACCGTAAGTTGAATTTTATTACTCCCTATGAAAAGTTGTTGAAAGTGAAACCTGATTTGAAATTTTTACGAAGATTTGGAAGTTTAGGGTATGCTTTTAATCCTGATAAAACTAAATTGGATGAACGAAGTAAACGATGTTTTCTGATGAGATGTACGAATTCAGGTTACGAAATGTATCAACCTGAGCTTAATAAGTTTTTTGAAACAAAACATGTTGAATTTATTGAAAGTAAAACAATTGGTGATTTTTTCAAGTGGAATGAAAACAAGAAAGTATTTGAAGATATTAGATTTACTCAAGGTATAAATGAAAGTTACCTTGTAAGAGAACTTTTTAGTGAAAATATGATGAAAGAAGTAAAATCTGATTTTGAAAGCAGAAGTAAGAATTTTGAAAATAATTCTGATAATTTTGAAAGCTTTTTAATTGAAGATGAGCCACAATCTTTTGATGAGGCTATGAGAAGTACTGAAAGTGAAAAGTGGAAGAAAGGTATCAAAGACGAAATTGATTCTTTAATTGAAAATGAAACGTGGGTATATGTGAATCGCAAAGATGTACCAAAAGGTGAAAAAATTATTTTATTTCTAGTATTGTAGATGTTGATATTTATTCGCAATTTTGGGGACCCCTGGAGCCCAAAAAATGGTCATTTTGGGCTATCTAACCACGGATTCGTATTTGGGGCATTCATTACAACCTTTTAAGAGTAGTTTAGTCGATAACTGTCTGGTTCCAAAAAATGGCCTTATCGATACTTCTCCTTTGAGGAAATTTTTGAAATTTCCACGAATGGGCCCAGGATGTCCATTGTCCATTCTGTAGAAAATCTGTAAAACCGGGAAAAGTGGGGAAATTCCGTAATTTTCTCGAAAAATCTCTAGAATTTTGAAAAAACGGTCGATTGAAAATTTCAGATAAGGGCCTGTAATAAAAGAAAAAACATTATTTTTCACTTCTCGAAACACAAATTTTCAAAAGCTTTGTCCCTTGCTTCGCTCGGGCTTGTTTTCTTTTCTTTTTAGAAATCGAAATGGAAATTTATTTTTGAAAAATCAAATTTTGAAGCCAATAAATAAATTTTTTACAAAAATTCTCATTTTTTTTGCCTCTCGTAACTCAAAGTGTCAAGAGCTCTCGTCCTCGCTTGGGCCAGTTCTGTTTCTTTTTTCAAAATCAACTTCCTTCAAAAAAACATCATTCAAATTCTGAAATTTTAAAAGCCAAAAAATGAACTCCTCGCTCGTCCTCACATAAAAAACGTCGTTTTTATGTCTCTCGAAATACAAATTTTCAGAAGCTTTCGCCCTCGATTCGTTCGAACCTGTTCTATTTTCTTTTTCAAAATTGACTTCCTGAAAAAAAAACTGTCATTCCAATTCTAAAATTTTAAAAACCAAAAACTAAACTCCTCGCATTAAAAAACCTTGGTTTTTAGGCATTTCGAAATGAAAATTTTCAAAAAATTTCGCCTTCGCTTCGCGCAGGTAAATTTGTTTTTCAGATTAGAATAAACAAATTTCACATTTTGAGACCTCCAAAAATTTCAAACAGAAATAAAAAATTTTCAGAAGTCATAATTATAAATATTGTATCAATTGGCAAAATCGATGTTTTTCTATCAGATCGATCGACAAATTTTATTAATCAAAGTTCAGCGGTTTTATTTATATCCGAAGAAGTATCCAGTTTGAAGAGAAACTTACGAAAAAAAAATTACCCCCCCCCCTCCCCTCAAAACTTTTTTAATCAAAGTATGGGGTAAATATAGAAAATTGCAAAAAATTGTCTAGAAAACCTGGTAAAATCAGAGAAAATAACTTCCAAAAATAATGAACACCCTTGGTTCTATCTCGTCTGAAACCAACCTCTCGAATTCGAATTTTGCAATTTCGTGTCATTGTGGGGACTCCAGTGTGATTTTTTATTTCTCCAGAAGGCGTGGAAATCAATTTTTGGGCAGCTAAAAATCGATATTATTTTTCAAATTCGTCTATATTTGAGCTGATTTTCTGGTCAAAAATGCTCGCCAAGTGTCTTCCTGAAAATCAGCTGAAATGTGGATAAATTCTTTACACATGGTCGATGATTGATAAGTAACAATATTCGAGTTTTGGTGGCCCAATTTGATTTCCACGTTTTCTGGAGAAATTGAAAATCGCGCTGGAGGCTTCAAAACAACCAGAAATGGTGAAATTTGATTGGGTGGGGGGTTTGATATTAGTTAGAGGATCATAGGGTGTCCGCGTCCGCGCTTCCAAAAACCCTGAAAAAATCAGAGAATTTCAGAAATTTCGAACAATTTTCCCTCAAAAGTCGGAGAATTTTTGAAGGCGGTAATCTGTAATTTTTTAATAATTCTGTTGGTTTCATTGTATTTATTTTGTAAAAAAATTACTATCTAATTTTTTTTTGGTGGTGGAGGGGGGGGGGGTAAAAAGTGGAAGTGGGAATCACTCGATATGAAATCAAAAGTTATAATGTGTACAACATATTCAAAAGTCTTTTTCTCACGATTGTTTGAACAATCTGGAGGACTGAAAACCGGGGGTTTTACCCTTGAGAACCTCTGTGTCATGCACCATCCCTTCAAATTGAGGAAAATGTGCCCTATTTTGGGTTTCGACTTTTCAACCTCTCCTCACCTCTTGACAGCTAAGAAAAAACCAGTTTCTCACGCCTTTTTTGAACATTTTTGATTTTGTGCCATCGTTACCTGGAGCTTCCTCGAATTGACCTGGGACGTCGAAATGTCGCATGTTAATCTAGAGGGGGAGGGGTCCATTGGATGTGCGTTTTGAATTTTCGACACTCCACCCCCCCCCCTCCTTCAACTACAATAAAGTACTTAGTATTGCTTGAAACAGAAAAACGTGCCAAATCAAATCATATTGTAATGAAATCTTTTCGACTTTTAGATTCCGAAAGAGTACGATAATTTGGATACTGAATTTGAAAGGGCTCTCCTGACACCGTTATAAAGAAATGGATGGCGCCTCAGAGATTGATGCTCCTAATGAAAACTCGTTCGAGTCATCGTTGCAAATGCAGGATGAGAGCAAGTATGCTTTGCTTTTATGGCGAAACTTGTATCCTCCGACCCGTTTTGGTCCTGATTGGTTACTATTCGGCAAAGTATCATCCGAAAGTTGCCCAGAAGTGGGTAAAGTTCCACCTCTTTTGAAAGCGTTTATCGTTTACCATATTTTGAGATTTTGCGAAGAGTTGAGAATGTGGGAGGTAAATCTCAGAGCAGCTGTGCTAGATACAACAGTGCCCAAAGCGTGGAAAGAGAATCTCTCCAAAAGATACGAAAACCACTTCGCTGCTTACCGTTTCCTACCTAATGGTAGCATTATTACTCAACCTGCTGAAGAAAAGGTCAAATTACGAAACGTAGATTACCTCAAGGCTTTCATTTTGTTGGGTGAAAAGCGTTTTGATGTTTTGGCAAAAGGCTTCGATAATATAGCTTACAATCCCGATGGCACCGTGTGTTTCCAAAGCTCTGCCAGAAACCTCCTCGGGAAGGAGGACTTGGATCCTATGATGGAGTTCAGGATTGCCTGTACGTTTTGTTTGGAGGATGAAATCAGGGATATTTGGCCTTCGGTGAATACAATAATAGACAAATTATTCGGATGTGATAAGCATCCTCTGATGCTGTATTGGAAAAATATATTGACTGATTTCGTGGTTCCGGAAACTTTCGTGGCGAAACTACTTCTCAGTTTGGCGGATGATCGAAATTGGGCTGCATTCGAATATATTTGGGATAAGGCGACTGAGGATATTCAAATGCGCCAGGCTAATGCGATTATAGAGAAAAATGATTTCTATTCGACGAAACGTGTGCTGCTGAAACTGAACGAAAATCAGCTTCGAAACGTATTCCCACAATTTGGAGATCTTATTTTTGGTAACCTTGTTACGCATCTTAAATATCACGAGGACGCGATAGATTCGTGGTATCGTATGAAAAACAATATTCCTGCTGAGTTGTTTGTCGAGGTTGTTCGCCAGGTATGGCAATTGGCGTTCAATCCGTCTGAATCGGAGTTCACGAGGGTGAATCATAGCAGTTCCTTACTTCCGGAATTATGGACCAGTGCTGCTGACTCTTTGAAATCTAACGTTTCAGAGACTGATTTGTTTGCGAAATTAGATCAAACTGTTCGAGGCGTGCACCATAACGATCTAAAGTTCATGTCTGAATTACTGGCCAACACCAGCGACTCGTTGAAAAAAGAAATATGGCTTAAAAATTGGCGTAAATTCATGATTTGTTCCAAACCCTCGGATCTAGATCAACTGATGAACTTGTGTTTCCCAAATCATGGCCAAATTGAACAATTCAAACAGAGTATTGCGACGAATATCGACGAGCTGAATGATTATTTCGACGATTGTTTAAATAGAAGAATGTATTCGAAGCTGAGCGATTGCTTGATCTTTTTCGTCAAGAATCCGCGTCGTTTGGAAGAGTTGAGTGGAGAAATGATAATGTCGAAGTTGGATCGAATCGCTTCTTGCAACGAAGATGAACTAACCCAATGTGATCTCTTCATTCGTAATACTTTTCGTGATGCTGAAAGGGCTGATAAATTTAGCAAGGAATTCATCTCGAGTCCGAAATGTGTGGGTTGGATTTACTGCAAATTAGACGAATGTTGTTTCGACCAAGTTACGAATATGTGCAGAAGATTTCCTTCCGACGAGAGAAAGCTTAAAGAAATGAACAAAGAGTTTTTAGTCTACTGTCATCGTAATTTTTCTCGTGGCCAGATTTTCGGATTCCACGAGCAAAAATTCGCAGTTTGTATCTTGGTGCGCTGTAGACGGAGAAAAGGTATCGAAGTTCAAGAATTCGTTATGCATCGACGATATTTTCGAAATATCCATGAATAATTTTATAGGAGAAGCATCGAAAAGGCCACTACGTGGGCCCACCAGTGGTATTATACGTACATAATATACCTACATAGGAGATTTCTGAACTGATTGCTTAATTTTATTAATATTAATGCTAACCTTATTTTTTTTCGTTTTTATTGAATGTATTTTCGTGTTTTCGTACGTACCTATTTTTTCAAACTTTAGCCATGAGACTGTTTATTATGATAATATATTTTATCATCCTTTTTCTTGTCTTGGTTTTGATTTCAATATTACGAGAGAGTATTGTAAAATGATCTCCGCTACTGCTTTAAGAAGTACCTATTTACTCCAATTCTGCTCATTTTTTTTTGTTCGAGTTCTTTACCTGAGAATCGCAGTCATGGGATCCACAAACCATCTCGGATAGTGTTTTGTTCAGCAATTGAGAGTTCGGCGCTGCTGCAACTTGGAGAAATCCTGTTTTACATATAACATACATATAATACGTATCATTGCAACGTTGTTATTCGATGCAAAAACTGGAACATTCTGAGCGAGTAAATAAGAAGAGGAATGAATCTCTATCCGGGAGGTAATCTAAATTTTGGATACTCCCTAGGGAGATAATCTAAAATTTTGCGATTTGGCAACACTGCTATGTTTACATTATACTGCTACGAAAGAACGCGTTTGCCCCAACACCCCAAAAAATAATTCAGCAAAAATGGAGAACCATCCTCCTCCCCCTCCCACCTCGCCCTTCCGTTTGTATTCCTTATATAATTTCGGCTACATAATTTATCTGCGAGTAGGTAACGCGTTACTTTCGTAGCATGTATAATGTAAACACGTTATCGGACCGTACGTACGTCGCGTCGGCCGTTCAGCTTAACAACTAGGTACAGCCACATGTTACAGGTTTGAGGTTGCAAACTGAATCGGTGAATCGAACTTCTGACCATTGTAGTAAATAATTGTGATTTATTTAGTGAATTTTGACGTGCGTGAATTACTTAAAATGAATATTCGATGCAACCGAATCGGTGAATCGAACTTCAGACCATTGTAGTAAATAATTGTGATTTAATTAGTGAATTTTGACGTGCGTGAATTACTTAAAATGAATATTCGACAATGGTGAACGATACGGTCACAATAATACATTTCACTTTAGAATTGTTGAGTTTTGATAGTAAATAAATCGTATGTACATTCACGATAAATGTTTAGGTAAATGAAACCTCTTTTGAAAATTATCTTCACATGTTCATTAAAATTTAGTTGAATTCAAAACAAAACGTATGTATTAGTAGGTATTCCCACAATCTGCGGCAGGCGGCAGTCATTTTTGCACCTCACAACAACGTTGTACTGATAAGTATCATATGTATGTTATATGTAAAATATATTATTCAATTAGGAAGATAGAGTACGCGATCATAAACGAGTGAGATACAACACTCGGCTACGCCTCGTGTTGTATTTAGCACTCGTTTGTAATCACGCACTTTATCTCCCTAGTTGCATAATATACTATTATGGTGTTTCAAAATAATTGTAATATTTTCCTAAAAGTTTGATGATTCGATGTTTCAATTTTTTTGTAAAGCTGAGGAGAGTACAATTTCATGCTTGAAAGCAAGAAGAAAGCACGGAAAAGGCAAGAAAATTACTTACCTATTTGGTTTCAGTAGACTGATGATTTTTTTCTGGGGGGGGGAGAACCCAAAAAAAATGGATAGGAATCAATCTATAGGAAATCAAAGGTTGTACAATATTCAAAGAACAACTTGGAGGGCTGAAAACCAGGTTTTTAGCCATGAGAAACCCTGATATAATGCCCCATCCTTCAATTTGAGGAAAATGCGCTCTATTTCGAGGAATGTGGCCCTTAGGAGGGTCCAACTGCAAATCTAACTTCATATTCGTGTTCAGCGAGTCCGATTCGTATGATAACGATACCCATATTGTCGATCTTCAGTCACCCCAAAATGGGAGGGAGGGGGTGCCTATGGCCCCATAATCCATTCTTGAAGAAGTTGTTTGGTTTTCTATTGTTTTTTGAGGTCGGCGTGAAAAATTGCAGAATTATATCACTGGCGGTATCTTTTTTTTTTGCATGCGGTGGTGCTGTGACACAAAAAACACATTTTTGGTGTTTTTTTGTGTTATTGAGAGTGACCCACCCAGCGATTATTGGAAAGAAAATGTTCTAAAACCTCCAAATCCAACTTTTCAGCTGGCCAAGTTCATTTTTAGATTTTTGGCGAATTTTTGAAAATCCAAAATTGACTATTTTGGTGATTTATGTTTTTTTTTAAAGTAAGTACTTGATCAGTAAAAATGTTCAAAATAAGTTTTAAAACTGATATTAACCCCCAAATCCAAATTTCGCCATTTCCAACCATTCTGCAGCCTCCAGCGCTATTTTTCAATTTCTCCAGAATTTTGAATTTGCTCCAGAAGGCGTGAATATGAAGTTGGGCAGCTAAAAATCGAGTTGTGCTTTATACTCGATGTGTTTAACGAGTTTATCCACATTTGAGTCGATTCTGGAGCGGACACCTCAAGAGTGGTTTTTTGACCAGCTTTTTTCATAATAAAAAATCAAAAAAAAATCAAAATTTTACCGTTTGCGAGGAAATTTTTGAAATTTGCGCGAATCGCCGTATTTCGAACACAGCAAACCCCCTGAGGCCAAGTTCCGCCATTTCCAGCCGTTCTGGAGCCTCCAGTGCGATTTTTCAATTTCTCTAGAATTTTCAACTTGCTCCAGAAAGCGTGAATATGAAGTTGGGCAGCTAAAAATCGAGTTGTGTGTTACACTCGACCTGTTTAACGAATTTATCCACATTTGAGCCGATTCTGGAGCGGACACCTCAAGAGTGGTTTTTTGACCAGCTTTTTCTCAAAATAAAATATTCAGAAATCAAAAATTTCCCCGTTTGGGAGAAAATTTGCGAAATTTGCGCGAATCGCAGTATTTTGTCATGAACTAACCTTACGAGGCCAAGTTCCGCCATTTCCAGCCGTTCTGGAGCCTCCAGTGCGATTTTTAAATTTCTCCCGAATTTTCAATTTACTCCAGAAGGCGTGAATATGAAGTTGGGCAGCTAAAAATTTAGTTGTGTGTTATACTCGACCTGTTTAACGAAATTATCCACATTTGAGCCGATTCTAGAGTGGACACCTCACGAGTGGTTTTTTGACCAGCTTTTTTTCAAAATAAAAATACTCAAAAATCAAAAATTTCCTGTTTGCGAGAAAATTTTTGAAATTTGCGCGAATCGCAGTATTTTGTGATGAATTAACCCCACGAGGGTGAATTTCGCCATTTCCAGCCATTCTGGAAGCTCCAGCGCGATTTTTCAATTTCTACAGAATTTTGAATTTCCTCCAGAAGGTGTGAATATGAAGTTGGCCAGCTAAAAATCGAATTGTGTGTTATATTCGAACTGTTCAACGAATTTATTCACATTTGAGCCGATTCTGGAGGAGACACCTCAAGAGTGGGTTTTTGACCAGCTGTTTTTTTTATAATAAAAATATCCAAAAATTAAAGAGAGGCCCAAGAAAGGTTGGAAATGGCGAAATTCGCTCTCGTGTGGTTAATTAATGACGAAATACAGCGATTCGCGCAAATTTCAAAAATTTTCTCACAAACGGGAAATTTTTGATTTCTGAATATTTTTATTTTGAAAAAAAGTTGCGGTCAAAAAATCACTCTTGAGGTGTCCGCTCCAGAATCGAGTCAAATGTGGATAAACTCGTTAAACACATCGAGTATAACACACACCTCGATTTTTAGCTGCCCAACTTCATATTCACGCCTTCTTGGAGCAAATTCAAAATTCTGGAGAAATTGAAAAATAGCGCTGGAGGCTCCAGAACGGCTGGAAATGGCGAAATTTGGATTTGGGGAGTTAATATCAGTCTTAGGACTTATTTTGAACATTTTTACTGATCAAGTACGTACTTTAAAAAAAAAACATAAATCACCAAAATAGTCAATTTTGGATTTTCAAAAATTCGCCAAAAATCGAAAAATGAACTTGGGCAGCTGAAAATTTGGATTTGGGGGTTTTAGAACATTTTCTTTCCAAAAATCGCGGTCCCGTTCAAATCGGAGGCGGACACCTCAAGAGGTTCCCTTGTCAGTAGATACTCATGCAGATATATTTTTGAAAGAGATAAAAGTTTTGTGCATCAGAATTTGGTTCGGAGGTACGGTGGTTTAAAATTTTCCTTCGTCAGTATCTGGGGGGAGGGAGATTTTGAAAAAAATTCACATCGCTAGACTCATGTCTTCTCCATGTATTTTGGATGAATTCAAAATTGTTTATTCAATACTTGTTGACGTATGATTTTTTGCCATTTTGGGCAAGGGGGCAGGTGGTGGGCGATTTTTTGGATCAAACATTTTTTTAAAGGTACCCAACAATGTTTCATTGTTTCAAAAATCCGAGGACGGGGCATTTCACCTATTTTACCCGGGAATAAGTACCTACCATTTATTTTCAAAATCCAAATCCTAAATAAAACGTAAATTTTTAGATGAATTCTAATTTTTGTCATGAAAGCATTGCATCGTTTTTGAAAATTTAAAATTACTCAACATTCTTGTTTTCAACTTCCCCTTCCCAAATTTGTTCGAACTACATCGGGCTAAGTGACTGAAAAATGGAGGGGAGAGTCTGAGGTAAACAGTTACGAAAATTTTAGGTTCGTCCCCCCCCCTCCCTCGACACATCATTTCGTTACATCTCTAAATAAAGTGCAACGTTTATTTTGTGTAGTTACAATATTATTCTGCTTGCAATGCAGTTTACATACCAATTATTTAAAACAGAAAAACGTGCCAAATTCAGATCACATTTTAACAAAATCTTTTCGACTTTCAGATTCCGAAAGGGTAAGTACCCCTACCTAGACCTACCTCGTTTCGAAGCTGATATTTTATTTGGATCGTGAATTTACGCAAAAAGACTGTCTTAACCACGACGCAGAGAAATGGATCATCACACGGACAACTCGTTCAGTTTTTTACGAGATGAGTCATCGTTGCTAATGCTGGCTGCGAGCAAGTACGCTTTGCTTTTATGGAGAAACTTGTATTATGGCGAGACCCGTGATCATCGTCCCGCATGGTTTTCTGTCCACAAAGTATTGCCTGAAAGTCGCCTAAAACTGAATGACGAAGTTCCACCTCGCTTAAAATCGTTTATCAATGAACGTATTTTAAGAATTGGCGAAGAAATAAAAATGTGGGAGGTGAATTTCAGAGCAGCGGTGATAGATACAGCTGTGTCCAGTGAATGGCCCGAGCCTATCTCTGACAGATACAAGCTCGAAAAGGTTTTAGCTACTTACCGTCTCCAACCCGATGGCACCGTTATTACTGAACCTGTTGACAAAAAAATTGAAAAACTGGGTCTAAATTACGTGATGGCACGAATCGTGTTGGATGAAAGCGTCTCCGACATTTTGGTTAAAGGCTTCGATAATATCGCTTGCAATCCTGACGGCAGCGTATGTTTCCAAAGATCGGCCAGAAACCTGATCACGAAGGAAGACTTGGATCCTATGATGAAGTTCAGGATTGCGTGTATGTTTTGCTTGGAGGATCAAATCAGGGACATTTGGCCTTCGGTGAATGAAATACAAGACAGTGACGTATTGAAATGTGATAAGCCTCAGTTGATGGTGTATTGGAGCAAAATCTTGAATGATGTTTCGGTTGAGGAACCTTTCGTAGCGAAACTACTTCTTAGTTTGGCGGATGATCGAAATTGGGCTGCGTTCGAGTACCTTTTAGATAAGGTGAGCGAACAAACTCGAATAACCACGTGTATCGAGGTTATATGGAAACACGATATCTACGTTAATGCTAAACCGAAACGTGATTTCTATTCGATGAAACGAGTGCTACTAAAATTGAACGAAAATCAACTCGAAAATGTATACGCTCGAATTGGAGATCGCATTTTGTGTGGCTTTGTTTCGGATGAAAAATATATCGAGTACGCGATAGATGCGTGGACTTGCATGAAAAACAATATTTCTGGCAGTGATTTTTATAAGATTGTGCACCGGTTATGGCAGCAGGTATTCAATCCTTTTGAGTCGGAGCTCTCGAAGGTGAAGCAAACCAACGCTTTGCTTCTCGAATTATGGTCCACTGCATCTGAATCGCAGAAACAATTCGTTCAGAAGGAAACATTATTCGGAATATTAGATACCGTGGTTCGAGACGTTCACCTTTATGATTTAAAGATCATGTTCGAGTTACTGACAGATACGACCCTCGAGTTTAGAAACAAAATATGGCGGGAAAATTGGAGTAAATTAATCATTCGTGCGGTCCCTTCGGAAATGAAGCGATTGATGGAGCTATTCTTCGCTAACTGCGACGAAATCGAACAGTTCAACGAAACTTATGTAGCGAGCTTTGAAAATTTAATCGATTACTTCGGCGATATTGCCAGCAAAGGGTTGTATTCGGAGCTGAACGATTGCCTGCGTTTTTTCGTCAAGAATCCGCGTCGTTTGGAAGAGTTGAGTGAAGAAATCATTATGTCGAATTTAGATCGTATCGCTTCTTGCGATGAGAACGAATTTACCGAATGCCATCAGTTCATTCGGAATACTTTCCGTAATGCTGAAAAGGTCGATAAGTTTATCAAGGGGATGAGCTCGAGACCGGAATGTTTGGGCTGGATTTACTGCAAATTAGACGAGTGTTGTTTCGATAAAGTGGCGAATCTGTGCGGCAGATTTCCCTCCTCTGAAATAAATCTCGAAGAAACGAAGCGAGAGTTTTTGGTCTACTGTTATCGTAGCTTTGCACGTGGACAAATTTCCGGATTCCATGCCCAAACATTCACCGAGTTCGTATCTTGGTGTTCGCCTGGTGAAGATGAGTTATCAGGGTTGAGGGATTTGTTATTCATCGACGATATTTTTGAAATTATTTTGAGTAATTTTGTATTAGAAGCGTCGAAGGATCCGCGTGGGCCCACTCAGGGATTACTTTCTAGTTTTGATAATTTTTTGCGGTGGTATTTCGGTAGTTCGGAGGCTGCAAAACGTTATAAATCGATCAAGTTGTTCAATTGTAACGAATGAAGGGTGTAAAGGATGTCTTGCCAAAAGCAGACCCTCGCTGTGTTCAGGAATTTCTGTATTGGGGCATTGAAAAGGATCGGGATCAAGTGGAGAAGGTTAAATTTATGTTGAGTCAGGAGTCTTGATGAAATATTGTTAAATTCTCCCTTCCCCCCCTCCCCTCATGGATCGTTAGGTTGATAATTTGATATTATTATATATGAATTAGACATCTATCTCAATTTATCTTAATGTACTGTGACCCATCGTCTGATTACCACCTACCCATTGCAGGAGATGATTTTTGTACGTTAGTTATTGGATTTAAATTTCTATTCTTATTGCTGAATTCTAAAATGTGAACACTAAAGTGTTGACTGTTGTATTTTTAATTTTTATAAAATTGTAATCATTTTTATATAATAGGGATTTGTAAGCCTTACTCATGTGATTGCCAAAATATGAAAATATAATCATGTCCTTTTTTCCTGTCTTGATTGATTTCTGCAACGTGGATAAGTTGTCACTTGTAAAATAATCTTCATTCTTCACTATTACTTGAAGATCAATCCAGTGAGAGGAATTTCTTTGCATATTTACACGTTTTTTAATGAAGCTGGGAAGTTATCGGATTTGATGAGATCAGAACAGATCTGAATAATCCATTGGTTCAATTTGAACAAAGAACAGCTGAGTGAGAAATCTGTCCAAATCAGATTTTTTTTTACAAAATTTCCAATAAAGCTTTTAAAATGTCAGAACATTTTATTTACAAAAAAAATAAAAATTGTAACTTTTTCAAATAGTCTGTTATAGTTAAGGTAAGAATTACTGGATGGTAGTTGATGGTAATAATATACTCTACGTAAAATCGGCTAAGAAATATTCCCTAGGTGGTGAATATTTGCCGTACATCCCAGACTAGCTCAAATGGGAGAGTTACAATAATTCCAACTATTTTTTCTAATGAATAAAAAGTTGACCATTTGGCCGTTTTTCCAATTCAAAACCTAAGAATGAAGTTGAGTCTAAACCGATTTGCAATTGAAAGTAGAATTCTTACTGTAGACATACCAGCAACTGGAGAAAAAAAGTTCGCTTTCTTCATATTCGTTTTTGTCATGATAACCTAAAATAACTAATATGGCTTTGAATTTTTTCGAATTATCTACACCTTCTTTGATTTTAAGAACCCATTTCAACCCAATTATGTTTTTCATATTTTCAGTTTTAGGTACGAGAGTCCAAACTTGATTATGTTTCATAGAATTTAATTCATCGTTGATGACATCATTCCAGTGTTTTGCATCTTTACTATTCAAAGCTTATTTATAAGTTTTTGGCTCATTTAAAGATTTTGCAACTAAAATTCTAGCAAAATTTACAGATTCACTTGAATCAGGAAATTCATCAGCTTCATTGTCTTTGTCTTTGATCATTTCATAAGTTAAATTGTTGAAATCATACTCATTACTACAGCGGAGTCTCGATAACTCAAACTCCGTTAACTCGAAGCTAAGTCTGTTTCCCTTCAACTCTCCATAAGACTCAATGTAAAATTAACTTCTTTACCTCGAAGTAAAAAGTCCAAAAACTCCGATAACTCAAAGTAAAATTTTTGAAAAAGACAAGAAAAAACCTCTGTAAGTCGAACGTTGCCAACGTTTTGCCTCTATAACTCGAATTTCTAGTTGAAAACACTTGTAAATTCGAATCTCATTGATACAAAACTCTTTCACATCCACAATATCCTTTATCTTCAATGGTACCTATTGTACAATCTCATTCCATACTTTACTCGTACATAGGTAAGTATAATACGTGTTTCCATTTCAATCTGCTAAAAAAAACACATCTAATTCAAAACTTTGCTAACTCGAAATATACCAAAAATTAACCTCTATAACTCGAACTCCGATAACTCAAAGTCAACTCTTTCTCCCTTCAGCTTCGAGTTATCGAGACTCCACTGTATTTGAAGTTGTTTCCTTTGCAAGTTTCCAGAGCATAAGATAACAAATCGCACCTCGGGAGTAATAAGGTGACATCTCAAAAAAATTGATTTTGATGTTTTTGAATTTTTGGGGCTCGTATGACCCCCCTCAACCAAAAATAACACTTTGAGTTGGGTACATTATCTAGATCATGTAAAAAACCCAAATGGCCTAACTCAAAATCCCAACAACATTGCAAGTTGTTTGGAGTTATAAGGTGACATCTCAAAAAACACCACCTTTTTTGAGCAAATTTCATACATACAAAGTGTTAACAAGCAGTTTTGATTGTTTTGAATGTTTGTCAGTTAGAAATAGTCACAAGGAGTGCATTTTTTATTGGTTTGTACCTAATGGAAAAAATTTTTTAAATTGATCACTTTTCAGAAAAATGAATTTGCACATAATAATGAAATTTTAGTTTTTTTGAGAAAAACTCAAAAACTAAGCACTCTAGAAAAAAACTAACGACATTATGTCGATTGGAAATTTAATTCTCTACAACTTTGCTGTCATGAAATTTTTTTGGACGCTTCCTTTCATCTCCACATCAACTTTAATGAAAGGTTCTAACTCAAAATGTTTTCCAAACATTGAAATATTTCCTCTTTAAGATTTTATTTTTCAAAGTGTTCTTATGCTAAATGAAGGTAGGATACCAGATCTTTAAAATGAGGTGCTATTCATTCCTCACAATTAATTATAAGTTGATAAAAATAATGAATCAAGTTTTTTAAAAAAAGAAAATCACTCTCCTGTAAAATTTTACTTTTTTGAGATGTCACCTTATTACTCCCGAGGTGCGAAATTTTAAAATTGTCAAAAAGTTCAATTAATAAACCAAAAATATATTTATTTTTTTTCATATAATATTAATGCTTTTAAAAAAGTATAATTTTCAAACCAGGTAAGTTCTTTCTTTTCAAAATTCTCGAAAAAAGTTCTGATTTTTGTCAAAATTGTTGAAAAGTTCTGTTTTTTGTTTATAATACTGTAAAAAGTCCTTTTTTCTGTATAAAGTGATGAAATTCATTTTTTTGCTTGAGTTGCTGAGAAAAATTCCATCCAATTTTTATCAAAAATTTTCAAAAAAAACCACGTCATTTCTGTTTAAAAAAAAGGAGGCCTTTGCCAAAATTATGAAAAATTCTCTTCTGTCTTTTGTCAAAATATTGTAAAAAGGCTAATTTTTTCGAAAAAATAAGCCTTTTAGGTGCTAGAATTGCCGATAATGATGTATTTTTTTTGCCAAAATTAACGAATAGTCTCACCTACTTTTTATCAACATTGTTGAAAAAGTTGAATTTTTATCAAAAACGTTCAATTGTCAACGATTCTTTCATAATTTTTGTAAAAATTGTCATTAAAAAGCCCATTTTTTTATCAAAAAAAAAAAAAAAAAAAAGTACGAAAATATATCACCAGGCTAAAATTTTAAGTACTAAAAAATGTTTTTCGATTTTCGATGAATTTTTAAAAATCAAATTTGGACCTATAAATTTCAAAAAATCAAAATTTCACCAAATTAGCATAGCAAGCTTGAATTTGGTATGTGCCTTATTTTTGCCCTCCCGAATCGATTCGAAATGGTGTTGAACCGTTTGAACAGTTCTGGAGCCTCCAGCAGATTTTTGAAAGTCCAATTTTTAATATATACCTACTTTTTTAAAATTTCTGATAAAAAATTAGACTTAGGTAGATATTTATTAAAATCGTAAAGAATTCAGAGGTTTTTGAATGTCTCGATTGAAAATCAAAATTTTCTCAAATTGGCAAACATAAAAACTTTTTTGAATTTCTGTAAACAAAACTAGGGCTTTTCTCCAAGTCTGGCTGAAAAATCGTGCTTTTTTCAAATTTCTGATAGAAATCGAGATCTTATTAAAATCTGAAAAAAATTCTGACAAAAACTTGAAATTTTGCACACTAAAAAGGAACTTTATCGTTCATGAAGGTCATTAAAATTCAGAATCATTTCTAATGATATACGCGGTGTTTCTAAATTAAATACTCGAATGAATGAATAAATTTTTTATTTAGAGACGCCCAGCAACTTAGGCTTTTTTGCGTCTGCTGTTTTTGACACAGATTACAAATATTAATTCATTTTGCACAGATGATTACAAATACATTCAACAATATAACAACAAATGTAACATGTAAAAATAAATAGGAAATATATAACATGCAAAAAAAATAACATTGAAAAAATTTGAGAAAAAGCACTAAGGAAAAATAATGTGCTTAAATATCATTGAATAAGTTAGACACTTTTAGAAAAATGAACAATTTTTGGCACAGATTTTCATCATCAGCTTTCAGATGAGCATATTTAAAGTCACTGCCTAGTATATTTTCTACTTTTGATTTGTATAGTATGCATGAGTCTAGTATATGTTGAATGGTTACATCTGTATCACAAGTTGGGCATTTTTTCAGAGATTTTTCTGAGAAGAGTGAGCTGTGTGTGAATGTGGTGTGGCCTATGCGGATTCTTGCTAAAATTACTTCTTCTCTCCTGCTTAAGCGATATGAGGTGACTGGATTCGGTGGTATGATGTTTTTGTATGATTGAGTTTTTTCTTTGATAGCATTCAAGTTGGCAGAATCAATATTGACTTTCACGAGGAGAAATGTTGATTAAAATGTTGCAGAAAAATGATCTAATTTAAAAATTTGAGATTAGGTGCATGGGTGAATTTTGATAAGAATTACAGGGCTGTAATTTTTAATGAGTTCATTTCTAGCCTAACTTCTGTGACTTGGAAGCCATTAGTAATAATCAGCTGATTTGAAGACACAATATTCTGAACATCTTGAAAAAAAGGGCTCGAAACATGGAATGTTTGAAGATTTTAAAAACAACATTTTCAAGGATTTTGGAGACGGGCTTTAAAATTTTCGAAAAAGAAATTTTTGAAGCCAAAGTTCAGAAGATGGCATAATAATTTTTCATGGAAACATTTTTTTTCATTTTTTCAGTTTACTGCCTTCTTTTTAAGGAATCATTTTTTAAATAAAGTTTAAAATTTAAGAAAAAATATAACACAAAAAAAAACTATTTATTACATTACTTTTAATAAATTCATTATAAATTGTATACCTTTACCTAAATTAGTATGATATCACTCTAATTAATTGAATTCGAATAATAAATTTTATTGAAATACCTATTTATCCTAATCAGAAACCAAATAATAGATAAATATTAATCTGATATTTTTATGATTAGTTGAATATATTGAATAATTAATTTAAAATTAAGTTCAAGATTTAAAAAAACTAAAATAAAGTTGAATTTCCAACCAACACTGACGACCAATCAATACTGTCATAAGACCCTTCAATACTGGTAGAAAAAATCACTTTTGCGGGATCAGCCCAACTTTTAATATCTTTTACTTCATATGATGGGAATGGAATTTCCTTTGTTATGGATTCCAATAAGAAGCCGCAATAATTCGCTAATTCGTGTTGGCTAGCGATATTGTGAAGTGATGTGAATAGGTCGGTGAAATCAGTGTTCGGCGCCATTTTCACCACGTTCGATAATAAATCCCAGTTTTTGAGGATACATTCAACAAGTATATCTGGATTATTGGGATAGGTTCCATCTGCTACATGTGTTCTTATCGTTTCTACCAGTCTGTTTAGCCTCTGAACACCTCTCCCGTTTGTTACAAGTTGATATTCGTGGCTGTAGAAAATCCAGCTTGCAAATGCTTTCCACATTTCTTTTTTTGTAAGTATTCGAGCAGTATACTCCTTATAATAAGTTTGATTCTCGTCTTTTGTGAGGTCGCGATATTGTTTCTCAATTCCTTGCACCTTTACCTTAGGATTTAATGTATCTTTAGCGACATGATCATTGAAAAAAGTTTCATTTTTTGCTTGAATACGGTAGTCAAAGTATTCCGGGAGAGGATGAAACGTGAGATTATGCATCAAATTTTCAAAATATTTAGTTATGTACCGGTGATTCTTACCGCAGCGCAACACATACAGTTCCTTTGTCATTTCTAATCCTCTTTGTTTGTAGAGCGATATCTTTTTTTCTGAATTTTCTGCTTTTTTTTCGAAACTTTCTGCTTTTTTTTGTAAACTTTCTGCTTTTTCTAAATTTTCTGCTTTTTGTTGAAATTCTTGTGCTCTTTGGTTTGCAGCATTCAGTTCTAAAACCAATTCTTGATATGATTTCGATGATGACGATGGTGGCGATGTTAGCAATGTTGGCAAGTATAACTTGTCAGTATTTGCCACAGCGAACAATGTAACACTAGCAATTATTGTACAAAACGTGAAACAAAAATTACATGCCATCATTACAAAAATGAAATGCCAACCTGTTGATTGAATTCAAATTTAATTTAGAAAAATCAACCTTTACAAATGAACACCACACAACGATAAACTTGTGACTGAATTCAAGTTAGGTACTGACATTTATGTCAAGATTTTGAATACGATTTATGAAAAAATTTCATTATAGCTGGTATGTAGAAGATAATTTACTGCCTGAATCTTATAAGATGTACTTTTAATCTTTGAAAAATTAGATGACTTAATATATTTAAAAAGAGATTATTAGGAAAAAGGTTAAAGAGATCGTTTCAAAAGTATAGATAAGTAGAAATGAACCTACCTAATTCAATCAAAAAAAACTTTCCGATTCGATCATTCAAAGTATCATTAAAGCAAGAAAAACTTTTTCATCCAATATGTACATGTGAAAATTCATTGCAATGTATTATATCATATGTATCTGTTTGCGTTCTCATTTAAAAGAAATAATATTAGCTTACTGCAGAAAGAAATAAAAATACAAAAAAAAATTGTTCTTGATCAACTAAAGCAATATCTACATATTTTTCAACGTAATAAACATACTTAATCTTCATTATGCTTGATAAAAACTTGTGTATTAAATATGAATATTTCGTCATATAATTTTTCTTAGTGAAAAAATCGTAGCAGCTTTTGAGAAACATATCCATTTCGAAAAAAATTTATGCAACAAACTTTTGTAGTGAAGGTCTAAAGGGGCATTCTATGGAATTGGATTTGGATAGGTAAAATGATCAATCAAATCAAATCAACTTTATTTTTTGCAATAGGCAGCATTGCTGCATTTACAAGGTCGACTTATTTTTACTAACAGTATAGGAATGATAAAAATACACAAAAAAAAGAATAAAATGAAATAATATGAAACAAAATGAAATAAATGCGCCATGTACAGCATTATAGAGATATAGGATTAGCACAGATATTTAAATAGACACCTTCATAATAGAAACTAAAAAACAACATAATTGTAATAAATCAGAAAAAATACATTCTAAAAAAATTGAGATATTTTGTACATTTATGAAGATTCTTAGAATTACAGTAAAACCTCAATAAGTGCAAACTCAAGGGAGAGGTTATTTTCAAACAATTAGCACTTATTGAGGTAAACAATTCACAAAGGTTTAATTCTCCTACAATTTCCATTGCCTACATAATTTTGCATTTAGAACATCCTAAAATTTTTGGAGTATACAAAAAAAATTAAAAAGAAACAATGTGATGTTGTATGAATGATCATAAATATTGAAGATGATAAATCAAAAATACAAGGAGTTGCTGAAAGTTCAGTTTCTAATGCACTCAGTTATGTAATAGCGTCCATATACTCATCTATTGAAGAAAATGCTTTTTTTAGCAGCCATTTTTTCAGAGTTTTAGAAAATAGTTTTGTGCAATTGATAATTTTGATTTCATTTGGAATTTTGTTATAAATTCTTACAGTAAAATTTAGTCCTGAATTGTGTGCTATGTATGTAGTTGTTGGATATTTCTAGTATAATGACCATGTTGAGGGGTATATAATTTTACTATGCCCTTCTTCACAATTTGGGCTATCAGATATATGTACATATAAGCAGGGTAAGGTTAAAATTTCATTTGAAAGAAAGACATTCTTGCATGATTCTATGACTTGCACTCAATAGATGATTCTTATTGCTCGTTTTTGTAATACAAAAATTCTCTGCAGAAGACTGATATTACTGCCCCAAATCACCAAGCGGTATGCCATATTACACTGGAACATTCCATAATATGTCATTTTTAAAGTTTGCACATTGGTGACACCTTTTAATTGCCAAAGAAGATAATTTATTGATGATAGTTTCCCAGCTCAATAGTCTATGTGATCAGTCCAAGTTGGACTGAAGTTGATGTATGCTCCCAAAAATTTTAGACATTCAACTTTAGTACTAAGCAGTGCCAAATTTAAATTTTGTGTGCTGTGACCAAAATATATTAGATTTGTTTTCACAACATTTAATTTCATTTTATTTATTCTGAACCAAGCTACCAAATCGTCCACAACCTGTTGTACTGAGACACCCATATTCATAGGAATCAGTGCTGTAGTGTCATCTGCAAATAGGATCAAGTTACTCCTTACATTTTTTGGAAGGTCATTGACGTAATAAATAAAGAACAGGGGACCTAATATTGACCCCTGTGGAACTCCTTGCTCAACTGGATAATGTTCAGAGAAATGGTATTCTCCATTAATTTATATCTTCTGTCTTAACAATTTGAGTTCTATTTTTGAGAAAGGATGCGGTCCAGTCTAAAGCCACCCCTCTAATAACATACTTTTCTAGTTTACCTCGCAATATTTTACGATTAATCATATCAAATGGTTTTGAAAGATCGCAAAATAACCCTATAATGTCATTTTTGTTGTGGAGATTTTCCAAGATATTGTGAATAAGTTGATAAATGGCACTCGTTGTATTTTTGTTTTTGCAAAATCCATATTGGAAGCTGTGTAACAAATTATTATCACTGAAAAATTTTGATATACGTTTATAAAATAAGCTTTCTAAAACTTTGGAAAACACTGATGTCATGGAAATGTGTGTGTAGTTATTCATGGCACTTCTATCACCCTTTTTGAATACAGGTGTCACAATATTGACCTTAAGGATATTGGGGAAGGCTTCTTCCAGTTCCTGGACATCTACCTGAAGCCGTTTTCCCGACATCCATATTCCCAACAGGACATTTTCCCGACACCTATATCCCCAAAATCCAATTTCACAAATGCTATTAATTTTTCTCAAATTGTTATAAGTTCAAACCATTTTTTAATTTTTTCCCAAATGTTGTAAATTAAACTATATTTTATTAAATAATATCTACAAATTTATTGGATAATTTTTTCGAAAAGGGCTATAAATTTAAAGTGGGAACCTACTTATTTCATAGATTAATGTTGTAAGACAATGTACAGAGGAACTCCAGGACCTTATTATCTTTCTTGCTACAGCCTGAATTCGTTTCTGTGCCTGCACCCACTTCTGTTTTGGCAGGGCTTCAACTTTTCTGCCCAAAGCCAGCTCCACCACGCAGCTTTCCATATTGGCCTGCTTTTTTTGTAGTTCAGGGAGGGCTGAATAAAGATCTGGGTGATTACAGGTGACAACTATTTGAAACCTGTTATGCCAGCCCTCGCTAACATTATTCGTCATTTAAGTCGTGCTATGGAAATGTATGTATATATGTAGGTGTTGGGAAAACAGGTGTCGGGAAAATGTCCTTTTGGGGAGATATTTCATGAAATTGGGTTTCAGAGATATAGGTGTTGGGAAAATGTCCTGTCGGGAATATGGGTGTTGGGAAAACGGCTTCGGGTAAATGTCAGGGAACCCTCCTTCCTGAACAGACATGTTGAAGAGGCTGGCTAATGGTTCAGTGATGTATGGCGCTACTATTTTCAGTATAATATAGAATAATATCAAGTACATGGTAGTCTTTTGAATAGGAATTTTTGAGTGAGTGAATTACATTCATTGACCTCCCTTGAGTTTGTTGGTGCAATGAAGAATGTAGAATTATTGGATGTGTTTAAATTATCCAAGGGATTTTCATCATCCTTCAAGTTTTCTACCTTTGGTAAATTACAAAAGAATTTATTTAAAGCAGAGGCAATTTCCAGTGGATTGGTTACCATGCAAGTTTGGTCCATAATACGAGTATAATCTATACAGTTTATCTTTTTTTTTTTTGTTTTGATAAGTTCCTAGGAGGTTTTGTTCATGTTTTTTGGCATTTTGGAGTTTTCTATCATTTGCAGTTTTTTTTTTCATTTTCAATTAAAGTGTTATATTTTTGTTTAGTTATTTTATATTTTTCTTTTAGGTATGGAGAGTAAAAAGTCTTCTTCATGCTATGAAGGTCCATTAAATTTTGCTTAACAGTTTTGATTTCAATTTGGGTGGGTAGGGGGAATTTTGTAATACTTTTTTGTTTCCCTTTCACTTAACCAAATTGGAATGACACATCATAATGCAATAAGAACACATTTAGGAAACTCTGAAAAACTGTATTAATGGTACATATCTGTTTCAGTCCAACAGTTACTCCAATTCTCACCCATAAGTAACCTGAGAAAAGTTCCCTTGGTGGTGTCATAAGTATTATTCGTTGCTGAGGTTTTACATAATTTACTTCTTGTAGTTTCGAGCGTTTTATTGCCAGAGTGACTGCTTCAGCTCCAAGAGTAGATATTGTGATTGTGGAGAATTAAGCCTCGAGAGAATAATTTATGCTTCAAAGAAGCCTATTGGAAAGGGAGCTTTTCTGTACCAAAATGCAATGAAATTGAATAAATTTTGCACATGACGCGAAGTCGCGAATAGGTATCAAATAAAGATTGACAATTTGGGTATACGAAATCCAAATGATTCTCATTATTTCTTATCTGGGCATATTTTGTTTCGTAATTTTTCATCCAATCTCCTTCGCCCTCCCTTTCCCTTTCAAGTCACTGGATTTGTAAACTTGACGCGACCCATCAAAATGACATAAAATTTTGCGCTGAGCTCGAAAATTGCCATCTTTTTTAATATTGTCGCCCTCGGTTAAGTTTATGAAAATTTCTTTATACAATAAATATGCTAAGTTAAGGCAGAAAACGATGCCTTTGAAACGTATTCTAATGAAATCTTTTCGACTTTTAGATTCCGAAAGGGTACGTAATTTGGACGCTGAATTTAAAAAGGACTGTCTTAAAACCGAAATAAAGAAATGGACGAAGCTTTAGAAGCGGCAGATATTCGCACAGAACACCCGTTCAGTTTTTTACGAGAAAAGTCATCGTTGCAAATGCTGGCTGCGAGCAAGTATGCTTTGTTGTTATGGCGAAACTTGTATTACGATGAGACCCGTTACGGTCGTCCTGCGTGGTTTTCATTCCACGAAGTATTGCCTGAAAGTCGCCGAGAAACGAGTAAAATTCCACCTCTGTTAGAAGCGTTTATCGATGACCGTATCTTAAAAATTGGCGAAGAGATAAAAATGTGGGAGATAAATTTGAGAGCAGCGGTGCTACATACAAATGTGCGCATCGAGTTTGAAGAGGATCTCTCGAAAAGGTACGAAAGCCTTTTTACCACTTGTCGTTTTCTACCCGATGGTACCGTTATCACTCAATCTGCTGGGAAAGCTGTTAAATTATTAGGTCTGAAGTACCTTACGGAACGCTTGGTTTTGGATGAAAAGCACGTTGATATTTTGGTGAAAGGATTCGATAATATTGCTTGCAATCCTGATGGCAGCGTATGTTTCCAAACCTCTGCCAGAAACCTGATCACGAAGGAAGACTTAGATCCACTGATAAAGTTCAGAATTGCGTGTACGTTTTGTTTGGAGGACGAAGTCAGGGATATTTGGCCTTCGGTGAATGAAATACCAGACAATGATATATTCGGATGGGATTATGATAAGCCATCGTTGATGATGTATTGGAAAAATATTTTGTATCATTTTGAGGTTGAGGATCCTTTCCTACCGAGGCTACTTCTTAATGTGGCGAATGATCGAAACTGGGCCGCGTTCGAGTACCTTTTAGATCAGGTGAGCGAGGATACTCGAATAACCTCGTGTCTTGCGGTTGTACACAAAGATGGTTTCTATTCGATGAAACGCGTGTTGCTGAAATTGAACGAAAATCAACTTCAAAACGTAGGAATTCGAATCGGAGATGAGATTTTCTGTAACTTTGTTACAAATGAGAAATGTTACGAGTACGCGATAGATGCGTGGACTTGTATGAAAAACTACATTCCTGGCAATATGTTTGCTAGGATTGTATTCAGGTTATGGCGACTGGTGTTCAATCCTTCTGAATCGGAGCTCACGAAGGTGAAGCAAACCAGCTCCTTACTTCTGGAATTATGGTCCAGCGCATCTGAATCGCAGAAACGGTTCGTTCAGAAACAAGGATTATTCAGAATATTAGATAACGTGGTTCGAGACGTTCACCAATATGATCTAAAGTTCATGTCCGAGTTACTGACAGACATGCCCCTCGAATTTAGAAAACTAATATGGCACGAGAATTGGCGTAAATTAATCATTCGTACGATTCCTTCGGAATTGATGCAAATGATGGAATTATTCTTCGCTAACTCCGATGAAATCGAACATTTCAACGATGGTAATGTAAAGAGATTTGTAGAGTTGACTGATTACTTTAGTGATTTTGTAAGCAAAGGGTTGTATTCGGAGCTGAATGATTGCCTGAGTTTTTTCATCAAGGGTCCGCGTCGTTTGGAAGAGTTGAGTGAAGAAATCATTATGTCGAATTTAGATCATATCGCTTCTCACGACGAGAACCAATTAACCGATTGCCATCAGTTCATTCGTAATACTTTCCGCGATGCTGAAAAGGGCGATAAGTTTATCAAAGGGATGATCTCGAGTCCGGAATGTTTGGGTTGGATTTACTGCAAATTAGACGAGTGTTGTTTCGATAAAGTTGCAAATTTGTGTCGTAAATTTCCCTGCTCTAAAGTAGCTCTTGAAGAAATGAAGCAAGAGTTTCTGGTCTACTGTTATCGTAACTTAGCTCGTGGACAAATTTTCGGATTCAATGGGCAAACATTCACCGAGTTCGTGTCTTGGTGTTCGCCTGGTGAAGATGAGGTATCAGAGTTGAGGGATTTGTTATTCATCGACGATATTTTTGAAATTATTTTAAAGAATTTTGTGTTGGAAGCGTCGAAGAATCCGCGTGGGCCCACCCAACGATTACTTTATAGTTTTGATAATTTTCTGCAGTGGCATTTTGGTTGTTCGGAGGCAGCGAAACATTATAAATCGATCAAGTTGTTCAATTGTAACGAATGGAAGGGTTTGAAGAGTGTCTTGGCAAAAGCAGACCCTCAATGTGTGCAGGAGTTTCTGTATTGGGGCTTTGAAAAAGATCAGGATCAAGTGGAGAAGGTCAAGTTGAGATTAAGTCAGGAGTCTTGATGAAATATTGTCAAGTTCGTGTTTTTGTTCTTGGGATCTTTATTATTTTATATGAACTGCACATTTATGTTAATGTAATCATTTAAATTGACTAGATTTTTTGTGACCCATTCTATTAACCCTACCCACGCAGTAGAGTATTTTTGTATGTAAGTTATAGCATTTCTATTTTGGTTGCTGAATTTTAAAATGTGAAGACTGAAGTTTTGACTGTTTTAAATCTAATTTGTATGAAAATATATTATGTATTTTTACACAATATTTATTAGTATTTGTTAGCCTTACTTATGTGGTTGTAAATTATTTATGATAATATAATTATGTTCCTTTATCCAATCATGATTTTGATTTCTACAACAAGGATGCATTGTAACTTGTAAACTAATCTTCACGACTACATACTTGAAGAATAACGCAGCGAGAGGAATTAATTCTTTGAAAATTGAAACGTGTTTGAATCAGTGAAGCTTGAGTGATAATTTTCTCAATAAATGGAAATTTTTGACAAATTCTGCTAAAACAATATGTTTTGGGGCAATTTTGGCAAGAATAAAATCAGTTTGATAATTTTGAAAAAAATTGGCCCTTTTTGACAATTAAGTATGGTCACTTCTTGACTATTTTGCCAAAAACTGACGTTTTTGACATTTTCTTCACAAAAATTTTCTTTTTTGAGAACTTTTTCAAAAATTCACCCTTGTTGACTTGGGAAAATTTGGCAAAAAAAAACAGATCTTTTTAAGCTAGTTTGGCAAGTAAAATGCCTCTTGTTTGGCAATTTCTGAACAAAAAAATGTTTGGGGTGAGGAAAGGGTGAAAAAATCACGGATTTACAAACTTCTAGAATTAGGGTGCTTGCAAAAAATGAGTCACAAAAAAAGGGTTTTATTTAAGTATGTAACAATGCTTGGAGCAATTATCCTCCAACGATTTTAAAGGGCTAGTAACATTCTTCGAAAATTTAACCAAATGCTTGCCAGATTTCAGAGCTTTGATTTAAAAAATAGAAAAAACTTACGAAGCACACGTAACTATGAACTTTGTATGATAAGATTCACAAAATCATGAGGGGAAGGAAGCACATGACCATATAATTTTGGTCAAGGTGTGTAAAAATGTCAAACATCGTGTTAGGTGACTTATTGTTTCATGTGGTTTTAAAAGCTCTGAATAGGAATATCGGCATGATTTTTTGATGTGACCCCTAAAACGCCCTTCATTGGTCCCCTACATTTCCTGTAAATTAGAAAAATCGTGTGATGAAAGAGTTACTAGGTTTTTGGAAATTGATAAAATTAAATATTATTGTTCACAACCCAATGGTTCTAAACTATACTGAATTAAAGGCATGAGATCATGCACTAGATGAACCACTTGACCTTGTCAAGGGTTTGGTTGTGACTGTGTATAATTGGCCATAAGCCAATGTACTAATCTCCGGGAGATGTTAACTCTTCAGAGTGTAGGACCAAACTGACTGGGAGAGCCACTAAAGGCCTTGAAGTAACCCATAAAAGTGGCAGTCCGAGAGAACTTAACTAGTTCCACCTCTACCAACTACATATTAATCATGCAGGCGTTATTTATGCAAACCTGTAACCTGCAGATGTAGGAAGGACTGTGGGTTAAACAGGGTACAATGTGCTATAAATCAGCCATTGTTATCATCAGATTTGGTGCCACCTGACCACCTGCCTATGTCAGGTAGTGAGTATCCACACACAATGAACAGCAGGGGTTCTAAAGAATGAAATGTCTACCTGCTCCTACCCCATGCTCAGGAGTTCTGAACAATTACATATAAAGATTCTATAGCTATGCATATTTCTATTTTAAGGGTCCCAAATTTGGGGAAAGGGGTTCCTAAATCAACTTTGAATTTTTTTGGGAAATTGTTTTTTTTTTCAGAATTGTATTTTAACTGTAAACCCTAAATTTGAGTTTGACCTGATTTGTTCCTATAGGGTGAGAGTGAGAGAGAGAGAAAGGGTGAATATATACACCAAAAAAAAACAATATTTTTGGAATTTTTAGTCACATTTCAGAACTTTTGAAAAAACTGAGGTACAACCATAAAATATTTTACTGTGTAAGAATCTTCAGTGTTATAAAATTTGAACCATTTTCTTCTCGGGGAGGGGGGTGGGAATACTCTATGAAAACCAGTGAAGTAGCAAATTTACATACCAATTTTTGGGGTGCTATTTTTTCTCAAACAATTGAAAGCTCTTAATGTGTAGCTACTGTCTCCTAAACATATACTAGCAAAATGATTGATTTTGATGAGACTCAAATTTGGAAAAGAGGGTCCTAAAATCAACATGGAACTTTTTTTATATGCGAGTAATTTTTAACTCAAATTGACCACATTTTTTTTGGGAGGGGGAAATCCACTCTAAAAACCAAATTTTCTGAATTTTTGGAGAATAAGGCCATTTGATGTGTTGATATTTGAATTTGTATAGGTACTTACTTTCAAAAACGTATAAAATGATTATATGTATTACTCGATGTTCGATATTTTTTGCAGTTTGCTCAAAATTCTGAGGGACTGCACCTTCCATGCACCAGAAAGTCATAACTTAAATATGACAATGACACTCGACTTTTTTTTTCAAATTTTCAAATTAGGTATTCTTCTTCTTGGTGCCGTTTCACCCCTAGGGGGTATTGTGACTATGATGCAACAGAGCGTCACTACCTCCTTTGTTATCAACAATGGATCCCAGGTACACAAATCGATTCACCACTTCTTGTAGTCTACTTCTTTACAAAAGTCTTATCTGTAGCTCATTCACATATGCAGCGCCAATATGGATAACAGACAAACATAAGCTACAAATTACACAAAACAAAGTTCTGCAAATAATTACAAACGCACCATGGTTCCTTCGAAACAGTCAGTTACATAATGAACTGCAAAAGTGCAAATAGAATCAATTGACGCCTTCTCTGAAAGACTTACTGAAAAATACCTATTCACGCTGGAATTGCTTGATGACTTCAAATTCCTTTTTAGCAAAAATCTTATGAATCATCTTAAAACACACAAAAATCTTCAAGATCTTTTTTGATGCAATAAAGTAATAATTCTTTCAAATCGTTATATTTGTAGGTTTTTATAAATTTTTTTGCCTACCCTCTTAAGTATCGCGTTATTATTGTATAAAAATTGATCACTTTGTGTATAGCATTTAGACGCTGAGCCGAATAAATACATATTTCTTCTTCTTCTTCTTCAATTCCCTCAATAGGTATCCTGGATTTCAGGAAAGTTGTTCTCAGGCCAATTCACAATCATGATCTTCATCTTTGCTTTATTTATATCAGCAAGCCATATTTTGCTCTAATCTCTTCCAGACTTTTCAGAAAACTGGTTATATTTTCGATACTTGAGGTGATAAGGGTTGTGTCATCAGCGTAGGGTAGGTTTGACATTCATACACCTCCAATCAATACTCCTCCCTGCCACTTGCCTGAGCCATCATCATTGGCACTTTCTGATACAATTAGCTGCAATGTATCATGAATTATATATGTATTCTCTTAGATTAAACAGCAGTGGGTATAGAATGCAGCCCTGTCGTACTCGTCTCTCTGGGTGGAATTTCTCTGACATTGTTTCTCTGTTAATTCAGACATTTGCCGTGCTCCCCTCCTACAATTGTTTTATTAGCCACACCAGATGTTTTGGCGCACCCATCTCAAGTAGAATTCTTCACAGCTTTTGCCATTGTACTAAGTCAAACACTTTCTTGTAATCTACAAAACATAGCACAGTACACACATTGTATTTGCGTACTTTCTCAATTAGCAGTCTGAGGTTGAGAATCTGCTCCCTAGTTCCTCTTCCTCTCACAAATCCAGCTTGTTCTGGAGGGATTTGACGGTGCATGAGTGAATATAGTGAAGAGAAGAAGTTGAATTTTTGAAACAAAAATCCCCACCTACGGTGTCTAACAGGTTGTGAAAGTAGTAAAAAAAGTAGTAATTTCAAAAATGGGCAGTAAAAGTATTGAAAAGCAATGCATTTACCCCAGGGATGTTAACCGGTTTCTAACCTTAACCTTAATTCGGGAAATAACTGGAAAAAATGGTAAAAAATCTGAAAGAAATCCCCGTATTTATATCTGAGTAACCTTAACCTCTATTCCAAAATTTGATTACCTTAATCATAACAGCTTAACCTCAAAAACTGTGGTTAAAAACCGGTTATAATTACAAATTTTTTTCCATTTTTTTTTTCACCTTCTGGTTTTTGTAGAGCAGTTAGTAGTACATACATTGTTTTTGTTTAAAATTTTATTCATTTTCACAAAATTCAACAGTTCTGACTTTTGAGCAAAGATTTGATCAATTTCACTTGAATTTTGTAACTTTGAAGTAATCATTGGCAATTTTCACACCAATTTTGATGTTTTTTTTTGTACATTTTGTGCAGTTTTGCAAAATTTTTAGATTAATTTGGTACAATTATCAATGATCTGTTTTTTTTAATGTTTAGATATTTCATCATATTTTGGTTGTTTTAATTTCATTTCAACGATATTTTGAGCAATTTTTCAAAGTTTTTCTCAATTTTGTCAATTACATGGCAAGAAAAAAGATTTTTTCACATTTTTATCCAAAAAGTAAGATGATTTTGCAGCTTTATAGAAATAAATCAAGACTTTTTTGAAAATTTGACATTAGAGTGAGAATGTTTAGTGATTACTGGCAGAAAAGCGAGATTTCAACAATTTATGAATTTAAGCATAACGCAGAGCTAATTTGAAAACTTTTGAAAAAAATTGAAATTTTTAAATATTTTTTTGCAATTTTTTTGGGGAAAATTGAAACCTTGTGTAAAAGAGCAACATTTTTGACTTAATTTTCAGCAAAAAAGTGAAACTTTTTAGAAATTTTCAACAGAAAAGTGAGACTTTTTGGTGATTTTTCATATATTAGCCTTGAAAATTCCAAGTTTGAAAAACTTGACCCCATAAAAAAAACCGTAACTGTAACCCAAATTAACCAAAAAAATTACTTCAAAAATCTGTAACCGTAATTTTTATTCATCTATCAATTTTTACCAAAACTGTAACCGAAATAATCAACATGGAAAAAATGTAACCTTTAACCGTAACCAAAATTTTCTTCATTAAGGTTAACATCCCTGGCATTTAGTCAAAAAGGCAGTGAAAAAATGTAAAAATTCAAAAGCGCAACAAAAACCTTCAAACCATTGATGAAAAAAGTTTATTTTCAATGAAATTAAAAAATACTTTGTACACCTACAAAATACAAATTGTCTAATTTCACTCTTTTTTTTTTGAATTTTCATGTGAAAAATTTGACTTTGTTGATTTTGTTGTGTGTAGTTGGGGGGGGGGGGGGGGTCGAGTGGAGAGCTTTCTGAAATTTAAAAAAATCCGTTAGATGCCAATCCTGTCACCGCGGATCTCTTCATTTTTGACCAAACATTTTTTTGATTTGAAAATAATGTCACTGCCACATATTTTGTAATTGTCACAATTTGTTATTTTTTCTCAAAATTTTGGATTTTGGCTGCAAATATTTTTGACCTAATGATTCAAAATTTTTTGATTTTTATGTTGGTATTACCTAGTCGAAAATTTATTTTGAAAATCGGGATTTAAAAAAAGCCCATTTTGAGCATTTCCTCAAATTTCAAAATGAAATTTTGAGTAAACTTCAATTTTTAAAAAAGTTATACTCCTTTACATGTAATGAAAATTTTTCAATGTTCATCCGTCGAATTCTTCTCGGGTCTCAAAGTGTTGATATGTTGGTCAGAAAATGACTCGAATGAGAATTTCCTTTCTATAACTTTATCGTTTTTCAGCTTTATTTTACAAAAGAATTTCCTTTCCGAATGAAATTCTAATTCGAAACTCTTTTCGATTTCTAGATTTCCGAAACTGCCTCGCTTCAAAAGTAATTCGATCGGATTCGGAATATAAAATAGGATGGACTCGAACGCAGACAATGATAACTCGAATATGGATACAGCTGAGGAGTTGGATTTTCGCGACGAAAACCCCTTCAGTTTCTTGGAATCGCAACCATCGTTGCAATTACTGGCTGCAGCCCGATTAGCTTTGCGATTATGGCGTGGCCAGTATTACCTCGAGAAACGCTATCGTCGTCCTGTATGGTATAGGCCACTGTACGGAGACCGTCTATTGAATAGTTGCAAAGGAATTATCACAGTTTCACCTCCGATTGAAAAAATAATCGATGATCGTATCGTAATAATTGGTAAAGAGATAGAAATGTGGGAGGAAAATTTCAGGAGAGCGGCGTCAGGAATCCCACGAATCCAGACTGCCAGTATTTACGATGAGCATCTCATTAATATAATGGTCAAAGGATTCGATAATATTAGCTGTAATCCGGATGGCACTATTAATTTCCAAGGCTCTGCGAGAAACGTATTGACAAAGGAGGAAGAATTAAATCCAGATGTAAGATTCAAAATCGCGTGTATGTTTTGTTTAGAGGAGCACGTCAGAGAACTTTGGCCTCTTGTATCGGATCCCTCGACTATATTTGGAAGCGGTCCTCCGTTGATGGGATATTGGAAAGATCTGCTGAATAACGTCCGAGTTGATAGTCAATTGTCCATAACTGATCATGTTGTAAACGCAGCTCGAATAGCGAATTGGGCAGCGTTTGATTATTTTTGGGACAAGACGACGCCTGAAAATCAAACTCGTACGGCTTTGAAGATTATTCAAAGATACGATAAGTATGATTTCGATACCACGAGACGTGTGCTTGTGAAGCTGGGCTGGCATTCGTTTCCATTAGTATGCGAACGAGTCGGAGATTTTATTTTTAATAAGTTCGTAACCGAAGAGAAGAATTACGAGTATGCGACGAATTTATGGACTCGGATGAAGAACTGTATTCCTGGCAATGTATTCGTCGATATTGTACGACCATTGTGGCAAATGACGTTCAATCCTTCCTACTCGGAGCTTGCTCTGATAAACCAGAACAGCTCCTTACTTCTCAATGTATGGTCCAGTGCTTCCGATTCGTTGAAATCGAATATTCCAAGGGCCGAACTATTTGAAAAGTTGGATTGTGACGTGAGAGGCGTCCACAAGTACGATCTCAAGTTCATGTTTGAATTACTCGCTGACTCTAGCGACACCCTAAAGAAATCCATATGGTTGGAAAATTGGTGTAAATTGGTGATTCGTGCCAAACCCTCGGATCTGCAGCATTTAATGAAATTGTGTTTAGTTGGCGACGATGAAATTCAACAATCTAAAGAATACGTCGCGAAGAACATGGAAAAATTGGACGATTATTTCAATACTTGCGTGAATAAAGGACTGTATTCGGAGCTGAACGACTGCTTGAGTTTTTTCGCCGAGAGTCCGCGTCAATTGGAAAACCTGAGTAAAGATATCATCGTATCGAATTTAGATTCCATCGTTTCGTGCGACGAAGAAAAACTAGCCATGTGTCATTCGTTCATCTACAACACGTTTCGTAGCTCTGAAAGAGCTGAGAAGTTCTTACAGGAGTTCATCCTGAGTCCGGAATGTTTGGGTTGGGTGCACAGCAAGTTGGACGAGTGTTGTTTCGAAGATGTTTTGAACTTATCTAATAAGTTCCCCACGTTTGGAAAAGGTCTGCAGGATACCAAACGAGAGCTTTTAGATTACTGTCATCGTAATTTTGTTCGTGGACAAATTTCGCGATTTAACGAGCAAAAATTCAGCGAGTTTTTATGTTGGTGTTCGCCTGGCGAAGAGAAGATATCGGAGTTTAGGGGGTCGTTAAATATCGACGATATTTTCGAATTAGTTTTGAATAACTTTATGCGAGATGTATCGGCGGAGAAGCTGAGACCTACTCTGGCAACGCTTTCGTACTTCGATGATTTCTTGTTGTGGTATTTTGGTAGTTTAGAAGCTGCGAATTTTTACAAGTCGGCTAAAATATCTAATTTGAATGAATGGCTGAGTATTAAAAATACGTTGAAACGAGGTCCTTCGCATTTTACCGAAGCGTTTTTAAAGTGGAGTTTGCAGGATGATGAGAGTAAAATGCAAGAGGTTTTGTCCATAGTGTATGATACGTGAAGGCGTGAGAGTGTTGGAAGATGAGCAGGTTTGGGGAAAATGATTGAAAAGTATGATTTTTTAAGTGGGAGATGTTTTACTAGTTCGTTATCTTTATCGTTTCGTGCTTATATGCAATCATTTTTCTAAAAATGTCAAATAATACAAGTTTTTTACATTTCTGTTCGTTTTATTTTAGTTGAATTGCGAACTGTAGGTATGAACTGAAGGGGGAATGTGATGGGTTATTTTGTGTTGATTCGTTGATTCTTCAAGGTTACATAATCCCTTGAATATTGCAGATTAATTGCAGAACTTTGTGAGGAGCATAAAGAAGAAATGACCTTTTTTAATAGAGTATTTGATGATGTATAAGTTGAGTTGAGGAGCTGAGAATCAAAACTCACATTTGCCAAAAAAAAAAAATACCGTTTTATGGCAGATTTGGATATACCGTTTTACACTCTATAATGTGACATATTCGGTTTTTTTGGATCAAAGTCATTTTGGTGTGAAATTCACCTTCAAAACCAAGGGTTAGAATCAAAACTCACATTTGCCAATGGCAAATGTGAGTTTTGATGAAAACTTAGTTTTGTTTGCAAAATTCCATAGGGAAAAGTTTGATAACAAGCTGAATTTTGGTACACGGGGGTTTTTTGATACGCTGAACACGAATTTGGGGTGTCCAGGTGAATCCGGTGTACGCTTCCCCCTTTTTTGTGGACCTTAAGCCCCCAAATTTGTTTTTTTGCGTTTAAGTCCGAAAATATGCAATTTTATGCAAGATTTATGTTTTTTGGGTCGCAGAATACGAATTTGACAATATTTTTTTTGTAGGGGTGGGGGATGAGGGGGTTAGGGGGGCGAGAAATTCAAAATTTGACTATAATGATGTGTGATATGTCGAAATGTATGTTTTTGAGGGTGTAGATCACGAATTTGACAATATTTTTTTTCGTAGGGGTCAATGGTGGGGGTTGAGGGGTGAAAATGGTTAAAAATTCAAAATTTGACTATAATGATGTGTGACATGTCGAAATGTATGTTTTCATGGTTGTAGATCACGAATTTGACAATATTTTTTTCGTAAGGGTTGATGGTGGGGGATGAAGGGGGTGAAAAATTCAAAATTTGACCATAATGATGTGTGATATGTCGAAATGTATGTTTTTGAGGGTGTAGATCACGAATTTGACAATAATTTTTTCGTAGGGGTGAATTGTGGGGGATGAAGGGGGTGAAAACGGTGAAAAATTCAAAATTTGACCATAATGATGTGTGATATGTCAAAATGTATGTTTTTGAAGGTGTAGAAAAGGTGAAGGGTGGGGGATGGAGAATTTTCTATTGGAGAGCCGTCAAAGTCCCTGGAAGAAAAAATTTGTAACATTTAAACAAAATTCACCATGATTTTTCACTATAATTGACTGTTGTCGTCGCCGGGGCATTCGGGGGCAAAAATGGCAAATGACATCTTGAAATACACTATCTGAAGTACTAGCCGCTGGGATTTCCCATGCATCTACGTGCAAAAATTTGTTCTATTCCTATTTATGTAGCAGAATAGGCAAAACACGGAGTTTTAACGTAAATTAAACCTCTATAATGACTTTATAACAAACTAAAATCGAGTAAATTGATGAAAATTACTCACTTTCAGTTGAATTATTCATACTTGGTACATTTCGACATATTACACATCATTATAGTCAAATTTTGAATTGTTCACCGTTTTCACCCCCTTCATCCCCCACAATTCACCCCTACGAAAAAAATATTGTCAAATTCGCGATCTACACCCTCAAAAACATACATTTTGACATATCACACATCATTATGGTTAAATTTTGAATTTTTCACCGTTTTCACCCCCTTCATCCCCCACAATTCACCCCTACGAAAAAATTATTGTCAAATTCGTGATCTACACCCTCAAAAACATACATTTCGACATATCACACATCATTATGGTCAAATTTTGAATTTTTCACCCCCTTCATCCCCCACCATCAACCCTTACGAAAAAAATATTGTCAAATTCGTGATCTACAACCACGAAAACATACATTTCGACATGTCACACATCATTATAGTCAAATTTTGAATTTTTAACCATTTTCACCCCTCAACCCCCACCATTGACCCCTACGAAAAAAAATATTGTCAAATTCGTGATCTACACCCTCAAAAACATACATTTCGACATATCACACATCATTATAGTCAAATTTTGAATTTCTCGCCCCCCTAACCCCCTCATCCCCCACCCCTACAAAAAAAATATTGTCAAATTCGTATTCTGCGACCCAAAAAACATAAATCTTGCATAAAATTGCATATTTTTAGACTTAAACGCAAAAAAACAAATTTGGGGGCTTAAGGTCCACAAAAAAGGGGGAAGCGTACACCGGATTCACCTGGACACCCCAAATTCGTGTTCAGCGTATCAAAAAACCCCCGTGTACCAAAATTCAGCTTGTTATCAAACTTTTCCCTATCGTCGTAATTAAAACAGTGAAAAAAAATTTGATTGCAAATCTTGGAGTCAAAACTCACATTTGCCATTCTTTGTCTGGATATTAAAGCAGAAGGGAGCTAGGTGAAAATCAGTCAACACAGGGAATCGTGTTCTAGTAGCGCTATCTAATGATTCATTTTGGTATTATAAGTTTTTTCAACTGGCAACACTACTAACTCAGTTTTTCGCGTTTTTCTCAAAATCGTTTATGGTGGCAAATGTGAGTTTTGATTCTCAGCTCCTCAGTTATATTATTCATTACCTAATTTTTTACCTGAACTCAAAATCGAAGGCCCAGAACCATTTTAAAACCACGAGGTACCTACTTCAGGTTTTTCATTTTTCAAATATTTTTCAAGTTGAAGTGGCTGTAAATTTTGAGTTTGAGCAAGAATATGGCATAAAAATTTAGTTTCCAGAGCTGTGATTACCCAATCACTCGGGGGAAGGGGAGGGAAAGGACCCAAGAAATACGTGCTTCATTTTGGAAAGAAAATCTTCAGAATTTTGACCTCCCAATTGCAAATTTAAAGATGTTGAAGTATTTTTTTTTTTTTTTTTAACAAATTGGGCCCAAAAACTTCACTTTTTTGAACTAATGTGGAAAGTGGTCCCCAAAATGCGAAAGCCATCGTCTGCATCGAACGCTCAAACTACAGTCGTCGAGGTTTCCCCTCCCCTCAGTTTTTGAAGTATTCGCAGAGTTGTAGCTGTTCAATTAACGATTTGGATTTATTGGGGCATTTTATGGAAAGAAATTTCAACTCAAAAATGCATCCTTATGCCTTTGAGTCATTTCATGACAAATTAACACAGCTTTGGGTTTAGGTCTTGGTCTTCCGATTTTGTTCCAAAGTCGCCATCATTGGTTACCCAACCCCATCCGCAACCACCTCGTGGCAGGTGAAGCAGAATTTGTTTTTTCTCAGCAATTGAAATTTTTAGTCATAATGAATGCGCAACTATGGAATCAGATTGCTCGGGACAGCCTAATTTTGTAGAAATCTGTTTTCGAGAGAGTAGTTTCGAAAATATTAACCAAAAATGTCGAAATTTCGGATTCGAGCTTTTAAACTCGAATATTGACTTATTTTTTCGATTCGAACCCTCCAACCCCCCCCTCCTACTCCCGTTAGGTTATTGTGAGCGCTGGATACGATATTTTTTCAATACATACCTACTTTTCCTTCGACCACTGTGAAAATAGAAAAAATCATTTTTTTTGTGTTATTCTTTTATGCAATTTTGTTCAAAAATCTAATTTTTTCATGCATTTTAAAGAAGTAAGAAGTGCTAATTTAATACAATTAATAACTGAATAATTTACAAAAATACTGGTGCATTTTTTATTTTTATTTTTGTTCTTTTCGAACTGGCTACAGTGTATTTTCAGCGTTAAGCTTACAAATCGTTTCCCAATTCCATGTACATCAAGGACAAGTATAAACAAAAAAAGAAGGAATATTCAATTGCCATTACTATGGAAAAAAAAACTACAATGCACAGCGAATACAAAACTCATCCAATAAAAATAGAACTATATGGAATATAATCAATGGTACCAAACATAAACCTTCGATTGGTGATCTAATGAATAGAGTAACTAATGAGGAATTAGCCAATGATTTTAATAGATACTTCACCCACCTTCCCCAACAAACCACAAAAAAACCAAACTCTTCATGTACAGGTTATACCCCTCTCTCATTCCTGCCTGAAAAGGTGCAAGGCTCCATATTCCTCCACCCTACTACACCTATTGAGGTGTGTAAAACTATAGAAAACTTGAACAACTCCAAAGCAAAAGATGTATACAATATAGATGTAAAGCTGATAAAGGATGTCAGATATGCTATATCTGAGGTCCTCTCTAGGCTACTCAATGATTGTTTAGTACAAGGGGTCTTCCCAGATTGCTTAAAACACAGCATAACAACCCCAGTATATAAGAACAAAGGACAAAAAGATAACATATCAAATTTCCGACCAATATCTATAATACCAGTCTTTGCCAAAATCTTTGAGAAAATCATCTATGTGAGAATTTCATCCTATGTCAACTCCAAAAATATTCTTAGCCCAAATCAATTTGGATTCAGATCAAAACTTAGTACCTCAGATGCCATTTATGAACTAGTCAATACAATCTCTGATATGCTACAAAACAATGAAAAACCTATTGGTATATTTTGTGACCTCTCTAAAGCTTTTGACAGAATAAAACATAATATCCTTGTGGCTAAATTAGAACATTTTGGCATTAGAGGTCTCGCGAAAAAACTTATAAAATCCTATCTAACCAATAGGACACAAAGAGTAAAACTAGTTTCTAAAAAAGGGTTTGCCATATCCGACCCAGAAGACATTACCATGGGAGTACCACAAGGTTCAAACCTAGGGCCATACTTTTTTCTTATGTATGTAAATGATTTTCCCCACTGCACCAAAAATAAAACTATACAATTTGCAGATGACACCACCGCAATTACAAAAGGATTCAACTGGACCCTAGCAGTTGAGGAAACTGAAAAAACCCTCCTACAAATGCAGACTTGGTTCATAGTAAATGGCATGGAACTAAACCTTGATAAAACAACAATTATGCCATTTTGTATATCTACCACCCATCCCTCATCTTTAATTTCTTCGCTTGGTCTGGCCCAAACTTGTGAAAATACCACATTCCTCGGCACTGTGGTTTCCAATAACCTAAAGTGGACAGTACAAACTGACAAACTTGCAAGTCGACTCTCTACAACAGTGTATATCATGACACAACTACGCCATATCACTTCAACTCAGACAAGGAAAATTGCTTATTTTGGACTATTCCAATCCATTGTAACTTATAATTTAGCTTTTTGGGGGGGGGGGGGGTAACCCAACTCTGTTAAACAGGATTTTCCTAATACAAAAAAGAATTCTGCGTAAAATTTATGGCCTAACTTGTACCGAATCATGTAAAGATCTATTTGTGTCAGAGAAAATATTAACCCTTCCTTCGTTATACATTCTTGAAATTGGAGTTATGGTGAAGAAAAAAACAATAAAAACATCCACAATAAACCATCAGTACCCCACACGAAATAGAAACAACCTTGCAGTAAACTACTTCAAAACAACAACTTTACAATCCAATATCGATACAATGGCAGTAAAAATCTACAATGCTTTATCCCCAGATCTAAAAAACATAACTTCAGTAAAAACCTTCAAAAAATATTTAAAAGGATGGTTAGAGGTAAAGGCTTTCTACACAGTGCAGGAACTTCTAAACCCCCCAACTTTGTAACCAATTCTAAGTTTATTTATACTATTACCTATGATACCTACAATACCTACCTACCTATATTATAAGTATAACTTGTACAAAGCCAAAACGCATAAACGTACCGAATAAATTGAATTGAATGGAAAAATCTCAGCCAAAAATAGCAAAAAATCTCCTCAAAATTTTCAATTAGTCTCATCTGTTGCAAAAATTGTCACTTTATCGTAAGAAATTCCAGAAAGTATTCATTTTTTTCTAAAGAATTGCTCGAAAGTCCCACTTTTTTGGGTAAAAAAAGGGCCAAAAAGTCTTATTTCTTGACCGAAAAATTGACCAAAAAATTAGTCTCTCATTTTCAACGAAGATTGCAAAAAAGTACCATTTTTTTACCAATAATTGTCAAAAATTGCCCAAAAATCTCGATTTTTTGAAAAACTTCCAAAAAGTTCAATTCTTATTTTCAAAAATTGTCCATTAAATCTCGCTTAGCTTTTCATTTAAAATTCCAAAAAATTACAGAGAAAAATGTCTTTATCGAAAAATAAGTTTTTTAAAAAAATGTAATTTTTTTGCCAATAATTCCAAAAAAATCGCTCTTTTTTGCTAAAATTGTCAAATTTTTGGCTTTCAGATTTTTTTGATTTTCTCAAAAATCATCCAAAAGTGTCATTCAGGTATTTGCTAGAAATCCCAAAAAGTTCCAATTTTTTGCCAATAAAATTTCTCTAAAAAATCCTGCTTTTTGCCAAAGATTGTAATAAATTTTCATTTATCAACAAAATTTCTAAAATTTGTATTTTTTTTTTCAAAAAATATCTTGGTCTTACTTTTAAAAAAAAAATTGTTCAAAAATCTTCCTTTTTTGAAAGAAATTTTTTTAAAAAATCGCTCTGTTTGTTAAAATTCAGTTTCCTTTTCACTATCAAAAAGTTTCAAAATAAGTAGGTTAACTTTTTAAAATTGAAACCCAGAAGGTTTTAAATTTTGTAATACTTATTCTGTTTTTTTTAAAAAGTTTTTTCTGTGATTAATTTTTCTACATTCACGTGTTTTGCTCGCGTTTTCTCACTTTTTTGGTCACTTGGATACTTTTCTGAGCTTTTTTAGTTACGAAAGTCATTTTTTTTGGAAAAATCATGTACGAGCTCTGATCATGGAATTTTTTAATTATATGGAAATTTTAAGGTCCAATAGAAGTATTGGAAGTGCCAAATCACAAAAATAATTTGATATTAGTATTCAACGCTCCAAAACCAGTATCACACAATTTTTTCCGTTTTTAGGAAATTTTGAAAACCAATGAGGGCGTTTCAAAAAAAATCGATGTTCGTATTCAGCGTTTCGAAAACTTGTGAAACAATATGTCATACAATATTTTAATTTTTTTCCCCATATAACCAAAATTTTGAGGCACCTCCCTCCCTTCCTTCCTTCCTTCCAGTGGTTTTGCAAATCCTATCACAAAAAGTTCATAGGTCCAAATATTTTTCCAAATTTTCAAATGGTAACATCAAAATTTGGTAAGATTTCAAAAAAAAGCTTAATTTTGTCATTTTTAAATTTTTGGAAAATATTTTTGAAACTATCCTCAATTACCTGCGAAACTTGGTAAACGGATTTTCTCCAAATTGCAGGGGTCTCAACTAATCACACTTCAAAGTTGAACAATGAACATACTGAAGAGAAATTGAACCAAGGGAGGGAAGTGGGTGGGGAAGCTATAATGGTGATTTTTCATCTCTTCCAGACTGATTGTGAGTTCCAGTATAACAAATCAGAAAAAAAAAATAGAAAAATAATCAGACCAAAACCCTGACCGGATTACATCTGATCAGTTTCAATAATTTTCCGCTGGGCTGATGGATTTGGCGATTGGCTGCTAAATGCAAATCAATGAACCGGTTTCAAAATGTGATTGAACAGAATTGTGTAATTTTTCATGCCCCACAACTTTTGTTTCAAGCTTTTTTCTCGATCTCCAATTTTTAGGTAATTTTTAATAACTGGTTGTAAATTAATGAACCGGTTTCAAAGTCCGATCAGCAAAAATGGTTCAATTTTTCACGCTCTGCAACTTCTATTTCAAGCTTTTTTGTCTACCTTCAATCTGTAGGTGGTTGTCAAAAACTGGTTGCTAAATGCGAACCGATGAACTGGTTTCAAAATGTGATTAGACAAAATTGTGTGATTTTTCACGCTCTACAACTTTTGTTTCAAGCTTTTTTCTCTATTTTCAACTTTTAGGTGATTGTCAGAAACCGGTTGCTAAATGCGAACCGATGAACCGGTTTCAAAATGTGATTACTGATTAGACAGCATTGTGTAATTTTTCACGCTCTACAACTTTTATGCCGAGCTTTTTTCTCCATTTACAATTTTTGGGTATTTTTTGTTAAATGGTTGCAAATTAATGAACCGGTTTCAAAAAATTCTTATCGCGTTTTTGTCGCTTTAGTGTGTAGAATACATTGCGCCAATAAAAACCCGTTTGAATTTTTTATGACCAAACCAGTTTTTCAATTTGTGGACACCCTGTACATGGGTCCGAAATTTTCGAGGTCGCTTTTGAAATACCTTATTTGTTCCTACTCAACGCCGCTTCATTCATCTCTCTAGCTCTTTCCACTTGGAAATAAAAGCCACCGGGCACTTCTTTTTTGTGTCATACTGTATATTTTTTGAAAATACAGTATTTCAATTTTAAAAAGGAACAGAAAACAAGCTCGAGCGAAGCGAAGGCAAAAGCTTTAGAAAAGCTGTGTTTTGAGAAGTAATAAAATAGCGATGGTCCTGTTCGGGGGCCCTACAATAATTTATGATGAAAAGTTTCATTTTAATAGGCTACATATTATCTTTGTGGTTTATTTTGTACATTCCTAATTACCTATAAGTGTAAATGTTGGTTGATTTGAAGAAGATGTTAACGAAATCTTTTTAATTTCCAGATTTCCACGAACGCGGTGCTCGAAAATCAAATTCAATCGGCCGGATCAAGAGTCAAATAGAACAGCCTAAGTAAGTGAAAATGAATTCTGATCACGCGTTGGATTTTTCTAAAGAGAGACCATTTAGTTGTTTGGAGCGGCCTTCATCACTACAAACCTTGGCTGCGAGCAGAATAGTAGAAAGATTATGGCTAACCAGATATGTGGTGCAGGCAGGTTACGATCATGGTTGTTGGAAGGCTGGTTGGCCTAAATCGTTGCGAAAATGGTCGATGTTCAGTTGCAGAGATATGTTCGCAGTTCCTCCCATGATTACGGATATAATCGATGAATACATTTTTATGCTCGGTAATGAAATACAAATCTGGGAGGATAACTTGAGGAAAGCGGTGCTGCAGACTTCAGAACACACTGTCAGGAATAAAGTACTCGTTAAATTACTTGCAAAATGTTTCGAGTGTGTTATTTTTAAACCGAATGGAGATATTTGTTTTCGAAGCTCGGCTAGAAAGATACTGATGTTGGAAGAATTAGATATTGTGCGCAAGTTCAGGATCGCGTGTCAGTTTTGTTTGGAGAATGAAATCAGGCAAATGTGGCCTTCTGTATCAGAAATGCGAAATGTGTTTGGTAATTATACGCTGATACGGTATTGGGAAAATACTTTGAGGAATAACCTTGTCGCTCGTGAACCTATTGTCGTTGAACAACTTGCTGATTCGGTACAACAAGCAAATTGGGCAGCTTTCGAGTATTTTTGGGAGATGCTGAGCGAAGAACGCCAAACTCTCGAGGCTATCACGATTGCGGAAACTCACGATTTCGATACTTTGAAACGTGTGCTGATGAAGCTGAACGAAAAGCAGGTTCGAGAAGTATGTGGACAATGCGCTGATAGAATTTTTATCAAGTTGATTTCGAACGAAGAGTTTTCCTCGTATGCCATACCATTGTGGACTTATATCAAAAATTTGATTCCCGATCCTGTATTTGAACGTACTTTACATTCTTTGTGGCGAAAAGTGTTCAACCCAGAAGGATCCGAGCTTACGAAATTAACGCTGAACAACGGTTTACTTCGGGAATTGTGGTCAGGGGCGCCCGAATCTGTCAAGTTGGTTTTTGTCAGTGAATTATTCGCAAATCTGGATAGCAATTTCAGAAACGTGCGCAATTATGATTTGACATTCATGTTCGAGTTATTAGAGAACGTCGACGAGCAGTCGAAGAAGAAAATATGGTCAAATAATTGGCATAAATTAATTATCCGTGCCAATACTGCTGATTTAAAGAAATTAAAGCAATGGTTTTCTGTGCACGACGACGATAAAATTGACCTATCTGGAGAAAGTAATTTGTCAAAGTTGAAAACGTTGAGTGATTATTTCAACTTTTTTGTAAATGATGGGCTGTATTCGGAGCTGTGCGAATGCTTGAGTTTAATTGCGAGAGATCCGACTCGTTTGGAAACCCTGAGTAGAGAAATCATTTTCGCAAATTTACCCCACATCTCTGCCTGCGATGACGAAGAATTAGCCAAACTTCATTCGTTCATTAACTCCACTTCTAGTAACCCCGAATCAGCCTTTAAGTTTATCGAAGAGTTCGTCTCGAATGCAGAATGCTTGACGTGGATTTATAGCCGATTGGACGAGTATTGTTTCGAGGATGTTGTGAATTTATCGATTAGATTTCCAACAAGCGAAAAAAATCTAGCAGAAGTGAAACGTGGCTTTCTGACCTACTGTTTCGGTAATTTCGCTTTCGGACATATTATGGGATTTGATGGGCGAAAATTCAACGAATTTTTATCGTGGTGTTGTGTAGGTGAAGAGAAAGCGATGGTTGAAATGAAAAATTCGTTAAATATCGACGATATTTTCGAAACTGTTTTGGATGATTTGTTGGAAAATTTAATATCGTCGAAAACTCTGAATCGGGAAGTTCTTTTAAAATTAGACGAGTTTTTGGATTGGTATTTTGTTGAGTTGGAAGTAGCCAAGGCTTATAAATCGTCCATAATGCTCGTTTATAGGGAATGTGATTTGGTAAAAACTGCATTGAGAGGAAATGCCGATGCTGCCCAGCATGTTTATTCTTTACTGAATTGGGGATTTGGAAATGAGTAGAGTGGTGTGAATATGGATGAAGTGTCTCGAATTTGGAAAAAGGGAAGAATGTTTCGAGTAAGGGTTCCCTGTACGAAACACAAATGATTCAAGTTCCGATACCGAGTCGGTGGTTTTTTTTTCAAATTCGGATTACCTATAAAAAGTTTATATTTTGTTTTATCTATTTGTAAAATAATCATGTGATATTTTCTGAAAATCTCGACTTGATGCTCATATTTTCACTCTAATGTGTGCAAAAAACAAAGAAAGTAGAGTAATGAGCATTGATGTGAATTTTAATGGGTCACAAGTACAAATTATGTAATATGTGTGTAGAATATGAATGTACCTACTTACCTAATGCATTTTTCTAAAATTCTATCAATATTTTACCATATTTTTTATTTTTTTAAAATTATTTTCAATATGCAATTGCGTAGTCATTTTATAAAGGTATTTTCTGATTGTTTAATTTTGAAATTAGCATAAGTAAAAAGCTGTTTTATTTTTCAATTTTTTTTTTTTTTAGTGTATTCGTACTCCTCAATACTGGACTCTCCGATTGGAACAACACTTGGACAGATCTAAAATGAACCTAGAAAACCCCTTTTTCCAATTTTTAGCTGCTCATGTTCATTAGCATGGTGAGGAAGTATGGCGATTTTTTTCTCGATTTTCTAATGTATTGTACCAAAGAAAAAATCGCTTTCAATTTAAAAATTAATTTGACTTTCCGAAAATTAAGGAATGGAGCTTTCGAGGGTCTTTTTCCGATCTATTGTGGTTTTGTTCTGATTGAAGAGTACAGTCTGGTGCAATTTTTTAAAAAATAATTCGCGAAATGAATTTACTTATACCCATTATTTTTAAAATATTTTGTTCGTTGATGAAAAAAGTATGCATATTTTTAATGTTTAATAAAAAAGTTGGTTCAGTTGTATTTCTTTGCACTGACTGGCCGCTTTACAAGAGAAGTATCCCATCCAGGGCAAATATTTTCGAGTCCGACAAAGGGTAGAAGATGGAAATAAAACCTCAAAATACACCATCAGTGAAAATTCCAAGTGTTGGAATTATTAATTTTTCGAATTTTGGAGACTCGGTTCATTTCTCTTGGAAACAAACCAAAATTTGAACGAACCGATATCAAAGTTTGATATTGACTTGTACGTACTCGATTTTTAATCTCCTAAGTCGATAGGTGACAGTTTCGAACTGTTTTAAAGCCTCCAGCGGATTTTTGTATTCTTCCGAATTTAAAAAAAATAAATAAATAAAGCAGGGTGTCCACAAGCCTGGAAAACCTGGAAAAGTCAGGGAATTTGATCGGTCTGGAAAAGTCTGGAAATTTGGAAGTTTACAGCATTTTTTACTTAAAAGTCAGAGAATTTTGTGAAAGGTCACTTCAACCAGATTTTAGCAAAGATTCTCAGAGAAATGGGTCTAGAAACAACATTGGAAATGTCATCAATCAAAAATATAAAAATAAGACTGTGATAAGAACTGAACCTTGGGGGACTCCATTTTCAATTTCAAAAAATTCTGAGTATGTATTGTTAACTCTCACTCTAAAAGTACGGTTTATTAAGAAATTCTGAATAAAGTACCTAGGCCAAATGTCCTCTTATTGCAATGGAATGTAATTTTTGGAGAATTTTATAATGCTAGTTCTTCTTTATGGAATCATACTAGAAGTCTTCTCAACAAACCAACGATATTACCTCCACTAACTCATAATAACAAATCGGCAACTACGAACCACAAAAAATGTGAATTATTTGCTGATTTTTACGAAGATATTTTCTGTACGTAGAAATACAGACACTCTTGATATTTCAACTGAACCCAGGAATCATCGTCTTTACAAAATGCTTCGTCGAACCTCAGTTGAAGAAATTCGCTATATTATCAAAAAAATCAAAATATGGAAATCACCAGGCTCAGATAACATCAGTAACATTATGCTTAAAAACCTTCCAACAAATATGCTAACTAGCTTCAAAACACTTTTCAACTCTTGCCTTCGAATTGGTTACTTTCCTAACACCTGGAAAATTGCCAAAGTATAATTGTATTAAGATGCACCGGTGCAAGTCAGAATGTTTTTTAGCAATTTCAACTATGACCAGCAGTTACTCCCGTTCTAATGAACCAATATGGATCAAATTTGTTACGTAGGTTCCCATAAGGGTTCCTAACCTATGGTGAAAATTTGAGCGCGATTGACACAGTAGCTTTTGCTCAGCGGAATAAAATATAAACTTTGGGGTAAGTCAGAACAGACTAAACTTTGCAGAGGTGTAGCTCACAAACAGAGCATCATAGAAAAATTGCACAGTTACACAATTGTAGAGAATTCAATTCTCTTTGAGATTACTCTCATCAGATTTTCACTAGGACGCACGGTTTGTTCGCTATATGTGAAAAACTAAGAGATAGAAAGTCTGTATTTGAAAACAAATTCAAAACAACAACAAAATACAATTGAACCAAAGACATCTAAAATGAAACTGGATCGCGAAAATTTTTACACCATGATGAAGTAGGGGTAGTACCCTCAAGTCACCTTTAGTAGCACTTTGCCAGATATAACCCTCTAGGAGCTAGAGCAAGTTTTCTAACTTACCCCGAATTCTGACTTCCCTCAGTGCACCTTATCCAAAAAAGAATCTCCTTCTTTGTCTCCTAATGATTATAGACCTATCAGTCTTCTCTCTTCTTTATCCAAAATCTTTGAAAAAATCATTTGTAAAAGTCTTTTGGACTTTCTGAAAATAGAACAGATTTTGCCATCTTTTTAGTATGGTTTTTGTAATAAAATGAGCACAGTTCATCAGTTGCATGGAATGGAACAACTCATTAACAATGACTATGAAAAGAAGCAATTTATAACTGCAGCTTTTATAGACATCAAAAAGTCCTTCAACTCTGTATGGCATTGTGGTTTAATTCACAAATTAGTTACAATGGAAACACCCATCTTTCTACATGAAATCATTTCTTCCTTCCTTCTAAATAGGAAATTTTATGTTCAAATCGACGATGAAAGCTCTTCGCTTCGAGAAATCAGCCAAGGTGTACCGCAAGGTGCTGTATTGAGCTCAACATTGTTCATCTTATACTGCTATGATATTCCTAAATCAGCTGATAATGAAATAGCAATGTTTGCTGATGATCAGGGCTTCAAACACGAACGTTTTCGGGTACGGGTACAGATTTATTTCTCAGAGAATCAGGTACGGGTATCGGGTACGGGTATGAAAATTTTAAACGTTCGGGTACAGGTACGGGTTCGGGTATTTTAGGTGAAATACCCGAACTGTACCCGATCTATCGGGTATTTTCGGGTATTTGGGTTCAAAATAGTCTCTATCGGGTACGGGTACATGTTCGGGTATTCCTCATTTCATTTTTCGGGTACGGGTACGGGTACGGGTACGGGTACGGGTACGGGTACGGGTACGGGTACGGGTACGGGTTTGGGTACAGAAATTATTGGATTTTCGTTCGGGTATTCGGGTATTCGGGTATGGGTACGGGTTTGAAGCCCTGCTGATGATATGTGTTTACTCAGCCAAAATAAGGATCTTCTAATTGCTTGTAATCAACTTCAAGCTGGTATCAATGAATTGGAACCACGGTTTGAATGCTGGAAACTTAAGCTAAATCCCCTTAAAAGTGAAATGAAAATCTTCACACTTCGCAAAATCTCACCGACTTCAGACATCTTGATTGATAACACTGTGGTACCATCCTGCACAACAATTGTTGGCGTCAACATTAATTACATCGACTATGTTTTTTTCCAACATAATGATGGAGAAGTGATCAATTAATTATTTAGTAGGAATCTTCTGTCCGTACAAAAGCCAGGTAAATGAAAATTTTTGAAATTTTCTCATTATTTCTGATACCTTGACATGCGATGTCGACATGTAGATGTAAAATTCAATGCTCAAAATTTACATCTACAACTATGTCGACATTGTCGACCAATTTTTCAGAATTAAAATTTCTGTTTTAGTGTTTAAAAGTTTAGTAAACATTCAAAACCACGATCTTGTTCAATGAGGAAAACAAATTTTTTAGGGCATTGATCAAATTACTCACGTTTCCACAGTTTGGAGTTGAAGATGATATGATGGTGATATTGTGGATGTATTTGTTGATGTCGAATTTCACATCAACATTAACATCGACATGTCGACATGAAAACGGATTAGTTTAGTACTCTTAGATAAAGTATTGCACCATCTTTGATATAAGGAATTTATGTTCATCTGTTGATTATACAAACTTTTGGTCTGTACTTCTTTGGAAGTGGACTTTGCATTGATGCTGTTTTCAGCATGAGCAATAGCCACATCACAGGAAATCATTTTTGAAAAAAAAAATTTTATTTTTAAACTCAAATTTTATAACTTTACAAAGCAGGAGGTCGACATGAATTTCGATGTGAATGTCGATCCATCCACATCCGTCACTTTTGGATGCCACATGTTGATGTGAATTTCGACCCTGTGTCGAGCCAATAGTCGACACGAATGCAGATCAAAATCAGTTGACAATTACATCAACAATTAGCTCAACACAGGGTCGAAATTCACAATGACATGTGGCATCCAAAAGTGACGGATGTGGATGGGTCGACATTCACATCGAAATTAGCATGGTCATTATTGTACGGGATGGAATACATCGACAGTTGAATATCTCGGCGTACACTTGGACCAGAAACTATCTCTCAAAAACCATATCGTTCTCAAATCTCGTGATGCATACCTCAAACTAGGTAAATTATACTTACCCCTTATTGAATCGTTGTTCCAGATTGTCTACATCTTGTAGTCTACTTCTTTACAAAAGTCTCATCCGTAGCTCATTCACATATGCAGCATCAATATGGATAACAGCTTCAAAAACTAACAAACTTAAGCTACAAATTATACAAAACAAAGTTCTGCTAATCATTACAAATACACCATGGTTCCTCCGAAACAATCAATTGCATAATGAACTGCAAATAGAATCAATCGACGCGCGATGCCTTCTCTGAAAGACTTACTGAAAAATACCTATTCATGCTGGAATTGCTTGATGACTTTGAATTCCCTACTTCGCAAAAATCTTATAATTATAAATCGTCGTAAAACACATAAAAATCCTCAAGATCTTTTTTGATGCAATAAGATAATAATTCTTTCAAATTGTTATATTCGTAGGTTTTTTATATAAAATTTTGCCTACCCTCTCAAGTATCGCGTCATTATTGTATAAAAATTGATCACTTTGTGTATAGCGTTTAGTCGCTGAACCAAAAAATACATACGTAGATAAGTACTTACTTTTCTCTCTCTCTCTCTCAAAAAAAAAAAAAAGCCTTTTCAATATCAAAAAAGACTGAAAGAACACTTTCTTTACTCTGGAAGGCTGAACTAATTTCTTTTTCATTTGGAGACTAAAGAGGTGGTCTGGGGTAGATCTTTTCTTTCTGAAACCACTTTGATAAATGCTAAGAGAGTTTGAGGAATCAATATACCAATTAAGATGTTTAATAACCATTTTTTCAAGTATTTTGCAAGGAACTGAAGTTAAGGAGATGAGGCGATGACTAGATGCCAGATTTGGGTTTTTGATAGACAGATCTTCTCAAAATTGCGGAGGTATGTCCCAACCAATCAGACTTCAATGTTGAACATACTGAAGAGAAGTTGAATAATGGGGGGGAGGGGGTGAGAAATGGTGATTTTTCTTATCTTCTACTATAACTAGTAAAACAAATCAGGAAAATTATCAGATCAAAACCCTGACCTGATTAGATCTGATCAGATTCAATAATTTTCCGCCAGGCTGCTGGATTTGCTGATTGATATCATACCTTTTCATGTGACTTATTATTTTAATTTTCAGATTTGAATTTTTAGGAGCTCAAATTTGAATTTTTCTATTTTGAAATAAGAAAAAAATAGATGTTTTTTTTTCTAGGAAGTTGACTTTGAAAAAAAAAGAGTACAGGCCCTAGGGATGCGAGGGCGAAAAATTTCGAAAATTTGTATTTTGAGAGAACTAAAAAACGATGTCTTTTTATGCGAGGAGTTCATTTTTTGACTTTTGAAATTTTAGAATTGAAAGATTTTTTTTTAGGATGTGAATATTTTGAAAGAGAAAAGAAAATAGCCCCAAGAGAAGGCGAAAGCTCTTGAAAATTTGTATTACGAAAGGCATAAAAACGATACTTTTTATTCGAGAAGTTTAAAAACAAGCTCGAGCGAAACGAAGGCAAAAGTTTTCGAAAAGCTGTGCTTTGAGAAGTAAACAAATAGCCTACAATATGATAAAAAGTTTCATTTTAATACATATTATCTTTGTGTATTGTATTTGTACATTCTTAATTACCTATATATTAGTGTAAATGTTGGTTAATTTGAAAGAGATCCTAATGAAATCTTTTTATTTATAATCTCTAGATTTCCACGATCCGGTGGCGTGCTCGAAAATCGAATTCAATCGGATCAAGAGTTGAACAGAACAGCCTAAGTAAGTGAAAATGAATTCTGATCACGCGTTGGATTTTTCTAAAGAGAGACCATTTAGTTGTTTGGAGCGGCCTTCATCACTACAAACCTTGGCTGCGAGCAGAATAGTAGTAAGATTCTGGCTAACCAGATATGTGGTGCAGGAAGGTTACGATCATAGTTGTTGGAAAGCTGCTGGGCCTAAAGCGTTGCGCGATTCGTCGATGTTCAGTTGCAGATATATGTTCGCGATTCCTCCCAAAATCAGGGACATGCTCGATGAATACATTTTCATGCTCGGTAAAGAAATAAAAATCTGGGAGGATAACTTGAGGAAAGCGGTGCTGCAGAATTCAGAACTCTCTGTCAAGGATAAAAAACTCGTTGAAATACTTGTAAAAGGATTCGAGTGTGTTATTTTTAAACCAAATGGAGATATTTGTTTCCAAAGGTCGGCTAGAAAGATACTGACAATAGAAGAATTAGATATTGTGGCCAAGTTCAGGATCGCGTGTCAGTTTTGTTTGGAGGATGAAATCATAGAGCGGGCAAATAGCGGTTTTAAAAAGGAAAAAATTGGCACATAAATTTTTTCTTCGGGAATGTGTTCGGATGGACCCTGTGAACCACCAAAAAAAAGCCGACTCTCCTACCCCTGGAGGAAAATTTTTTAGGGGGCTGAAACCGGTTCCGATTCACGTTTTTTGCGATTTACTCCGTAAATATTAGGTTTTTGAGAAAAACTACCATGGCAAAAAATGTTCCCCTTCAAATTCTCGACAATTTGATACTACGCTCGATACCCATTCCTCAAGGGGGGTGTCCAAAAAAAGGGGTGGAAAGAGTAGGTGTTTCAAAAAAGGTCAGTCCAATAAATTGATCAAAATTACCACTTAAAATCATTCGTTTTCGCTCAAATTTTTTTTACAAAGTCTACTCACCCAACTACTAATCAAACTACCATTGGTTTGTCTTCAACCCTCCTCGGGGATTCGTGAGGGTTGCTTGATTTTTCAAGTAACACACTACTGAATCATATATTTGAAAAACAAATCTGGACGTGCGATACATCGAATAGTATGTTTTCGAGGTCGCTGAATACGAATATGAACTTATTTTTTGAATACAACCCCTGAAAGCCCCTCTGTGCCCCAAAATGGGGGTCAAAATTTTGAAAAATCGTGAAAAGTCGAGTGATATATCGAATGGTACGTTTTCGAGGTCGCCGAGTGCGAATATGAACTTATTTTTTGGGTCCCACCCCCTCAATGTCACTCTGTGCCCCAAAATGGGGGTCCAAATTTTGAAAAATCGTGAAAAGTCAAGTGATATAAGTATCGACTTGAGTATTTTCGAAGTCGCTGAGCACGAATATGGCCATATTTTTTGTGCCCAACCCCTCACAGCTCCCAACTGCCCCAAAAAAGGCCAAAATTTTGAAAAAATGTAAAAAGTTGAGTGACATATTGAATGGTATGTTTTCGAAATCGCTGAGTACGAATATGAACTTATTTTTTGCCTACAACCCCTCAAAACCCCTCTGTGCCCCAAAATGAGGGTCTGAAGTTGGTAATAATCATTCATTGAAACTTTGATGTGGAGAGAACTGAGAAGGAGAGAGGGATTCCAACCAGCAGGAAAATTTTTGAACAAAATCAAGTACATAAACTAAAACTAAAGAGCATGCAAAAATACCCAACAGCGAAAATTTCAATTCTAAGCATTTCAAGTCCATTTTTTGGTTTTTTGTAAACTTTTTAAATCGTTGCAAAAAAAAATTATTAAAAAAAATTAAAATTTCTCGTAACTAAGCAGACGTTTTAGAGTTATTTTGAGCATTTCTGGAGTCTCTTGCAGATTTTTGGAAGTTGAAATTTCCACAAAATGTTACCAAAAATTTTCAAAAATCTGCTGGAGGCTCCAGAACGACTCGAAATGGCTTGAAAAAGTTTCCAGTCGATTTAGGGGATCGAAAATAGAATACATACCAAAACAGCTTTCTAGCTTTATTAAGTAAAAATTTTATCCCATTTAGGGGGCGTAAGGGGATTTTGAGGAATCGTAAGTAGAGCAGGAAAAAAGTGCATATTCCAGTTTAGTGTCTCAAAAACATACAAGTCGATATATCACTCGACTTTTCACAATTTTTCAAAATTTGGACCCTCATTTTGGGGCACAGAGAGACATTGAGGGGGTGGGACCCAAAAAATAAGTTCATATTCGCACTCGGCGACCTCGAAAACGTACCATTCGATATATCACTCGACTTTTCACGATTTTTCAAAATTTTGACCCCCATTTTGGGGCACAGAGGGGCTTTCAGGGGTTGTATTCAAAAAATAAGTTCATATTCGTATTCAGCGACCTCGAAAACATACTATTCGATGTATCGCACGTCCAGATTTGTTTTTCAAATATATGATTCAGTAGTGTGTTACTTGAAAAATCAAGCAACCCTCACGAATCCCCGAGGAGGGTTGAAGACAAACCAATGGTAGTTTGATTAGTAGTTGGGTGAGTAGACTTTGTAAAAAAAATTTGAGCGAAAACGAATGATTTTAAGTGGTAATTTTGATCAATTTATTGGACTGACCTTTTTTGAAACACCTACTCTTTCCACCCCTTTTTTTGGACACCCCCCTTGAGGAATGGGTATCGAGCGTAGTATCAAATTGTCGAGAATTTGAAGGGGAACATTTTTTGCCATGGTAGTTTTTCTCAAAAACCTAATATTTACGGAGTAAATCGCAAAAAACGTGAATCGGAACCGGTTTCAGCCCCCTAAAAAATTTTCCTCCAGGGGTAGGAGAGTCGGCTTTTTTTTGGTGGTTCACAGGGTCCATCCGAACACATTCCCGAAGAAAAAATTTATGTGCCAATTTTTTCCTTTTTACCCCTGCTTTTTTACGTTATTTTCCCGCTCTATCAGGCAAATCTGGTCTTCGGTATCGCACACGCCAAATGTATTTGGTAATTCTACGCTGATACGGTATTGGGAAAATACTTTGAAGAATAACCTTGTCGCTCGTGAACCTATTGTCGTTGAACAAAATTGGACAGCTTTCGAGTATTTTTGGGGCATGTTGACAGAAGAACGTCAAACACTCGAGGCTATCACGATTGCGCACACTCGCGATTTCGATATTCTGAGAAGTGTGCTGATGAAGCTGAACGGAAAGCAGGCTCGAGAAGTATGTGAACACTGCGCTGATATCATTTTCACCCATTTGATTTCGAACGAAGAATTTTCCTGGTGCGCCCTACAATTCTGCACTTGTATTAAAAATTTGATTCCCGATGCTGTATTTGAACGTATTTTACATTCTTTTTGGCGAAAGGTGTTGAACCCAGAAGATTCTGAGCTTACGAAACTAACGCTAAACAACGCTTTACTTCGGGAATTGTGGTCAGGGGCGCCCGAATCTGTGAAGTTGGTTTTTGTGAGTGAATTATTCGCAAATTTGGACAGCAATTTCAGAAACGTGCGCAATTATGACTTGACATTCATGTTCGAGTTATTAGAGAACGTCGACGAGCAGTCGAAGAAGAAAATATGGTCAAATCATTGGCATAAATTAATTATCCGTGCCAGTACTGCTGATCTAAAGAAATTAAAGCAATGGTTTTCTGTGCACGACGACGATAAAATTGACCTATCTGGAGAAAGTAATTTGTCAAAGTTGAAAACGTTGAGTGATTATTTCAACTTTTTTGTAAATGATGGGCTGTATTCGGAGCTGTGCGAATGCTTGAGTTTAATTGCGAGAGATCCGACTCGTTTGGAAACCCTGAGTAGAGAAATAATTTTCGCAAATTTACCCCACATCTCTGCCTGCGATGACGAAGAATTAGCCAAGATTCATTCGTTCATTTACTCCACTTCTTGTAACCCTGAATCAGCCTTTAAGTTTATCGAAGAATTCGTCTCGAATGCGGAATGCTTGACGTGGATTTATAGCCGATTGGACGAGTATTGTTTCGAGGATGTTGTGAATTTATCGATTAGATTTCCAACTAGCGAAAAAAATCTAGCAGAAGTGAAACGTGGCTTTCTGACCTACTGTTTCGGTAATTTCGCTGTCGGACATATTAAGGGATTTGATGGGCAAAAATTCAACGAATTTTTATCGTGGTGTTGTGTGGACGAAGAGAAAGCGATGGTCGAAATGAAAAATTCGTTAAATATCGACGATATTTTCGAAACGGTTTTGGATGATTTTTTGGAAAATTTAATATCGTCGAAATCGAAAACTCTGAATCGGGCAGTTCTTTTGAAATTAGACGAGTTTTTGGAGTGGTATTTTGTTACTTTGGAAGCAGCCAAGGCTTATAAATCGTCCATAATGCTCGTTTATAGGGAATGTGATTTGGTAAAAACTGCGTTGAGAGGAAATGGCAATGCCAAGCAATCCCAGCATGTTTATTCGTTACTGAATTGGGGATTTGGAAATGAGTAGGTGTGAATATGTATAAGTGAAATGGGGAAGAAAGTATCGAATAAGGGTTCTATATACGAAATACAAATTATTCAAGTTCCTGTACCGGGTCGGTGGGTCTTTCTTTAAAATTCGGATTACCTCGTATAAAATGTTCATATTTTGTTCTATCTATTTTTAAAAATAATCAGTGATATTTTCTGAAAATCTCGACCTAATGCTCGTATTTTCACTCTAATGTGTTCAATAAACAGAAAAAGTAGAGTAATGAGCAGTGATGTGAATTTTAATGAGTCTTACAAGTACAAATTATGCAATATGTGTGTAGAATAAGATGTACTTAACTTACGTAATGCATTTTTTTGAAATTCTATCAATATTTTCCTTTTTTTTTTTTAGTTTTTAAATATTATTTTCAATATGCAAGGGCGTAATTATTTTACAAAGGTATTTTCTGATTGTTTAATTTTGGAATTAGCGTAAGTTAGAATCTGTTTTATTTTTCAATTTTTTTCTAGAGTATTCGTATTCCTCAACACTGGACTTTCCGATTGGAACAACACTTGAACAAATCTAAAAAGAACCTAAAAAAAAACTTATTTCCAATTTTCAGCTGCTCATGTTCATATGGTGGGGAAGTATGGCGATTTTTTCAACACGATTTTCTAATGTATTGTACACTGAGAGAAAAAAGTATATTAGAAATTACTATATTATTTTATATGGCAAGTGTCCCCCACGTTTTTATTGTAAAAAATAACACAAATTATAGCAATAATTACTATTTATAGTGAAATTTACAATAATATGTAGTATTTTTTTACTATATTTTGTAGCAATTGTTACAATTTCTTACAATATTGCCACTTGGGAGACACTTCGAATATAAAATATAGTAATTTATGATATATTTTTCTCTCAGTGTACTAAGGAAAAAATTCGCTTTCAATTTAAAAATTATTTTGACTTGCGGAAAATTGAGGAATGGAGTTTTCAAGGTTTTTTTTTTCGATCTATTGTAGTTTTGTTCTGATCGGAGAGTGCAGTCTGGTGCAATTTTTTTCTAAATAATTCACGAATTGAATTTACCTACCCATTATTTTTAAAATATTTTATTCATTGATGAAAAAAGTATGCATATTTTTAATTTTTAATAAAAAAGTTGGTTCGGTTGTATTTTTTTGCATTGACTGGCCGCTTTACAAGAGAAGTATCCCAACCAGCGTAAATGTTTTCGGACCCGACAAAGGGTAGAAAATGGAAATGAAACCCCAAAATACACCATCAGTGAAAATTCCAAGTGTTGGAATTAATTTTTCAACTTTTCGAGATTCAATTCATATCTCCTGAAAAAAATCAAAATTTGAACGAACTGGTATTGAAGTCTGAAATTGGGTTTGTACTCGATTTTCAGCCTACTGAGTCGATTGGTGATAGTTTTGAGCTGTTCTGAAGCCTCCAGCGGATTTTTGGATTCTTCCGTAACTATGTATTTGAAAAAAAAAAACGCTGCAGTTAGATTGATAATAATAGAATTCAGCACCTATAAAATCGGATTTACCATTTTTGTAACCCTTTCCATCGATTTAGGCGCATATTTTCAAAATCTTTTTGTGCCGGTTCAAAACTGATATTTTTTTGTAGTGATTATTCAGAATTGGTGGTTGCACCATTCACAAAATCCGTTTTGGGACTCCAGAAGTCTATTTCGATCGATATTTCACAAATCTGATATTTTTACATCTCAGCAAGAGGAATTTTGAGAAAATTCACTCAAATTGTATTCAGTATTGAGGTTTTTTTGGCCCTCTTTCCACCCGAATTTCCAAAAAGAATTTATTTTTCCTTATCTGTTTAAAAAGTCTTCTTTTTGTTACAAAATTTCTGATAAAAAATCCTGTTTTTTTCAGACTTGCTTCAAGGTTATGGTTTTTTTCTTTACCAAATTTGCCCACGTCAAAAAGTGCCAAATTTTAATAAAGTTGTGATAAAATGTCAATTTTTTTGAAAAATTGTATAAAAGCGTCAGTTTTCAGAAAAAAGTATCAATTTTTGTCAAAATTGTCAAAAAGTGTATATTTTTGTCAAAATTGTCAAAAAGTGTATATTTTTGTTGAAATGGTCGAAAAAGGTCTATTTTGTTTCGAGGTTGTGGTTTTTTTGCCAAAGTCAAAAAGCGTCAACTTTTAATAAAATTGTGAAAAATGTCAATTTTTGAAAAGAAAAACAAAGTCAAAAAACGTCAGTTTTCAGCCAAATAATCAAGAAGTGTCCATTTTTGTCAAAATTGTCAAAAAAAGTGTATATTTTTGGTAAAGTGGTCGAAATTCAAAAAGTCCTCTTTTTGTTACAAAATTTCTAATCAAAAATCCTGTTTTTTTCAGACATATTTCAAGGTTATTGTTTTTTTTGCCAAATTTTTTCAAGTCAAAAAGCGTCAACTTTTAATAAAGTTGTGAAAAAATGTAAATTGAAAGAAAAAAAAAAGTCAAAAAGCGCCAGTTTTCAGCCAAATGATCAAGAAGTGTCGATTAATGTCAAAATTGTCAAAAAGTGTGTATTTTTGGTGAAATGGTCGGAAAAGGTCTATTTTTGCTGAAATTCTCAATCGGTCCTGTTCTTGCTAAAATTGCTCATGAAACAAATCCTGTTTTGGCCTGAATTCTCAAAAAATGGCAACTTTCTGTCAAAATTACCAAAGACTATCAATTTTTGGAGAGTTTACAAAAAGTTGTGATGTTTTATCGTCAACATTCTCAGGAAGTAGTTTTTTGATAAAATAGCAAAAAAGTCGCAATTTTTGCCAAAAGTGGTCAAAAAATTTTTGATTTTTTTTTTCAAAACGTCCAAAAAGCATTGATTTTTGCCTTGCCTGCCTGAAAAATCCTCTTTTTGCCTTGCAGTTTGGTAAACGACAGTGCAGTGTTTAGAAAATTGCTTAAAAGCTTATTTTTCTATTACCCCCCCCCCACTCCATCCTCACTAAATTCTTTCATTTTTTCAGTTTTTATAGAAATAAAAAAGTCAAACTAAAAACTAATGGTGATTATTTTCAACAGATTTAGGCGTTTCATGAGATCTAATTTTACTTTTAGGAAATGAGGAGTCCAATTATGTAAGTTTTCTATCAAAAGTTTAGCCAATAGTGGTTTTGAATTCTAAAGAGTGTCCTTTGAAGTTGAGAACGAGATCTGCAGGAATCTTATTTTTTCTTTTGGTGAATAGCATATGGTGGGTTTTTGACTCTGAGAATGTTAGACCATTAGAATCTGCCCATGATTCAATTTTTTCAAAGGTTTCTTGAATTGCTTGAAGAGCAAGTTTAATATTATCTGAACGAAAGGAAATGTTTACTTATATCATCAGCAAAGATTCTTAGAGAAATGGGTCTGCAAACAACATTTGAAATGTCATTAATCAAAAGTATAAATAAAACTGTGCTAAGAACTGAACCGTGGACAACTCTATTTTAAATTTCAAAAATATTCTGAGTATATATATGTATTGTTGACTCTCACTCTAAAAGTATGGTTTGTTGAGAAATTCTGAATAAAGTAGGCCAGATGTCCTCTTATTCCAATGGAATGTAATTTTTGGAGTCTTTATTCTGGAAGGCTGTACTAATTTATTTTTAGAGATCTAAGAGGCGGTCTGTAACCTATTTTTTAAAATTGTCTGTGAATATTCAGGTAACAATAGACATGTTGAAAGTGCCTAATCACAAACATAATTTGGTATTTGTATTCAATGCTCCCAAACCTATCTAATAAACCATATATAGGTATTATACAACTTTTTTCATTTTCAGGAAATTTTGAAGATCGACAAGGGCGCTGGAGTTCATAAAAAAATTGATGTTTGTATTCAGCATTTCTAAAACTTGTGAAACAATGTTATATATGTTTCAACTTTTTTTTTTTCAATTTACCCAAAACCAAAATTTTGAGGCACCTCCCTCCCTTTTAATGGTTTTGCAAGTACCATCACAAAAAGTTCATGAGTGTAAATATTTTTCTAAATTTTTAAAATTAAGGTAACTTTCATTTTCTGTGAGATGTGACTTGTGAAAGTAGTTGTTTGTCAAGGAATACTCCAAGATATTTAATGGCATCATCACTCCATTCTATTGTAGCATTATTAATATTAATGTTTCTGGCACGTTTACAGTGATGTCTCAGCGTGAAGATTTTTGTAACTGATTTGTTTGGATTGAGTTCAAGTTTCCAGGATTTTAGCCAGGAGTTAGTGGTGTTGATACTTTGTTCGAGTTCATCGATTGCACTGAAGAGATTATTACTTTGGGTGCATAAGCAGGTATCATCTGCAAATTGAAGAATTTTAGCATTTGATGAAGTTGTGATGTCCTTGCAGTAGATGTTGAAAAGTGTAGGTCTTAAAACAGCTCCTTGAGGTAAGCCTCTGAAGATAGGTTGAGGGTCCAAAAGTGAATCGTTGATGTGAATCTGGAATTAACAGTCTGATAAGAACGATTTGATAATATCAAATAAGTAACAAGGTACTTCAATATTCTGCAATTTTTGTAGGAGACCAGAATGCCATAAGATGCACCGGGGGAAGTTGGAATTCGGGGTAAGTTAGAAAACTTGCTCTAGCACCTAGAGGTTTATATCTGACAAAGTGCCACTAAAGGTGACTTGAGGGTACTACCCCTACTTCATCACGGCATAAAAATTTTCGCGATTCAGTTTCATTTTAGATGTCTTTGGTTCAATTGTATTTTGTTGTTGTTTTGAACTTATTTTGAATTTGGTCTAAAATACAGACTTTCTGCTTCTTAGTTTTTCGCATATAGCGGACGAACCGTGCGTCCTAGTGAAAATCTGATGGGAGTGATCTCAAAGAGAATTAAATTCTCTACAATTTTGTTACTGTGCAATTTTTCTAGGACGCTCCGTTCGTGATCTACGCCTCTGCAAAGTTTAGCCCCTTCTGACTTCCCCCAATTGGGGGAAGTCAGAACAGTTTATATTTTATTCCACTGAGCGAAAGCTACTGCGTCAATCGCGCTCAAATTTTCACCATAGGTTAAGAACCCTTATGGGAACCTACATAATAAATTTGATCCATATTGGTTCATTAGAAGGGGAGTAACAGCTGGTCAAAGTTGAAATTGCGAAAAATCGTTCTGACTTGCCCCGGTGCACCTTATAGAGTTGTAAGCTTGTGTAATGTCGAGAAACGCTGTGGCGGTGTAAGTACTGTTTATTTTCAAAACCTTGGTGGATAATTTCAGTAAGATGATGGAGTTGATATGTTGTTGCTGTATGTTTTCGAAAGCCAAACTGAAACTGTGGCAATATTTCGCATCTGTTGGTGTGATCAGTTAAGCGCTTCAAAATGATACGTTCTAGTAATTTGGAAAGTGAAGTCAGTAGGCTGATTGGTCCTAGCTAGTAGGAGAAGTTGGATCAGGACTTTTCTTTGGGATTAAAATGATGATTGCTTTTTTCCATTCTTGTGGGAAATATCCTTGTTTTAGGCAAGCGTTGAAGATATTACGGATTATTTGAATACAACAGATTGGCATGTTCTTGAGAAGTTGATTATTTATGTTATCCAGGCTAGGTGATTTTTTAGTTTTTAGTTTTTTAATTTGTAACACGAGTTCGGAGACTTTGATGAATTTGTAACATTAACACTGTAATGTTGCTGATTGGTTCACTGGTTTATGTCTTGAGTATGAAGTTTGAAGCTGTTTTCAAAATAGTCAGCAAATAGTTTGCATTTATCGCTGTTGGAGGTGGCTGTGTGGTTGTTATAGGTGTTTGCAGATTCAGAATTTGTTTGGTTGCATTCCAAACATCTTTACTACCTGGTTCTAGGTTAGCACAGTAGTTCTGGTATGCTGTATAGTGAAATTCATTAAGATTCTTCTGAACTTGGCGCGTTAGATGATTGAGTTGAGGTTTTATACTTGGATCTTTAGTACGATTGCCAGCAGCGACAAAGTCTGTTCTTTTCCAAGATCATGCATTGGATGCTAAAGGGAATATGCTTGTTATATTTGATCCCTTTGAGTGCTCGAGATGGTTTTCGTTTTCTTCAGCAGATGTGGTAATAATAGATATAAATTAAGGTAGGTATACCTAGCACCAAAATTTGGAAAGTTTTCAAAAAAAGCTCATATTTTTGAATTTTTGAAATTACATGTCATCAATTACATGTGAAATTTTGTAAACAAATTTTCTCCAAATTGCAAGGGTCCCAACCTATCAGACTGCATAATGACGAGAAATTGAAATTGCTGGGAAAATAACAAATTCTTCATCTGCCCAAGAGGAAGGCCGAGGGGGGGGGTGGGAAAGCTGCAATAGTGTTTTTTTTCATCTCTTCCTGTGTATCAATAAAAAAAATTCGGCAAAATAGTCAAATTAAAACCCTGATTGGATTAGATCTGATCAGATTCAATTATTTTTCGCTGGGCATGGAAAAAATGAGTGAAATCAGTGGCTGAGTGACCAATATATGTAGCCTATCCCTTGTGAGTAACTTTTTGAGATTATATACTCAACTTGAGATCACATGAGCTTTTACCTACGTATCTTCGTGGCCCTACAATATGATAAAAAATTATATTTTAATATTTTCTTCGTGAAATGTAAATTACTAATAACTACCTACCTATAAAGTGAAAAAGTGATTAATTGAAGGAAGATCCTAATGAAATCTTTTTGATTTCTTGTAGATTTCCAAAAGTGCCGTGCTTGAAAACCAATTCAATCGGATGAAGAGTAAAATAGAACGGACGAGTAAGTGAAAATGAATTCTAATCACGCGTTGGATTTGCCTAAAGAGAGACCATTTAGTTATTTGGAATTGCCAACATCGCTAGAAATCTTGGCAGCGAGCAAAATAGCATCGAAATTATGGCTGGACAAGTATCACGTGCAGGATGGTGACAAACGTGGTTATTGGGTAGCTCCTGAATCGTTGTGCAAATCGTCGGTGTTCAGTTGCAAAGATATGCTCGCAATTTCTTCCATAATCACGAATATAATCGATAATTACATTTTTATAGTCGGTAAACAAATAACAGTGTGGGAGGATATTTTGAGGAGAGCGGTGCTGCAGTCTTCAGAACGCACTGTGAAGGATAAAAAACTCGTTGAAATATTTGTAAAAGGCTTCGATGGTATTGTTTTTAAACCAAATGGAGATATTCATTTCCAAAACTCGGCTAGAAAGATACTGATGATAGAAGAAGTAGATATTCTGATCAAGTTCAGGGTCGCGTGTATGTTTTGTTTGGTGGATGAAATCAAGGAAATTTGGCCTTCGGTATCAAAAACGCCAAATGTATTTGGTATTTCTACGCTGATGGGGTATTGGCATTATACTTTGCATAACGTTGTCACCCATGAATCAGATGTACTTGGACATCTTGCTGACTCTGTTAGAGAACAAAATTGGGCTGCTTTCGAGTATTTTTGAGATATACTGAACGAAGAACGCCAAATATTCGAGGCTATCGCGATTATGAAAACTTACGAGTTCGATATTTCGAGACATGTGCTGTTGAAGCTGAACGAAAAACAGGCTGAAGAAGTATGTGGACGATTTGATAGCATTTTCATGAAGCTGATTTCACAAGAAAAGTTTTCCTCGTATGCCATACCATTATGGACTTGTATGAAAAACTCAATTCCCGTTCCCGTATTCGAACGTATTTTACGTTCTTTGTGGCGAATGGTGTTCAACCCTGAGAGGCACGAGCTAAGAAAAGTGAAGTCAAGCAGCGCTTTACTTCGGAAATTGTGGTCAAGTGCACCTGACTCGTTGAAGTCGACCATTCCTGAGAGTGAATTATTCGCAGAATTGGACAGCAATATCAGAGACATCAATTGTTACGATTCGACTTTCATGTGCGACGTATTGGAGAACGTTAGCCACGAGTCGAAGAAGGAAATATGGGCAAATAATTGGTATAAAGTAATCATCCGTGCCAGCGTTTCTGATATAAAGAAATTCATGAAATTATGTTCTGTGGACGAGGACGAAATCGACCTATCTAGAGAAAGTAATTCGTCAAAGTTGGAAGAGTTGAGAGATTATTTCAACAGTTTTGTGAATAGAGGGCTGTATTCGGAGTTGTACGAATACTTGGGATTCTTTGTCAAGGATCCGAATCGTTTGGAAACTCTCGGTAAAGAAATTATTTTCGCGAATTTACATCACATCTGTGCCTGCGGCGACTGGGAATTAGCCAAGCTTCGTTCTTTTATTCACTTTATTTTTAGTGACACAAACACAGCCCATAAATTTATGGAAGAGATCATCTCGAGGCCGGAATGCTCGGCTTGGATTTATAACAAATTGGACGATCATCGCTACGACGATGTTATGAATCTCTACCTTAGATTTCCTTATTCACCCGAAGGAAATATACAAAACATTAAACGCGAGTTACTGATACATTGTTTCGGTAACTTTTCTAACGGCCAGATTATCGAATTCGATGCTCAAAAATTCACCGAATTCTCAGATTGGTGCTGTGCAGGCGTAGAGGACATGATTGCCGATTTGAAGGCATCGATAAATATCGGCGATATTTTTCAAATGGTTTTGGATAACTTATTGCGAGAATTAATCGCGTCGAAAACTTTTAATCGTACAGTTCTTTCAAAATTCGACGAGTTTTTGCGGTGGTTTTTTGTCGACTGGGAAACGGCCAGATCTTATAAATCGACCAGAGTGCTCGCTTACTGCAGGGATTGTGATTTGGTGAAATTCGCATTAAAAGACAATGTTCTTGCTCCTCGTATTAATTCGATACTGAATTGGGGGATGGTAGTTGGAAATGATAATGAAGCAAAAAGGCGAAGAACTAATTGAATCCGTGTTCTATTTTCAAGTATAAATGTTTCAAGTTCTTTGTTATTTTTTTAGGCACTGTGCCGGGTATTTTCAACTTTTTTCTTAAAGGAGATATTCTAAGGAACATTTTAAAGCAAACTTGCCTTAAAAAAGTTCGCCCTACCAACAAAATAGCAGCCATTTTGATTGACAGGTCAGTGGAAATCGCAGATTTTGTTTTTCAATACTGGCCTCGTACGAAACTTTTTGAACTGAACAAAGCTAGATCGAAAGAGCATGCAAAAATTCATCACCAGCTGAAATTTCAAGCGCTAAAGTGCATTTTTCGATTTTCGGTGAATTTTTAAAAATCAAATTTTGTTCAAAAATGAGAGAAAAATAAAAATTTTACCAAAGTGACCTGAAATGCTGAAATTGGGGATATATCCTATTTTCGACCTAGCAAATCGGTTGGAAAAAGTTTCAAACTGTCTTGAGCAGTTCTGGATCCTCCAGCAGATTTTTGAAACTTGAAATTTCCACAAGATTTTACCAAATGAAGTGGGAAATCCGAAATTCATGTTGCCCTCCAACTTAAACACGCTATCAAGTTCCCACAATCTGCTGGAGGCTCCAGAACTGCTCAAAACGGGTTGAAACCATTTCCAATCGATTTGGCAGTTCGAAAATGGGGTTAATCCCGAATTTGAGCTGTCTAGGTCAATTTGGTAAAATTTTGATTTTTTTCTCATTTTTGACTCTCGTGAGCTTTTTGTTTTTCAAAAATTCACCAAAAATCGAAAAATGCACTTTAGCATTTGAAATTTTAGCTGGTGATAAATTTTTGCATGATCTTTCGATCTACCTTTGAACAGTTTGAAAATTTTCGTGCAAGTCCTATGTTGAAACGCAAAATCTGTAATTTTGGCTGACCTGTCAATCGAAATGGCCGCCATTTTGTAAGTAAGGCCAACTTTTTTTTGTGCAAGTTTGCTTTAAAATGTTCCTTAGGATGTGCCTGGTAAGAAAAAAGTTTTCTCAGAGGATGGGGGGGGGGTGCAACTATTCTTATTGTCATACGCCGGAATAAAGTGAATCATGAAAGTACAAATCTAGAATAAGATGTCTACCTAATTACTTAATTATCCTAAAATTTTATCAATGTTTCCCCCCTTTTTTAAATTGTGTTAAAATTATTTTTAATGTTTATATTATTTTATTTTACTTTTTTTTTCTGATTTTTCATTTTTTGAGTTAGTTACATACATTAGATGACTACCTACATGTTTTATTCATAAATTTTTAAAATATATCTACCTAATTACTACTCATACTTCTAAACATCAAACTTTCTAATTGAAACAAGTACAACACTGAGACAGATTGAAAGTGAACCTCAAAAAATCCCCTATCCCCAATATCGTTGGGAGGTATGTGGTGGTTTATATCAATATTTTCCTATTTTTTGAATTTTTTTTATGAATTATCTTTAATATGTACCCACTTATGCAATTATTTAATTATTTTAAGTATTTCCTGATTGTTCGTTTTTGAAATAAATCCAAGTTAGAATCGGCCTTTTTTTCAATTTTATTAGAGTACCTACTCGTAACTCCTCAACACTGAAGAACTCTCCGATTGGAACAGAACTGGGTCATTTCACGTCAATTCGACCAAGAAGTGGTGAAGGAGGTCGGCGATTTTTTTGAAATTTTTTCTGTGATGACCAAGGCGTAAATCTCAGCCCTCTGGCCCTTTTTTAAAGGCTGCTAGAGGGTGTCAAAGTTTTCAGTGAACTTGAAATATCATCCATTTCAGCAGTGGATTACTCCATAACCGCGATACCTACCAAAATGGATTTTTTCCAATAGGTAGGGGTTTTGAAAGGCTTTTTGATAGTATCATAAAAATCAGTGTTGCCACTTATTTTTCTGCACGAAAAATTAGCTCGAAGAGTTTCAAAACGTAGTTTTCATATTAGTCCGGCACATGACAATAGGAGTAATTGCACCCCCCCCCCGCCAATCCTCCAGGACAACTTTTTTCTTATAGGGGACATCATAAGGAACATTTTAAAGCAAACTTGCCCAAAAAAAAGTTGGCCTTACTTACAAAATGGCGACTATTTTGATTGACAGGTCAGCCAAAATTGCAGATTTTGCGTTTCAACAGAGGACTTGCACGAAAATTTTCAAATCTTACACAGGTAAAACGAAAGATCATGCAAAAATGTATCACCTGTCAAAATTTCAAGTGCTAAAGTGCGTTTTTCGATTTTTGGTGAATTTTTGAAAATCGAATTTAGGACAAAAATGAGGGAAAAAATCAAAATTTTACCAAATTGACCAAGAAAGCTGAAATTTGGGATATACCCTATTTTCGACATGCCAAATCGATTGGAAACGGTTTCAACCCGTTTTGAGCAGTTCTGGAGCCTCCAGCAGATTTTTGAATTTCGAAATTCCTACAAAATTCCATCAAATTGGAGTTGTAAAGCTAAAATTTATTCTAAACTACGAAATACTGCAGGTGAATTTCAAGTCGTTTTGGATCCTCCAGCGACTTTTTTAAAATTCCTGAAGCCTCCAGCAGATTTTTGAAGCTTTAAATTTTCACAAAATTTCATCAAATGGAGATGGAAAGCTGAAATTTACTATACACTGCAATTCTAACACCCTCTGAAAACGACTTCTGTTAAATTTCAAGTCATTTTAGAGCCTCCAATGATTTTTTGAAAATTACTGGAGCCTTCAGTAGATTTTTGAAACTTGAAATTTCCCCAAAATTTCATCAAACTAAGATGGAGAGTCAAAATTCATTCTGCAAACTAGTTTCAATACGCTACGAAGTTGACTGCTGGTGAATTTCAAGTCGTTTTGGAGCCTCCAGCGACTTTTTGAAAATTCCTGAAGCCTCCAGCAGATTTCTGAAACTTTAAATTTGAACAAAGTTTCATCAAATGGAGAGGGAAAGCTGAAATTTACTCTACACTCCAACTTTAACACCCTCTGAAGACGACTTCAGGTGGGTTCAAGTCATTTTAGAGCCTCCAGCGACTTTTTTGAAAATTACTGGAGCCTCCAGTAGATTTTTGAAACTTGAAATTCCCGCAACATTAATTTATCAAATGAAGTTGGCAAGCTGAAATTTACTTCGCAGACTACATGGTGGTTTCAAAGGGTTTTGAAGCTTCCAGCTACTTTTAGGAAATTTAAATTTTCCAAAAAAACGCCATACAACCTATCAAAAAGTCGCTGGAGGCTCCAAAACTACTTGAAATCCACCAGCAGTCAACATTGTAGCATGTTGAAATTAGTTTGCAGAATGAAATTGGACTCTCCATCTCAATTAGTTTCAAAAATCTACTGGAGGCTCCCAAATGAGTTGAACCCACCTGAAGTCGTCTTCAGAGGGTGTTAAAATTGGAGTGTAGAGTAAATTTCAGCTTTCCATCTCCATTTGATGAAACTTTGTTCAAATTTAAAGCTTCAAAAATCTGCTGGAGGCTTCAGGAATTTTCAAAAAGTCGCTGGAGGCTTCAAAACGACTTGAAATTCACCTGCAGTACTTCGTAGCGTATTGAATAAACAGTTTTTAAAATAAATTTCAGCTTTAAAACTCCAACTTGATGAAATTTTGTGGGAATTTCGAGTTTCAAAAATCTGCTGGAAGCTCCAGAACTGCTCAAAACTGGTTGAAACTGATTCCATTCGATTTGGCATGTCGAAAGTAGGGTATATCCCAAATTTCAGCTTTCTTGGTCAATTTGGTAACATTTTGATTTTTTCCCTCATTTTCGGCCTGAATTGGATTTTCAAAAATTCACCAAAAATCGAAAAACGCACTTTAGCACTTGAAATTTTGACAGGTGATAAATTTTTGCATGATCTTTCGATCTACCTGTGTAAGGTTTGAAAAATTTCGTGCAAGTCCTCTGTTGAAACGCAAAATCTGCAATTTTGGATAACCTGTCAATCAAAATGGCCGCCATTTTGTAAGTAAGGCCAACTTTTTTTTGGATAGTTTGCTTTAAAATGTTCCTTAGGATGTCCCCTATAAGAAAAAAGTTGTCCCGGAGGATAGGCGGGAGGGGGGGGGGGTTGCAATTACTCCTATTGTCATATGCCGGACTATATCGTTTCGACTCTCAAAAATTCTGAAAAAAATATATTACGGACAACTTTTCACGCTGAACAAGATATTATTAAAAGATTGGGACAGCATTATGTTGGAAAGTCGATTTAAAAAAATTGGAAGTTCGCGAAAAAATCCAATTTTTCAATTTAAAACGTGAAAAAAAGTTTTGAGTGGTGAAGTTGACCCATTTGACCCCTATTTTTACGTATCCGTTGAAAAAGTTGAAAAAAAACCTTTCTCACGATGAAATGAACTTGTCACAAAAAAAATCAAAATTCGAAAGAATTCAATTTTCGATTCAAAACATCAAAAAAAGTTTCAATTCATTCTGTTGTCTTAATTTAACCTCTTTCTGACATACGTATTTCATGAAAAAGTCGATAAAAGTCACACTCATTGCAAAAAAATTGAAATTCGTTTATTTTTTGAATTTTTTCAAATTTTGACCTCAATGACCTGTGGAACTTTGTAAATAGATTTTCTCCGAATCGCAGGAGTTCCAACCAATCAGACTTCAAAGTTGGGCATAATGACGAGAAATCGAGATTGCTGGGGAAAAAACAAACTCCTCACCTGTCCCAGTGGTGGGAAGGAGGGGGTGGGAAAGTTATAATGGTGATTTTTTTATATCTTCCAGTATAAAATTCAAAAACAAAATTAGCAAAATAATTAGATCAAAACCCTGATCAGATTCAATAATTTTTCGCTTGGATGGTGGAAGAAATGAGCGAAATTAGTGGCTGAGTGATCAATACAATTACTTATGTAGCCTATGCATTGTGAGGTAACGTTTTGAGATTATATAGGTACTTAACTTGAGATCAGATGAGCTTTTACTTATCTTCGCGAGCCTACAATATGATAAAAAACTTCATTTTGATATTTTCTTCGTGTATTGTACTTATCTAATTGCCTGTATATGTACCTATAAGTGAAAATGTGGCTAAGTTGAAGGAGATCCTAATGAAATCTTTTTGATTTCTTGTAGATTTCCAAGAGTGTCGCGATTGAAAATAAATTCATTTGGATCAAGAGTCAAATAGAACAGCCTAAGTAAGTGAAAATGAATTCTGATCAAGCGTTGGATGTTTCTAAAGAGAGTCCATTTAGTTGTTTGGAGCGGCCTTCATCGCTACAAATCTTGGCTGCGAGCAAAATAGCACTTAGATTGTGGCTAAACAAGTACCAGGTGCAGGATGGTGACGAAAGTGGATGTTGGATGGCTACTTGGCCTAGATCGTTGTCGGTGTTCAGTTGCAGACATATGCTCTCAGTTCCTGCCAGCGTCAGGGATATGATCGATAAATACATTTTTATAGTCGGTAAAGAATTAAAAATGTGGGAGGATAACTTGAGGACAGCGGTGAAACAGCATGATGAAAAACTCGTCGAAATATTTGCAAGAGGCTTCGATGGTATTGTTTGTAAACTAAGTGGAGAGATTTGTTTCCAAAGCTCGGCTAGAAAGATACTGATGATAGAAGGATTAGATGTACTGACCACGTTCAAAATCGCTTGTCAGTTTTGTTTGGAGGATGAAATCAAAAAAATTTGGCCTTCGGTATCAAAAATGCTACCTAAATTTGGTAATACTCCGCTGGTGCGGTATTGGAAAAATACTTTGGATAATTTTGTCTCTAGTGAACGAGTTGTCGCTGAACAGCTTGCTGATGCGGTGCAACAACAAAATTGGGCAGCTTTCGAGTATTTTTGGGGTATGCTGACTGAAGAACGCCAAACTCTTCAGGCTATCGTGTTTGTGAACACTTACGATTTCAATACTTCGAGACGTGTGCTGCTCAAGCTGAACGAAAAACAGGCTCGAGAAGTATGCGAACAATGTGCTGATAAAATTTTTACGCAGTTGATTTCGAATGAAGAGTTTTCCTCGTATGCCATACCATTGTGGACTTGTGTGAAGAACTTGATTCCCGGGTCTGTATTTTTGAAAATTTTACGTCCTTTGTGGCGAATGGTATTCAACCCTAAAGAATCTGAGCTTACGATGGTGAAACTAAACAGCGATTTAGTTCGGAAGTTGTGGTCAAGTGCGTCTGACTCGTTGAAATCGGCCATTCCTCAGAGTGAATTATTCGCAGAATTGGACAGCAATATTAGAGACATCAATTGTTACGATTCGACTTTCATGTTCGAGGTATTGGAGAACGCCAGCCATGAGTCGAAGAAGGAAATATGGGCTAATAATTGGTATAAAATACTCATCCGTGTCAGTGTTTCTGATTTAAAGAAATTAATTGAATTATGTTCAGTGGACGACGACGAAATCGACCTATCTAAAGAAAGTAATTCGTCAAAGTTGGAGGAGCTAAGAGATTACTTCAACACTTTGGTAAATAAAGGGCTATATTCGGAGTTGTGCGAATTCTTGGGTTTCTTTGTTAGGGATCTGAATCGTTTGGAAACCCTCAGTAAAGAAATCATTTTCACGAATTTACATCACATCTCTGTCTACGATGACGAAGAATTAGCCAAGCTTAGTTCGTTTATTTACTTCACTTTCAATAACACTTCGGCCAATAAGTTTATCGAGCAGTTCATCTCGAGTCCGGAATGCTTGGTCTGGATTCATAGCAAATTGGACGATCATTGCTACGACGATGTTATGAATCTATGCCTTAGATTTCCTTCACCCGATGAAGATATGCAAAACGTGAAACGTGCCTTACTGATATATTGCTACGGTAATTTTTCTAGCGGCCAGATTATCGGTTTTGATGCTCAAAAATTCACCGAATTCTCATATTGGTGTTGTGAGGGAGGAGAGAACATGGTAGCTGACTTGAAGAGATCGATAAATATCGACGATATTTTCGAGACAGTTTTGAATAACTTGATGCGAGAGATAATCGCATCGAGAACTTTTAATCGTCTAGTTCTTTCAAAACTCGACGAGTTTTTGGTATGGTTTTTTGTCAATTTGGAAACAGCCAGGACGTATAAATCGGCTAAAATACTCGTTTATAGGAATTATGAATCGGTGAAGTTTGCATTAAAAGATGGTGTCATTGCTGAACGTGTTCATTCGTTACTGAATTGGGGGATGGGAGTTGAAAATGATGAAGCAGGGCCAAGTTCTAAGAGAAGAAGAGTTTGAATGAGGGTTTTATTTTGAAGTACAAAATATGTTTCGAGTTCGTTGTTATTTTTTTTTAGGCATCGTGCCGGGTATTTTTTTCGAATTTTAGCTATAAAATTGTACCTAGTTATTTTTTCTATTCATGTGTTCACTAAAGACTGAAGTAATGAGTAGTAATGTGAGTTGCATGGGATGGTGAAAGTACAAATATAGAATAAGATGTACCTACCTACTACATTTACCTACAGTACCTAGACCTACCTATAATGACTGATCCTAAAATTTTATCAATGCTTTCCCCTGTTTTTAAAATTTTTTTAAAAATTATTTTTATTGTTTGTATTATTTTATTTCACTTTTTTTTCCTGATTTTCCATTTTTTGAATAAGTGTGATGAACTGATAATTCTATGTTTTATTTTTCAAATTTATAAGGGTTCCAACTCGTATACTCCTTAACGTTGAACTCTCTAATCGGAATAACACTTGAGACGGATCGAAAGTGAACCTCAAAACCCTTCCTATCCCCAATTTCCAGCCGTTCATGTTCATATGGTAGGGAGGTAGGCCTATATGGTGGATGATATTTCGCGAAAAATAAATTTCAGTTGATTTTGACCGAATTTAGCGGAAACCATTTTGAGTTCAAAGTCAATCAAAAAGAGTATTGGCTCCGGAGGTGCTTCTGCATGGAAGGGGCACTAAAAATGGTGCAGCTTTCTTCGCTCTGGTCCATTTGAGAAGAAGAAACTTTTCAAAACACGAATTTACCCAAAAATAAACGATTTGAAAATTTTTAACTGCTCAAAAGGGAAACTCTTGAGGTGTTACACTCCGATTTGAACGGGACCGCGATTTTTGGAAAGAGCATAGTCTAAAACCACCAAAACCAAATTTTCAGCTGCCCAAGTTCATTTTTCGATTTTTGGCGAATTTTTGAAAATTCAAAATTGACTGTTTTTGGCGATTTATGTTTTTTTAAAAAAAGTACGTACTTGATCAGTAAAAATGGTCAAAATATGTCCCAAAAATAATATTAATTATCTAATTCCAAATTTCACCATTTCCAGCCATTCTGGAGCCTCCAGTGCGATTTTTCAATTCCTCCAGAATTTTGAATTTGCTCCAGAAGGCGTGAATATGAAGTTGGGCAGCTAAAAATCGAGTTGTATATTACACTCGACCTGTTTAACGAGTTTATCCACATTTGAGCCGATTTTGAGAGTGACACCTAAAAAGTGACTTTTTGACCAGCTTTTTTCAAAATTAAGAAATGAAGGGTTCCTTTCCAAGTCGGCCTAAGTCCATTTTTTTCGTTTCGAGAAAAACACAAATAAGTGTTTTTCTCGCCCTTCCGCTTCAATAATAAATGATGTGATTATATGGTTGTGAAGCTTGATCTTTCTGCTTTAAAGTACCGTATTGGTATTTTTTTAATTTTGCGTATTTTCAGCTCCAGAGCGCGTCAAACAGTCAGAAAAAGTGGACTTAGGCCCATTTGGAATTATCTGATTTTAAAAATTTCGAAAAAGAGCTGAAAAAACGCGTTTTTTAAAAAAAAATTCACGAATCATTAATTTAATACATTTCTGAAACAATTTCATTTGAAGCACCTTCAAATTTCGTCTATTCTGAAAAAAAAAAAAACGAGTAAAAAAAATCTTGTACCACAAATACTTGTAAAAAATGGATTTAGGCCACTTTGGAATAATCAGCTGTTTTTTCGAGCCGGCAAAACAGCGCTCTTGAGCGAAAAAAGTAACGCCAGGTGTTGGGACAAGGTGATAAAGGTGTTAACCGACCTGTACCAGCAGATGGCGCTGCTAACTCAAAAATGATAAAAATGGACTTAGGCCGACTTGGAAAGGAACCCTTCAAATCCAAAAAATCAAAAGATACCCGATCGTGTGGAAATTTTCGAAATTCAAGCGAATCGCTGTATTTTGTCCGAAATCAACCCCCCCCCCCCCCCCAAATCCAAATTTCACAATTTCCAGTCATTCTGGAGCCTCCAGCGCGATTTTGCAATTTCTCCAAAATTTTGAATTTGCTCCAGAAGGCGTGAATATGAAGTTGGGCAGCTAAAAATCGAGTTCTGTAATATACTCGACCTGTTTAACGAGCTTATCTACATTTGAGCCGATTCTGGGAGTCACACCTCAAAAGTGGCTTTTTGACCAGCTTTTTTCAAAATTAAAAAATCAAAAAAATAACCGTTTGTGTGGAAATTTTTGAAATTCACGCGAATCGCCGTATTTTGTCCATAACTAACCCCCCAAATCAAAATTTTACAATTTCGAGCCATTCTGGAACTTCCAGTGTGATTTTCCAATTTCTCCAGAATTTTGAATTTGCTCCAGAAGGCGTGAATATTAAGTTGGCTAGCTAAAAATCGAGTTGTATATTACACTCGACCTGTTTAACGAGTTTATCCACATTTGAGCCGATTTTGAGAGTGACACCTCAAGAGTGGTTTTTTCAGGTGTCACTCTCGCTCCAAAACGGCTGGAAATGGTAGAATTTGCGCTCCGGGGTTTAACTCTTGAAAAAATACAGCGATTCGCACAAATTTCAAAAATTTTCTCACAAACGGTCATCTTTTGATTTTTTGGATTTTTTAATTTTGAAAAAAGCTGGTCAAAAAGCCACTTTTGAGGTGTCATTCTCAAAATCGGCTCAAATGTGGATGAACTCGTTAAACAGGTCGGGTGTAATATACAACTTGATTTTTAGCTGCCCAACTTCATATTCACGCCTTCTGGAGAAATTGAAAAATCGCGCTGGAGGCTCCAGAATGGCTGGAAATTGTGAAATTTCGGTTTGGGGGGTTAGTTACGGACAAAATACAGCGATTCGCGTGAATTTCGAAAATTTCCACATGAACGGGTATCTTTTGATTTTTTGGATTTTTTAATTTTGAAAAAAGCTGGTCAAAAAGCCACTTTTGAGGTGTCACTCTGAAAATCGGCTCAAATGTGGATAAACTCGTTAAACAGGTCGAGTGTAATATACAACTCGATTTTTAGCTGCCCAACTTCATATTCACGCTTTCTGGAGCAAATTCAAAATTCTGGAGAAATTGAAAAATCGCGCTGAAGGCTCCAGAATGACTGGAAATTGTAAAATTTGGATTTGGGGAGTTGGTTTTGGACAAAATACAGCGATTCGCGTGAATTTCGAAAATTTCCACATGAACGGGTATCTTTTGTTTTTTTGGATTTTTTAATTTTGAAAAAAGCTGGTCAAAAAGCCACTTTTGAGGTGTCACTCTCAAAATCGGCTCAAATGTGGATAAACTCGTTAAACAGGTCGAGTGTAATATACAACTCGATTTTTAGCTGCCCAACTTCATATTCACGCCTTCTGGAGCGAATTCAAAATTCTTGAGAAATTGAAAAATCGCGCTGGAGGCTCCAGAATGGCTGGAAATGGTGAAATTTGGACTCGGGTAATTAATATTAGTTTTGGGACTTATTTTGACCATTTTTACTGATCAAGTACGTACTTTTAAAAAAAAAGCATAAATAGCCAAAATCAGTCAATTTATGAATTTTCAAAAATTCACCAAAAATCGAAAAATGAACTTGGGCAGCTGAAAATTTGGTTTTGGGGGTCGTAGACTATGCTCTTTCCAAAAATCGCGGTCCCGTTCAAATCGGAGTGTCACACCTCAAGAGGTTCCAGTCCCAAAAAGTTGTTTTGGAGGAATTTGGATGGCAACCATTCATACTATCTTCTGGAACTGGCCATTTTTTTCCAAAACAGGTTGGGAAGCGACAGAAGATATCCTCATTTTTAAGAACCCATAATGTATTCTCTTCTCCAAGGGTACCTACGGGGCCAAAAATTTTATACCGAGTACTTTCAACTTGAAATGAAACTAATGAAAGTCTCATTTTTTGTATTTGAAATAAAAATCCTATTACATTTTTACATTTCGCAGTCAATCCTCTCCCCTGTTCTTGGCTTCAAAACTTTACCTTAAATTGGAAAATCAATTTGAGCTGCTGAAAATAAAGGGATGCGGGGTTTTTAGAGTCCCTTTTCGACTCGTTTTAGTTTCGTTTCTGTCAGAGAGTGCGGTCTGGTGGCCTGGTGCTCAGGAATTCCCTTTACTTGTTAGTTTAATTTTTACATATAGAATTATTATTTATGAGAATAAGGGTATGTATGTAGATTTACATAGAAAGAGGGAGTTTGTTAATTTCTTTCTAATTAATTCACGAATGACATTTAGCCTACCTATTATTTTAAAAATATTTTGTTTATTTTATGGAATAAATATTAATAATAATTATATTCAATAAATAAACTCGTTCAGTTGTATCTGAATTTTGTGTGGAAATTTTTCTTTGCATTGACTAAATGGTCCATTTCTCTTCTAAAAAATCAAAATTTTAACAAACTACGAGTAAAATAAAAGTCTGAAATTATTGGGTTTGTATCCCATTTTCAACTTCTCGAGTCGATTATTAATTTGTTAGTGCTTAGTTTTGAAGTATTCTGCAGCCTCCTGCGAATTTTTGGATTCTGCCGTATCGTATCGCATGGAGGGGTAGGTTAGGCTAGGTTAGGTTCTTGTTTTTTTTTTACTGATAGGTAACGTTGATAGCGATCCTAGGGGAACTCGTAGGAACTAAATAATTGCACCGCTCGAAAGAACAGGCGTTTTTACATCTATTAGTGATGGCATGAACAAGCATTCGCTGATTGCTTGTGTTTTGATTATGTTTTGATTGAGATCGAAATTTGTGAAAATCAATTTTTTTGAAAGTAGTGATAATGGTTTCGGAAAAAAATCCTTAAACTTAATCCGAGTGTAATGATGTAAGTATTGTCAACTTTTTGTCTTACTTGTAACGAATATTCAGAATAAATTTTAGCTTACCTATTTGGTCAATATGCAGATTTACGAGCTTATCAGTTACTCGTATCACTGAATTTTTTACTTTTACTTTTTTTTGGTGGGGAAAGGGGATGGAAAAATTACACCAGCACTGGGGTAATTTGGCCTACTTTTCAGCGATCTCTGTAGGTTATAGGTACTTAGTTGAATATTTTTCGATTCTGAAAATTGCATCATGGTACAGAAAGGATGTGGCTAATATGTATATTTATGAAATTTCAAATCTCTACATCCAAAACAGTAGATTTATTGCGCAAATAACATGAAAAAAGTGGTCAAATTACCTCACCTCACGGTATTAAAAAAAAGAAAGAAAGAAAGAAACTCGGATTTATCAACTTTGTAATCCTTTCGATTATTTTTGAAAATAATTTTTGATTTGGTCTAACACTGTTGGATTTTGAAAATATGCACCAAAAAAAAAAAAGATAAAACACCGCAAAATTTCAAATTTGGTTCAAATTTCATCACTTTTCGGTGTTTTTTGAAGTTGCTTTTGATACTTTTTTGGTTTTTTTAGTTACGTTTGGTCTTTTAATATGTTTTCAACAATTTTTTTTTGTTCAATTTTTATAACCTCTTACAAAAAATTCAATATCTTTTGTCAATTTTTACCATTTTTAAATCTTTATTTCGTGTTTTTATGATTTTGTAAACCAATGAGGGCGTTGAAGGGATTGATTTCAAAAAAATTATGTTCGTATTTAGTGTTTCGAAAATATTTTGATTTTTGTTTAAATCAATAATTGAACTACAATTTTGAAACATTTCCCTCCCCTTTCAATGGTTTTGCAAAGGGTATGATTTATCGTTACGACAGAAACGGTGAATCGCACGACAGAATAATTTGTCTAAAAGTGGTTCACGTAAACCTCAGTGTGTTCCCCTTAAATAATAAAAACTATGCAACCAATACACTTCTGGAAAGGGGTAAGTTACCACTTTCCAAAGGTGTATTGGTTGCATAGTTTTTATTATTTAAGGAGAACACGGAGGTTTATGTGAATCACTAACGCAAGTGGCGCTTAACTTTTGGGCCACCCTTGCTCGACAGAAAAAAATGTTCACGACAAATAGAAAATTGAACGGCAGTTGAATAAATTGAAAGACGATAGTAAAAAAAAAATCACGACAGATATAGTATGTACACACATATCCGTTAACACGTCTATTTTTATTTTATTTTTTTTTAAATCTTTCAACACATCTTTTTAGCCAAATTTTCGTAAAAAATTATGGCCATTGCGGTAGGCCTGACTTTCGAAAAAAAAGGTGGAGATTTAAATTTTTTTGATATTTTTGACGTTTTGAGCTCAAACTACACGATTCCCAGTGTGTCAGATATCATATTGATTTTTTGCTACTTTTTGATGCCAATAATTCAAAAATAGACCATTTTCAGCGAGTTATGTTTTTTTTTTAGAAATGTGAGAGATATTCTGCAAAAATTATGAAAATTAGTTCTGAAACTAATATCGACGTCTCCTAACTGAATTGAGAGGCTTCGTAAAAAAGGGGGTCTTGATCAATTTTTTTCACTGATTTTTATAAGTTCAAATGGACTCAAATTTTTTTTCTGTGAGCAAACATTTTCCAATTCGTTTTTCAATATCACGGATGACTGAATAAAAAATAATTTTAAATATTCAGAATTAAGTATAAAAATCAGAAAAACAAAAAAATTGACTAAGGCCTTTTTTCTATGGAACCCCTCAATTTCACCATTTCTGGTCATTCTCAAGCCTCCAGAGCAATTTTCGATTTTTCCAGAACTTTGTATTTTTTCTCCACAAAGTGCGGACTGCAGCCTCTAGCGATTTTTTAAAATTTTCTCCAAAAATGAACTTTGGCTCGATGGTTAAGAGGAGCGTTGTCAGTCGTGTTGATAATTTTATTCTGTCGCTTAGACATGCTTTTTTGGCGGGAGAAGTTGTCGCTATCACACATTTTATTGTCGTTTGCTGGTGTCGATGTTGCTTAAACAACCTTTTCTGTCGTACAATTATATATTTCACTTTTTTTGCAAATCCTATCACGAAAAGTTCATTGGTCTAAATATTCTAAAAATGCAGGTACGTTTCCTGGATTTTGAAAATTTAATTTTATAAAATGGAAATTGGGCAAGCTTTTGATAATATCGAGCTTTCAAAAAAAGCTCAACTTTTAAAATTTTAAATTTTTTTCAAGTATTTTTGAAACTATGTACCCCCAATCACTTGTGAAACATCGATTTTCCCTAAGTGGCGATGGTCCCAACCAATCAGACTTCAAAACTGAGCATAATGAAGAGAAATTGACATTTCTAAATAAAACAAACCCCCTCACCTCCCCAAGTGGATGGAAGAATGGTGGGAAAGCTATAATGGTGAGTTTTCATCTCATCTATGGGTAGTAGGGTCATTCCACCTCAACTCGACCAACGTTTTTGAGTCATGTCCTTCGATTTCACTCAATTTTTTTTTTACAATGTTTACCCATCCAGTAAGTTTTTTTTTCATTTTTTGGGGTCCCCCAACACACAAGGTGCCGGGTTTTTTTTCAAATAAACATACATCTTAAATCTAAGACTAAATATAAACAAAATGATCCCTAATCCTAGATTTAAGATGCAGAGGGGAGGGGGGAAGACAGGCTGTCCACCACGAGCCATACCCCCTAGGTGGTTGCCAAGGGCCCAATCACCCTACCAGGCTTTGTTATTCACGCATGCCCATCAGGTAGACTGAGTCCCCCAACCCATCTTGGGAAAAGAATTTTTGCGAGGAGAATTTGGTGCCTAAGGGGGGGTCAACAAGTGTTGGTCTCCCCTTTGCATTACACGAGTTTCGGATATGGGGGGACATTTGCCAGGAGGCCAAGCTGGTTTTGAGAAGAATATATTTTTAGGGCATGCATAAGTTTTGAAAAATCCAACTATTGTTATTTACAGCTTGAGGTACTTAATGCATTTTAATGGGTTATTTACAGGGCTTCTACTGGTCGATGTTTGGTTGATAGATCAAGATTGAAGCTGTTACTCCTTCTGGGTACATACTCTGACAGTAACTGGGTGGTCCCTGAAGCATTCAATGATGGATTGTTTCACTGTTGGCCACTCCAGTTTATTCAGACCACACCCTAGTCTTGGTACTGCTATCTTTTTGATCTTGAGTTGGTCGCATTTGGCAGCAATTGCTTTCATCGTTGTTACAAAGTCCTTGATTGATGGCTTATCATTGTACTGTTCTTTGGTGATGGCATAAAGGATGTAATTTCCATCCTTTTTGAGCTCAACTACTTCCCCAATCTTAGCACCCCTTGACCTCAGAGTGTCCTGGTTGCCGAAGGCTTGTTTAAATAGGAGTGCAATGCTGTTTGACATCCTGAAGTCTCTGCTGACACAATAGTCCAGGAAAAATAACATTCCATTGGGAAAAGTGAGGTAGAAAGCTGAATTTTGGTATACAGGTCCATTTTTTGGTGCTGAACTCGAATCCGATGAGTCCCCGGTCGTCCCTGGTGAGCTTTCTCCCCTATTGTGGATCCAAGCCCCCCAAAACCTGTTTTTTGCAATTTTCTCCCTGGCATTGCATTTTAGCGAAAAATGAGGTTAGACACAAGAATCTACGTCAAATTTCCGATCTAGTGACATATCAACTTTTCTTCTACCCTCAAGGGGGTTGGAACCACAACCATTCAAAAAAGGGGGGTTCCCTGAAAAATACAAAACGTCTATAGGCGCCTAAGAGGGGTGAAATGGTCCCCGACAGCGTTCGAGTTGATATTAGCATGAAAAGTGGGTACCATAGAGAAACCTCCGCGCAAAAAATTTTAGATCCACACCCCCTCCCCTTTTTGCGGAACCCTCCTTTTTTGAAATTTCAGTATCACTTTCCTCAGCCCTATTTCAACCGATTTTGAAAATTTTTCTGGAGGTTATGTATATGCTTGATAGGTAACCCCACAAAAATTTTCAACCCCCTCCCCTCATATTTACCCCCCAAAATGGCGTTTTTTTCATTTTTTTAGGCCTATTAACAATCAAGATTGCGAGGTAAAATTTTGTAAACACGTTTTTTGGATGTATTTTTGGCCCCCAAACATCATGTACTATATTAGAAATTTTTGCTTTGGTGCGCCGTGGTAAAAACTTGAAATAATGTATCGTAGGGGGGTGGGGGGTGAAATGGCAATTTTGAAAAAAACAACTATCAATGAGTAGAGTATCGTTTTCATATGATTCGATACCGCTGAGCACGAATATGACCTCAGATTTTTTTGCTACATTCACCTACCCCTCTGCAGAGCTCCTCAGCCCCCTCAATTTTCACGATTTCCGAAATATAGTTATTTTGATGATGTTGGTGTCGTTTTCATATGATTCGATACCGCTGAGCACGAATATGACCTCAGATTTTCTGCTACAATCACCTACCCCTCTCCAGAGTCCCTCAGCCCCCTCATTTTTCACGATTTTCGAAAGAAAATGACGATTACAACTATTTCAGCGACGAAAGTTATACCACAGATGATGACATTAGTGATGATGACGATTAAGTGAATCACAAATTAACATTCTTTACTTTTTTTTTATAAGTATTTCGTTACCATATTTTTTTCTTGTGATTTTTTATGTAGGTACCTAGTCATTGAATTATAAAATACATACTCATACATACTCAAGTTACAGTTATCATGAATAATTATTATGCCACATATGCTCCGCATACCTATACAGTCCAGTACACATACAGATTGTTACGTTTTCTGCGTGGAAAAAAATTGAAGGGTCCACCCCCCTCGAGGGGGAGCCATCTGCTGTAGCTCATTCTACGAGAAATTTTATGTACAATAACAATGAATTTATGTAATTTTCCCATAGCAATGAAACCAACATCACCAAAATAACTTTATTTCGAAAATCGTGAAAATTGAGCGGGCTGAGGGGCTCTGGAGAGGGGTAGGTGAGTGTAGCAAAAAATCTGAGGTCATATTCGTGCTCAGCGGTATCGAATCATATGAAAACGATACTCTACTCATTGATAGTTGTTTTTTTCAAAATTGCCATTTCACCCCCCACCCTCCTACGATACATTATTTCAAGTTTTTACCACGGCGCACCAAAGCAAAAATTTCTAATATAGTATATGATGTTTGGGGGCCAAAAATACATCCAAAAAACGTGTTTACAAAATTTTACCTCGCAATCTTGATTGTTAATAGGCCTAAAAAAATGAAAAAAACGCCATTTTGGGGGGTAAATATGAGGGGAGGGGGTTGAAAATTTTTGTGGGGTTACCTATCAAGCATATACATAACCTCCAGAAAAATTTTCAAAATCGGTTGAAATAGGGCTGAGGAAAGTGATACTGAAATTTCAAAAAAGGAGGGTTCCGCAAAAAGGGGAGGGGGTGTGGATCTAAAATTTTTTGCGCGGAGGTTTCTCTATGGTACCCACTTTTCATGCTAATATCAACTCGAACGCTGTCGGGGACCATTTCACCCCTCTTAGGCGCCTATAGACGTTTTGTATTTTTCAGGGAACCCCCCTTTTTTGAATGGTTGTGGTTCCAACCCCCTTGAGGGTAGAAGAAAAGTTGATATGTCACTAGATCGGAAATTTGACGTAGATTCTTGTGTCTAACCTCATTTTTCGCTAAAATGCAATGCCGGGGAGAAAATTGCAAAAAACTGGTTTTGGGGGGCTTAGATCCACAATAGGGGAGAAAGCTCACCAGGGACGACCGGGGACTCATCGGATTCGTGTTCAGCACCAAAAAATGGACCTGTATACCAAAATTCAGCTTTCTACCTCACTTTTCCCAATGACCCTTTTTTTTCATCTAATTTTCCTGGTCTACAATGGGCCAGGGCAAACTGTGGGTATTGTCTAAACAGATCATCCTCCAATTCCTCCAGGTGAAGATCCCATTTGATTTGGTCTCTATCTTTCCCCAGTTGGAGTGTTGGATTTTCTTTTCTAGTTCCTTCGCATCTTGTTTGAGTACTTTCTTCACCCCAGCCAGGGTTATTTGGCCCATCTGTTGGTAATCGCTGTATGGCAGTAGACAACCCACAGCGACTGGCCCAACTGGGTGGTAGAATCTTTCTTTTATCCCTCTTAGTAGATACAAGGTACTGCATTGTGGGTTCGTATACGTCCAGTTCACCATCAGTGATCAACTGATCCATCGCGTTGTCAACTATGTTACATGCCACATTTTGGTTTTCGATATCAGCAAAGTGTTTACCAAGGATTGATTGTGGACTGATAGGATTGTCCAACCTCGGTTTTTGTGTGTGTCTAAAAGTTGTTCTAACAAATAAGACACGTTAATTGACATCTTCAAATGTTGATTCCTTTTTGTATGGTCCCAGAGGTGTGTAGTTTCCACTAGGAACCTGCCCCCCCTGAGGGGAGCACCCTTTGGCCTCCGGATTTTCTCCGGCCAGCACACACAAACCCGTGAGCTTTTGGGCACACATCAACACGCTAAACCCGCAATCAGTTCGGTCCCTGCCCCTTCAGAGGACGGGCTTCAATTACTTTCACGTTGTATTGATGTACTCAACTTCAGCTGCGCATGTCTCCAAAGCTATGATACTTCGAACAAAACTGATTTCACAGTTTGAAAGGGCATCGCATTTTGAACTTTTTAAGCATTTTGAAATTTTCAAAAGCTGAAAGTTGAACTTACAAATTGAAAGTTCAAATTGCAAAATGGCGCTGTAAGTGGGAGCTACCATTTAAAATTCTGAAAAAATTTCCAGAAATGTACCTTTTGATGTTTTTTCAAAATATTCAATTTTCGAGATGGGATTTTTTAATGGAGAGGAAGCACCCCTCTATCCAAATTTGGGCAAAACTTTCAAAAGAAAATCTGGGGCATGTGATATATCGAATTGTATGTTTTTGGTGACGCTGAACACGAATATGACGTCCGATTTTTGATTTGACCCCATTAACGGCCCCACCACCTTCCCCAAATGGGGTAAAAGTTCAGAAAAAGTGTTTTTGCCCGTGTGACACATGAAATAGTATGTTTTTGGTGATGCTGAACACGAATATGACGTCAGATTTTCGATTGGACCCCATCCACGGATTTTCCCGCTCCCCCTTTTCCCAGGGATTCATCCCCTAACTTGAAACTGCCTAATCTTTGTGGGCCTACCAATAATGATTGAAAGTTTCATTTTATCTTTTACTTTTTTCGTGTAATTGTATGTACATACTTAATTATATACTTACCTGTAAGTGGAAATATGTCAACTTTGAAGAAGATCCTAATGAAATCTTTTTGATTTTTTTGTAGATTTCCAAGAATACCCTGCTTGAAAATCAATTCAATCGGATGAAGAATAAAATAGAACGGACGAGTAAGTCACAAAATGAATTCTGATCACTCGTTGGATTTTCCTAAAGAGAGGCCATTTAGTTGTTTGGAGCGGCCATCATCGCTACAAATCTTGGCTGCGAGCAAAATAGCATCGAGATTATGGCTAAACAAGTATCACGTGCAGACAGGTTACGAACGTGGTCGTTGGGTACCCCCACCTAATTGGCCTAGATCGTTGTCGGTGTTCAGTTGCAAAGATATGCTCGCAGTTCCTCCCAGAATCAGGGATATGATCGACGATTGCATTTTTCTAGTCGGTAACCAAATAGCAGCGTGGGAGGATAACTTGAGGAAAGCGGTGCTGCAGTCTTCAAGAAGCACCGTAAGGGATAAAAAACTGGTTAAAATATTTGCAAAATGCTTCGACGGTATCGATTGTAAACCAAATGGAGATATTTGTTTCGAAAGCTCGGCTAGAAACGCGCTGATGATGAGAGAATTACATATTACGACCAAGTTGGGGATCGCGTGTAAGTTTTGTTTGGAGGATGAAATCAGGGAAATTTGGTCTTCGCAATTAGTATCACAAACGCCAAATGTATTTGGTAACTCTACGCTGATGCAGTATTGGGAAAATACTTTGAGGAATAACTTTTTCGCTTACGAACCATTTGTCGTTGAACTACTGGCTGACTCTCTTGCAGACCAAAATTGGGCAGCATTCGAGTATTTTTGGAATAAGCTGAGCGAAGAACGCCAAACTGTCGAGGCTATCAAGATTGTAAAAACTCACGATTTCAGTATTTCGAGACGTGTGCTGCTCAAGCTGAACGAAAAACAGGCTCGAGAAGTGGTACGGGGACAATCTATTGATAAAATTGTCGTCGAGGTGATTTCAAACAAAGAGTTTTCTTGGTATGCCATACAATTGTGCACTTGTATAAAACATTTAATTCCTGGCTCTGTATTTGGACGAATTGTACGTCTGTTGTGGCGAATGGTGTTCAAACCTAAAGAATCTGAGCTCACGAAAATAAAGCTAAGTAACGTTTTACTTCGAGAATTGTGGTCAGGGGCACCCGAATCGTCCAAGTCGTACGTTTCTGCGAGAGATTTATTCGCAGAATTGGACGGCAATCTCAGAGACATCAGCTATTACGATTCGACTTTCATGTGCGAGGTATTGGAGAACGCCAGCGACTACACGATGATGGAAATATGGGAAAATAATTGGTATAAAATACTCATCCGAGCTAGTATTTCCGATATAAAGAAATTAATGAAATTATGTTCAGTCAACGATGACGAGATGGACCTGTCTAGAGAAAGAAATTCGTCAAAGTTGGAAGAGCTAAGAGATTATTTCAACTCGTTGATCAAATATGGACTGTATTCGGAGTTGTGCGAATTCTTGGGTTTCTTTGTAAAGGATAAATATCGTTTGGAAACTCTTAGTAAAGAGTTAATTTTCACAAATTTACATCACATCTGTGCCTGCGACGACGACGAAGAATTAGACGAGCTTCGTTCGTTTATTTACTTCACTTTCCGTACCACAGAAACGGCCAATACGTTTATCGAGGATTTGATCTCGAGTCCGCAATACTCGACTTGGATTTATAACAAATTAGACGAGTATTGCTACGACGATGTTACGAATCTGTGTATTAAATTTCCATCATCCGATGAAAAAATGCGAAATATAAAACGCCAGTTACTGATGTATTGTTACAGTAATTTTTCCAACGGCCAGATTATGGAATTCAATGCTCGAAAATTCACCAAATTCTCGTATTGGTGTTGCGATGGCGGAGGGAACGCGTTAGCCGAGTTCAAGAGAGAGATAAATATAGACGATATTTTTAAAACAGTTTTGGATAACTTGATGCGAGAATTAATCGAGTCGAGAACTTTGAATGGGGCAGTTCTTTCAAAATTCGAAGAGTTTTTGATGTGTTTTTTTGTCAACGTGGAAACGTACAGAGCTTATAAATCGGCTAAAATGCCGGTTTACTGCAAGGATTGTCAATTGATGAAATCTGCAATAAGAAACCAATTCCTTATTCCTCATGTTGATTTCTTACTGAATTGGGGGATGGGATTTGTGAATGATGCGGGCCAAACTTCTAAAAAAAGGAGGGAAAATTTAATGTGGGTTTTATTTTGAAGTACATCATTTTTTCTGCTTATGATTTCTCTTTTATGTGGTGAATAAAAACAAAGAAGTAAAGTAATGAGTGTAGTGAGAGTTACATTGGATCGTAAAAGTACAAATATAGAATAAGATGTACCTATCTACTACCTCTACCTACCAATTGACTAAAATTTTATCAATGTTTCCCCTGTTTTTAAAATTTTGTTGAAAATTATTTTTAATGCTTGTATTATTTTATGTATTTTTCTTTTTCCCCCTGATTTTTCATTTTTTGAGTAAGATTAGATAAATCTATGTTTTATTTTTCAATTGTATGGGGGTTTAAACTCATACTTCTCAACACTGAACTCTCTGATCGGAACATTACTTGAGACGGCTCAAAAGTATACCTCAAAAAATCCCCTATCCCCAATTTCCTTCTGCTCGTGTTCATATGGTAGGGAGGTATGAAAGTTTTTCAATTTTCTCATGTCATTTGTACTAAACACAGCAATATGGCGCTGATGATGTTCAAATATATTTGACACACCACCCCCCTTCCCCTCCCCAAATCTGATCGCATGTGTAATTGTGTAATTCATTTTTGAAGGGTCTGGAGAATTGGAGAAATTGGTCTGGAAAACTTGGAAATGTCAGGGAATATTGTTTCCAGAAATGAGTGCACACCATGTCCTATCTTCTGGAACTGGGCAATTTTTCCCAAAACATATTGGGTAACGACAGGAGCGAAAAAACCACGATTTTTTTGAAAATTTCCTCATTTTTAAGAACTTATAATATGTTTTCTCCTCCAAGGGTACCTACTGAGCCAAAAATTTCACTGAGTTTCATTCAACTTTTAATGAAAGTCGCGATTGAATTTGGAAAAAATCCTATTCAATTTTTATTCCGCAATCAACCCTCTGTTCTTGGCTTCAAAAATTTACCTTAAATTATTTGAAAATCACTTTGAGCTGCTGAAAATTGAGAGATGCGGGATTTTTTAAGGCCTCTTTTCGACTTGTTTTAGTTTTGTTTCTGCTGTCAGAGAATGTGGTCTGGTGCTCACATGTTGAAATTATTTATGAGAATAAGGATATGTAGGAAGAGAGAGAGACAGAGAGACTTCGTTAATTTTTTTTCTAATCAATTCAAGAATGTCGTTTACCTATTATTTTTAAAATATTAAGTATGTTTATTTTATGAAAGAAATATAAATATGTTCAATAAAATAAAATCGTTCAGTTGTATCTGAATTGTGTGGAAATTTTTCTTCGCACTGACTGATTGGTCCATTTCTTTGAAAAAAAAATCAAAATCGTAACAAACTAAAATAAAAGTCTGAAATTCGATTTTTACCCTACCCTATTTTCAACCTCCCAAGTCGATTGTTGGTGAAAGTTTTTTTTTGTTTTTTTTTTTTAAGAAAAAAAAAGAAAATTTAGCACTTATTAACTGGGATTTACCAAACTTGTAATCCTTTCGATCGTTTTAGTTGCATTATTTTCAAAATCTTTTCGTGCCGGTTCAAATTCAACATTTTTTTCACCAATTATTTTTGGACTGAATTTGAAAAATTCTAAAATTTTCAACTTTGTCGACAATGTTGGATTTTGAAAATAATGCACCAAAATATTTCCAAAAGCTGAATTCAGGGTGTCTAACACTCCTATTTATCCTACAAAAGTCCTTTTTTTGCCTATGACACATTTTTGTCCTTTTAGTGTCCTTTTTTTCAAAATGACTTTTTCAAATTTTCAATTTTTTCCCCTTTTTTCCGGAATTTTGAACTTGTAGAACAGGGCTCATTTGTCGACTTTTTTAGAACTTGAATAACACATTTTTGTGAGCTTCTGCCGTCGCTTCGCTCGGGCTATTCGCTCTTCTTTTTTCTCATAAGTGACTTATTGTTCAAATTCAAGAAATGTTCAAAGTTTGAATCAATTTCCAAAAAAAATAATTATTCGAATTTCAAAATTTTGAAGCAAAATAATATACTTGTACTTAGTAACTCATCACACAAGATAACATAATTTTTGATACCTCTCAAAATACCTTCTAATTTTTGAGAGCTTTCGCCCTCGCTTCTCCAGGGCCAGTTTGTTTCTCTTTTCCTTAATTAATAATAAATTCCGAACTTGAAGGAGAAATCTCGCCCACCCCCTCCCTCTCTTAAAAATCCCAAGTGTTCAAAAACTGTCCTGTTAAAAGTCCTGCTAAAATTCCGTTGGCTAAAAACTTGAATGAAAATTTTGACCCCCCCCTCACACCTCAAAAAATGCCATAAGTGCTCGAAAAATGACCTGCTGAAAGTCCTACTAAAAGTCCTGTTTAAGTCCTTTTTTTTTCATTTTGAAATTTTGTTAGACACCCTGATTGATAATAAAGATTGGACATCCTAGTTTAAGTTTATACTCAATTCGGTTCAAAAGTTGTGAATCACTATATAATTTACCCTTATCATGATTCCAGGATTGGGAGTGGGACTACTCACAAAATCCGTTTTAGAACTACAGGAATCAATTTCCATTGATATTTTATTTTGCATTATCTGATTTTTTTGCAGGACCAAGTATAATAAACATATCTCAGTTGGAGTGATTTTAACAAAATTTACATAAACTCAGTATTGAGGCTTGTTTTGGTGTTGGATTGAAGGAGCTCGAGTCGAGATGCCCTTGACTCAAAATTTGCGAGTGTTAAGATTTTTGGGAGGGGATGGAGATGAGGAGAGCCATTAAGAACCTATGTGAGCCCATGGCAAATATAATTTGACCTCATTTCCAGGGATTAAACTATATGGAGTTTCTTTGAGAGGGGGTTTGCCAATACCCTATTATACAAACATGGTTATAATTGAGTCCGGAAAGTGTCTCTGTATATTTGTTTGACACTGACCAGTTCCTACAAAAAACAATATAATTATTTAAAATTTTTCTTCTTTATACGTATACATTTGACTCGTTTGGGTTTACTTTTGTAGCAATTGGGTTTCACGTTTGCATGCCTAATGGAAGAGTGCAGACTCTCAGCGTGACTGGAACATCCTTAAAGCACTCCAGTAGAGTTTGCTGTAGTAGAGGCCAATCAAGTTTATCCAGTTCTCATCCTAGCCTTAGGACTGCAAGTTTTTCAATATGTAGTTCTATACATTTCATGGCTATAGCACTCTTTCATAGTACAAACAAAATCTTCAATTGTTGGCTTATCATGGTATCTTTCTTATAGGATGTAGTTTCCCTTGGTGTATATTTCTACAACCAGTGTTGCGGAGCGGAACCAAACCAGAATGAACTGGAACGCTAAACCCCTAACTTTTGGGAGAATTTTTGCGGAGTGGAATGGAGCCTGGAGCAACTTTCAAAAAATTTACTGGAGCGAAACCAGAACCAAACCGGAATAAAAATATGGGTTTTTAACGCTCCAACCTCACAAAATTTTTTGACCTTTAATGAACGTTTTGCAAGACTGTAGAGTGTAGTGTGAACAACACGTGTTTTTGCTGAAATTTGACCTCAATAAACCAGAAAATTATGTATAACAAGACATGGTAAATGACATGAAATAGACCGTTTTCAGCTCATGAAAATTCAAATCCTAAACAGTCAAAACACCAAGTAAAACCTTCCAAATTTCATTGGGTGTTTTTGGTGCTTCTTTTATGTGAGATGGACTTTAAATTTCATTGAAACACTCTAAATTCAACCATTTTTCAAAATGTTGGGTATTTCAACTTCAATTTTTGCTGTGGACAGGAAAATTCTGATGTAATTTAAATGCAACCTTCTCTAAAATGAAAAAGAAAAGTCGGGGAGGAACGGGACGATATTTTTAAGCAGAGTGGAACGATATAAGAAACAGGAACAGAATTTTTTTTTATGCTGGAGCTGAACTCTGAACCCAGAACAAAATTCATTCTGCTCTGCAACACTGTCTACAACATACCCAAGTTTGGCACCCCTTGACTTCAAAGTGTCAACATTGCCCAAAGCTCTTCTGAATTTGAGTGCAATGCCCTTACTCATCTCAAAGTCTAGGCTGACACAGTGAGCTAAGGTGTATTGCGGGGCTTGTAGCATGAGGTCGTCTTCTACCCCTTCCATTGGCAGTGTTCCATTCAATTTTACTGTTATTCGACCCCAGTTAGTCCTCTGGATTTGTATCTCTCATTCCTCTTGAAGATCCTTTAGTACATATATTTCTGACTTGCGTCAGAGTCAGTATCCGCAGGTACAGTAAAAGCTCATTATAATGCTTTTGGTTATAACGCTGATTTCCTCCAGTCCCTAGACAACCCTATTTAAAGCAATGTAAAATTAATCGCGATATAACGCTCATGAGCGATTATAAATCGTGTTTTAACGCTCTAAAAGTCAGGAAAAATCACATTTTTTTCATAATTTTAACAACAAAAACCCAATTTTTTGCGAAAAAAAGCTTACTTATGTGTAAAAAATTCTCACTATCTGAAAATTTTGGCCGCAACAACAGTTTTTTTTTTGCAATTTTTGCAGTTTTAATTTTTTAAAAAGCAAAAAAAAACTTTTATGATTTTTCCAAAAAATCATTTCTATTATTATAGCAGACCTTAAACTCAAAGTAAAATTTCAGATTTTTTTATTTCCAGCTGGAACAGTTGTTCAAATTTAAAATAAAGTTCACGTTTCCACTTCTTTTATTATAGTACAGCATATGACAATAGGAGTAATTGTACCCCCCCCCGCCCGCCGATCCTCCGGGACAACTTTTTTCTTAAAGGGGACATCCTAAGGAACATTTTAAAGCAAACTTGCCAAAAAAAAAGTTGGCCTTACTTACAAAATGACGACCATTTTGATTGACAGGTCAGCCGAAATCGTAGATTTTGCGTTTTAACATAGGACTTGCACGAACTTTTTCAAACTTTACAAAGGTAGATCGAAAGATCATGCAAACATTCATAACCTGTCAAAATTTCAAGTGCTTAAGTGCGTTTTTCGATTTTTGGTGAATTTTTGAAAATCCAATTTAGGCCAAAAATAAGGGGAAAAATCAAAATGTTACCAAATTGACCAAGAAAGCTGAAATTTGGGATATACCCTATTTTCGACATGCCACATCGATTGGAAACGGTTTCAACCCGTTTTGAGCAGTTCTGGAGCCTCCAGCAGATTTTTTAAACTCGAAATTCCCATAAAATTCCATCAAATTGGAGTTGTAAAGCTAAAATTTATTCTAGAAACTAATTTCAATACGCTACGAAGTACTGCCAGGTGAATTTCAAGTCGTTTTGGATCCTCCAGCAACTTTTTGAAAATTCCTGAAGCCTCCAGCAAATTACTGGAGCCTCCAGTAGATTTTTGAAACTTTAAATTTTTACAAAATTTCATCAAATGGAGATGGAAAGCTGAAATTTACTCTACACTCCAATTTTAACACCCTCTGAAGACGACTTTAGGTGGGTTCAAGTCATTTTAGGGCCTCCAGCGACTTTTTTGAAAATTACTGGAGCCTCCAGAAGATTTTTGAAACTTGAAATTTTCCCAACATAAATTTATCAAAATGGAGTTGGCAAGCTGAAATTTACTTCGCAGACTAGGTACATGGTGGTTTCAAATGGTTTTGAAGCTTCCAGCTACTTTTAGGAAATTTCAATTTTCCAAAAAAACGTCATACAACCTTTCAAAAAGTTGCTGGAGGCTCCAAAACGACTTGAAATTCACCAGGAGTCAACTTCGTAGCGTATTGAAATTAGTTTGCAAAATGAATTTCGACTCTCCATCTTGGTTTGATAAAATTTTGGGGAAATTTAAAGTTTCAAAAATCTACTGCAGGCTCCAGTAATTTTCAAAAAAGTCGTTGGAGGCTCTAAATCGACTTGAAATCGATAAGAAGTCGTTTTCAGAGGGTGTTAAAATTGGAGTGTAGAGTAAATTTCAGCTTTCCATCTCCATTTGATGAAATTCTGTGAAAAATTAAAGTTTCAAAAGTCTGCTGGAGGCTTCAGGAATTTTCAAAAGGTTGCTGGAGGATCCAAAACGACTTGAAATTCACCTGCAGTACTTCGTAGCGTATTGAAATTAGTTTTTAGAATAAATTTTAGCTTTACAACTACAATTTGATGGAATTTTATGGGAATTTCGAGTTTCAAAAATCTGCTGGAGGCTCCAGAACTGCTCAAAACGGGTTGAAACCGTTTCCAATCGATGTGGCATGTCGAAAATAGGGTATATCCCAAATTTCAGCTTTCTTGGTCAATTTGATATAATTTTGATTTTTCCCCTCATTTTTGGCCTAAATTGGATTTTCAAAAATTCACCAAAAATCGAAAAACGCACTTAAGCACTTGAAATTTTGATAGGTTATGAATGTTTGCATGATCTTTCGATCCACCTTTGTGAAGTTTGAAAAAGTTCGTGCAAATCCTATGTTAAAACGCAAGATCTGCGATTTCGGCTGACCTGTCAATCAAAATGGCCGCCATTTTGTAAGTAAGGCCAACTTTTTTTTGGCAAGTTTGCTTTAAAATGTTCCTTAGGATGTCCCCTTTAAGGAAAAAGATGTCCCGGAGGATCGGTGGCGGGGGGGGGGGGTGGGGTGGGTGCAATTACTCCTATTGTCATATGGCGGACTATTACCTATGCTCTTTTTGCTTATATGTAACGCGTTTAGGCTTATAAGTTATAACGCTCTTTTTTCCAGTCCCTTTTGAAGAGCATCATAACAAGCTTTTACTGTATTCTGTGTATGGAAGTAGGGAGCTCACAGAAGCAGGTCCCACCAGTCGATAGAACTGCTCCTTTTCCCCTAGAAGTAGGTATGTACTAGGTACATCATTGAGTTGGTGTATTTATATGGTTAGCAAAGATCAGGTTATAGGGATGTCCTGCTTGTTGTATTCTGGTATTCGATGTTGGAGATGTACTTACCCAGTATTGATTGGAGATTGATTGGGTTGTCCTGGAGTGTTGGTTTTTTCGTGTAGTCATAAGGTTCTCACTAGCAGTACTTAATGAGACACAAATTAACCCGAGTGAAACAAGGTCATATGCAAGGTGTCTACTTTTAGCATTATTATCAAAATTTTACAATTTGAAAGATTTTTTAGGATATTAAAAAAAAAAAAAGAACAGGCTTAAATGAGGGCAAAAGCTCTTGTATTTCTATAGGCATAAAAATGATACTTTTTACACAACAAGTTTTTTTTTCACTCTTGAACTTTGAAAGTTGTTAGATATTTTTTTTTTAAAAATTTCAATTATTAAAAAAGATGAAACCCCATTTCGAGCAATGTGAGGGCAAAAGTTTACGAAAATTTATGTTTTGAGAAATGAAAAAAAAAGGATTTTCTTTCATAACAGCCAACAGGCCCTTCTTTTGACGGGCCTGGCGCAAACCAAGCCCCCCCCCTTCGAAAGCTCTGCTCGTGGGCATACAATAATGATGAAAAGCCTAATTTTAATATTTTCTTGGTGTATTCTACATACCAACTTTACCTGTAAGTGGAAATGTAACTAATTTGAAAGAGATCCTAATGAAATATTTTTTATTTCTTGTAGATTTCCAAGAGCGCCCTGCTTCAAAATCAATTCAATCGGATGAAGAATAAAATAGATCGGACGAGTAAGTCAAAATGAATTCTGATCACACGTTGGACGTTTCTAAAGAGAGACCATTTAGTTGTTTGGAGCGGCCTTCTTCGCTGCAAATCTTGGCTGCGAGCAAAATAGCATTTAGATTGTGGCTAAACAAGTATCACGTACAGGATGGTGACAAACGTGGTTGTTGGACAGCACCTATATCGTTCTCCAAATCTTCGGTTTTCAGTTGCAAAGATATGTTCGCACTTCCCACCAGGATCAGGGATATGATCGACGAATACATTTATAGAGTCGGTAAAGAAATAAAAATGTGGGACGGTAACTTGAGGAAAGCGATGCTTCAGTTTTCAGATCGCTACGTGAAGGATAAACAAATGGTTGAAATATTTGTAAAATGCTTCGATGGTATTGTTTTTAAACCAAATGGAGATATTTATTTCCAAAGCTCGGCTAGGAAGGCACTGACGATGGAAGAATTAGATGCTCGGGCCAAGTTCAGGATCGCGTGTAAATTTTGTTTGGTGGATGAAATTAAGGAAATTTGGCCTTCGGTATCACAAACGCGAAATTTGTTTGATAATTCTACTCTGATGCGGTATTGGGAACATACTTTGAAGAATAACTTTATTGCAACTGAACGATTTGTCGGTGAACAACTTGCTGACTCTGTTAAAGAACGAAATTGGGCAGCTTTCGGGTATTTTTGGGATATGCTGAGCGAAGAACGCCAAACAGTCGAGGCTATCGCGATCTTACGAAAGTCTCATTTCAATCGTTCGAGGCGTGTGCTGCTGAAGCTGAACGAAAAACAGGTTCGAGAAGTAAGTAGACAATTTGCTAGCATTTTCATCGAGTTGATTTGGAAACAAAGGTTTTTCGCATATGCCATACCATTGTGGACTTGTATGAAAAACATAATAACCGGCCCTGTATTTTTGAGTATTTTACTTACGTTGTGGCGGAGGGTGTTCAACCCTGGAGAATGTCGGCTTAGGGATGTAAAGCTAAACAGCACTTTACTTCGAGAATTGTGGTCAAGCGCACCTGACTCTTTGAAGTCGTTCGTTTCTGTGAGAGAATTATTCGCAGAATTGGACGGCGATATCAGAGACATAAGCTATTTCGATTCGACTTTCATGTGCGAGGTATTGGAGAACGCCAGTCACGATTTGAAGAATGAAATATGGACAAGTAATTGGTATAAAATACTCATCCGAGCTAATATTTCCGATATAAAAAAAATAATGGAATTGTGTTCAGTGAATGACCACGAAATGGACCTATCTAAAGAATTTAATTCGTCAAAGTTGGAACTGCTAAGAGGTTATTTCAACTTCTTGGTAAAATATGGACTGTATTCGGAGTTGTGCGAATTCTTGGGTTTCTTTGTAAAGGATCCGAATCGTTTAGAAACTCTTAGTAAAGAGCTAATTTTCACAAATTTACATCACATCTCTGTCTGCGACGAGGAAGCATTAGCCATGCTTCGTTCGTTTATTCATTTCACTTTTAGTACCACAGTAAAGGCCAATGAGTTTATCGAAGAGTTCCGAAGGCTCTACTTGGATTCATAACAAATTGGACGATCGTTGTTACGACGATGTTGTAAATCTGTGCATTAGATTTCCTTTACCCTATGAAGATAGTATGCAAAACATGAAACACGCCTTACTCATGTATTGTTACAGTAATTTTGCCAATGACCGGATTATGGAATTCGATGCGAGGAAATTCACCAAATTCTCATATTGGTGTTGCAATGGCGGAGGAAACGAGTTAGCCGAGTTCAAGAGAGAGATAAATATCGACGATGTTTTTCAATCGGTTTTGGATGACTTGATGCGAGAATTAATCGAGTCGAAAACGTTGAATGGGGCAGTTTTTTCGAAATTCGAAGAGTTTTTGGTGTGTTTTTTTGTCAATATGGAGACTTACAGGGCGTATAAATCGGCTAGAATGCTCGTTTACAAGGATTGCGAGTTGGTGAAGTTTGCATTAAGAGATGATGTCCTCGCTCCTCGTGTTCAGTTCTTACTGAATTGGGGAATGGGTGTGGGAAATGATGCGGATGAAAGTTGTAAATGGACAAGAGTGCCGGATAATTTCGACTTTGAGCTATAATAACATAGTCGTATTTTATTTTCTGCTCGTGATTTTACTTATTTATGAGTTGAATAGCAACAAATACTGGTAAAAGACTGAAGTAACGAGTAGTAATGTGAGTTACATGTGATCATGAAAGTACAAATGTAGAATAAGATGTATCTCTACCTACCTAATGACTTACCTTAAACTTATAATTTTATTCATGGTTCCTCTTGTTTTTTTAATTTTTTAAAAATTATTTTTAATGTTTATATTATTTTATTTTACTTTTTTTACCCCGATTTTTCATTTTTCGAGGAAGTTAGATAATTCTATGTTTTCTTTTTCAATTTTACAAGGGACCTACTCATACTACTTGAGACTGAACTCTTTGATAGGAACAATACTGAGACAGATGAAAAGTTATTCTCAAAAAAACCCTATCCTCGTGCATTTTCGAAAAATCCTTGTACATTTATATTTTGCAATCCTCCCCCTCTGTACATAATTTTGATTTCAATAGTTTACCTTGAATTGAAAAATTAATCTGAGCTGCTGAAAATTGAGCGATCCGAGGTTTTAATAGCCCCTTTTCGACTTGTTGTAGTTTTGTTTCCTATCAGAGAGTGTGGTCTGGTGCTCAGGAATTCCTTCTACGTCTTGTTCAGTCTGATTTTCACGTGTGAAAATTATTTATGAATGAGAATAAGGGTATTTTGAGGTAGAGAGCTCGTTAATTTTTTTAAAAATAATTTACGAATGATAAGTATTTACCTATTATTTTAAAAATATTTTGTTTATTTTTTATATGAAAGAAGTTTAAACGCGTTTAATAAATAAAATCAGTCAGTTGTATCTGAATTATGTATGGATTTTTTTTTTTTTTTAATTGACTGGTCGCCTTACAAAGAAACCGGGAAATATTTAATCGAACGACAAAAAAGGTGGTTTGAACGACAGGCCAGTCTTACGACAATGAGAGGGGTATTAACGACAAATTAGGTAAGTACTAAAAACAGAAGTTTTTAAACGACTAAACAGGTTGTCATCACGACTGTTTTTGTTTATGAATCACGACTACTTCTCCCGACATATATGAAAGTTAAAACGACAAAGTATGATTTTCAGCGACAACTACATCTGTACTTGGGTACCTACTATAGTGATTGAACTGCACATAATCGGTACAATGGAATATGATAAAGTTGTAATTCAAAAGTGTCTACAGTTTGCCACTTCTCCAGATGTGTCTTTAAAGGAGTGGATCTCTGGGTATCAATGGGCTGCTCAAAACAAAAAAGTGATTCAAATTCCAGGCGATTCCAGCGCTGCTTCCTTTTTTTCACTACCGGCATCACAGCCAAACACTCAATTACTCCCAAAATGATCAAAACCTTCAAATCTGCAGACAAACATTGGAAAACTTTCGACGAATTCTTATGTACTTGGAATGCAAAGTTGTCAGAAGTGGGTTTGGACCCCCCCCCCCGAGGCAAAATCCATTCCCTTCGGCCAAAAACGCAAGCGTGGGAGGCCAGCCTAATCCAAAAAGGCACTATTGGTGCAATGAAACTTTTTTTTTCTATCAATTTGCAAATGTGTAGTCGATGTATGTTGTCTTTTTTTAACCCTTAAAGGCCCCTGCTAATCCTGAGATTTTGTGTAAAAATGCTTTCAATTTCCTGAATTAGATCATCACAAGCATCACTTTAACCCACAGTTTACCCCCCCCCGCCCCTTTAAGCCGTCTGGTAAAAGAGGTACTGATTTACGAGTATTCAATTATCCTCAAAAACCGAGGAAGCAAAAACCCAAATGAGGTCAATCATGGAACTGAATGATAAAGTATCATTAGATGTACTGAATAAGTGAAAGCATAATCCCAAAGAACACCCCGCCCCTTCTTGGGGGGCAAATTTTGAAAAAAGTTGGGATAAAATACAGGGACCCGTGCTCTATTTTTGGATGAACATATTAGTATTTATGGTAGAGCTTTCACAAAATGAAATCATGAAAAGTGTGTGAAGTGGACTTCACCAAAACCAAAGTATTGTCAAGAGAAACAAGGTGGACTGGCCGAATGGTGAGAGAAAGCATTGAAATCTACAAGCATGGCAACAATTTCAACAGAGAAGACAGTTTCACCCTACCAAGAGCATGGAAGCCTATACTCTAAAAAAGACAAATCTCAAAAAGCCACCAGGCTGCAAATTGGGAAGAAAACCTCAATCCAGGACACACCCAGGAAATGGGACAAATACAGGACCACACCCCAGACTCTCACCCAGTGGACCACACCCAACACAATGAGGGAAGAAGCCACACCCTTGTGACAGGCCACATCCTTAGTGCTGGGACCAATTAGGAGAGAGAGCACACCCAACTTGGACCTATAACTAGATCTCAATCAAGAAGGAACCCTCAGTAGTGAACACTGCTCTGAAGAAGCTAGATGTAATTCTTGCGAAATATTAGCAAATTTATTTTTGGAATCCGGCCTAATACCCGTTAATAAAGTTTTTTAAAACAAACAAGCTTTACACAGTCAGATTCCAGCAGGGCTTCAAACCCGAACGTTTTCGGGTACGGGTATCGGGTACGGGTACAGATTTATTTCTCAGAGAATCGGGTACGGGTATCGGGTACGGGTATGAAAATTTTAAATGTTTGGGTACGGGTACAGGTTCGGGTATTTTAGGTGAAATACTTACCCGAACTGTACCCGATCTATCGGGTATTTTCGGGTATTTGGGTTCAAAATAGTCTCTATCGGGTACGGGTACAGGTTCGGGTATTCATCATTTCATTTTTCGGGTTCGGGTAACTAGACGTTAAAGTGCACTAGTTTTTTTTTCCGGTGCAAAAACTCGGAAGTCTTCGGGTACAGTCGGAAATACTTCGTTCGACTTGTTCTATTTCTCTAGTGTGATAACTGATAACTCTCAATCGTAATAAAGGACGTAAAGGTGAAAAAATGAAAATATAAAATACCATTACGTACTACATAGTACATACATATAATAATTACTTATTCAGCATTATCCATAATATTAACCGTTAGATGGATCAATTATCATCATTTCAAGGTGGTTTTTAATTTTAATAAAGTTAAGCCTGATAGTGTTGATACATATCGTTCATGAACTGTACACACTCCACGAAACATATATGTACCTACGCAAATTTGGAATATATGAGTTGAAAAACAATTGTCGAAAGCTCGGAAATAAGTAATAATCTACTTAATTTAACTTGTTTACTGTTTTTTCATATTTTCTTTCTCAGTTCGCGGTGATTTTGTCAATAATCTTCGCCTCTACAGTGATGTGATAGTAGTTTTTCAATCAATTCAACATCAACTATCAAGTCAGTTCATATGAACATCATTAGTATTACTATTATCAATGCTTTAGTTGTGGAAAAATAATAAATACTTAACATCAAAAATTTGAATTTGGGAACTGGAAAGAAAAGAAGGAAAGATGACGATGAAAAGATAAATACAAGTTGAACGAAGTACCTCCGACAATACCCGACGGCTTCCGAGTTTTTGCACCAGAAAAAAAAACTAGTGCACTTTAACGTCTAGTGTACGGATACAGGTACGGGTTCGGGTACAGAAATTGTTGGATTTTTGTTTGGGTATTCGGGTATTCAGGTACAGGTACGGGTACGGGTACGGGTTTGAAGCCCTGGATTCCAGAGGTCTTTGGCATTTCATGAGGGTATGATTTATCGTTACGACAGAATAGGTGAATCGCACAACAGAAAAGGTGGTCTAAACAACAGGCCCAACAACTCGTAAGTTAAAAGAATTGCCCGACCAAAAAAGAAATTGAACGACAGAAAATAAAATTGAACGACAATCATATATTTGCACGACAGATAAAAAATGCCCACAACAAATAAAAAATTGAACGGCAGTTAAATAAATTGAACGACAATAGTAAAAAGTCACACACCATGTTTTTGAAAATAAATGTCATAACGTGTCATGAATATCATTTCTTTTTGGAAAAATTGACACATTCTCGTTATCATAGAACACAAAGATATATTATTGTGCAAATTGCAATCTCAATAAGTCCATAGGAAGTTCACATTTCACATTTGAAAATTGTCACACAATTTTTGCAGCAATTTTAGAGCAATTTTTAATTATTTTTGCTAGCTTCCCAAACCAATATTTTATTTATTGCTTTTTTGTGTATTTTCTGATATAAAGTTAGTCGTACTCGTACATTGTTCTGTCGTTAAAAATTTTATTCTGTCGCTTAACGCTGTTGTGCTGACTTATTATTTTGTCATTGAAAACCTGTCGTTGTAAAGACCGAAGTGGTCGCTACCACAGCTGTTATTGTCGTTTGCGGTTGTTGTTCAAACACCCTATTCTGTTGTGCGATTATATATTTCCCTTTCATAACAGTCAAGCATTCATGAAGATCAACTAGCCCCATTTTCATGATTGGAAACAACAACTTCTGCTCATGCAGTTTTCATGGTGTAGAACTTCACCATCCATGATTGAGGAAAGGTAGTGACTTCTTCATCAGTGCTTGAACGTTATGAAATGCCAAAGACTGCTGCAATTTGACTGTGTAAAGCTTTTCACAGCAGTAGATAATTCTACATCAATATTTCTGCAGAAATACAACCCTACTGTAACCTTTGCGAGATGTAAAGTATTTGGTGACAAATATCGAGAAAGAATATCCACGAATTGATAAACGGATTCGCTGGGTGGATTGTAAATTTTCTGGGCATCTGTCTGTTTAAGAGCATTTGTGTTCCTTCTTCTGTCATTTTAAGCCTACTTGATAATATTTCCATATTATGTACTCTGCGTACGCATACTCTGTTTTTTGGGGTTTTTATCAAGACAAGCGCATCAAAATTTTAAAAAATCGCTCTGGTCCACCCTTCACACACCTTTCATGATTTCATTTTGTGAAAGCTTTACCATAAATAAGGAGCTTGGAATCAAAACTCACTTTTGACACCAAAAATCAATATGCGTTTTTTTGCGGATTCGGATACTTCTTCAATTTCTCTATCACCCTACAGAATCCATTTTTTCAAATTCAGTCTCAGTTCTTCACAATTTTGTGTTAAAAAGTGCCCCTGGAATCAAAACTTACTTTTGACAGTGGCAAAAGTGAGTTTTGACTCCAAGCTATAAAAAAAAACTGTATTTTCAAGGTCGTATGGCAGTCTACAAAGTCAAAGTAATTCAATGGCAACTTCGGAAGCATTTTCTGATAGTGAAAATAGCGAAAATGGCAGTTTTGAATTTGGAAGTTATGCAACTGAGGAGGTAAAAAATTGGATGCATTGAGCGCTCAAAACTTTTAAAGCTCTCTGGAGCCGAAACAAAATACTCTACAGAAAAATGAGATCTAAGAAAATTGTAGAGAATTGAATTTCCAATCGACATAATGTCGTTAGTTTTTTTCTGGAGTGCTTAGTTTTCGATATATTTGCAAAAGAAAGTATAATTTTTGGAAAAAGTCAGCGCTAAAAACTTTTAAAGCTGTCTGGAGACGGAACGAAGCATTCTACGGAAAAATTAAGTCGAGCAAAATTGTAGAGAATTAAATTTCCAATCGACATAACGTCGTTAGTTTTCTTCTAGGAGGCTTATTTTTCAATATATTTGCAAGAGAAAGTAAAATTACCCCACCTTGGAATCAAAACTCACTTTTGCCAAACTTGATAGCCATACCGCAACGATATGGCAACTTGAACAAAACAATTTTCTCATGGAATCCAATTTAGCAGTCTTACTCAAGAGCTCGACATACTTTGCGGCGTTTTTTTCATCAACGCACTAGGCGAAATCAGTTAGGTATTGTTGATTTTCTCGAAACTTTGTCTAATGGCAAAAGTGAGTTTTGATTCCAAGCTCCTCGTATGTTCATCCAAAAATGGAGCATGGGTCCCTGTATTTTATCCCAACTTTTTTGAAAATTTGCCCCCCCAAGAAGGGGCGCGGGGTGTTCTTTGGGATTATGCTTTCACTTATTCAGTACATCTAATGATACTTTATCATTCCGTTCCATGATTGACCTCATTCGGCTTTTTGCTTCCTCAGTTTTTGAGGATAATTGAATAGGTACTCGTAAATCGGTACCTCTTTTACCAGACGGCTTGATGGGACGGGGGGGGGGTGAACTGTGGGTTAAAGTGATGCTTGTGATGATCTAATTCAGGAAATTGAAAGCATTTTTACACAACTTCTCAGGATTAGCAGGGGCCTTTAAGGATTAACTCTGAATTCGTAAAATCGTACCTAATCAATTAATCATCTCCCCAATGGACTTGAGCAGCTGTGATTTTGGCTGAAGGGTATGTGCTTCATACTTTATCTACATATATTAACACTGCTGTTGCCCGGATCTGAGATTCCGGCCAGAAAACGACTTTATACATCGTGTCAAAAAAATAAACACACAAACAATCCTGTGGATACATTTTTATACATTACAATTTTTGTAGAAGATATATATTCTAACATATCAACTATAAGTATAATTACGAGGGAACAGATTTAATTGATTTGGTCACTGGGGAGAATGCAACTGCTGTGGTGTAATCGAATTTCTCTTTCAGACAGTAATTAAAAAGGGGTATAAGTACGGTCTGGTTTCCATTTTTGAAGTTTTCAACTTCTACATATTTTAATAGTTGGTCTGGCGGAGTGTTTTCTAAAATGCAGCTGATTGCAATATTAAGAAAATTTAGGTCTTCTAATTGAAAGTCATACGTCGGCCAATTTTCGAATAGAAATGTCGTAAATTCACGTACGTTTTTTCCGGAAGGGGGGTGGTGGGAAAAAGCACTTGTGAAGATGTGATGGTGGTACGAGAAGGTCGTATTACGGGTAAAAGCTTATGCAGAATGTAATCGACCATTAGGTTCAACCGTACAAGCGACGCGCAAAATTGTATCTGGAGTGTGGTTATATTGTGGTATTCAGCCGCATGTTGTTCAAGGTAAGAGTTGAGATAGTTGTTCAAGCGTGATACGTATTTACTTTCTGTCTCCGTAATGAAGTAGTACCATAGACAAAAATGTTTATCGGCCAAATCCAAGTCGGCGGGAAAATCTGTAGCGAAAATATCGTTTATTTTTTCGTAATACAGTTTTGGAATTTGTACTTTGCACTCCTCGCTACCCACGTCGTCATTGTACACTCCCCTAATAATATGATCATGATGATAGAACGCCTGTTTGCTTGGATTCTGAAAGAATTCCAGAAATGTTTTCGTATGTTGGGCAGCGCAATGGAAATAAGTGAACATCTGCAAATACAAATACAAGGGAAATTACTGGTGGTGAAATGATTTATGTAATGTAGAATATAGCAAACACTCAAAAAATTCCCCAAAAAAGAATGAAACCCGCCCCATCCCACTAAAATTGACCTAAGAAGCCCACATTTTAAACATTGAAGAGTGATATTCCAAAACTCGCTTTGTCCATTTTCACAACTTTTCAGGAGAGAGGAAAAACAGTTTCCCTTTAAAAGGGTAAATTGGCTTTTTAGGCGAGTTTAGCACTTTATTTGGGTGGATTTATGATGTAGGAGTGTAGGTATACATTTCATCCACTAAATACTGCTGAAAAAAATTTCAATAACAATGGACAAAACGCGTTTTGGAACATTATTTTTTTTTTTAATTTTTAGTCAATTGGCTATTTAGGTGAGTTTAACACCTCATTTTGGTAGGTTGATGATGTAGGAATGTGAGTTAATACTTCATCTACCAGGTACCACTGAAAACCCAACTTTGATAAAAATGGACAAAGCGAGTTTTGGAATATCACTCTTCATATGTACAATGAGGGAGTGCTAATTGAGTGTATTTTGCATATTTCATCCTTCCTACATATGTACCTTATTTGACCCCTTTGCATGGTCAAAAAGTGCGTTTTGGGTTATTTCCCTTTTTTCAACTCTTACCTATGATAGGACAGCTTGTAACTGAAGAGTGATGGAAGGGTGTTACTGAAGTGCCTTTTACAGGTTTCAACCTTCTAATTACATTTCGACCTCTTTCAAGGATCAAAAAGCGGATTTTGGGTTATTTTACATACATTTCAAATTTTAGGACAGCTTGTAGCTGTTCCAAATTGATCTAGGAGGCTGAAATTTCGCATGCACATCTGGAAAGTGACCTATAGATGTACCTTTTTGTTGGTTTCGACTATTCAATCCCTCCCTAGAACACCAAACTAGCAGTCGAAATTAAGTATCACGCCCATTATTGATCCTTGAGAAAGCTTTCCAACTTAATTATGCATTTTTTTAAATGCAAATACCTATAGTAAATGAATAAAATGAGAAATCTCTTTGCACGCTATTTACAGGAATGTCTCAAGATCCTACCTCGCCCCCCCCCAGTTCAAAGTTACCCATGCTCACAGTTCTTTATTTATGTTGCTCATCTTTTAAAAATACAGAAAAAAGATTTTTTTCTTAAAACAAAAATGTGGCTTTTACGCAGCGGTTGACTGTTACGATTTGTATGTACGAGTAGGTACTTACAGAATGTTCTCTTAGTTCTTCTATAATAGACGCTAATCGGTTTTTATCGGTAAGTAAGCCCTGATATTGGGTAAGTGATTTCTTATTTTCCAAGAGTGATTCCGCTATTATCGACCGATCTGTTTCAAAAGCACGTTTAATAATGTTGATACCATCGATTGGTAATTTATAATCAGGATCTATAAGATATGAACAATTCTATTAAAAAGTGCATGTCGCGGTAGGGAATTGATTAAATATGTACATATTTACTTACTTACTTACCATATTTTTTTCGTATTAATTCGCTTGAATTTTCACTGTTACAAGAAGTTAATTCGATAAACAGCAAACTTACAGCAAGGATCAACTTCATCTTCATTAATAGGTACAAATTATACATACCTATTATCTGAAACATAAATTTTTAACGTACGTATCGATGATTGATTTGTCGAATTGAAATACATAATTATTTACCGTATATTTGTAATGGGAGTTTTGAGTGCTAGGCCTATACCCGTTTTCGGAAAACTTAAGAACTGGTTGTTTTGAAATTCAAAAAACAGTTTTTTTTCAAAATGACCTCACTTTGGGGCCTGGGGGGGGCACTATTCCTCCGTAGGGGCACGTGGGAGGCTGAAATTTTTTTGGGGGTTATTTCAACTCTGAATCTCCAACATATGTACTTCAATTTCAGCGAAATCGATGATTATGGATTTTATCCGATCCACCCTATACTGCACATTAGGTACCTACATTAGGAAACAAATTATCTAATGCGCGCATTAGGCAATTATGCAGGTTTAGCGTAACACATATTTTTAAAAAATAGATTACCTTCGTGATTTAATATTATTCTGGCATAGTATTACCGATTGCAATAGTTCAGGCAAATAAGAATATTATACCTACATACCTAAGCAGAGCAGTGCGCACAAAAAAATAATAAAAAAAATGATGTACTTCCAACTCGACAGAACGACCACAGACAAATTGGATATAAGTCAACTAAACACGAAAATGAACATCAATTGCAAATTAAAATCGCCGAATATTACGTACCTAGATAATTAATATTCCCGGATCGGGGATTTTATCTCGTTTAAATCGTTAATAAAGCAATAAGTATAATCAGGCCTTTTTTTGTATTTCGTTTCTGAGAAGGACGCTAAATTGAAATTGCAAGCCCCTAATTTCCATACCACCCCCCCCCCCCCCCCGGCCACTGTACATAATTTGAATTCTTGAGAGAAAAAAATCGAAGTTTCAACCTTTAAATTTTTATAAAATTTCATATAAAATGGAGATGAAAAGCTGAAATTTACTCTACACTCCAATTTTAACACCTTTTGAAGACGACTTCAGGTAGGTTCAAGTCATTTTGGAGCCTCCAGCGACCTTTTTGAAAATTACTGGAGCCTCTAGTAGATTTTTTTGAAACTCGAAATTTCCACATTCTGTTTCTTGATTGTTAACACAATACTTTCCATCTTTTCTTCGCATGTATGCTATTCCACTTCTCCTTTTCTTATGGGCAGCCATCATCTGCTTCACTTTTGTATGTATTTCTCTAGAGTTGTGTCTTTTCTCCAGTTCTTCTACTTCTCGACACTTCTCTTCATACCATTCATTTTTGGCCATTCTGCACATTCCCATGATCTTGTGATTTAGTTCTGTGTATTCACTACTTGGTCTGTTTGCATTCCTTCGTTCTTCCATCAGATTCAGTAAGGTGCACCGGGGCAAGTCAGAATGATTTTTCGCAATTTCAACTTTGACCAGCTGTTACTCCCCTTCTAATGAACCAATATGAATAAAATTTATTATGTAGGTTCCCATAAGGGTTCTTAACCTATGGTGAAAATTTGAGCACGATTGACCCAGCAGATTTCGCTCAGTGGAATAAAATATAAACTGGTCTGACTTACCCCAATTGGAGGAAGTCAGAACAGGCTAAACTTTGCAGAGGCGTAGATCACAAACGGAGCGTCCTAGAAAAATTGCACAGAAACAAAATTGTGGAGAATTTAATTCTCTTTGAGATTACTCTCATCAGATTTTCACTAGGACGCACGGTTCGTCCGCTACATGCGAAAAACTAAGAAATAGAAAGTCTGTATTTTAGAACAAATTCAAAACAAGTTCAAAACAACAACAAAATACAATTGAACCAAAGACATCTAAAATGAAACTGAATCGCTAAAATTTTTATGCCATGATGAAGTAGGGGTAGTACCCTCAAGTCACCTTTAGTGGCACTTCGCCAGATATAAACCTCTAGGTGCTAGAGCAAGTTTTCTAACTTACCCCGAATTCCAACTTCCCCCGGTGCACCTTATCTCTTGAGCTATCCATGGTTTGTGTTTTCTTTCATCTTTGAGTGGAATAGACTTTTCTGCTGCTGTTTTAACCTTTCGCTTCCATTCTTGCCACTTTTCTTCAGTACCTTGTTCTTCTTCCAACTTGTCTTCCTTTTGTTTTTCCAGTTCTTCTTGGAATTTCTTCTGCGCATGCTTTGATTTGATCTTTGCAATGTCAAGTTGTTGGTATTGTTCTTTGCTCTTCTTCTGGCTCTTCATGACTATCTGGCATTTTGCAGCCAGTAGCTTATGGTCAGTGTTGCAGTCAGCGCCAGGATATGTATGACAGTTCTTCACCATGTTCTTGAATCTTCCTTTTACAAGTATGTATAGTCTATCTGGTTTCTGGCTCGATCTCCAGGACTGACCCATGTGTATAATCTTCTTGCATGTTGTTTGAACCAGGTACCTATTGCATATTATTAGATCGTGTCTTTCTGCGAACTCTACGAGCATTTCTCCTCTTTCATTCTGCTCTCCAAGTGCGTGCTTCCCCCTTCCCTGCCACTTGGCTACCATGATCATTCCCGACTTTGGCATTGAAGTCTCCCATCAAAAACACAACATCATTGTTTTTTGAGCAGCTCATTACTTCTTCTAGGTCATTGTAGAAGTTATTGATTTCTGCTGTACTGCTTTCTGCTGTTGGCGCATAAACTTGAATTATCACGATTGGTTTTGGCTTGACCTCCAATCTCACAAATATTATCCTCTCTGATTTTGGAATTATGGCACTGATTTTATCGCTGATTCTGGTATGTATTAATATACCCACACCTAGTTCGTGTGTGGCTTTTCCAGCGTAGATCATTTCGTAATCCTTATCTACCTGGTTTCTGCCATTTCCAGTCCATCGGGTCTCGCTTATTCCTAATACGTCGATTTGTAATCTCCTGGCTTCCTTGATTACATTGGCAACCCCATTGGGGGAAAATCTGCCCATACGCTGAAAAAGACGCCAAAACCAGCTGGTTTATTGACGTATTCCAAATATACACGTGAAAAAGCGCTGTCCAGAAGGCGCATTGGGGCACTGAAAGAAAAATCTGCTAAAAAATACGCTACAATAATATTCTGTAGCGTGTTTTCTTGCGTAAGGCCACAACACTTTCAAATTAAGTGGCGTGTTTTTTGCGTTGGAAGAAACCAGCTACAAAATACGCTACAAGCAGGTTTCTTGGCGTAATTCTTTCGCGTATTTTATAAACACAAGCGTAAATGTGGTATTTTACACTTATGTTTTCACGTAGTATAGAGATTTTGCGTTCATTTCAATACATCTTCTGGTGGCCAGGTTGGTAGAGAAGTCGTCTACCAACTTGGAGACCCAGGTTCGATCCCCGGTGGTGCCAACATTTTTTCATCAACATTGGACATCGGCAGAATTTATCGGGTGAAAAAATACGCGCGCCGATTAATGAGCAGAAAAGTATTGGCGGAAAGTGTTGCAATTCCTGCCGCGTTTTTTGTCGCGTATCATCGGCAGATTTTTACCCAATGGGGAAGTTGTCCAATTTTATACAAGGTTCATACATTCCAGGTTGCGACGTTGATGTTGTTCCGCCTTGTTTTAACTCCGCATATTCTTAGCACCCTATCCGGCTGCCTTGGCGGATGAGGATCAGCCTGACGGAGACTTAGGGCCGTTGCTAAATTGATGTCCATATAATTCTAGGGAATTTTAATGGTGTTGGTTTCCCGTTGCCTTCCACCATGATTTTCTGTTGGGGTTTACTCCCTTAGCCAAATTTGCCAGTTTTTAGGCGCTGGTATTCGCCTACTCACTCTGAAGCTCTTGCGCTTCCCTGGGGCTGGAAGGAGTGAGTTGTTGGTGTTCTGCAGCTCTTATGCATTCTTGTTTGTAATCCGTATTTATGTAGAGGCTTGGCCTTCGACTTGCCACTCCTCCCCGTTGTTCCACCAACTGGAGAATTCTGCTTTAGCCATGTTTATTGATTCCGAGTCCATCGAACAGCAACATGTTACCACCTCGCACGATGTGGATGCGCAGAATACCCCTGGTGTTGTCTTCGCCTTCTCATCTGTCCTGGGGGACTGGCTCCTCTTGATGATCCGAGCTACTACCTAGAGACTACCTCTAGCGACAACAACCTGTGCCCTCGCGGGGCATTCACTACTCACGGATACAGAATTTTTCTCCCAAAAAACGCGATTTTTTGGCTATACTGTCCTAGGGAGGTGGGTAGGGGGGCGGGAATTCCGCTCGAAAATTTTCATTGGAGGTACCCACTTCCCAACAATAATCCATCATAATTTTCCAAATCTGGGAACGGGGCCGTTTCGCGTTTCGCCTATCTTATCGTGGAATACCCTTTCAAAAGTTGTTAATAAACAAGGAGAAAATTTTTTGAAAAAATTGGAAAAATTGATACATCGTGTAAAGTTTTTTTGATTACAGAAATGAGATGGATACTGACAACGAGACTCGTTTGGTTTTCCATTCAAATCCTGGCCCATTACAAGAGTTAGCTTGTGTTACCGTAGCGTCATATTTCTGGTATTGCGAAAGAAAAAACCCACATTATGGTACAAAAACCACCATCCAGCTCAGCCACCTGCCCACTGTAATTCAGGATTTAATTTATAAGTACGTTGATACGGTGTCTGGTCGTCTAAATCATTGGTGTAAATTCAACGATTACCTTTTTACCGAGTCGGAGAATGCAAACGGATGTGATTTCGAATTAGTCGATGAGATTTCATGGAACGCGAACGGCGATGGCGTCATTAATTATCATCAAACCGCTGAAAAACTGCTTCGAAGTGATAAACTAAGTGACGAACAAAAGTACAAAGTTGCATGTGTCTATTGTTTTCGAGAGGATATAAAGATATTGGTATCTAGAAAGTGTGAAGATTCGCATCCACTGGTGCAGTACTGGAATCGTCATCAGATGGAAGACAAAGCAAGTAGGCTGATTGCAGACATCGATGAATATGGTGCCCTTAGAGACGATTTATTACAGTACCACGGGATTAGTCGGTTGAATTTTTACGACTGTTGGGAGTTTACAGCAGTTGGTGAAAAAATGAAGATATGGCCTTCTCCGTCAGTTTTTCTCTACTTTTGGCAGTGTCTGAGCGACGATGAAAAAATGCATCTGATTGTTGAAAGATGCGATTTTTTAGAAAAGCTTTTATCGTACACGTTGTGTACTCTGGACGAGAGGCAACTAAACCATGTGGTACAATCAAATGCGAAAATGATTTTTCTCACTTTACTTCGCGAATCTGAAACCTTTTCAATGGACTTATGGAATCATATAAAAAATAGAAATATCATCACCGTCGATATCTTCCACGACATTGTATGTGTATGTTTACACGAATTCGCGTATACAGCAGCTTTTGAAATTTGGATCAGCGCGTCTGAAATGTTGAGAAAAGGAGTACTTAATAGTTCTCAGATCACAGATATTTTACTGAAAAACTTAATGTGCCAAGGTCGTTATAAACGGATTGTCGAGTTTTCTGCTGAAACCAGATTGATGATAGAATTATTATCTGGATATCCTTTCGAAAAACGAGAGACAATTTGGAAGGAAAATTGGAGCAAGATCATGGTTGGCACGTCACCTGAGCAGTTGCAAATAATAATGAAACTATGCCTGGGTTGCGATAGTAAGATTGCCTCGTTTAAAAAGACGTATATGTGCGAATACTCTAACATTTGTTTTTACTTGAAATGCATGATAGGTGTAAAATGCTTTAAGGAATTACACGTGTTCCTAAAATTCATCGCAAATGACACAAATGTTGAAAATGAGTTGCGAATCCGTACCATGAAATCTGAACATTTTCTCGAGTCTTACTTTAAGGCTTGGGCATTCGAGTCTGCCAAAGAAGTAGCGTCGTTTGACGAATTTATAAATGAAACATTTCCCGATGATGCAGACCATCAGTTGAAGGATTTCAAAACATATTTGATGATCGGTGGGGATCATTCGGCACGATTCTTTGACTCTTGGATAATGGAAAGAAGAATGTATGATGTGGATATCGCGGGCTTCTGCGATCATGTTCTCTCTTCGATGCCTCATTTATTGAGCCAACTCAAAAGCCAATTACTGCGATCGAGTCGTTGTGCTGTAATGTCTGCTAAATTCAATTCATTCGAAGGCTGGCAAGAGTTCGTAAAGTGGTGTTTAAATGGAGATACTCGGGCGTTGAAAAAGTTCAAGCTGACGTTATACGAGTATGTTTATATTATTTTCTATGACAGGATTGAGAGATGTACGAGTACGCTAGAGTTTAATTCGCTTAAATTTAGACCAGATGAAGATGAATTGCGTACTTTGAGTGGATTTTGGTGTGCTTCTTTAGAAGGGTTGCAGTATCTCCTTTGTTGGTTACTCGACGATGACGATAAAGTACGAGAGTTCATATTGAGTGAATTCCAAGATGGTTTTGACGAATATATCGATTCGTTTTTAAAACCAAGTTATGAACCACCGATTGACATGTTACTAAAGTGGTTTGTCTTTAATGACAGAAAAATTAATGTAGGCACTGATTATTTTGAAGCTTTGTTATTTGAAGAATACGAATAGTTGAATAGTTGAATGTTGATTAATCTAAGACGAGTATTTTTAGTTCGTACGATTGATTAAAATTATAACCATTGTCATTGTAAGAACCAATACACCTACATACCTGTATTAAAATAGTATTGAACTGTTCAATAATGCAATTTTTTGGAGAGTTCATTTCAGAAGAAGTGTTTCAATTTTTCATGTACCTATTTTCCTTCGCAAAATTCATGGGTATCCTATTCACAGAAAAAAAAACTGAAGAGAAATAGATGAATAAATTAATAATGGAAAAACAAAAAAATAATTATGATAATAATAAAATATAAGTATGTAGAGACCACGCATATTTAAAAAAAAAAAAGAAAAATTCATACCACAGCTTTTTTCATGTCAATGGACATGTTGAAAATGAGGAAAAAGAAGGGGGGAAATTATTACCATCACTTTTTTTTGATCAATGGACGTATTGAAAATGAAAAAAAAAAATGATTAAAGTGAATAAACAAAATTTTTTGTGAATGGATAGTTGAACACTGTTGAAATCAGAAAAACAATCAAAAGTTGAAACGAAAAAAATGAAAATAATGATGGAAAAAAATTGAAAATAAAATAAAATAAAATGGTGGCAAAAAAATGATTTTTTCTTAACTTATTTTCTTTATTTTTGTTTTGTTTTTTCATATATTTTTCTCTTCAAATTTTTTTCTAATCTTTTTTTTCATTTTTTTACAATTTTTTTTCTTTGATTTTTTTCATTTTAAACACGCCTATTGACAACAATTTTTTTTTGTTTTCAACATGTTCATTGACTAATAAAAAAAGTTGTGGTATGATGTGTTTCGAATATGCGTCCGGTTTACGACTTGCGTGGCTCAATTGTTATTTTGGAAATAATTTGCGCCCACTCTAGTCAGGGAGCCAGCAAAAAGATCTATTGCACCCCCTCCCCACCCCGTAGATCCTCCGGGACAACATTTTTCTTAAAGGGGGGAGTCCTAAAGAATATTTCTAGCTCTTGTCCTCAAAAAAAGTGGCCCTACTTACAAAATGGCGGACATTTTAATTGACAGGTCAGCCGAAATCGCAGATTTTGCGTTCCAACATAGGACTTGCACGAAATTTTTTAAATCGCACAATGGTAGATCGAAAGAGCAGACAAAAATTCATCACCTGTCAAAATTTCAAGTGGTAAAGTGCCTTTTTCGGTTTTTGGTGAATTTTCAAAAATCAAATTTAGGTCAAAAATGAGAGAAAAAATCAAAATTTTACCAATTTGACTTAGAAAGCTGAAATTTTGGATATACCCCATTTTCGACATGCCAAATCGATTTGAAACTCTTTCAAACCGTTTTGAGCAGTTCTGGAGCCTCCAGAGCAGATTTTTGAAATTCGAAATTCCCACAAAATTCCATCAAATTGGAGTTGTAAAGCTAAAATTTATTCTAAAAACTAATTTCAATACGCTACGAAGTACTGCAGGTAAATTTCAAGTCGTTTTGGGCCTCTAGCAATTTTTTGAAAATTACTGGAGTCTCCAGTAAATTTTTGAAACTTGAAACGTCCGAAAAATTTTACCAAATAGAGATGGAAAGCTGAAATTAACGATGCACTCCAATTTAAACACTCTCTGAAGACGACTTCAGGTGGGTTCGAGTTATTTTGGAGCCTCCAGCAGATTTTTGAAACTCGAAATTCCCACAAAATTTCATCAAATGGAGTTGGAAAGCCGAAATTAATTCTGAAAACTAATTTCAATACGCTATGAAGTTGACCGCAGGTAAATTTCAAGTCGTTTTGGAGCCTCCAGCGATTTTTTGAAAATTACTGGAGCCTCCAGTAAATTTTTGGAACTTGAAATTTCCGAAAAATCTTATCAATTGGAGATGGAAAGATGAAATTAACTATACACTCCAATTTAAACACCCTCTAAAGACGACTTCAGGTGGGTTCAAGCCATTTTGAAGCCTCCAGCAGATTTCTGAAACTCGAAATTCCCACAAAATGTCATCAAATGGGGTTAGAAAGCCAAAATTAATTCTGAAAACTAATTTCAATACCCTATGAAGTCTACTGCAGGTAAATTTCAAGTCGTTTTGGAGCTTCTAGCCATTTTTTTGAAAATTACTGGAGCCTCCAGTAAATTTTTGAAACTTGAAATTTTATCAAATGAGGTTAGCAAGCCGAAATTTACTCTGAAAACTAATTTCAATACAATATGAGGTCGACTGCATGTTGGTTTCAAGTGGTTTTGAAGCTTCCAGCAACTTTTTAGAAATTTAAATTATTTGGAAAATTTCAAGTTTCAAAAATTCACTGGAGGCTTTATAAATTTTCAAAAAATCGCTGGAGGCTCCAAAATGACTTGAAATTTACCTGCAGTCGACTTCATAGCGTATTGAAATTAGTTTTCAGAATTAATTTCGGCTTTCTAACCCCATTTGATGACATTTTGTGGGAATTTCGAGTTTCAGAAATCTGCTGGAGGCTCCAGAACTGCTCAAAACGGTTTGAAAGAGTTTCCAATCGATTTCTTTCAATTGAGATACAAATTTTCAAAATTCTTTTATGCCAGTTCAAACCCAAAATTTTCTTTGGAGATTATTTTTGATAAAATACCTACCTATTTAAAAAATTCTAAATGTGACGAGTACAGAGTACTCCTTGAACTGTTGATGTCGGCAAATCTACGATCACTTGTGTATTTTGAGAGCAGTAAATTGCTTCGACGGTAATAACGTGAGATTTTTGCTGCTCGCGTGTTGTGTATAATTCTTAGGCTTGTGGATTTTTACTGGAGAATAATTTTGAAAAAAAGATTATATTTAAATTAACTATAAACAATAAACAATTAAACATACATAAAAAATTACAAAAAAAAATACTCTTAAATACTATGAGACCTTATCACTTATATTCATTAATAACAGTCTTGATTTTCATAATGGCGTCTTCAACATCGGAATCGCTATTATTGCAGCATAAAGTTATCCTTAATTTATCCGGCGTCAGTGGTAGAGTTTTAATTACGATTGGGTAATCATCCATGGGTGATACCTAGATGAAAAAAATAAGAAAATGAATATTATAAAGTATCTTTTTTGGAACAGCCTGCGGACTCAAAGATCTACAAATTTTTAAATGCCTCATAATATTGTGGGAGTATATATTTTTTTTATTGTGGGGGGGAGGAGGTGTTCAATATGTCGTTTTTAGTCCGGCATATGACAACAGCGAGTTTTCAATTTTTTTGAAAAATTTTCAACTTCTTTAGGAAGGAGAAAAAATGAACTTGAGCACTTATAACTTTTTTTTTGTGCAATTTGGGCGCCCTCTCGACCATTTTAAAGACGTAATCGCAAAATTCAAGGTTTATTGGTTCAAAAATGGTTTTTTGACCGACTAATGAATGACCCAAAAAAAATCAGTAATCAAAAATTTTACAAATAGTCCAGCATATGGCAATAGGAGTAATTGCACTCCCCCCCCGCCGATCCTCCGGGACAACTTTTTTCTTAAAGGGGACATCCTAAGGAACACTTTAAAGCAAATTTGCCAAAAAAAAGTTGGCCTTACTTCAAAATGGCGGCCATTTTGATTGACAGGTCAGCTGAAATCGCAGATTTTGCGTTTTAACATAGGACTTGCTCGAACTTTTTCAAACTTTACAAAGGTAGATCGAAAGATCGTGCAAAAATTCATCACCTGTCAAAATTTCACGTGCTAAAGTGCGTTTTTCAATTTTTGGTGAATTTTTGAAAATCGAATTCAGGCCAAAAATGAGGAAAAAAATCAAAATTTTACCCAATTGACCAAGAAAGCTGACCTATTTTAGACATGCCAAATCGATTGGAAACGGTTTCAACCCGTTTTGAGCCTGCAGGTGAATTTCAAGTCGTTTTGGAGCCTCTAGCGACTTTTTGAAAATTACTGGAGCCTCCAGCAGATTTTTGAAACTTTAAATTTTCACAAAATTTCATCAAATGGAGATGGAAAGCTGAAATTTACTCTACACTCCAATTTCAACACCCTCTGAAGACGACTTCAGGTGGGTTCAAGTCATTTTAGGGCCTCCAGCGACTTTTTTTGAAAATTACTGGAGCCTCCAGCAGATTTTTGAAACTTTAAATTTTCACAAAATTTCATCAAATGGAGATGGAAAGCTTAAATTTACTCTACACTCCAATTTTAACGCCCTCTGAAAACGAGTTTTGGTGGATTTCAAGTCATTTTAGAGCCTCCAACGACCTGTAGCCTCCAGCAGATTTTTTAAACTAGAATTTATCCCAAAATTTCATCAAACCAAGGTGGAGAGTCGAAATTCATTCTGCAAACTAATTTCAATACGCTACGAAGTTGACTGCATGGTGAATTTCAAGTCGTTTTGGAGCCTCCATCTGTATGACGTTTTTTTGGAAAATTGAAATTTCCTAAATGTAGCTGGAAGCTTCAAAACCATTTGAAACCACCATGTAGTCTGCAAAGTAAATTTCAGCTTGCCAACTACATTTGATAAATTAATGTTGGGGAAATTTCAAGTTTCAAAAATATAAATTCATTCAGAAGTTTGTTATAGAATTAAGTTGGGCAACGTTTTCATAATTCCAAAATTTGTTAATTTTCCAAAAATCTGGAATTTACAAAATATGTCTGGAGGCTTCAGAACGGCTTGAAATGACCTCTAATCGACTTGGACATGTTGAAATCATGTACGATGAAGTAAATTTCAGCTCTTCAACTTCATTGAGTAAAGTTTTGTGGAAATTTCAACTTTCAAAAAATTGCTGGAGACTCCAGAACCTATCAAAATTGTTTGATACTGTTCCCAATCGTATGTTAGGAAGGGGTGAAGGGGTTGGGGGTCAAAAATAAAGTATAATTCCAAATTTTTGAGTTCTGGGTCAATTTGGTTAACTTTCAATTTTTTTCCCATTTTTGAGCCAAATTTGATTTCCAAAAATCAAAAATTGCTCTTATGGTACAGAATAATTGCATTGTTTCCCTTGGCCCTCCTTCCCTCCCCCCCCCCCCGATTGGTAATTTTGATGGGAATTCGTTTTTTATCAAGTATATAGGTATTGACTTACTTCTCTTAACCTGTGAGCCAAATCATCAGCCGTCAATTTGGCCGGATTGACGTAAACCAACAATATATTCGAATGGATATCTGTCCTAGGAGGAACTGTGACGTAAGGATTATTCGCTTCTCGGATAGCTGCAGGCAGATTCAGAAACACACGGCGTAATTAATCAAGGAGAATCGGACGTTTGATTGAAAATAAGCATAAATTGATTCCCTTTCACTCACCGTTAGCTATTTTGTGTACATTTTCATGATCGTCTCGAAGGTGCGCTAGATTGTCGAGAGCGTATAGAGCAGCAGCAGCCATAAAACCAGTTTGCCTGGCGCTTCCTCCGAGCGCTTTTCTGACTCTTTTAGCTCTACGTGAGTGTTATAATTAACGACGAATTAATAAGTGATATCGATATGGTAATTACGTGTAGAGTGTGTTGTGTTAATTGGAGTAGGTGAAGTTGAATTTTCTCGACTTACTGATCTATGAACTTGGTGGTGCCGTGGATCATTGCTCCATACGGTGCTCCGAGGCCTTTACTGAAACAGAATGTGATCGTATCGAAATCTTGGACTAATCTCGAGATAGGAACGTTGCAATTTATGGCTGCGTTGAATATTCGGGCTCCGTCCATGTGTAGTGGGATTTTACGCGATTTGCCGAATTCTCCGATCTAAGAGAGGGTAGAAGTTTAGATTTTGGGGTATTTTTATCCTTAGCTTACGAAATTTAGATTTAGATTAGAAAATGAAATGATTCTTACTTCGTCTATCCAATCCAATGGTAGAGTTTTGCCTCCCAAAATATTGTGGGTATTTTCGACGCAGATTAATTTGGTTATAGGTTCGTGTATATCGTAAGTTCGAATTCTGGATTTCAATTCTTCTATATCAAAGGTTCCATCGTTATTGTTCGGCACTTCTCTGATATTGACTCCACCAAACTGTAAATATCCGGTCGTATAATTATTTCGATGCTGATTCCATAATGGAAATTTGGAAACTGGTGAAGTGAGAGGGTTGCATACCTGAGCAGCTCCTGTTTGCTCGAATAAATTAATATGACTTAGGCTACCAGCGATGATTTCAGAGCTTCTTTTATCACAGTGAACTAGAACTGAATTCGAAAAAGAAAATTGGGATTTTTTTCACTAGATGTGTGTGGCATTTGTGATATAAGAGTGAAAAATATACTCACTACTTATTAAATTCCCCATCGTTCCCGAAGGGACAAAACATGCTGCTTCTTTTCCAGTAAGCTTGGAGCATCTTTGTTCTAATACTGAAATATTATTCAAATCATTGATGAATTAGGATTCTAAGATCGTAATTTTTTTTAAATTTTTGAAGTTTTTAAATTTACCTTGAACGGTTGGATCTTCGGAATACACCTCATCGCCTACTTCCGCATTATAAATCGCTCTTCTCATGCCCTCGTTGGGCAGCGAAAACGTATCACTTCTGAAATCGACTACTTTAGCCTGGAAAAGTGAAATAATAAAGTTTATATAAGTGGCATATTTGGCAACATAGCACTGAGATATAAAAATTGGCTATTTTGTTTCGAAATAAAAAATACCACCAGAGAACTTTGTACTGTGTGCTATACATAGTTGGTCTTATCTGGCCACGTTTTGTAATTAGATATTCGTATAATATTGTTAATCAAGCGAAAATTGTTAAAGATCGCACGAGACTCTCTAATATAACGAGGTTATTGATATTTCAAGACGTAAAATCTACCTGCTTGAGGTGCTTCTTGCCTAGAGTGTGAAATTTTTTCATAATGCATTAACGTATACGGTTGATTGGTGTAGTATAGGAAGAAGATTTACAATAACTGACGTGAGAATTGAGAATTGAGAATTGCACGAATGTTTACGAAAAAAGCACGAATGAACTTTTGAACTCTCGTTAACATCATCAGCTGATTAGTGGGCGATTATGGTTTGGTTTTGTTGTTTGTGCCATCGATCATCGCTCGTGATGGAAAAATTATGTATTTTTAAAAATATTTATTATAATAAAGTTCATGGAGAGTGAATTGAAAATTGAATAAGAGATGGCCTCGTGGTGAGATCCAGCTATACCTATACTTTAAATGAATTGGTGATGTTTTAAAGACGAGTTTACTTTTAATTTATATTGATATTGAAATTGAAAAAATATACTTGTGGTAAAATTCATAAATTATGAGTAGGTATCAAAATGATCTATGGTTTTATTCGTTTTGTGATCGGTTTCGGTGGAGAAAGGATCGTTTTTGTTGATGCTTCGTGCCTTGTGGCGTATTAGTTGCAATATCTCTCCTTTCATTGAGTGATGCAGCTACCTTGGGTACATAGAAATTAGAGGGGCTGTAGACTTCGAATTTGGAATTGGAAAATTTCAACTTTAAATGAAGATATATTTTTCAGTCTAGAAATTTTTTCCAGTTTTTTTTTTTTTCGTTCTAAGTTGAAGGATTTTGGCCAAATTTAGCTTAGACCTTCATTTCGCGCTGAAAATTACTCAAAAAATTTTTTAGCTCCGGAGGTGCTTCTGGAAGGAAGATTTGAATCTTCAAAGAAAAGGCCAGTTCTGAAAAAGTCGTGGTTTTGTTTTTTTCACTCGATTTTATGTCGACATTCAGTGATTTTCTCAAATATGTATTTTGCATTGATTATTCTAAAATATCAAAAAAAGTAATTTCTGAAACCAGGGAGATATTTTATTATTGCTAATTTTTAAGAGAATCGAGAAAAACACCCTAAAAAGTGATCAATTTTTTTGAGTTTTTGAAATTGCCAATAATGACCAAAAATTGACATCACTGAATTTCAATGTATTTCCCCTGTTTCAAAAATGATGTTTTGGCATAATAGTCCGGCATATGACAATAAGGAGTAATTGCATCTCCCCCCCCCGCCGATCCTCCGGGACGACTTTTTTCTTAAAGGGGACATCCTAAGGAACATTTTAAAGCAAACTTGCCAAAAAAAAAGTTGGCCTTACTTACAAAATGGTGGCCATTTTGATTGACAGGTCAGCCGAAATCGCAGATTTTGCGTTTCAACATAAGACTTGCATGAAATTTTTCAAACTTTACAATGGTAGATCGAAAGATCATGCAAAAATTTATCACCTGTCAAAATTTCAAGTGCTAAAGCGGGTTTTTCGATTTTTGGTGAATTTTTGAAAATCCAATTTTGGCCAAAAATGAGGGAAAAAATCAAAATTTTACCAAATTGACTAAGAAAGCTGAAATTTGGGGTATACCCTATTTTTGATAAGCCAAGTCGATTGGAAATGGTTTCAACCTGTTTTGAGAGGTTCTAGAGCCTCCAGCAGATTTTTGAAACTCGAAATTCCCACAAAATTCCATCAAATTGGAGTTGTAAAGCTAAAGTTTATTCTAAAAACTAATTTCAATACGCTACGAAGTACTGCAGGTGAATTTCAAGTCGTTTTGGAGCCTCCAGCGACTTTTTGAAAGGTTGTATGACGTTTTTTTGGAAAATTGAAATTTCCTAAAAGTAGCTGGAAGCTTTAAAACCATTTGAAACCACCATGTAGTCTGCGAAGTAAATTTCAGCTCGCCAACACCATTTGATAAATTAATGTTGGGGAAATTTCAAGTTTCAAAAATCTGCTGGAGGCTCCAGTAATTTTCAAAAAGTCGCTGGAGGCTCCAAAATGACTTGAACCCACCTGAAGTCGTCTTCAAGGGTGTTGAAATTGAAATGTAGAGTAAATTTCTGCTTTCCATCTCCATTTGATAAAATTTTGTGAAAATTTAAAGTTCCAAAAATCTGCTGGAGGCTCCAGTAATTGAGGCCCTAAAATGACTTGAACCCACCTGAAGTCGTCTTCAGAGGGTGTTAAAATTGGAGTATAGAGTAAATGTTATCTCCAATTTGATGGAATTTTGTGGGAATTTCAAGTTTCAAAAATCTGCTGGAGGCTTCAGAGATTTTCAAAAAGTCGCTGGAGGCTCCAAAACGACTTGAAATTCACCTGCAGTACTTCGTAGCGTATTGAAATTAGTTTTTAGAATAAATTTTAGCTTTACAACTCCAACTTGATGGAATTTTGCGGGAATTTCGAGTTTCAAAAATCTGCTGGAGGCTCCAGAACTGCTCAAAACGGGTTGAAACCGTTTCCAATCGATTTGGCATGTCGAATATAGGGTATATCTCAAATTTCAGCTTTCTTAGTCAATTTGGTAAAATTTTTTATTTTTCCCCTCATTTTTGGCCAAAATTGGATTTTCAAAAATTCACCAAAAATCGAAAAACGCAATTTAGCACTTGAAATTTTGACAGGTGATAAATTTTTGCATGATCTTTCGATCTACCTTTGTCAAGTTTGAAAAATTTCATGCAAGTCCTCAATCAAAATGGCCGCCATTTTGTAAGTTAGGCCAATTTTTTTTGGGGGAAGTTTGCTTTAAAATGTTCCTTAGGATGTCCCCTTTAAGAAAAAAGTTGTCCCGGAGGATCGGCGGTGGGGGGTTGCAATTACTCCTATTGTCATATGCCGGACTATGATTAATGCGAAATGTTCGAGGGAAAAATATTTTTGAAATACTCTTAGGTACGAATTATCACAAAAATAAGCCATTGGAAAATTTCAGTTACTCAGTAGAACTCTGAAAAAGGTCTGGGATTTTTATTGTGGTGACCATGACCTTCTCAACCAAAAATGCCTTCTCTTTGAAGAGTCATATCTTTGCTCCAGAGGCACTTTTATAGCTAAAATTTGTTCGTAGTACATTTTGAAACTCGATATGAAGGTCTCCTCTTCACTGAATTTGGCCTTTGGGTTTCAAAAACCAACGACTTAAAAAAAAATAATGGCTCAAAATTGGATGAGATGGATTGCACCTATTAGCGAAAGTTTCCATTTTTAAAATCACATACGTATTTCAAAACAGCTTGACAAGTTCCATCAATGACAATTTTATTTCAAAATTTGTATTCTCGATTGAAGATTTGAACAGTTCTATGGTACTTTTTGAACATTTCAATGAATGTTTTTAAATCAGATTTTAACGCTCTTTCAAACAGTAAAATGGGTTTTGAAATTTTGCTACCTTGTTGGATTTTTTTAGAACACTCAATGTTCTACAAGTAGATATGTAACATTTGGATTACTTCAGTTAATTTTTTTCCCACAAATTTTCAAAGATGTAATTTTTGAAAAAAATCCTGCTTTTTTATCAAAAAAACGAAAAATTTCCAAAAAATCTCGTTCTTGATCGAAAAGTTGAAAAAAAGTTTCCCAGTTTTAAGGAAGACTGCAAATAAGTTCCTATAATTTTTTTCACAATGATTCCCAAAAAAAACTCGGTTTTTTGCTAAAATTGTCAACCTCACTTTATTTGCCAAAAATTGCTTAAAATTCTTGGATTTTCGAAAAAAATTCCAAAAAGTCTTCCTTTTTTTAAAAATTGTTCAAAAGTTATCTTTTTTCAAGTATCTATAATTGCCAAAAATTACGGAGAAGTATTGTTTTTTTACCCAAAAAGTCTCATTTTTTCAATAAGATGTGAAACAATGTAATTTTTCTGCCAATACTTCTTAAAAATTACTAATTTTTGTTAAAATTGCCAAATTTTTACCTTTTTGAAAAATTATTGCTTTTTACGTAGCAAAACAGCTGATGATTTTCACCTTTTTTCTTTTTAAAAAATCATCCAAAATGTTCGTTTTTGCCAAAAATTGTTAAAAAGTTTACTTTGTCGCCAATGATTTCCAAAAAGTTTTGCTTTTCTGCTAAAATTCTCAAAGTGATGCTTCTCGTTTAAAAATTGTAATAATTCTCGCTTTTTAACATTTGCACAAAATGTAGTTGTTTTCTTTTTTTAAAAAAAAAGTTGTCCAAAGATATGACTTTTTGCCGAAAAATTACAAAAAAGCCCTTTTACTTATTTGTTGAAGTTGAAAGCTTTTTTGCCAAAAATTGCGAAAATGCTCACTTTTTTGCCAAAATTTGTTAAAAAGTCTCGCTTTTTCATCAAAAAGTTTCTAAATTGTTCAACTTATTAAAATCTAGAAACAGACCTTTTTTTTTGTAATGTTCTGGGTTTTGTTTGATTTTTTTTAGCATTAAAGTTCTATAAGTTTGGCTGTGTTGTTTGTCTAAACTCAAAATATAAATTGCTCGAACTTTTAAACGATTGAATGATGCAAAATTTGAATTTATTTTGAGTTTTTTGAATGCTCTAGCGCCTTCAATTTTTAGTTCAATATTTTGACCATCTTTTTGAAAATTTTGACCAATCATAGTTTTTTTAGTTTTTTAAGTGGGTGGGTAAAGCCCTTGTATGTATTTCGCCCAAACTCAAAATTTTCAAAAATTGAAAAATGTTAATTTTGACTTGCTTTTGAATTTTTAAAAGACTTAAGTACTTTCATTTTCAAAAAGCAAATAAAAAAAGCTCTTCAAAAAAGGCTGAAGGAATTAAAACTCTTTGAAAATTTTAATCTGAGTGGCTCGTTCAATTTTTAAACTCGAGTACCTGGTTTGATTTGTTCTATTACTAGGAAAATATTCCACACATGTTAAATTTGATGCACGTATGCCAAACCCATTGGCATTGAAAGATCCAATGAGAGGGGAGGGGGAGATACAAATCGTGGTTTCTGGCGATTTTGTATCTTTGAAGGTAAAGAAAAAAAATCCCAGTCAACTTTTATTCGGTCCCTATTAAAGCTACTCGTATGTGGAAAGCTACTTTTTTTCGAATCGAAAGCTCATAAAACTTCCGGTAAAGGGTGACATTTTTTTGAGTGCCCCAAATTTGGGGTAGAGTCCTAAAATCCACATTGAAAAATAAATTGGCGAACCTGAATTTCGTGTCAATTTCACCAAAACGATAGTTAATTCTACGACGTCATTCAGCAGCAAATTTAATTGCACGCTTTGCAACTTGTTACTCACAATCGTTATCTCAAATTGTAAAAAATATTTAATCATCTTTTTTTTAAAAAAAACGCTTAAAAATGTAAAAGAGTCAGTCATGCGCGTGATTCGTGTTTACAGCGTTTAAAATTCTGGGAAAAAAATAATTTTTATCTTAGCCATACCTACACTCGGTGATGTACTTCAAAGGGGAAATTTTTCTTACACCATTAGTATGTAATTATTGATACATTTTCCCTTATCTTTGTTATCTTTGCAACGGTGAGAATAATTTTGATCTAATTGTTGGGTTAGGTACGTACTTAGACTTACGCATTTGCGTTGCAACAATCTTTTTAGACTGATTTAGGTCAAAGTCACTTAGTACCTGAGCTTATAGAAGTTGAACTTGGAAGATATTGTACTTACGTCTCGTACAACTTCCGCATAATTGAAGTCGTACATCCCGGTGAAATTTCTCGTACAGGTTGCTAACAGGTGTTGGCATTTTTGATGGTTTAAGAATTTCAGAGATAGTTTCGATAGCATGGTTTATTATAGCAGGTTATCGTACAATGGGGATGATCTGGAATCATATGGCCAAAAATTAACTTAAAATAATACCATCTATAGATAAAAATTATCCCTAATTCATAAGTATCCATTTTGCAATACGATTAAATTATTTTGTTGTTGTTTTTTTTAATGTTTCAGAATCATGGCACTTTACAAAAGAATTAATCGCGAAGGTTATTGGGAAAAGGTGAGCTCAGCTATGATATCGATAGCTTTGAAAATTATTCAAAAATTTCCATTAATTTGGAATTTGTCTCGAAGTGGCGATTCATTTCGTACAATTATTTTTAAAAATAAATCTCTACGGTGAAATAAATAATTTAATCGCCACCTCTGGAAATTGGAATCCAGCCAAAATTTGGGGATTGATTACCTACGATACGAAGCTCGTAATCATCGATGCTTCTATCCTGTTACATAATTTATTGGTTTAATAGGTAGGTATTTTTGAAAACTCGAAAATGACAAATTAAAGTCTCTCTACGAGGACGTCAACTCTGAAATAGATTTTTTTCCAGTAGTAATAATAAGTAATAATAATAGTAATAAAACTCGATTGTAGAAAATAAATTCATCTAAGCACTTACTAGTATTGATCAAAGTGTGCAATTTGAATTCCAACTAATGAACGTTTATTATACGACTAACTAAGTCCAAGTCCAGCAACTTGGCCTAAAAACTTGGCTAATTTCGCGACCAAGTATCACAACACAATTATTTAAGTATGTACACGCACTCGAACGACAATAATACGATATAATCGAACAGCACTCAAACAGCGTAGTAAAATAGGTAATAGTCGAGTTTACGCAAAAGTTCTTAATAACATAATGAAGGAAAGGGAGCAAAAGACGCACTAAATTATCTTCGAGTTATTCGTCAACGAGTTAGGCAAGTTTTTCTTTCAATGGTAGGTACGAATCACCGTCGTCGTCGCGTAAAATATGAATTATGTTGGGATTTTTTTAAATGCAATAGATCTATACTTGTAGTATATCGAACGGCGGACACGATTTGAAATTGAAACTAGAAAAAAATGACTGGTTGAAAACCAGTTAATTGAGTCCACTCGACGCACTAGCACTATATGTACGAGTATAAAATCACACTGGTAATTGAATCGATTTTCGCCTTTGGTAACTCGCTTATAAACGATTTAATTCGTTCGTTTTATCTGTATTATTTTTTTCTTCGCTAATGATACATGTACTCGTACGATTACGATGAGGATGAGGTGAATTATCACTACCGTGTGTGTATTATGATTGTGAAGAGAGATGCGGGGGGGGGGGTTCGGTATAAAAACGATGTGCTAAAATTTGCTTCGTTATCTGCAATATTGGTTAATTTTATGTACGATAAAGAAAATTGCATCAAACTGGTTTTATTTTTTGATAATGAGGCGATAAGTTATGCTATTCTTTTAACGTCTGGTTTTTCGGTGACTTTTTTTTTTGCAGGAGTCGATATTCCAGCATCTGGTACCGGGTTCGTGTTTATTATGGATGTTAATGATGCTGGAAAATTTTCCTACCTGAGAATTTCGTGTTGTGAAGAAGACTGGTATTTTAAGTATTGGCGAAATTATGGTCGTCGATGGTTTTCTGCGGATCAAAGGTGAGTTGAATATTTTTCTGGTAGTTTCTTTACGTAATTTTTTTTCACTTATTACGAAGCAGATCGACGAATTTTCTATTCGTCCGTGAACTTCAGATTAGATTTTCGAATGGCGTCATGCGCAATACGCAGTCGCCTACTCACTGATTTTCTTATCGAAATCGAATCATAAGAAGTCGATTACCTATCCAGAACTTTTGGTGTGAGCCTTCGTTGAATTTAGAAATTCAAGATCTGCAAATAAAAAAAAAAATAAAACAAAAGAAACAGTCTTATAGAGGTAGAAATAATTTTTAGGTGAAACCACAGGAAAAAATTGAAAAAGGATCCAAAACTCACTCAATCAATCAATCAATCAATATTTATTTATTTCTAAAAATATTTCGAAATTACAAAATATCCCCCCCTATGCGCAATTACGCGAGCGAGGGGGCCCCCATGGTAACATTGTTCATATGAGAAAAAAATTTAACAGATTGAAGGAGGAGAAAAAAAAATAAAGAGAAACAAACAAAACAAACCAAAAAATAAAAAATAAATACATAATTATAAGCAAAATGAAAGAGTATAAAACAAAACTAAAAGCTAAAAATAATGAACACACAGGAAATTTTAACGACAAATTCATCTATCATCCCAGAGTATAAAATGAGTGCAACAGTACACCTACAGAGGAATACAGGACCTCACATACTATAAGTAAACAGATGGCAGACATGTGATGTAATATTACCCAGTAGTCTGTAAGGTGTTTTCGCTCTCCAGTAACCAGCGGACTAGTGCCAGCTGGAAGCCCAAACCTCTACTCATCGCATTAAACAGCTTCAACAAACACCACGGAGCCTGAGCACCAGATCTGTCTCGTCAGTACCTAGGTAGGGGGAGCAACGGTGTTATCAATTTTCCTCCCCCTCTCATTCACATAAACTCTAAATTTGGACCTATTCCTTTGTATATAGTCAATTGCCTGGACTTGATAGAGTTTTTGAATAGGCAGAATTTCTAGTTTTTGAAAATTGTTTTTTGTACTTTCCCCCTTTTTTTTACCTACAATGCTCCTAACTGCTCATTTTTGTAGAATATGGATAGGTTCTAAGTGACAGTCCGCTGTCCCCCCCCCCCCAGATGAACAAGCCATACTGGAGCACAGATTGATAGAGAGCATAATAAATTTTGGGTGTGATTTATCGGCACGACAGAAAAAGGCGTTTTAACGACGAAAAAAGGGCATTTTAACGACAGAAAAAGGCATTGCACGGGAAAAGAATTATTTCACGACGAAAAAAGTTTTTGAACGACAGTAAATGAATTTCAACGACGATATAAGGTATTGCCCGACAGAATAATTTAATGCACGTCTATATAATACATTTAACGACAAATCGTGCACGACAAAGAAATAAAATAGTGAACGACAGAAAAAATATGAATTGCACATCCAAAAATTGATAAATAGCACGACATTAAAAAAAAAACTACACAGTTCATCTAGTACGTATCATTGTACAAGTAGTGCTTTTTTTACTTTAGAGGATCTGCCTCTCTTCCGCTTCTGTCCCAAAGGAATTGACTTCCCTTCAGCAGGAACTTAAGCTTGAGACGAATGTGCATAGGTACCTACCTAAAGTATGCATGCACAGTGCCGATTTAGTGTTGTAGGGGCAGGAACAAATTGACGTACATAGGTACGCTTTTCTTTGCTCGACTTATATGCGAAATAAAAAATTGGAACATCTCCAAACGAATTAAAGTCTGAGCTGATCTGAGCAAGAGGCAGGAGACAGTTGTTCACCTTCCTCCAGAGTGATTTTGAAGTTAAAAAATTGTTTAACATGAGGAAATTGAGAAAAATTGCAGTATCTGAGAGAAAATAGTGTTTTTAATTGAGGTTTATTACTCAAAATATATGAGTTTTTTTACCTTGCTCAGCAATTAGTTCAGCCATATGAAATCAAGAAACTCAAAAATGAACTTCTTGCATAATCACAAAATGAGTTATTTCTCTGAAAAAAAAATTTCGGCAGGAAATAATTTATTTTGCCGGGCATTTTGTTTTTTTGGCGGGGAATTATTTATTTTTCCGGGCAATTCTTTTTTTGGCGGGGAATAATTTATTTGGATGTGGATTACATTTCTTTCGTCGTTTGTATGAGATTGAATTGTCGTTCGTATCACTTAAGTTGTCGTGCTGGACTGTCGTTGAAAATTGTTGAAAATTGTCATTAGAATGCCTTATTTTGTCGTTCGAATGTCCTGTCGTTCGAATCACTTTTTCTGTCGTGCCAATATATATTCCCCATAAATTTTTACCATGTTTTGAGTGCCAAAATGTTGTGCCAGGAAGCAAATCAAATAGTTTAGTTTTCTAAGTTTAGTTTGTAAGTATAAACTCTGTTCTCTCCAGATCAATTTGGAATCAATCATTATTCTGAGGTACCGAGTTGACTCAACTTGTGACAGGGGTGTGCAGCCACACAGAGCCCCACAATCCAGGCTTTCATGCATGTAGCACCTAGACCCTAGGTCAGGGGAAACCCTATAGCCAAATCTTAACAATTTTGATTTGGACAAATTTGGTTTTAATTTATATTGCCAAAACCAGCCACCCAATAATTTCAAATCTTCATTAATAAACTTAATAAGATCATCTTGATTTTTGGCCTTATTTACTAAAGTTGTATCATCTGCAAATCCATATTATGTGTCATTCCGCAGGTAATTGGCCCATTTGGTCGATATTGAGTTATGGGAGGGGGGGGGGGTGAAGTAGACCTTCGGAGCAATCATATGAGCTGGATAAAGCCCAAAAAGTGCAAAAAAAAACTCCAAAAAAATCCATAATTAAAAATTTGAAAAACTTATCTTTTAAGAAAATCGCCTTCAAAGTTTTTTGTTTCTGAAAAAAGCTGAAATTTCATATAATCCCAAAACCTTCATACCTAAAATTGAAGATTATAATTTCTGATGTCACATATTACTACCTACCTGCAATAGCAATTTTTTTTACTCAATCTTTTCATGTTTATGATTACCTATGAGCATTTTAAGCCTGGAAAACAATGATTAGTAAATTAAAATTTTGCATAAGAATTCATTACTCTGTTTAAAAGCAGAAAAAAATGATTTAATTACATTTTCTGTCTAAATTCAACCTGTAAAAATAAAAATAGTAAATTCTCAAGATGGAATTTGAACCCATACCTTCCGTTCAGTAACTAAATCAGCACTAATGCCACATGCCTACCGCTGCAGCTAGCAAAATTGAGTTTTTGAGTGGTATACATGTTGCCACTGGCGACTAGGTGCAGTATAATTCAGAGGGTATTTTTTCAGAAGTCTTTTTACCGCGAAAAAACAAAATCAACCAAATGGGCCCTTCTTAGAAAAACTTTAGTTCCGTTTTTCTCCGCTTGGGGCGCACCTGCGGCCTTGATACTTTAACACGCGATAGTCGGTTATGTTCTACATCGAAATCCATCAAAACCTCGATTATCGATTCTCTCGACTTTTTCACTAAAAACACAATTATCTCGATAAATAGAAGCGACCAAATGGGCCCATTATCTATGGAATGACACATATAATGTCCCATTTAATTTTAGTTCAAAAATGTCAATAATGTAAATTAAAAAGAGAATTGGTCCTAGTATGCTGCCCTGTGGTATCCCATGCACTACAGGTAAGAAATTCCCAATTTTATTCCCAACTTTAACAGCTTGAGTTCTTCCCTCCAAGTAGGATCTGAACCAGTCATGCTGCATGCCCCTTATAACTCTTTAAATTTTTAGGGTTTGAATTTCATTCGAGTACTTATCAAAATTGATGAATTTTTTAAAATTTTAATAATTACGATTCGTGGAAAATAATGAACGTTTTCTCAGTATGAGCAGTCAAAATTTCAGATGCTGAAGTGGCCTTCTCCAGTTATGGTGAATTTTTGAAAAATTTTGGCTCAAGAGTGAGATAAATAAGTTGAACTTCTTTACCAAATTAATAGAGAAAGATGAAAGCATGCTCTCTATTTTTTTAAAACCTGGTTTCCATTTGGATGCAGGACTCCTGGTTTTCTTCTAAAAATAGCAAAAAAAAGTCTCAGCTTTCGTCCAAATTGTCATAAAATGATGTTTTTTGGCCAAGAATTGCTACAAATTTTTGCTTTTTTGCAAAAAAATATCAAATGTGTTACTTTTTTTAAAAACTTTCCTAAATTTTCGCTTTGTTGCCAAAAACTGCCAAAAAGCCTGGCATTTTTGATGAAATGTCAAGTCTCGTTTTTTGCCAAAAATTCCCAAAAATTATTACTTTCATGTTCCAAAATTACCAAAATGTTTTTCATTTTTTTTCCACGCTCAATAATGATTTTCTCACATCTGTTAACGTTTTTGATGACTTGGTTTTTGGTCACTAAATCACGTAATGTCATTTTTTGCAGGAAATTCTAAAGAGTCTCGATGTTTTTTCCAAGTTGGTTTGAAGTTTCGCTTTTTTGCCCGAAATTGCTAAAAATAATTCCCACTTTCGTATCCAAAATTGCCAACGAGTTGCCAAAAAGCTTTATTTTTTTTGCTAAAATTGCCAAAGTCTTGCGTTTCGTTTTCAAAAAAGGACGCATTTTTACCAAAAAAGTTTCAAAAAAATCTCATACTAAAAGGTCTTATTTTGTTTTACCAAAAATTACCATTTTTTTTTTTTTCAAAAAATTCTAAAAAGTCTCAATTTTTTCCAAAAATTGAAATATTCATTTCAATTTGACCGTTTTGGAATTAATACAAAATTAACACGACTTGGATATAAAACACCGTTTATTGTACCTATACCTTATTGAGGAGAATCAATCTCCGAAGGACTTAGAAATCCGTCCTTATTTCGATCCAATTTTATAAACTCTGCAACAAGAGCACCTCTCGAAACTGTCAATTTCATTACATTGGTCAGGTAGTCTATCGATTCATCCAAGTGGAGTCTACCATCGTGATTTTTGTCAGCATGCTTCATTATGTAATCCATGTGAGATAGGGCTTCTCTTGCGAATGAGATACTCGTATCTCTTCTTCCTCTAGCATTTTTTGTCGCACCTTCGCAATCGTTATCGCATTTTCCTGCTCGACACTCTGACTGACAACTACATCCGTAAACATTACAATTGTCACGTGCGCAGTAAGGCTTACCCCAAGTACAGTCGCCGCATAAACCAGTACTATTAAATTTGGAGAGATGAGAACTTTTACACACTGTTTCGCAACAGCGACCATCTGCCCAATTGAAACATGAAAAACTCAATACAGCAATATAAACGAAAATAAAATTCATATAAGAACACATTTTGAAAGTTCCAAATGTGCACAGTAACTTAAAATTGAAAAAGTGCAGATTGAATAATTCCTCAACGTGTCTCCCATTATATACATAATCAAGCATCAGCTTGTGTTCTACGTGTACTAATAGGTAGGTAATCAATTTTATCGAATGTAATAAAATTTTTAATTAACTGCAGAAGTGAGCAACTAAAGCGATTTACGTAAATTATCCAATTTTCCAATTCAATGAAATAGATCCACAGCAATTCCTTTTTTTTTTTTTTTTTTGAAACATTTATTCCCAAAAATGGGTACATTTTAATCGCGATATCCTGTATAAATTTTATTCAGCTTACTTTTAGAACAATTTCATTCAAACCCATCTTACCTCCCTCCCTTTCAAATATTTCCTAGAAAAATTTAGGTAATTATTTATCCTTGCCTCGAACAAAAAAGTCGTCACACTCGATGTTAAGGTCCAAAGAAAATGTTTCGATCATTTAAATGACTCCCCCAACCCATAGTACTCGAGTGAACGAACAAAAAATGTAATTTTTGGAAAATTTCCCATTTCAAAAATTCAAGGACCGAGCAAAATTTGAAAAATATAAACCGTTCAGAATTAAGAGCGCTCGAAATTTTGAACTTCTGAATCAAATTTTCCCGTCTAATTTCGAAGATGTATAATTAATAGGTAGTCGTAGCAATTAACATAAATACATACGTCATAACTTATCGATAACCTCATCACATACGACCCGAGAAGCACTAATTACCTCAAAAGTTTGCCACTGTAAGATAAAAACGAAACACTATTACGAGACTATGGGAAGCTCGAATAACCCCTAAATGCCCGGCAATCGTTCAAGTATACGTGATGTTCGCCTGCAAAATCACATTTTTATCAACTTGTTGTAAAAGTGCAACTTTCGTCACGTGATTCGAACGTGACGTAACGTAACGTAACATAACGTATTGTGTAGAGAGTAAAGAGAGAGAGACTGGAGACCTCCTACAGAGTCAATGAGTTGAGATGGATAACATGTCCACTATCTACTTGGGGTCGTTACGCGTCCAATGATGCGGAAAAAATTCAATTACCTACTCAGAGATGACCTCTATACCCCCAATCGAGATATGCGATACCGACATCTAATTAACAACAAAACGAACAATGTTTGGGAAAATTTTCATTCTAATTTGCCATACCGCACACATATGTAAGCATTGGTAGCCTACTTGAATTCATCAATAAATACCTACTCGTATTGGTAAAAATTTTTCATTCACTCATTTTTTTTTTCACATGGAGCCATGTACTCGTCATATTGATTCATATTATTAAATGCGGTAAACAAACTACAAATTACTCGCATTTTTTCTTCACTTTGTATTTATAATTTCGGCTCGTTCGAATAGAGAAAACAATAACAGGAAAGCAAACACATCACGTCAAAATGTAGTCATTGATGGTCACATCTTGGAATCGTTTTTACCTACGTTCGTTAATTTGTTTGTTCGCTCGAATAAACAATTTTTGACGTGGACGTTGCGAAAATGCAACAAACAATAACGCAGATACTCGGTATATTTACAAAATAACCCGATTTATTCCATCCGATCATTCGATATTTACTAAATTACAGTAGCATTGTAAGTAGGTACCTAACTACCTATCATGAACATAAGAATGAATGTGTATGGGTAGAATAAAAAGACTAAAAATGATATAAATTTAATCGAACTTCATAAAAAAAAAATTGGTGTGATGAGTTCTGAAGGAAATCTAACAAGGGAACCTCTTGAGGTGTCCGCCTCTGATTTAAACGGGACCGTGATTTTTGGAAAGAGCATGTTCTAAAACCCCCAAATCCAAATTTTCAGCTGCCCAAGTTCATTTTTCGATTTTTGGCGAATTTTTGAAAATCCAAAATTGACTATTTTGGTGATTTATGATATGATTTTTTTAAAAAAAAAAGTACGTACTTGATCATTAAAAATGTTCAAAATAAGTCCTGAAACTGATATTAACCCACCAAATCCAAATTTCGCCATTTCCAGCCATTCTGGAGCCTCCAGCGCTATTTTTCAATTTCTCCGGAATTTTGAATTTGCTCCAGAAGGCGTGAATATGAAGTTGGGAAGCTAAAAATCGACCACTCTTGAGGTGTCCTCTGCAGAATCCGCTCAAGTGTGAATAAATTCGTTAAACAGTTCGAGTATAACACACAACTCGATTTTTAGCTGCCCAACTTTATATTCACGCCTTCTGGAGCAAATTGAAAATTCTGGAAAAATTGAAAAATCGCGCTGGAGGCTCCAGAATGGCTGGAAATGGCGGAACTCGGCCTCAGGAGGTTTGATGTGTTCAAAATACAGCAATTCGCGCAAATTTTGAAAATTTCTTAGCAAACGGTAAAATTTTGATTTTTTTGGATTTCTTATAATGAAAAAAGCTGGTCAAAAAACCACTCTTGAGGTGTCCCCTCCAGAATCGGCTCAAATGTGGATAAATTCGTTAAACAGGTCGAGTATAACACACAACTCGATTTTTAGATGCCCAACTTCATATTCACGCCTTCTGGAGCAAATTCAAAATTCTGCAGAAATTGAAAAATCACGCTGGAGCCTCCAGAATAGCTGGAAACGGTGAAATCCACTCTCCTGTAACGATAACAATAATGACGCGAATTTTACTCATTTTTTAACACTGATCTAACCAATCGATGATGTCAATCCAGATTGTTTACACAAGATTGACAATCTCGGACATGGCAACGGCCTCCTCAGTATATCAGCCAATTACTGCTCAGTTCGAATATGCTGAACATTGATCATATTTGCTCGAATTTGGTCACGGATGAAGAAGTACTTCCTCTGGATATGCTTCGTTCTGCTATGAAATTCAACATTCTCGGCTATTCAAATGGCATTTTCGTTATCCACCAATAACACCGGAACGTCAGACAGATCGATTAATTCTCGAAATAATCTTGAAATCCAGATAGTCTCCTTTGATGCTTCGTTAGCGGTGATGAATTCAGCTTCGTAACTCGAGTCAGCTACCAACTGCTGTCACTTGCTGATCCAGGAAATCGCCGCGTCAGAATACTTGATCAGAACGCTGGTTGTCGATTGAGATGTAGTAGGACAGCCAGCGAAATCTGCATCACTGTAACATTCTAGCTGTTTGATAGTTGGATTGAACTTATACGCCAACTTGAAGTTTATCGTACTGTTCAAGTATCGAATAACACGTTTCAAACAACTAACGTCTTCGGGTGATGGATTTTCCAGGGATCTCGATAATACACCAACTGCGTATGAAATATCGAATCGAGTACCTCTGGCGACATACAGCAGCGCGCCGACTGCTGATCGGTAGGGAAAATCAGACGTTTTCTCGATGTCTGATTTCGTAGATCGTTTTACAATCGGAATATCTACTAACTTACAGCCAGCCATTCCAAACCGCTTCGTAAGTTTCTCAATATACAGCGATTGATCCAAGGAGATATCTCCGTTCGAAGATCGAGATATTCGAATACCAAGGAACTGGTCAGCTGTTCTCGAAACGATCTTGAATTCGGACTGTAACGCGTTGATAAATGCATCCATCAGTTCTTTGTTGTCTGATGATGCCAGTCTGTCGTCGATATATAAAGCTAAAATGAGCTTACAAATTTTCCCATTTCACTTTACATAGAAGATGTATACGCAGGGATCTTCTTTACTTTGAACGAAACCGACTTTTAGCAGGAAAGCATGGAATCGAGCATTCCAACACCGTGGTGCTTGTTATTACACTGTACAAGCTGCTTTTCAATCGTCAAACTCGATTCGTGCCGTCGTTATAACCGTCAGGTTGCCACAAGTAAACTTCTTCCTCAACCTTTCCATACAGGAACGCTGCAGAGACGTCAAATTGACGCACAATCAAGCTGATCAAAGAACCACTCTTGAGGTATCCGCTCCAGAATCGGCTCAAATGTGGATAAATTCGTTAAACAGGTCGAGTATAACATACAACTCGATTTTTAGCTGCCCAACTTCATATTCACGCCTCCTGGGGAGCAAATTCAAAATTCTGGAAAAATTGAAAAATCGCACTGGAGGCTCTAGAATGGCTGCAAATGACGGAACTCGGCCTCGGAGGGTTTGTTGTGTTCGAAATACAGCGATTCGCGCAAATTTCGAAAATTTCCTCGCATACAGTAGAATTTTGATTATTTTTTTGGATTTCTTATATCATGAAAAAATCTGGTCAAAAAACCACTATTGAGGTGTCCCTCCCAAAATCGACTCAAATGTGGATAAACTCGTTAAACAGATCGAGTATAACACACAACTCGATTTTTAGCTGCCCAACTTCATATTCACGTCTTCTGGAGCAAATTCAAAATTCTGGAGAAATTGAAAAATAGCGCTGGAGGCTCCAGAATGGCTGGAAGTGGTGAAATTTGGATTTGGGGAGTCAATATCAGTTTTAGGACTTATTTTGAACATTTTTAATGATCAAGTACGTACTTTTTTTTATAAACAAAAGCATAAATCACCAAAATAGTCAATTTTGGATTTTCAAAAATTCGCCAAAAATTGAAAAATGAACTTGGGCAGATGAAAATTTGGATTTGGGGGTTTTAGAACATGCTCTTTCCAAAAATTGCGGTCCCTTTCAAATCGGAGGCGGACACCTCAAGAGGTTCCCTTCTAAGCCTTCCCTATCGGCAGATTTTTGCACTAGGGGTCTTCGATTTTTTTTCAAAATCAGACCACGTTTAGAGGTCATCAAACGATGACAAAATATGACGCCAACCGGACATTTTTTCGATTTTTTTTAGCGGAGCTGTGGGGCTTTAAAGTTCTCCAAAATGACCGAAAATGGAAAATTTCAGTTGCAAATTGCTCCGGTTGTACGTGGTATAGAATTTTCTACTTTTTTAGAAATTGTAGTACTTTGAGAGGGTAATCGATGAATATGTGAAAAATCCCTCCTCCCCCTAATTTGTTAGTAAACTTACTAGAAATATAGTACCATTTTTCTGGATATGATTTTTCAAGTGATACATATTAAATTGGAAATATGTAAATTTATAAAACGAATTTTGCACTATCCTAGTATTAATTAATACCCACCTAGATAAATGCACTTCTGCTAATCAGGTCTGTGATTCAGTAAATGAACCTATGTTGGCGATTTTAAATGAATCGAAGTTATTACTCCAGAACAGAATTTTCATTTACGTGAAGTGGAAACCTAAACCGGAACGAAATTCATTCCGATTCGCAACCCCGGACGACCGGACGTATTTGATTCTGCATATAAAATTTAATGAGCCATTTGATAGGTACTTTATAGAATGCAAATCAATTGAGTAAATTTATCGCCGCTGAAATTCCCATAAATTCTATAATAGGTGCTGTTTATTGGTGAACTTGTATCAGTTCTTGAGTTTCATATTATTACGCAGCAGTTCGTATATACCTAGATACGCGTAATTCAAACCGCAGAATGTACTTCTCTGCAAGTTTTTTCACTTGTATTTTCGTTATTTTGGCAAGTTTGCTCGTGAATTCAATATCATCCACTGTTAGTGATGATGATGAAATAAGCTTTGATAAGGGTTTCAAGATGATAGACATAGATGGAGATCAATTCATTAGCCGTGCAGAATTGCGGAATTACCTGAAAATTAAGGGCGTTCTTACACCACATTTTAACATGAAATGGAACAGAGCTGACAGAAATAAGGATGGAAATTTAAATCGATTTGAAGCGAGAGACACAAAATGGTAAAATATCGCTAAATTTTGATAAAATTTCATAAATATGTAAATTTGTAATACGAAAATTTGATTTAAGACTGTTCTGAATTTTTGCATCATCCTAGCGTTAATTAGTACCTACCTAGATATTAAATGCACTTTTGTTAGTTGGATTAAATTACTTGTTCAGTACCTATTAAATTAAAAAAGTGAACAGTTTTTTCAAGATTTTTCAGTCAAGATCTTCAAATCAAATTTTCTAAAAGTCATTTAATTAAAGTTCATTGGTTTATTCGATTCTTACAATTCTTTCCTCAATTTCCTTAAAACCGTTTAATTTCCGTAGCCAAATTTAAACATGCTGGCAGAAAGAATAGACAAATTTTGATTCCAATAAAATTGGAATGAAATGAGGCCAGATTAGGCCAGAACATCGCATAGTCATTAATTTCGAAAAATTTTATTTTAAGATTTTAAACGAGTAATAATAAATTAACGATTTGTATCCATTCAATATTGAATTTGATTTTTTAACGAGATGGCGGATGAGAGGTTATCGAACTGCGAGATGCAAGCGTTGAGACATCAGCTAATCAAGAGTTGCTGACGTGAAAGATGCAGGCGATACAGAAAATGATCTTACTCTAGTTCAGTTATAATTGAGCTGTACCTAGGCCAATCATGTATGTGCTAAATTGAGAGTTATTTCGAGAAGATATTGATCAAATTTTGACTCACAAATTGTGTGAAATTTTTCGACTTAGTTTCTGCGTTCAATTTGGAAATTTTTATTCAGTTTCAATCTCACTAAAATTGTGAACAGTTGAATGATTTTTCAAAAAAATTTGGTTCATTTTTCGAACAGGAGGAGAGAGATAAAGTTTCATTTGAAAGGACATTTTTTTACTATTTTCGTTGGATTTTCCAATTTTGAGCAAGTTTTTTGATTTCAAATTTGATTTTTTGACGATTTCAAGATAATTGTCTAAATTTAGGTCGATTTCCAAACGATTTCGAGATGATTTTTCCATTTTAAAGAGATATTCGTGACTTTTGCGGAAATGTTTTCTATTTTTGATAGTGTTTCAGTATTTTTTCAGGGGGGGGGGGGAGAGGGAATTTTGGTTGAAGGAATTTTTTTCCCAGTGAATTTTTAAAAGATTTGTTTTTTGCAGTTTTGAGTGTCAATTATTTTAAACATGTAGGTTTTTAAAGTATTTTATTGGTCGATGATGTTAATAATTTTCTGAATGTTTTTGAGAACCTTTCTTAGTTGTATGTTCTGATTTTTTTACTCACTCATTGAAAAATATTCGTAAAAGATCCATTTGTTCAAGAATCGTCTGAAAATTCACTCAGAATGGGAAAACGATTCATTGAAAATCGCTAACTCGTCTGTCATTCAATTTTGGATCGATTTTTGAACGATTCTGAGACGTTTTTTCGATTTTTGTTTGGTTAATTTTCAAACAATTTGTGAGGAGAATTTTTCAAATTTATTTTCCATTGGTTTCTGGAGAATTTTCTCACTTCACATTGAATGAGCTCCCAGGTAATTTTGTGTGATTTTATCATTATTTCGTTTTAATTTCTGTATAGAATTTTGGAAAATATTTCAATTTGAAATTATTGAAACGTTTAACGTACATAGATTCATTGATACTATTTTATTAATTAAATAATTGGCTCAGTCTCATGCACCTTCACAAATTTCAAAATGAGAAGAATCGTGGGTCTGTTAAGTACTAGAAAACGTTGAAAAATGTCTTGTTTTTTTTTTAAAGGGGAGGATTTTTAAAATTTTGCTGTTGATTTTGGAAATCTGCTGAAAATTGCAAAAATTGGTTAGTAAGAGTTTTTATTAAAAAACCAAATTTCAAGAACATTTAGGCTGGAGTTGTTTCAACAAAACTTGCTCGCATTTGGTAAGACTTGATTTGAAGTTGGACTTGAGGAGTTTAGTAGGGATTACCCCGATTCTAAATTCGCTGGTGTCAGATTTTTGAAAGGATGTGGGGGGTGGAAGGGGAATGAAAGTGGTCAAAAAAATCAAAATTTGCATAGTCCCAATAATTATAAAAAATCAAGAGTCCCACAGCCATTCCGGAAAGATAAATAAGGTCTTCACATTTTTTTGGGGCTTAAAAAAATGTATCTTATCCTCCAACTCTTTCAAATTGATGCCAATAAATTCAAAAAAAAAATGTTGTTCGACTTTTGAGTACTTGAAAAAACAATTCTGATGAACTTCTTGTAATTTTTCAATGATTTTACAGTGGTTTGTGTTTTCAAATTTTTAGTCATTTTAAAATAATTTTCCAGCTATTTTTATCCTAATTTTCTGATAATTTCGTCCACTAATTTTATAGTGATTAATTTCTTGATTTTCCAGTGATTTTTTTCTTGGCAAATATTACTTACTTAATCTTTTACAGTCATTTTCCCTCTATTTTTATGTTGATTTTCACTGATTTTCGTGTGATTCTTAAACCAATTTCCGAGTGATTTTTTTCCAATTTTTTCTCTATTTTTCAGTGATCATGTCTGTATTTTTCAAGTAACTTTCAAACTAATTTTTATACACTGATTTCTAATTTTGTAGCCATTTTCTCGCACCTTTTCAAAGACCTTTTTTGAGCCAATTTTCTGATATTTTTAAAAGTAATTTTCTGGAGATTTTTTGAATCCCTTTCAATTGTCTGTACTTTTCTAATGATTTAAATTTCTCGTGATTCCCATTTAATTTTCTAAAGATTTTTTTTCAAAAATGTTCTAGGTAGTTCTTCACTAATTTTTCAGGCATTTTTCAGACCAATTTTCTAGTAATTGTTGTATAATTGTCTAGTAATATCTTTCATCAATTTTCGGGTGTTTTAAAATGTCTTCCTCCTAATTTTATAGCAATTTTTTCACCAAGTTTCAGTGATTCTTCGTTGATGGATTTTCTGTCATTTTTTCACTGATTTTTTTTTCAGGAGATTTATTTCTAATCGCTGATTTTTTTTAGTATACTAAAAACATATTCATGATTCAAAACTTTCCATTCAGAGGAGATTTTACTTTCATTTTTTCAACAGTTTTGAATTTTGTGTAGGTAATCTTTGCAGCCTTTCCGCCCTTAAAATTGACCAACGGGAGGCTGAAATTTGACGTGTTCTGGAAGGGGGAGGGGTCCCCAAATTTGTTCATGTACATTGAAGGATTCGACTTGTCGAGCCCTGCTTTTTAAAAATTGGATTCAATTTGAAGAAATCTCATGAAGCTCCCTTCATCCCCAGTGACCTTGTGAGCTGAAATTTTTTGCATGTATTTCTGAAGTGTGTTTTTGATTTATTATTTTTAGAAGTTTCGACTTACTTATTATAGTCCCTCCTCGCCCCTTTCTAACAACAAAAATGGAGGAATTCGTTTACTATGAAATAATTTCAAATGAAGTTAAAAAAGTTTCTCTTCGATTTATCAACGTCTCATAATATACCTTACCTACCAATGAGAGTAGTTCGAATATTACCAATTTTGGAAAATGGCGTTTCTAATTTTTTGTACATCTAGCTAAATTCAGCCTACTACACGTGTTCAGTGTCTGTACCCATCCAAATATCTAACGTTTTCATTATGCAGGTATTAATTAATCATTGTATCGTATTACTCGTATGAGGAGAAACCTTGCAAAGTAACTATGCCTATGTACCTAGTTATCGGTTATCAGGTATTTTAATGATAATTGAGGTGAAAAATATACCTTCGATTGTTTTCTTCTCATCAAAGCTCTATATAAAATCTTTGAAGATGGATAGATATTGGATTAGTTTTTGAAATACGAATAGAAATTTCCCAACAATTGAAACGATAAATTGTTCGTCAACATCTCAAGTCTAAAACTTAAGGTATAAAATATAAGCACCAATTGCGAACGTCTGAAATTCCTTGGAGTATCGAATGCAACGCATTCCAGATTCCATACTGGGAAAATGGAATGAAGGTGGAGAAAAAATCGCAATAGACATACTTCTCGTAGAGATAGATCTAACCATTAAAATTCTGTCCATAGCTTAGTCGCGTAAGAAGCGGAGGAAAAAAAACAGAGAAAGAGACATTAAAAAAAGGAAAAAAAATATAAGAATTAGATATCTATTGAATAGATTACGACGGTATTATTATTATATTGAGGAAGCACGTTAAAGAATGGAATGAAAGTCCCCACTCTCAGGTATAGACTATAGGCAGTGCACGTTGAAGAAAAAAAGATTAGAAGCCGCGTTTCCTGTCACGTGAGTTTCGCTTAGCAACCTGTAAATTATTATTATTGTTTAAGTCTTCATCAAATAAGAACTTCAGGTACTCGTACTCGTCGATATCTTCCAGTACAAACCTGCGTTGTTTTTATTATTACTACTTTTTTTCGCCCAGTCGTCGTTATTATGTATAGAGTAGTATGTGGTGCTATTGAAGAGTTTGTTGTAGGTGCACTGGTCTGTTTATAGTACTCGTATACGGAGTGCTCTTGCTCTTGCTCTTGGTACGTGCATTCGTTAGTATCGGTTCGTTGTCGATGGTTGGTTCGCGCTGAAATACATATACTCGTAAGCGAAGTTTTACGTATTCGTATTCGTATTCGCGAATCGCGACGATCGTGGTGAAAATAATGGTGTGAATTTTTAAACGGTTCGAATTTACGAGAAGTTATCGCAGTTTTGTGTCTGGTTTTATTGCGAATTTTGCAAGAATATTTTGTTGTGAAGTTTGCCACTTGCGATCTGGTGTTGAAAAAATTTCGAATATGGAGTCCGAAGAAATTACCAAATTGGTCGATGGAATTTATAAGGTGAGTGTTGCAGTCCTTTGTATTTTGGATTACGAAGTGTTTATTTTTGAGAAGCTTTTGAGATGGTATTTTGAAAATTGTAGATTTTGAAATTTTCTGGTTGGTGTTGAATATTTGTTTATAGTGATCGAGTGATTTGTGATAAAGGATATCGGATATCAGATTCTTTAAGATCAAATTTTGTGATTTTTCCCATTTTTTTTTTTTTTTTTTTGAAAATTTGATAGTGCAATCCAAAAAAAGTGTTGTGAACTGGTGTCAAAGGATCATCGTGTGGAAATTTTGGGTTCTTGGCATCCCAGTAGACGAATGAAGCCTCGAAATTGAGACTTAGCATTTTTTTAAATCGCTTTTTTGACATTACCTTACAATTTTCTTCCCATTCCCCATCAATTTTTTCTAAAAAAAGGTCAAAGATGACTTTTCCTTAAGAAAGTTTTTGAAAAAACTTGAGAAAAATCATCAGAAATTCAAAAATTATGACGAATTGTTTCGTTGTAAAATACATATTTAATAACTTTTTTCAGAAATATTTTCTCAATGCATTTTTAAAATTTTCATACGAAATTCTTACTCTTAATACTCCCTTCTCCTCATATTTTCTTGTCTAATTGCATAAATTCAAATCGTCTCTGGAAATTATTGCACTTTTAAAATTGAGAAATTATTATTATTATTTACTTTGATTGATTTTTCATCTTCGTATTTTTTCAACTCGAAAAAAATGGTTTGATTTTTTTGGGGGGAGGGGGGATGGAAGGGTTTACCAAATTAAAGAATTTAGGATACAAAAAAAATCGAAAAATCAGAACTATTGGATTTACTTTTAATTCAAAAACCGTCAATTTATTGGTAAAGTTCATTTTTCGAGTTTAGGTGCGTTTTTGAAAATCAAATTTGGATCCGAAATGGAAAATTCAAATTTTTACCAAATTTCTCTAGAAAGCTGAAATTTGTCAAGTGCCTTATTTTTGACCCCCTGAATTGATAAGAAACAGTTTCAAACCATTTTGAGCAGTTCTGAATCCTCCAGTAGATTTTTGAAAGTTGAACTTTTTTCAACATTTTACCCAATGGGGCTGGAAAGCCAAAATTCACTTTACGTCATATAATTTCAGCATTCTGAATCGATTGAAGGTGGTGGAAAGCTGTTTTTGAGCCTCCAGCAATGTTTAGGAAATGCCAGATTGTCAAAAAAGTGCCTTAGAAACCGTGCAAATTAACTTCAAGACGTGTGAACGCGATTGGTGATTTTTAGTGGCCCAATTAATCGATTACTAATCATTTTTTCAAAATTGGTTAGTGCCAGTTTGAAAAGTATTTTTTTCTATTTTTCATCTTCGTATTTTTTTAACTCGAAAAAAATTCGTTTGTTTTTTTGGGGGGGGGGGAGAGAAAGGTTTACCAAATTGAAGAATTTGATGTACGAAAAGTCAAAAATTAATTGTTGGATTTGAAAATTTCAGTAAGTAAATTTGTTTTTTTGATTTTTGGTGCAACTTTGAAAATCAAATTTGAATCCAAAATGGAAAAATCAAAATTTCACCAAATTTCTCTAGAAAGCTGAAATTTGTCGAGTATCTTATTTTTGACCCCCTGAATTAATAAGAAGTATTTTCAAACCATTTTGAGCAGTTCTATGAATTCTCTAGTAGATTTTTGAAAATTGAATTTTCCACAAAATTTTACCCAATGGGGCTGGAATGCCGAAATTTACTTTACATCATTCAATTTCAGCATTCTGAGTCGATTGAAGGTGGTGGAAAGCTGTTTTTGAGCCTCCAGACATGTTTTGGAAACGCCAGATTGTCAAAAAGTGCCTTAGAAACCGTGCAAATTAACTTCAGCACGTGTGAACGCGATTGGTGCTTTTTAGGGGCCCATATTGACCGATTACAAATTATTTTTCCAAAATTGGTTAGTGCCAGCTCAAAAACGTATTTTTTCTATTAGCGATTTCATGAATTACGACTGAAAAATCTGCTGGAGGCTCCAAAACTACTCAAAACTGTTTGAAACTGTTTTCAATCGATTGGATGGAGGGGGGGGGGAGGTCGGAAAACGGGTCAGTGATAGAAAACTGCAACTGCAACTGAAACTGAAACTGAAAAAAGCAAAACTAATTTTCGGTAGTAACGATAAATTTTCAAACCGTGTGAAAAAATTAGGGCTATGTACAATTGTACATACTTTACAAATCCAAAAAATCTCGAAATCTTGTGCATAAAAAATTTCAAAACCTCAAGATTGAAATCCCAAAATGAAAAAATATTTAAATTGAGTTGACTTAAAATCTCAAAATCTTAAAGCAAAAAGATCTCGACAGAACTTGAGCTGAAAAATTTTTCAAAAAATCTTAAAATCTCGAGACCAAAAATCCTTGAAAAACATCGGGAAACCTCATACATGATTGGAAAGAACTAGAAATAAAGATAATCAAAAAATCGTGAGATTCTGAGATCAAAATGCATCAATGCAAAGCATTCTAACCAGGAAAAAAAAAATGATTTCAAGAAGAGTAAAAAATTACAAAACAAAACGTTCACATTTTCAAGCTGTGTGAAAAACTTGTGCACTTTCAAAATGAAAAAAAAACTTGAAATCTTGCCAACAAAAAATTCCAAAATCTCAAGATTAAAATTCCAAAATGAAAAAATATTTCTTCGTGAAACAATTTTTAAATTTAGAGTTCACTCAAAATCTCAAAATTTTGAAACAAAAAGATCATGACAAAAACCACGAAATCTTGAGATGAAAAAAAAGCTCAAAATCTAGAAACATCGTAGGGGAAATCTCACATGATTGGAAAGAACTTGAAATGCTTCAAGATGATAAAAAAAAGCGTGAAATTCTGAGATGAAAAAATTTCAAATTTTCGAGACCAATTGTGACAGAAAAAATCTCAAAAATTCAAGATCAGGTGTAAAATTGCAAAACGTACAGATGATCACTTGAAATTTCATGTTCCAAAAAATTCTCCAAATCTTACGATCAAATAACCTCAAAATTTCCAGATGAATAAAATTATACTTTTAAAAAATCACGAAATCTCATGATTGAAAACAACTTGAAATAAAAATGATCAAAAAATCTCAAGATTCCGAAATCAAAAATTTGAAATTTTTGAATTTTGAGACAGAAAGACACTAGAAATTTTGGGGCAGAAAATTTTGAAATCTCGAAATGAAAAACAACTTGAGAACTCTATAGATTATAAAATTTTAAAACGCCCAGATCAGTTGAATTCCAAGCTCGAAGAAAATTCTCGAAATTTCAAAACCAAAAAATCCAGAAATCTCAAGGTTAAAAAACGCCGAAAAAATTTTGAAATCTTAGGACAGGGAAATCTTGAAATTGTGAAGTGAAAACAATCTCGAAATCTTGACAGCAAAAAATGTAAAAATTCCAAGATTGAAATTTCAAAATGAAAAAATATTTTGAGATGATAAAATTTTGAAATTTAGACTTTACTCAAAATTCCAAAATTTCGAGATCAATAAAATTTGAACAACTTGAGCTGCTAATGCCGCATGATCCTGATTAGCTGTTTAATTGATTTTCAAGATTTCTGCAAAAACGACTTTCAATAAAATTGAAAATTTTAGGATGATGAGGATCAGTTTTTTCAAATTTCGTGAACGCTGATTTTATCTTTGTGGTACTTAAGTAAGCAATTCAATTCTCGTTTGATTGTTTCTTTCAACGAATTCTAAAAATGTGTGTCACTCACCCCTCCACTCCCCTCCTCGCTTTGAAGAATTTTTTGAAGATCTTTTTTTGGAAAATGCACAAGCTTTAATTTTATTCCACCAATTCAAGTAATTTTTTTGCACGTGGCGGAAGTGAGACACCCCTCTCCCCTCGCTCTCGAGAAAAAATTGGCATTTGGGTTGAGAACTTCGTATAGTTATTGAGAGGGGGGGCAGCTCAGGAAAATATGGTGGAAAAACTTTCAATTTGTGTGTTTTTTTTTCTGTACATAAATTTGAATCACCTACATAAATTGAAAGCCTCATTTTTATTCGTTTTGAATTTTTCTAACTCTCGTATTTTTTGCTTCTTTACAAATTCACGTGTATTTTTGACTACTTAATGGTCGAATCGAACGCCTACTACTCGTAATTTCGAAGGTCGCCGGAGTTTAGTTTCTCACGTTTTGCTACATAAAATCAAACCCAGTCTGACCAAGACGTACGTAGCCGAACAGGAAGCTTCGTCAATGTTGGAAAAACAAAGCATGAAGTAGAGACATCGCTCTAATGAGGGTTGTCAGACCATGACCGACAATTCGTCGGAATTAAGAAATTGAGGAAATTATCGCCCAGTTGGTCAGGTGTTTCGATGAGTAGTTTGTAGTACGCACAACACATACACGTTTCAATTGCGTTAATAATAATAATGCACTTAATACACTTCATATGTGGCTTTTATGTATGCAGTACCTCTACCTATTCGGTGTTTGTATTTTTATCTTGATAACGCGTCAGTCTTCTTATAGTATTTCGAATGATAAAGGAATGAATCATACGTTGAACCTTTCTTTTTGTATCACCTCGATGCGGGTTTAGAATGATGTAGAGATTACGTCATCATTTGCTGTTCTGCTTCTGTGTCTAAGTCTATTGTGAGGTGTGAGTTTATCAAAATGCATATGAAAATTTATAAATTCGTAATCGGATAACTATTTTGCTGATAAGACTTTTTTCATTTGAATCGTTCGATTTTTTTTTTTTGCAAATGACAAGTCTTAGGAATTTTTGTTGTGTAGATTGAATTTATGGGTGGTGTGTCTAGGACATTTTTTTTTCGAAATGGGGAAGAGATCCGAAGACCATGACCTTGAACCCCTCCTTGTTGAGGTCGGTGCTTGAAACCAGAACTGATGACATTTTAATGATTATTTTATGAGGACGATTTATTGTGCTTCGTCTTCACTTTGTTTAATTGTATGTAAAATTCATGACTGACAATATGAAAATTAAAAAAAAATTCAATATTGATAATATTTGATCAATTCGTCTCAACAAGTCGGAAAAGATCTAAATTGAATCAGATCTGACTACTTTCGTCTGAGAATATGTTTTTTTTTCATTTTTACAAATTTTGCTAAAATGTTGTTCAAATTCTAGTATTTTGATAAAAATGTTTTTTGAGCATTTTTGACGAATTTTTTGCTTGAAATTTTATTGTGTCTTGATTTTGAGTATTTTTAAAGGTGTCATGTGACCTATCAAAATGTGTTAAAATTTCACGAGAAATTCGAATATTCTGACGAGAATGTTTTTTGAACATTTTTAAAGAATTTCGAGCTCAAAATTGAGCCAAAATTTTTGGGATTTTCGAAAAATATGTCATGCAACTCATCAAAATGGTTTAAAAATTTACCAAAAATTCAAATACATATTTCGACGAAATTGTTTTTCAGAATTTTTTAAAAGAATTTTAAGCCCGGAATTGCGTCATGATTTTTTGGAATTCCAAAAAAAACTGTGTCATCGAACCTATTAAAATAGATTAAAATTTCGGCAGAAAATCAAAAATTTCTATGAAAACTTTTTTAAAGCACTTTGAAGAATTTCGAGCCCCTAATTGAGTCAACTTTCCGAATTTCACGATTCAATTCTGAACTTGAAATTTTTCAAAGGTGGAGTTTTAATGGATAATTTTGATTTCCTGGCATTTTACCCCATATCGATCCTCCTGCAAAAATCTAAAAATAAATCGATGATCGAAATCCTACGAAAATTTTCCAATTTCGTCTTGTTGTTCCAATCGTGAAAAAATTTCGATTAAAATCGCTAAAAATGTAAAAAATCTCGCCTACTTGTTTGGATTGCTGAAGGCGTTACAAGTTTTGGAAATGGTATGATTTTGTGTAGGTATATTTTAGATTTAACTAAATAGATTGTTTAATATGCCATGATCATTGATCGCCATCAACGTAATCGTAAAATTCCATTCATTAATCCAGTTCGGTTGACTTTTGAACCGAGCTTATGATATTTTGACGTTAATATGGCCAAAAGAATAATTACCCATAGGTATCTATCTACTACTTGCGAGTATATGAAATGATCCATAAATACCCTGGTAGATTACGATCTATATAAAAGTACGAGTATGTGTGTAAGTATTAAACATATATCCACATGATACGTGTATTTATCTGGCGGCTAATTAATATAACGTGAGAACGATGGCGGTAAATTGATATTTTATTCGTTCAAATAAATAGATAATATTCATTGAAACTATAGGAGTACGAAGCGAGAGGAAAATAAAAACTCTACCATTATTTTGACTCGATTGACCTCCACACGTATTTATACTCCAAGTTGCATGTATTTCAGAGTATAGTAATTTCGTTCGTAAAGGTACGATTTTGATGAGGTAAATTTTTATCGTCGAATTAGGGTACACCTTAAGTAGATACCTACCTACCTATTATTTAGAGTATATTTAAAATAGCATATCGCGCTGAGGCGGCGACTGCGGCGATGGCGTAACTTTTCGCTGAAATTATTATGATTTGGATATAAACGTGAAATTTTTAGGTGTCGCGTTGCCTTGTAGAAGTTTGTTAGAGGCGCAAGTACACATGTAAATTGTCGTCTGAAGGCGTTGCTGGTTGTGATTTTTTTTTCAAGTTAATAGGTATAAATGTGTGTTATGTAGTATTACGTATTTGGAATGAAAATTTCGCTAATCTGAGTCGTTTCCGTCAAGTTCGTGGTGACGAGCTGGGAGAGTCAAGTCGTACTACAAGGTGTCCAAAAAATATGGAATAAGTTGAAAAAATTATTATGCGAAAACAACTCGAGATGTTTTCGATTTTTTCTCGTGACGCCAGTTTTTAAGAATCATTGAGAATTTTTTCAAATGAAAACAGATTTAACGTAGGTTGGATTGAGTTATAGTTGATGACCGATGAAGGGGGGGGGGTCTTTATTGTCATTATCAGGGAAATATCTCTTCTTGGAATCGGTTCGGTCATGGTCATGAGCAATGGTTTGTATGTTTAAAAATTCAGTACTCTTGATACCTACATAAATTTTTGAAACTAATTTAAAACAATTGAACTATTTAAAAAAAAAAAAAAAAAAAACTGATTAAGGCCCTTTGAACTGACTGCTGTCAGATGAACGCGAGATTGAATAAATGAAATGAAAATAACAAAAATTTGGTTAATGAAGGAAAGCTTGTCAGCTAAAAAAATCAGACACATGCGAGTATTTATTTTTAAAGCATGGCTTTTTGAAACCGGTTTAAAATCATTGAACTGGTTTTTTGAAACTGGTTAGGAACTTTTGAACGAGTTCTCTAGTTTAGAAATTGAATATAAAATGAGAAGTTTTTATGAGTGAATTTTTGAAACTGGTTTGAGGTGAAAAAAGTAGTGATTCTTACCAAAAAAAAAAAAAGCCATTAGATATTACGATCAACTTCTGGTAATTTTTGATTTATGAGGGGAGAGGGGGGTCGATTTGACAAGTTTTATGACACTTTCAGCAGTTTTGGCAAATCATCGCTCAATTTTGAGAATTTCCTATTAATTCTTGGTATTTTTCAATAATCTATGCAGCCTATGCAAAATTTTACCCAAATGAGACATTCCTTGAAATTTTTGTCCTTTTCTGCTGGTCCATCAATTTTTAATATTTTTGAATGATTTTCGCTATCAATTTTACAACTTTTATGATACTTTATTTTGTGAATATTCATTTCTGGCGATGGTCAGAATTTTTACTTTGACGTTAGACCATTATTATTTAATCGTATATCTGTTGATTGATCAATTTCATAGTTTTCAAATAACTAATTCACCTTAATTTTTTTTTGTTTCAGGTGAGTGCTAATTTCCTTCCAAAAATGATAGAATATGAACTCGCGTATGAGAATAATAAGTAAGTCATTTTATAATTCTTATGAGAAAAGTTACGTAAGTCACTTCTACCCCTGTGACCTTTCATTTTCAATGACAAATCAAAAAAAAATTCTAAAATTACGGAATTTGAAACTCAACTGAAATAATTGGGTTTTGAATCGAGGTGATCTGTTTTTTCCGAGCACGAATTTGGAAACAGTAGATCAAATTTTTGAGTTCACAAACGATTTTGATTTTTAATGAATTTTTAAAAATTCAAACTCGGGTCAAAAATGAAAAAAAATCAAAATTTTACCAAACAGACCGAGAGAGCTGAAATTTGGCGTGTGCTCTGTTTTTGACCCTCCAAATCGATTGGATCGATTGGAACCGGTTTCGAACCATTTTAAGTGGTATAGTTCCGGAGCAGCTTGGCAGATTTTTGAAAATTGAAATTTCCACAGCATTTTATCCAATTGAATTGTTAAAATAAAATTTACTCAAGGGAACTTCTTGAGGTGTCCGTATCCGATTTGAACGGGACTGCGATTTTTGGAAAGAGCATGTTCTAAAACCCCCAAATCCAAATTTTCAGCTGCCCAAGTTCATTTTTCGATTTTTGGCGAATTTTTGAAAAACCAAAATTGACTACTTTGGTGATTTATGCCTTTTTTTAAAAAGTACGTACTTGATCAGTAAAAATGTTCGAAATAAGTCCTAAAACTGATATTAACACCCCAAATCTAAATTTCGCCATTTCCAGCCATTCTGGAGCCTCCAGCGCTATTTTTCAATTTCTCCAGAATTTTGAATTTGCTCCAGAAGGCGTGAATATGAAGTTGGGCAGCTAAAACTCAAGTTGTGTGTTATACTCGATCTGTTTAACGAGTTTATCCACATTTGAGTCGATTTTGGGAGGGATACCTCAAGAGTGGTTTTTTGACCAGCTTTTTTCATAATAAGAAATACAAAAAAATCAACATTTTACCGTTTGCGAAGAAATTTTTGAAATTTGGGCGAATCGCTGTATTTCGAACACAACAAACCCCCTGAGGCCGAGTTCCGCCATTTCCAGCTATTCTGGAGGCTCCAGTGCGATTTTTAAATTTCTCCAGAATTTTCAATTTGCTCCAGAAGGCGTGAATATGAAGTTGGGCAGCTAAAAATCGAGTTGTATGTTATACTCGACCTCTTTAACGAATTTATCCACATTTGAGCAGATTTTGGAGCGGACACCTCAAGAGTGGTTTTTCGACCAGCTTTTTTTCAAAATAAAAATATTTAAAAATCAAAAATTTCCCGTTTGCGAGAAAATTTTCGAAATTTGCGCGAATCGCAGTATTTTGTCATGAACTGACCCCACGAGGGCGAATTTCACCGTTTCCAGCCATTCTGGAGGCTCCAGCGCGATTTTTAAATTTCTCCAGAATTTCCAATTTGCTCCAGAAGGCGTGAATATGAAGTTGGGCAGCTAAAAATCGAGTTGTGCGTTATACTCGAACTGTTTAACGAATTTATTCACATTTGAGCCGATTCTGGGGGGACACCTCAAGAGTGGGTTTTTGACCAGCTTTTTTCAAAATAAAGATATCCAAAAATCAAAAATTTCTCGTTTGTGAGAAAATTTTTGAAATTCGTACGAATCGCTGTATTTTGTCATTAATTAACCACACGAGAGCGAATTTCGCCATTTCCAGCCTTTTTTGGACCTCCCTTTAATTTTTGGATATTTTTATTATGAAAAAATCTGGTCAAAAAACCTCTCTTGAGGTGTCCCTCCCAAAATCGACTCAAATGTGGATAAACTAGTGAAACAGATCGCGTATAACACACAACTCGATTTTTAGTATCCCAATTCATATTCACGCCTTCTGGAGCAAATTCAAAATTCTGGAGAAATTGAAAAATAGTGCTGGAGGCTTCAGAATGGCTGGAAATGGCGAAATTTGGATTTGGGGAGTTGATATCAGTTTTAGGACTTATTTTGAACATTTTTACTGATCAAGTACGTACTTTTTAAGAAAAGGCATAAATCACCAAAATAGTCAATTTTGGATTTTCAAAAATTCGCCAAAAATCGAAAAATGAACTTGGGCAGCTGAAAGTTAGAATTTGAGTCCCGTTCAAATCGGAGGCGGACACCTGAAGAGGTTCCCTTGTCAGCACCCAATTTTTAATATGCTGTGTTGATCGAAGGTGAACTACTCAGGCTGTTCTGGAGGCTTCGGGTGTATTTTGGAAATTTCAGATTTTTTGAAAATTGGTCTAAAAATAGTCTTAATCAACTTGAGCTGGGCGTAGGTATTTTTTTTTTCAAAATGCAGGGTATCTAACAGGTAGTGAAAGTAGTGAAAAAAGTAGTGATTTTAAAAATGGGCAGTGAGAGTAGTGAAAAAGTGGCGAACTTAATCAAAAAGGTGGTAAAAAAATTAAAAAATGCAAACGCGTAACAAAAACCTTAAAATTATTGAAAAAATTGATTGAAATTAAGAAATACTTTGCATACAAATTTTCTTCCAATTTCGAATTTTTTGAAAATTTTCCTGTAAAAAATTTGATTTTGTTCAATTTTTTCGTGTTGGGGGGGGCTAAAAAATTGGTTGAAGATAGGTACTTACTGAAAAAAACACCATGCAATGGTTCACTTTGCTCCAAAAAATTATATTACTTAAAAAAAATGTTTGAATTAATTTTTTTTTAAATTTTATAAAATTTTCCAAACTTTATTAAAAATCTAAAAATCGACTCTAGCAACTGAAATTTTGGTCTCCTTTCGATTTCCTCCTACTGCAAATCAGAGAGTATGAGCTAACTTCGAGTTGAAAGAAAATTCATCGCCACAACTGCAAAAAACCGAAGTATGCCTGATCTACAAACACTATTTCTTCACGCACTAAGGAATGCACATTTTCAATCGCCTTACCCACTTAGTTACTCCAGAGACTCATTTCCATAAACGAAGACCAATCTATACGAATACCCTATTACTATTCGACAATCGAGATGTATTTCAATACAATCTCTCATTACCATTCAAAGAGTCATTTATTTGGCATCGATACAACAACCAAGTAGGTATAATCCAATGCATCATATAAATACCTTAACCTATAGGTACAGTATAATAACGTACTCTAGATCTGTAGGTACAAGGGCAGGGAACAGCGGGGTCAATATAGGACAATAGTGTTCATCGCGTATCAATTTCAAATAAGCTCCGTACCTATTTCGAACATTACTCGACATCGATAACGGTTCATTCCATAGGGCAGGGATGTAAGGTATAGGTATGGTGGTGTAACCTTACACACCACAAAGTATCTGCATACTATAAAATCACGTCCTGCGTCCGTTCGAAGACGTAACCATTCTGAAAATAATTAATCAAGTTGACCCGCAGCGTCTAGTCTACCGCTTACCTATCTACCTACAGTGCATCATAAACCTCTATATGTGTGAGGACTGTGAGGAGGTTTTCTTGTATTTCTTTGTAGGTACATGATAACTGGCATATGAGGCAGGAAAACAATGGACACCTTTCGGCATCGTGACACATATAAATAAGCCCTTACGTGTCGCGATCACGTAATCATCGTATAGCATCAATGATTATCACTTTTATAAAGCTCTAACCTGTTACCCTTATTAGTATCGACTGGTGTAATTGTCACCTACGGAATATCTCAAACTATCGATACAGTCGATATCGCGTACGAGTATCTCTATAGAGATGCTGTGCTGTGTGCTGAGCACTGAGCAGTCAAACACACGCAGCTCTTTACCTCACCTATGCAGAGTACAGTCATGTTGTGCGTGTGATTATGAAACATCGACGAGGACGTACAACGACTAAGACTTGGAGCTGGGCGTTTGTACGTTTGGTGTGGCTGTCCTGGGCTGTTGGGCTGTTCTTGTTGCATCCTCATTCCTCAAACGATATCGCAATTTACGCACATGGCTCGTACAACTCGCCTCAGGCGATACATTTTCAACTCATAGATCTGTTATGCTATGCTATGCATTTTGTTGTGTAGCTTTCGCAGCATCAGAGCGATATTTTCGCTGCATATTCTTTTTTTAAAAACAGGTTTAGTTTGTGTGCAAACATACCTACCTATACCTAGGTGTAAGTATAAAAATTATAAATACCGTTACGTATACGTAGGTATACTGGGTACACATACTCAACTCACATAGACACGCAATACACTATATCAACCTAGGTATTATACATGTAGCTAATTTCATTACTATAAACCTGAACAGTGAACCCGACGCCGATGCAGCAGCATCGACCTGCAGCCATTACCAACCATAAATATTGGACACCTCTTAACGGTATCGTTATACAAATTACAAATCTGCCTAAAGGTGCGGCAAACTGTACACACAAAAACATATAAACAACGCCACCGCGTCGCCTGCCCCTGCCCCCGCCCCTGTCACAGACCGACTCTTTACATACGCATAGGTTATTAGCTATATAGGTACTATAGAACACTTATTAACGAAGTTGCTATTTTGTCAACGTCCTTCACCGAATTTCTAATTACGATTTTCACATATGCCTATTGCCTACACACTATATGTCGATAGGTACAGTGTGTCTCGCAAATCTAACGATGCGATGTGCGAATGACTTAGACATGGTTTTCGTGTAGAGGATTTTTCGAAATTTTGATGGAAAATTTTTAATAAAGTACAGAACTGATTTCATATGATTGGATCTGATCAGGTCTGAACCGATCAAAACTCTCATTTGGCTGAATCTAATTAAATCTGGTCAAATCAAACTGGATCCAGATAATTTGTCTAGATATTTCATCTCATCTAATCAGATCCGACCATACATGTCCAAACACATTCAATCACTCAGGGAGGAAAAATTAGTCCAAATTGGCAAATTGGTTCTGGAAATTTACCGCATCTGCGCAGGTCAGAACAGAAAGAATCATATCTACTCACGAGGAAATTTTTCCAACTCACATCATCCAAATCAAATAAAACCAAGCTAGATCAAAAGCGTGTCCTAAAGGCCCCTGTCAGTAGGGATTTCATTTTCAAGATGTCAAAGGGTATAGACTAGAATTTAGAAAGACCTTTGGCTGCGTTGAGACACTCAGAGCCAGGGGTGCAAAAATTGGAAAAGTTGTGGAAATCTCAAAGAAAGCAATTTATTCTGTTTCCACAAACCTCGAAATAGAAGGAAAAACGCGATTCTTGAAAAAAACGGCCCTTTCCCCTTTCGCATGATCTTTGAACGATTCGGAAAATTATCAAAACTGCTTCAGAAATCCGAGAAAAGTCAGGGAAAGTGATTTTTCATGAAATATATTTGACCTTAGATATGTACCTACAAAATTATGTATTTTGAGAATTGGCTTAAGAACATGCAAAAACGTATCTACTGTCACAATACAAAATTTCAAGTGCTAAATTGGATTTTTCTGATTTTTAGCGAATTTTTGAAAATCAAATTTCAGTCAAAAATGAGCGAAAAAAATCAAAAATTCACCAATTTGGCCTAGAAAGCTGAAATTCGATGTATGCCCTATTTTCGACCCACCAAATTGATTGGAAACGGTTTCAAACCTTTTTGAGCAGTTCTAGAGTTTGCAGCAGATTTTCGAAACTTGAAATTTTCACAAAATTTTTCCAAATGAAGTTGGAAAATCGAAAGTAACTCTGTACCTTAATTTCAACGCGCTGAGTCGACTACAGGCGTTTTCAAGTTGTTTTAGAGCCACCAACGAGTTTTCAGAAATTCCAGTTTTCCAAAAAAAAAAAAAAAAAAAAAAACAGAATAAAATCTATTTAAATCAACTCAAGGACGAATGCTCGAGATTGGTGTTTGTTAGTGATTTTTTTGAACGAATACCCACCATTTCTCCAAAATCGATGTGTTCCCTGGAGCTTCCAAAAAGTCGCTGGAGGCTCTAAAACGACTTAAGACCACTTCCAGTCGACTCAGTGTTTTAAAATTTGGCTGCAGAGTGAATTTCAGCTTTTCTAATTCATTTGGTAGGGAATCTTGTAGAAATTTCAAGTTTTAAAAATCTGCTCGAAGCTTTCAGAACTGCTCAAACCGTTTTGAAACCGTATCCAATCAAGTCAGTAGGTCAAAAATGAGGAATTTTCTATTTGATGAATTTTAATTTTTTTCTCATTTTTGACTCAAATTTGATTTTCAAAAATTCACCAAAAATCGAAAAATTCACTCCAGCATCTGAAATTTTGGCTGCTAAAAATACATTTTTGAGCTCCTCACCTCGAATTTTTGGTTCACCGGTCTTAATCGATTTCGAATACCGAATTTATGATAGGATTAAATTTTCAGCTAGCGAAATTGATCACAACGCCCTCTGAAGCGATTTAAAGTTGCCGGAGGAAAGCCAACTTCCATTCACGAAGTCATTATTTTGTCAATTTTGCAATGCAAATTGTGATTAGGAAATTTTTCAATATTGCAAAATTGACAAAATGAGGATTGTATGGGGGAGGAGGTCGTGGGGCACTTTTAGTTAGTAGTTCACCCACTATTTGCTATAATCGTAAGTGCAACTGGTTAAAATTTGACAATTTGGAAAAAAAATGCTTGCGATAAAACGCCCGAGCGTCGAATTTTGGTTCCACGAAGGCTACGTGGGACTTCATACCCAGACGTTCGGGCGTTTTATCGCAAGCATTTTTTTCCAAATTGTCTAATTATAACCGGTTGCACTTACGATTATTGCAAAGGATTGGTAAACTACTTCCTAAATGTGCCCCACAACCCCTCCCACCCCGTTCACGAAACCATTATTCTGTCAATTTTGCAATGCAAATTGTAATTAGGAAATTTTTCAATATAGCAAAATTTACAAAATGAGGATTGCGTGGAAGGGGAGGAGGTTGTGGGGCACTTTTGGTTAGTAGTTCACCCACCCTTTGCAATAATCGTAACTGCAACCGGTTAAAATTGGACAATTTGAAAAAAAAAAATGTTTGCGATAAAACGCCCGAGCGTCGAATTTTTGTTCCACGAAGGCTACGTGGGAACTCAGACCCAGACGTTCGGGCGTTTTACAGATTAATTTTGTCTTTTTAATTTCATAAAATGTTACCTAATTATGACTGGTGGCACCTAGGATCACTTCTAGGGAATCTGTGGGTGGGCTATTTTTTAATATTGTACCCCCCTCATTCCAACTCCAGATATCACTTCCATATGTTACCTGTTCAGTGACGAATCACTCCTTTTTTCAATTCGTGGTTATTAGAAAACTTTTGATGCGAGCCCTACTTCTCTTCCAATTTATGTGTAAAAAATTAGGTAGGTAAGTGAGGCAGGTAAAAATACACAAAAAGCCCAAAAATTCAGATTTTTGCGATTTTCATCAAAATTACGCAAAATTAAATCTGATTCTAAAAATGAAAGTACATATTTCCAAAAAGTTGCCGGAGCTCCAAAATATCTTGAGAGCACTTCCAGTCGACTCAGCGTCTTGAAATCTGGCTGCAGAGTGAATTTTGGCTTTTTTACTTCATTTTGTGGAATATCAAGTAGGCCTATATAAAATCTGTTGGAAGCTTCAGAACTGCTCAAACCGTTTTGAAACCGTATCCAATCTAGTCAGTCGGTCAAAAGTGAGGGATATTCTGAATTTCTGCCTTCTAGGTCGAATTTGATGAATTTTAATTTTTTTCTCATTTTTGACTCAAATTTGATTTTTAAAAATTCACCAAAAATCGAAAAATTCACTCCAGCATTTCATATTTTGGCAGCTAAAAATACATTTTGAGCTCCTCACCCCGAATTTTTGGTTCACCGGCCTTTATCGATTTCGAATACCGAATCTTATGACAGGATTAAATTTTCAGCTAACGAAATTGATCACAACGCCTTCTGAAGCGATTTAAAGTTGCTGGAGGAAAGCCAACTTTTTCTGGAGGCTCCAGATCAGCTGGAAAACAATGCCAATTGATTCAGGAGGGAGGGGGGTCAACTTTACTACGCAAACCGAGTTTAAGATTTCCATTTTTGTGTTGGACCTTTTGTAGCCATTTTCAAAATATTCGCCAAAAATCGAAAAATCAACTTTTTTAGCTTAAAATTTGGTTCAGAGGTCTGGATGCCATGCTCTTTCAGTGAGCTAAATTTCAGCTCGATCAGAATCGATGAATTGGAAAGGTTCACTTGTGAGTATAAATGTATTGTTGGGTACGAAGATCTTGCAACTTATACTCATCGAGAGATTCTCTCGAAATCACGCGTGATCTTACACTAATTATTATTATTAAATGTAATTTTTTTCTTGGGAAGCTAAACCATTGAACCGGGCAGCTTCTTCGCGTACTTCACCACGTTCAATTATTAAACCACTATTACAACATAGCGGAATAATATTCTCAACTGACGAGTATTCATCAGCTGTATTTATTCATACACAAAGTTCACTCATCTGAGATCTCGTTTCCAGGATAAACATACTAATTTGATCGAAAGTGGGGGCCGCAAAGTGCAAATACACGCACAATAACACTTGCATGGGAAAATAAGATCATATGGTAGAGACTTACGAGTACACATACTACATAATTTAGCCGCGTTCCACATACCTTTCGTAACGATAAAATATAATTTCCAAAGTCTACGTATTCGTATAGGTATAAATGTAAGTCACATATTACGTAATAGTCACGTCGTCGTCGATACTTCTGATGGAAAAGTAAATACTCGAACGACACTGTTGGAAAGATATAATATTAATGGTTGGTCTGTAATTCGATTCGATTAAATACACCTCGCTGCGAATGCCAACCATTCACGAAAAAAAAAATTCTCGTAAACTTTACGACGACAGTAGTGGCCGTGTCGGCGAGCTTTCAATTACGTCATTCATGCAGTGTGCTAAAGAAGAAAATGCAGCGGCATTCCACGACACGAAGAATTATCGAACTCTGGCTGCTTCGAATTGATAGCTCACGCGAACTAAGAGTGTCCATCATTAATATGCCTCAGCCTATTGCCTTCGTAAGCATAAGCATAGGCATATATAGGCAAGAAGAGCTATTTTACACGCGTGGTTTAATTTACACATTTCGTGTAACTCGGTAGTACGAGTACTACGAGTATTTAGGTGTAAATTTATAATCTTTTTTTGCCTTCTAGTGCTAGACTTGGACTGATGAGATGGGTACTTTCTCTCTTAAGTATGGATCGTAGGTATATAGTCGTAAGTCGTCTCGTTCGATCTTTATGAATTATGTATTATACGTATGGTTTCTATAGTATAAAAGCCTGCCAGGTACCTTATGTCTGTTGTTCCTCTTGCCTCATGCCTCATCTCTCGTCTTATAAGCACATTTGCGGTTTCCCTCCTCCCACCTCATCATTGCTCCAAGCCACGTAAGTTTTACGGTTTGGAATCCAGGAACCGAAATAGGTATAACAGCATTTCGATATTCGTTTGTTTTACTAATTATTTTCAAGATACTATTGGAAGGTTTTGGATTTTCAATCAACAAGATTATACATTAATGGACTAACTATTTCTCGGATTAATATCTCATAATTACGTTTCGTTTCCAAGATCTTTCGATGATTCGAATCGGATGCGTGGTGCTAATATGTAAAAAGAAAAAAGACATCGTGCCGAGGTTTTTGGTGAAATTCGTCGCGTGCATGCGTTTGTTGACATTGACGACAATTTTTTTTCGCTCGTTTGTTATTCGACGAAAATTACCATTACCAAAGCACGTGTATGAACAATGTACACTTTTTTTTGTTCTTCAGCAGAATGAGAAATGTCGAGTTGAGCAAATTATTTATGAATATTTTCATTGTTCGAAAGATTAGCACAATACGAGTATTCACGCATAGGACTGGATTGCTTTCGTATTTCGTAAAATTTTCGTGTTTAATTTTCGATCGATTGTTTGCCAGATCGTGTTGTGTATTTTACGGTTGACATCAGGTTCGTTACAAACTTCCATCGAAGTATACATACAATGCGAACGGTAAATTAAATCTAAAATTCCTTCATCGAATTCAACGGCTGTTTTGGGTTTACACGAGTTAGATGATGATTTTTTTGAAAATACTCGTAATTTCCTTTTTCAAAATAGTTTCTTGCTTCTTCGTCCACGAAGGAATGTATCTTGAATCGCACGAGAATTTTCGACCCGAACAAACCTACAAAATCAAAAGAGCATGCAAAAATATTCTACGAGTACCAGCTAAAAGTTCACGTGCTGTAAGGTGAATTTTTCAATTTTTGGAAAAATTTTAAAAATCAAATTTGGGTCAAAAATGAGAAAACAATCAAAATTCATCAATCTGACATAGAAGGCTGAAATTTGAAATATCGCCCATTTTTGACCCACTGACTTTATTGAATACGGTTTCAAAACGGTGTGAGCAGTTCTGAAGCTTCCAACAGACTTTATATTTATGTACTTGATATTCCACCAAATGAAGACGTAAAAAAGCCAAAATTCACTCTGCAGCCAGATTTCAAGACGCTGAGTCGTCTGGAAATGCTCTCAAGATATTTTGGAGCTCCGGTCACTTTTTGGAAATATGTCTTACTTTCATTTTTAGAATGAGATTTAATTTTGCATAATTTTGATGAAAATCGTAAAAATCTGAATTTTTGTGCTTTTTGTGTATTTTTACCTGCCCCACTTACCTAATTTTTTCAACATAAGTTGGAAGAGAAGGAGGGCTCGCGTCAAAAGTTTTCTAATAACCACGAATTGAAAAAAAGGAGTGATTCGTTACTGAACAGGTAACATATGGAAGTGATATCTAGAGGTGGAATGAGGGGGGGGGGTACAATATTAAAAAATAGCCCACCCACAGATTCCGTAGAAGTGATCCTAGGTGCCACCAGTCATAATTAGGCAAAATTTTATAAAATTTAAAAGAAGAAATTAATCTATAAAACGCCCGAACGTCTGGGTATGCATTCCCACGCAGCCTTCGTGGAGCAAAAATTCGACGCTCGGGCGTTTTATCGCAAGCATTTTTTTTTTCAAATTGTCTAATTTTAACCGGTTGCACTTACGATTAGTGCAAAGGGTAGGTGAACTACTAACTAAATGTGGCCCACAACCCCCCTCCCTCACCACACAATCCTCATTTTGTCAACTTTGCAATATTGAAAAATTTCCTAATCACAAATTTGAATGGCAAAATTGACAAAATAAGGATTTTGTGAAAATGGAGGGGGGGGGGGTTGTGGGGCACATTTAGGAAGTAGTTTACCCATCCTTTGCAATAATCGTAAGTGCAACTGGTTAATATTAGACTTGGAAAATGCTTGCGATAAAACGCCCGAACGTCTGGGTATGACTTCCCACGTAGCCTTCGTGGAACAAAAATTCGACGCTCGGGCGTTTTACTGCAAGCATTTTTTCCCCAAATTGTCTAATTTTAACCGGTTGCACTTACGATTATTGCAAAGGGTGAGTGAACTACTATCTAAAAGTGCCCCACAACCCCCCTCCCTCTCCACGCAATCCTCATTTTGTCAATTTCGCAATATTGAAAAATTTTCTAATCACAATTTGGATTGCAAAATTGACAAAATAATGGCTTCGTGAATTGGGGGGGGGGTTGTGGGGCACATCTAGGAAGTAGTTCACCAATCCTTTGCAATACCTAATCGTAAGTGCAACCAGTTCAATTAAGATTTAAAAAAACGTTTGCGATAAAACGCCCCCGAACGTCTGGGTATGAATTCCCACGTAGCCTTCGTGGACCAAACATTCGACGCTCGGGCGTTTTTTCGCAAGCATTTTTTTTTTTCCAAATTGTCCAATTTTAACCAGTTGCACTTAAGTTTGTTGCAAAGGGTGGGTGAACTACTAACTAAAAGTGCCCCAAGACCCCTCTCCCTCCATGCAATCCTCATTTTGTCAATTTTGCAATATTGAAAAATTTCCTAATCACAATTTGCATCGCAAAATTGACAAAATAATGACTTCGTGAATAGGGGGAGGGGGTTGTGGGGCACATTTAGGAAGTAGTCCACTCATCCTTTGCAATAATCGTAAGTGCAACCGGTTAAAATTAGACAATTTGAAAAAAAAATACTTGCGATAAAACGCCCGAGCGTCGAATTTTTGTTCCACGAAGGCTACGTGGGAAGTCATACCCTGACGCTCGGACGTTTTTACAGATTAAGTTTGTAAGTTTATTTGCTACCTACCAAGATTTCATTTCCATACGAAGAATAAGAAACATTCACGTTACATTACCAAATCATATCGATTATTTCGATGCCGATAGCTCTGGCTAAAATGTACATATCGATTAAATATCCGCGGCGCAGGGCTATAGCTCGCGATAACCTAATAAAAAAAAATCATCGTTTTTAACAATGACAGCGATGCCTACACGAGTTAAAGAGCGCGAATTACAACACCGCATGCATCTCTTCTCTCTATACAAGAAGGATTTCAAGTCACGATTTTTGCATCTAGGTACGAGCCTCGATGGACGACCAGGGGTCGATTATCGGTTTTATTCGCTTGTACTACAATCTTTGGCTGTGGACCGCCTCCATGTACGAGTATATGAGCTGCATAAATATCGGAATTTTTTTTTGTTGTTTTGCGTAAAAATGTGGATACTTTAATACCACTTTGAAGATGGTCGTGTGTGCTGTTTTATTCTCTTCTCGAAGAACAATTTGCTGTATAGGTAATCGTGTCTTGTAGGATACGATTGCTTTCGTATTCAAGATCATACGGTCGGCCAAATGTGCCGGTTTGACCTTAATTTAATCGCTGTATGACGCGGTTTTTTTTTGGCGCGTAATTCGAATTTAAATTATTTCCGCCTGGCTGCCCGCGATGCACAACGAGGTATTGATGAAGAATGTGCATCCTTCACCCTGCGATGGTATGATTACAATCGAGCCAAGTGTATGGGTCTGGTATTTAATTCCGCCATCTTCGCGGTGATCACCTTTCTCTTGGCGACTTTCGGTCTTCGTTGACGTATTTTTTACGAAAGATGGAGTTGGTGGGAGAAAGGGGAAGAAATGGAAGACTGAAAACTTTTTGGATTTTTCCACGAGTGCTTATAAGGGCTGTAAAGAGGTCATCGACATCTTGTTTTCCTGCTAACTACGAGGTGATCTTGTTATGGCACTTCTGCTGTATCATTTTGAAGCCTTGAACCTCGCATCTGTCTGAACCTTTTTAACAACATAAAATCCAAACACATCAACAATGATATGTTAAAGTGCAAAATGATCCAGTCACTCTGAAAGATAGTTCAAATACCCACTACATCGTCTCATCAACCAATTTCAACCAAGGTACCGGAAACGGAAATTTTTCACCATTTATCGATCTCAAAGTATCGCCCAGAAGATTTTTTGGCGATTGGCAAATACCTAGATTCGATGATGACCACAGACCAAGTAGGCTACCAGGTACACCATCGTATTGAAATCGTGTTACCTAAATTCTAATGGTAAATTGCAGGTCAAAAAACCTCTTCGGCTAATTACGTGAGTCGATTAGCAATAATACTAATACGAAGACGCGTTGTAGGAACCATACATACGTGAGATGTCCAACCGGCTTCGAGAGCTGAATCGTAATGAAGGTGCGTGTTTGCATTTTCAGCAGCCATAAGTATTTGTTTTGGAACCTTTACTCGTATAGTAGGTTGACACAGTAACATATACACCTAGTACTCTCGTATTAAGTAGATGAGCCTGTGCCTGGCGAATTCCTGCAGTTCTACGTGCTAGGTTCAGAGATACCATTGTCTTGTTCTGTGACACCCTGATCTGGAAACCGATTCGGTTTATTGTCGCGTTTTTTTTTTGTTTTTTTTTGCTGCGTTGGCTCAGTGAAAATGCAGCAAAGAGCAAAGAGCAAAGATCATTAAGATCAACGATGAGATGAAAGGGCGAGGACTGGAGGAGGAGGACGCCAAGTGTTGAACGTTTCTTTTCGCGCATTTCGCTTTTTCTCTCGTTTACCGAATAAGTTGGTTAATCAATGGAAAGAGAGCGAAACGCGTTAAACCAATTAATACGAGTTAGCGAGTATATGGCCGGAGTAACTTCCTACGCGGATATGACCATTATAAACGCATTAATGTCATTTTTGCTGTGCGGTTTGAATCGTCCGTTTTTGTATAAGGTGCTATTTCCCAGATGAAAGGAAACTCGAGTCTAAAGCCGAAGCAGAGTATTTTGGATGATTTCTCGTTCTATGATTTTTATTTTCTTTCTGCGAGCGACAGAGAAAATCTTCGAAATTACAGTTTGATTGATCAAGATTGAAGTAAAATGTTGACTTGATTTTCTTGTATCAATGATTTTCATCATCGATAATTAATTGAGATTATCCAAGGTGTCTGTCTAGTGCCTAGCTCCTATTTCAACAGGTCTATGTTGCATCTGTAAATGTGAATGAACTTCAACTTTAACGTGAGGTTGGACTTCTTCCAGATCAAATTGAGCCAAAATTTAATTCAATTTGATCATTCCTATTTTAACCCTCGAAACGGTTGGATAGAGGGAGAGGACGAAGAAGATCTTGAAATCAAGTTTTAAGTTTTGCAAACTTCTTGTAATTTTCGGGGAGTTTCCAGTAATTTTAGATGAATAACTGGTCATTTTTGGTAAATTACAGCGAATTACTGTGGAAAAATGGGAGACTGACCCCCCCTCTCTGACCTCTACCCTCCTGAACCCCTCCTATGTGGTTTAGCGAATTTTACCAAAAATGGACCCTTTTTGACAATTTAATTTTAAATTGGCACTTTTTGAAAATGTTGACAAAAATGGGCTCTTTTTGACAATTTTACTAGAAATGGGCACTTTTTGGCAATTTTACCAAAATTAGGCCTTTTTTTGTTGATAATTTTGACAAAAAATTGGCACTTTTTGAAAATTTTGACAAAAATGGGCTCTATTTTGACAATCCAACTTGAAATTGGCACTTTTTGACATTTTTACCAAAAATGAGCCCTTTTTAGCAAGTAAACTTTGAAATGTCACTTTTTGAAAATGTTGACAAAAATGGGCTCTTGTTTGATAATTTTATCAAAAATGGCCACTTTTTAACAATTTAACTAGAAATGGCCACTTTTTGACACTTTTACCAAAAATGGGCTGTTTTTTGACAATCTTACCCAAAATGGGCCCTTTTTGGCAAGTAAATTTTAAAATGGCACTTTTTGAAAATGTTGTCAAAAATTTACTCTTGTTTGATAATTTTATCAAAAATGGCCACTTTTTGCCAATTTAACTTGAAATGGACACTTTTTGGCTATTTAACCAAAATTAGGCCATTTTTGACATTTTAACTTGAAATTGGCACTTTTTTAAAATGTTGACAAAAACAGACACTTTTTGACAATTTCGCCAAAAATGGGCCCTTTTTAATAATTTTGACAAAAATGGGCACATTTTGACAATTTCACCAAAAATGGGCCCTTTTTAATAATTTTGACAAAAATGGGCATAGATACTTTTTGACAATTTTACCAAAAATGGACCCTTCTTGACAATTTCACTAGAAATGGGTTCCTTTTGACGACTTTAACAAATAATGGGCACTTATTGGCAATTTTACCAAAAATGGACTCTTTTTAAAAATGTAGACAAAGAAGTGCCCTTTTCGATAATTTTTACAAAAATGGGCATTTTTTGACAATCTAACTAAAGATGGGCACTCTTTGATAATTCTACTAAAAATTGGCACTTTTCGAAATTTTTGACAAAAATGGACACTTTTTTTGGCAATTTTACCAAAATTAGGCCATTTTTTGACAATTTAACTTGAAATTGGCACTTTTTGAAAATGTTGACAAAAATAGACACTTTTTGACAATTTTACCAAAAATGGGCTGTTTTTGATAATTTTGACAAAAAATTGCCACAATTTGAAAATGTTGACAAAAATGGGCTCTATTTTGACAATCTAACTTGAAATTGGCACTTTTTAAAAATGTTGACAAAAATGAGCTCTTGTTTGATAATTTTATCAAAAATGGCCACTTTTTGACAATTTAACTAAAAATGGACACTTTTTGACAATTTTACCAAGAATTGGCAATTTTTGAAGATTTTGACTAAAATGGGCTGTTTTTTGACAATTTTACTAGAAATGGGCCCTTTTTGTCAAGTAAACATTAAAATGGTACTTTTTGAAAATGTTGTCAAAAATTTACTCTTGTTTGATAATTTTATCAAAAATGGCCACTTTTTGCCAATTTAACTTGAAATGGACTTTTTTTGGCAATTTAACCAAAATGAGGCCATTTTTTGACAATTTAACTTAAAATTGGAACTTTTTTAAAATGTTGACAAAAATAGACACTTTTTGACAATTTCACCAAAAATGGGCCATTTTTAATAATTTTGACAAAAATGGGTACTTTTTGACAATTTTAGCAAAAATGGACCCTTTTTGACAATCTCACCAAAAATGGACCCTTTTTAAAAGTGTTGACAAAAATGGGCCCTTTTTGACAATTTCACCAAAAAGTGCCCTTTTCGATAACTTTTACAAAAATGGGCATTTTTTGACAATTTAACTAAAGATGGGCTTTTTTTGATAATTCTACTAAAAATTGTCACTTTTCGAAATTTTTGACAAAAATAACTTTTTTGGCAGTTTTACCAAAAATTGACCTTTTTTTGATAATTTTGAAAAAAACGGCCCTTGTTGACAATTTGACCAAAAATGGAGACTTTTTGACTATTTTGTCAAAAATTTACACTTTTTTGATTTCGGCAAATCTGTCAGAAAAAAAAAGAATAAAAATAAAACCTGAACTTTGAAGCAAGTTTGGCAAAAATCAGGACTTTTGTTTGGCAATTTTGGAACAAAAAGATTTTTTTCCACAAAATATGAAGCGAAAAATGGCTTATTGATTATTTAATTAATTTGTTATTAGTTTGAAAACCGAAAACCTGTTCTTCGGCATCCTCCACATGTGTCCTTAATCGAGATTAAAATGCCAAAAATTTGCAAATCATGAATAGGGTAATTTGTCAAACTTCCGAGTGCATTGTGTTCGAATTTTCGTGAACTTTTTGTGTTCAACTCTCTCAAGCTCCTTCGGTCTTCTTCATGTTTTTGAAAAATTATTTGAAAAAAAGAACCACTTTGAGAGACATATGAAGGCCGAAGGGTCAGTTTATGTATTTTTGTACGAAAACTTCAAATCACAATATTCTATGTTGTATCATTGACCCTCTCTGATTTATGAATGAAACCGAACTAGATAGGAAGAGCATGTTCTAAAACCTCAATTGAACGAAATTTTAGAAGTGAAAGTCTATTTTTGGACTTTGGGTGAATTTTTGAAAATTTAAAAAATTCAAAAACGGAATTTTCTTTGACAATTTTTCAATTTATCCATAAAATATTCAATTTTTTGTTATTTCAACCCCCTGTCTCTTTCGCACTGCGAAAACTACCAACCTTAGGACACTCAGGAGCATCCAGCGAGTTTTCAATTTATCCAAAAATTCGAAATTGCTCTGGAAGTTGCAAACATAAACTTTGGTACCTACTACCTATAGGTGGTTTTTTTGATCCAAAAGAAATATGTGTTGAAATTTGATCGAGTTGTAATGTGGAACGAAAATTTTTCTGGAAGCCATAGAAGATCTCAAAATTACCACCAGTCAATTCAGGAGGTCGAAAACTCAAACCGAATTTTGATCAAAAATATAACAAAGCTTAAAAAATCAAAACCACTTGAAATTATGCGTTTTTTTGAATCTTTTCACGATTTTTTGAGCATTTATCTCGACCTATAGTGAATTTGTTGAGCGAACACAATAATCAATTTGGATCGATTGAATCATGTAGAAAAGACGAACCATGTCAGATTAGCACATAAATGCTAATTTTGCGAATTCCATCATCGTGTTAATCTACTTTGCTCACATCGATGAATCTGTACTTCTTCTTCTTCTGGAAACTATGCAATATTGTAATTCGTAATAAGTATTTATGTACCTTGAATAGCCAACCGTTATAACTTATAAGTGATCATGCTCGTAAGCATCGGGTACCTGATGCAGGCTGCCATTTGCGTAACATGAGATTTATCTCCGTTGGCGTTTTTACGACTTTGTTGGCGCTAAGGCTATAGCCATAGCTTAGCCAAGCTCGTAAATGCACGTTTGTAAGTGGTCATTGGCATCTCGAATGGTCGGATTTTTTCATCCTGTGGCGCGCGAACCTCTCATTAAACCGATATAATATGGATCGATTACTATGTTTGAAATTTTGCTGCACTTCTATACTTATATACTGGTTTTAAAATGCGGTAAAATACTTAAACGCCGCAATTGAAGACTATTAAACGACGACGTACTCGTATTAATTGAGAGAGACTTTCATTCACCTCTGGACGTCCTTCTATAGAATCTCGTTATGCTTAGGTAGTACATATACATGTGTATTAACTCAGCTCGAGCTAGAGTATTTAGCGAATTAACAACATATCTAGCAGCCACCATATTCGCCGGTACCTAGAACTATACACAAGAGGTAGAGTAGATTTCTCTGAGGCTCTGTGCAGGACGTGTGCCGGTCGTCGTAGTTATTAATCTTTCGACCAGTTAAATCTTCTCTCTAAACGATATGCGTACTATGTGAACTTTCACGAAGCGTTAAATTTCGGTTGGCGGATCATGGTTCTTACTCTTATATGTAGTTCTGGGTCTTGGCTGGCATCAATCGTGTCTTTTAAGTGAGATGAGATGGCGTGCAATATCGAAACTAGGAATATATACCTATATTTTTTTTTCAATTAAATACCTACGTATGGTATCTCATTCTCACCTCTATATAAGATAGCTCCTTATGTATACGAGTAATGAGTATGGTAAGCTAAGCTGTACGCGAATGTATTCTCGAGAGCTAATATTATGATAATATTATCAATGTAGGTCGATTTTGTAACAAAGTATCGGAATTATTGCGTTGGTATTCGTGCCTGCATAAAAAGTGCTTAATTTAATCGTGTTATTTCGCTATCTGATTTATCGGATGAACTGAACCGAACCGAACGTCTTTACATCTTCTTAATGTTTTATTGATGGTCGTGAAAAAATCTTCGTTATTATGAAATCTTTCGCTGTATAGACTAATTTTTAGATAGGAATAAGTTTCGCGAAGGCGATAAATGAATTAGTTTTTTTGGTTAAAGGGTCAATTCGTGTTAATTTTACCAAAAAAATTATTTTTGGAGCATGTATTTTTGATTTGGTTCAAACTTATGCGATGACGGTTTTCTCAGCTCATGGCTAGTTTGACTTCGTAGAAAAAGACAAATTGGCTCTTTATTTAAAAAAAAAAAAAAAAAAAAACTGTTTGAATGATTGGATGATTGGCGAGTTTTGAGGCTTTGGCTCAGGGTTCTAAGAACTCAATTTTTTAAAATAGAAAAAATTATGAAAACTCGTTCATGAAAGAGTCATTTTTTGGAATAGGCGCCTATGATTTTTTGGATGAGAGGGGGTTGATAATTTTACTCAAAATGAGTGTGATTCAAAGAGGGCATTGACTTGATTGAAATATTACATAGTTCATAATATCTATAATCTAAGCAAAGTGTTTAAAAAACCAAAATTTCGAAATTCAAACAAACTTTTTTTTTCAAAATATAGAAAATATTCAAGTATACTTTTTAACAAATTGGAATGTATATACATATTTTGAAAATTGATAAAATTATGATACCTGTTTCAAGTTTTTTGTGCTCGATTACTGAACCATTTGTTTTGTTTTTTGTTTCAGGTGAGTAATACATTGTTGGTCTTGCAAATAAGGATTAAGAATAAATCATGAAAATGTGTAAGTTTACAATTTATCATTTCATTACCTACTTACCTCGTGTTTATTGTTGACAAGAGAACATTGACAACTCGTCAACTCTGATTGAGCTAGAATTTAGTTCCCTGAAAAAACGTGACATCTCTGTTTCAAAAGTCAAAACCGAATTTTAAGCTATAAAATTTGATTTTTCAATTTTTCAAAATGGTGGAATGGAAGTACATCCAACCAATCGTCTCTCATGCGAAGTCGAAATACAAATTTTCAAAAGTTTTCTTCATCGCTTTGCTGGGACATGTCGTCTTTTTCTTTCAAAATCACCTTCCTGAATTTAGAATTTACAAAAAAAAACATCGTTTTTAGGCCTCTTGAAATCAAATTTTCAAAAACTTTCGCCCTTGCTTCGTTCGGACCAATTTGTTTCTTATTTTAAGATATTGAAAAAACGCACATCTGGGCCCTCAAAAATGCAAAACAGAAAATGAAAATTTTTACAAGACATATAGTCCGGCATATGACAATAGAAGTAATTGCACCCCCCCCCCCCCCCCGCCGATCCACCAGGGCAATTTTTTCTTAAAGGGGACATCCTAAGGGACATTTTAAAGCAAACTCGCCCAAAAAAAAGTTGGCCTTACTTACAAAATGGTGGCCATTTTGATTGACATGTCAGCCGAAATCGCGGATTTTGCGTTTCAACATAGGACTTGCACGAAATTTTTCAAACATTACATAGGTAGATCGAAAGATCAAGCAAACATTTATCACCTGTCAAAATTTCAAGTGCCAAAGTGCGTTTTTCGATTTTTGGTGAATTTTTAAAAATTCAATTTAGCCCAAAAATAAGGGGAAAAATCAAAATTTTACCAAATTGACTAAGGAAGCTGAAATTTAGGATATATCCTATTTTCGACATACCAAATCGATTGGAAACGGTTTCAACCCGTTTTGAGCAGTTCTGGAGCCTCCAGCAGATTTTTGAAACTCGAAATTCCCACAAAATTCCATCAAAGTGGAGTTGTAAAGCAGAAATTTATTCTAAAAACTATTTTCAATACGCTGCGAAGTACTGCAGGAGAATTTTAAGTCATTTTGGAGCCTACAGCAACTTTTTTGAAAATTACTGGAGCCTCCAGCAGATTTTTGAAACTTTAAATTTTCACAAAATTTCATCAAATGGAGATAGAATGCTGAAATTTACTCTACACTCCAATTATAACACCCTCTGAAGACGACTTCAGGTGGGTTCAAGTCATTTTAGAGCCTCCAGCAACTTTTTTGAAAAATACTGGAGCCTCCAGTAGATTTTTGAAACTTGAAATTTCCCCAAAATTTCATCAAACTGAGATGGAGAGTCGAAATTCATTCTGCAAACTAATTTCAATACGCTACGAAGTCGACTGCTGGTGGATTTCAAGTTGTTTTGGAGCCTCCAGCGGCTTTTTGAAAGGTTGTATGGCGTTTTTTTTTTTGGAAAATTGAAATTTCCTAAAAGTAGTTGGTGGCTTCAAAACCATTTGAAACCACCATGTATTCTGCAAAGTAAATTTCAGCTCGCGAACTCCATTTGTTAAATTAATGTTGCGTTAATTTCAATTTTCAAAAATCTACTGGAGGCTCCAGTATTTTTCAAAAAAAAATGCTGGAGGCTCTAAAATGACTTGAATTCACCTGAAGTCGTCTTCAGAGGGTGTTAAAATTGGAGTGTAGAGTAAATTTCAGCATTCCATCTCCATTTGATGAAATTTTGTGAAAATTTCAAGTTTCAAAAATCTGCTGGAGGCTCTAGTAATTTTCAAAAGAAGTCGCTGAAGGCTTTAAAATGACTTGAACCCACCAGCAGTCAACTTTGTACCGCATTGAAATTAGTTTGCAGAATGAATTCTGACTCTCCATCTCAGTTTGATGAAATTTTGGGGAAATTTCAAGTTTCAAAAATCTACAGGAGGCTCCAGTAATTTTCAAAAAAGTCGCTGGAGGCTCCAAAATGACTTGAAATTCACCTGCAGTACTTCGTAGCACATTGAATTTAGTTTTTAGAATAAATTTCTGCTTTACAAGTCCAATTTAATGGAATTTTGTGGAAATTTCGAGTTTCAAAAATGTGCTGGAGGCTCCAGAACTGCTTAAAACGGGTTGAAACCGTTTCCAATCGATTTGGCATGTCGAAAATAGAGTATATTCCAGATTTCAGCTTTCTTGGTCAATTTGGTAAAATTTTGATTTTTTCCCTTATTTTTGGCCCTAATTGAATTTTCAAAAATTCACCAAAAATCGAAAAAAGCACTTTAGCACTTGAAATTTTGACAGGTGATGAATGTTTGCATGATCTTTTGATCTACCGTTGTAAGATTTGAAAAATTTCGTGCAAGTCCTATGTTGAAGCGCAAAATCTGCGATTTTGGCTGACCTGTCAATCAAATTGGCCGCCATTTTGTAAGGATCGGCGGGGGGGGGGGGTGCAATTACTCCTATTGTCATATGCCGGACTATAATGAAAATTCAATGAAACTTATTGTTAAATGTAGCGAAAATTGTGTAAAATATCGTTAAAATGACTTAAAAACATGAAAAAAGGCATCAAAATTACCGAAAATTTGCAAAAATTGATCAAATTTTCTATTCAGTTTGGAAGAAATTACCCAAATAAGTGTTAAAGACATTGGAAAATGATATAAAATCTCGAAAAAGGAATTTCAAACCACTGAAAATTACCAAAACGTGAAAAAATTTTGAAAAAATTTGAATAAAATGAAGCAAAAATGGTACAAACATTGTTGAAATGACTCGAAAACACGATTAAAAAGCATTAAAATCACTGTAAATTATTGAAAATTCAATGATATGTTAGTAAAAAAAAATTATTAAAATGCAGCATACATTTTTTCGAACATCGTTAGGACGTCTCAAAAAAAAAAAAATCATTAAAATTGCTGAATAAGTAACTTTTTAAAAAAACTGATGAATTTTCAGTTTTAATTTTTTTAAGTGGTAAACAATTGATTAAAAAATATGTGTTTTTAGAGCATCACAAAGTTTTCTCAAGTCTGAAAAAAATTTTAAAAGCAGGTAATTTTTAAAAATTGTGTTTCATTTTAGGAATTTATTTTTTTTTTCAAGTTGTCAAGAATCAGGACTCAGGAGTGTCAAAAATTGATTATTTTTTTCGAAATTATTGAAAAATGTCAAGAATTCGTCGTGATTTTTTCAGCAAAAGTATTCTAAAATGAGATACTTGGTGTGCTCTTCATTTTGGAAATTGATTAAAATATTTTTTCCAATTTTTCAAAATTCTGTGAAAAGCCTGAGAGGAGGAGTAGGTTGTGGTGGGTGGGAGGGGGGGGGCTTATTGCAGTTGTTTCGATAGTTTTTTTTTTTTTTAGTGTTATTGGATTCTGATTTTTGCAGCAATGGTGCTACTTTTCATAAATAATAAATTACATAATTCAAAATCCAGGCCAAAAAATACCTAATTCACAGTGATTTAAAAATAATTGAAAATTGATAATTCTTCAAGAATCTTATTCTACGACTTCCGACAATAACTTTTATAAAAAAAATCAAATCAACTAAAAATATGCTTGTAAAAATTGAGTAAAATTAAATCAATCAATATAAATACGAGAATAACCATTTACAATATGAAAATACTCCGGAGAAAAAACACGAATCGGTAGAAGGAGGCGGTGGTATTGCGAGTGGTTTCCTCGGATTGGTGTAAAAATGATAAATTCCAATTTCACTGGAAAATAATACAAATAAGATTAAATTGAGAAAGTTTGGTAAAATTGAAATTTTTTGGTTTCATATTCGTACTTTTCAGATTTAGGGGGTGTGCAATGTTCGCCAACTTCAATTTGCAATTTATGATCACCGGTGCATCTCCTTTTCTCGCTCATCCAGGCGTCTTTATCGTCGCATTTTACAGCGGTAAATTTCAACGGCGAGTTGATAGATTCGGCGAATATTTGCAAAGCTCGAGCATGAGAACAAATGTCGATATCTAGTAGTTCAGTTGTTGATTGCGACACTAAGTACAGTACATTGTATTTCGCGATTTGGTACCTTTATGAAATGATACGAGTACTCGTATTATGACGATTGCGAATGGAAAAATTGATTACCTTCGGCTTCGTTACATCCAGGCTGAATGTAGCCATCGTTGGCGTAGATGTTGTAATGCGCATCAGGAAAAGAGACTCCGATTGCGCCCATGTTTGTGAGAATGGCGTCGACGAAATTCGCGTGCTGTTTATTTAGGGTATTTTCATTCACGGAATCAGGTGGGCCGAAAAAAGATCCCGTTAGAGCTGGATCACAACCTATTGAAGTGATTTTTAAATAAATTTATTAGCAAGTGGCATCGTTGGAAAATGTATTCATGTATTTACCTGTTATACGAGGTATTTTCAATGGCTTCAGGTTGTTTGATATTTGAGCGCAAATTTGAGCCCCTAAACTGAACCCTATGAAATGAAATTTGTCTATGGTGATTTCTGGTCTTTGATCGAACAGCTGCTTAAGTAATGTGGCTGCACATTCGCCTATTTTTGGAGCACTGGGGACTGCACTCTCCATGTAGCATTTGTCTGTGGCTACTGGATTCCAGTCGATGTAAATTAAATTCCAGTAACTCGATTTGAAGTATTCTGTCCATTTGAGTCGAATGCGTAGGTATAAAAAAATGGTGGTTTAGATACATTGAATTGAAAGAAGAAGATTAGACTTACCCCTGCGAAATTTCATCATCAATGGGTTATCTTTCGATTGAGTGAAACCGTGAACTATAAATTTGAATTTGCTGTTGGATCTAAAATTGGCTTTTTTCAGCGACGTCGGATCGTCGATAATGAGTTCCTGTGGTTCGACATTGGCCCTGTGAGCAAATTAACACATCAATGGAAACGTGATGAGATTTTTGAGAATTTTTTAGAATATATTTTTTTTTTGATTTTTATTCTTACGTAGTACGTACCCGGTGTATAAGAAAAATGTAACTTTATCCCTCGAGCAATCCTTCAGTGGTGGTAAACATTCCTCTTGATTTGAATTTCCAATCTGAAAACATTATGTACCTATTTAAACCGAATCGATAACACGTTTTATGCAGGTACTAGGTACCTATTTAATAACTCGAAATTATGCGCTTACCACGAATGCAAGTAAAACAATACTGAAAAAATTACTCATTTTCGTAATCAACAGGCTTGTAACCGAGTGTAAAGATGATATACCATTGAACTAATGATTTTTTTCCGCGCCAGATTTGTATTTTAATCTCGCATCTGAACAAATAAACACTCGTGGGCCTTGTTTTCACGATCGATTTACTCGTACATTCGTTATTCGTTGACGTATATTGGAGAACACGAGGCTTGTTCAAAGACGTATGTACTTTTGGGTTTTATCGTGTTGATATTTTGTGCAGAATATGGTGTAATAGAGTAAATTGATTTTAATGAGAGTGTCATATGTTTGCAAATTATTGGGAAAAAATGAATTAATTGTTCTGTGAGTCGAGTGTGTTTGGAAACCTTGTGGTGTTTTTTTCGTTATTTATTTTTTTTTTTTTCATTTTCGATGAAATTGAAAATCAGTTCAATTGTACATAGGTACATACTTTATTGCCATATGATATGGGTACTACCTATTTGGGTAAATATTGCTGAATATCCCAACATGATTATGAATCGGAGTGTCTTAGAGAGTCCCTCTTTATCCTGATTTTTGCGTATGTGTTTTTCTATCTTGTTTTTGCTCATTTTTTTTTTTTACAAATATGTTGAAACATTCTGAATTTTTGCCAAAATGGGCACTTACAAAGTGTTGATTTTTTTATCAAATTGACAGTGCACAAGATTACGACTTTTTGTACAAATTGACAAAATGGATATGGCTTTGCTTTCTTGCCAAAATTGTGAGAAAATTTTACTTCTTTGTCAAATCCGAAGAAAGTTTTGAACTATCGTTTCTCAAAAATGGGTATTCCAAAAACTCCTGCTTTTTCAAAAAAAAAAAAGAAAGAAAAAAACCATCAAAACACCCTGTTTCTTCCCAAAATTGTCCAAAAGTCTTGCTTTTTTTGAAAAAATTGCAAGAAGTACCTGTATTTTTTTGTCAGTTTAAGCAAAAAGCTTCAACTTTTTCTCAAAATTGTTAGAAAGTCTGTCTGTTTTTGCTACAATTTTTCTGTTTTACTGCCTAAATTTTCAAAAACCCCTGATTTTTTCTGATTTTTTTGCCTTTGAGCATTACCAAAAACTCAAAAAGGCTTGTTTTTCTGCAATTTTTTTGGTCAAAATTTCTAAAAAGTTTTGTTTTTTTCAAATCCAAACAGTTCCTTTTTTTTTGCCGAAAAATATCACCAGAAAGTTTCGCTGTGTTGATAAAATTCGTACATCACGTTTTTTTTAGCAGAAAAGTTTTGTTTGTTTTCTCAAGTACCCAAAAAATTCTGATTTTTTGTTGTCAAAATTGTGAAAAAGTTCTGTTTTTTGCAATAATTGCGAGGAATTGTTTTTTGTTAAAAATAGTCGAAAAGTCCAGTTTTTTCCCTAATTGAAATTATCATACAGTTTTAAGTGTTTGTCACAATGGCTCAAAAGGTTTGCTTTTTATCACAATTGACGCAATGCCAAAATTACCAAAATGTGAAGTTTTCTTCCTTTTTTTTCAAGATTGCCAAAAAGCTTGCTTAATTTTTTTCCACTTCATTTCAAATTGTCAAGAAATCCTTCATTTTTATCAAAACTTTTGGAGAGATGAAGTCCTGCTTAGCAAAGAATCAATAAAATATAATCAAGAAGTACTGAGTTTTTGCCACAATAGCCCAAAAGTTCTGCTTTTTTTGCAAAAATTTTGAAAAAACTTGGATTTTGTCAAAATTAATGAGACAAGTCGCGATTTTTTTTTGCCAAAATTTGCAAAAGGTTTCAAAATTGCCAAAAAAGACGTTTTTTTTTCTTCAAAAATAGCAAAAAGTTCTGCCGTTTTACCAAAGTTGGAAAAAATTCTGTTTCTTGAAAAAAATTGCTTGAATTTTTTTTTTAAAAATACGAATAGCAAAAAAGTTTTGCCAACGTTACAAATATTTTTTTTTTAGCAGAATTGCAAGAAATACTTACAAGGGAACCTCTTGAGGTGTTCGTCTCCGATTTGAATGGGACCACGATTTTTTGAAAGAGCATGTTCTAAAACCCCCAAGACCAAATTTTCAGCTGCGCAATTTCATTTTTCGATTTTTGGCGAATTTTTGAAAATTCAAAGTTGACTGTTTTTTGCAATTTATGCTTTTTTTTAAAGTACGAACTTGATGTGTAAAAATGGTCAAAATAAATCCTAATACTGATATTAATTCCCCAAATCCGAATTTCGCCATTTCCAGCCATTCTGGAACCTCCAGCGCGATTTTTCAATTTCTCCAGAATTTTGAATTTGCTCCAGAAGGCGTGAATATGAAGTTGGGCAGCTAAAAATCGAGTTGTGTATTAAACTCGACCTGTTTAACGAATTTATCCACATTTGAGCCGATTCTGGAGGGGACACCTCGAGAGTGGTTTTTTGACCAGACTTTCTTCAAAATAAAAATATCCAAAAATCAAAAATTTCTCGTTGGTGAGAAAATTTTTGAAATTTGCGCGAATCGCAGTATTTTGTCATTAATTACCCCCACGAGAGCGAATTTCGCCATTTCCCACCATTCTGGAGGCTCCAGCTTGATTTTTCAAATTTCTCCAGAATTTTTAATTTTCTCCAGAAGGCGTGAATATGAAGTTGGGCAGCTAAAAATCGAGTTGTGTATTATACTCGACCTGTTTAACGAATTTATCCACATTTGAGCCGATTCTGAAGGGGACACCTCTACAGTGGTTTTTTGACCAGCCTTTCTTCAAAATAAAAATCAAAAATTTTTCGTTTGGGAGAAAATTTTTGAAATTTGCGCGAATCGCAGTATTTTGTCATTAATTACCCCCACGAGAGCGAATTTTGCCATTTCCAGCCTTTCTGGGGCCTCCCTTTAATTTTTGGATATTCTTATTTTGAAAAAAAGCTGGTCAAAAAACCGCTCTTGAGGTGTCCCCTCCAGAATCGGCTCAAATGTGGATAAATTCGTTTAACAGGTCGAGTATAACACACAACTTGATTTTCAGCTTCCCAACTTCATATTATTAACGTCTTCTGGAGCAAATTAAAAATTCTGGAGAAATTGAAAAATCGCCCTGGAGGCTCCAGAATGGCTGGAAATGTCGAAATTTGGATTTGGGGAATTAATATCAGTTTTAGGATTTATTTTGATTATTTTTACTGATTAGGTATGTACGTAGGTACTTTTTTGAAAAAAGTATAAATCACCAAAAACAGTCAATTTTGAATTTTCAAACATTCGCCAAATATATCGAGATATGAAGTTCGGGAGCTGAAAATTTGGTTTTGGGGGTGTTAGACCATGCTCTTTCAAAAAGAGGTTCCCTTGTTAGCTCTATCTTTTTTTTCAAAATGAACAATAAAACATATGATTTTTTCCAAAAAGGACCCTAGGTAATTGTGAAGAATTCCAAGTCCTAAGTACATTCTTTTTCAAATTGTCAAAAAATTTCTTATTGCCAAAAAAACAGGTTTTTTTGCAAAAAGTATCTACTAAAAGTCTTTTTTTTTGGCAACATTGACAGAAGCACCGCTTTTAAAATTGATGAAAAAGTAGATCACAGTATTTTGCAAAAATTGTGAGGAAGTTCGATTTACTGGTTTGCCAAAGGTGCCAAAAAAGCCCAATTTCTGCTAAAATTGCCAAAAAGTTCTGTTTTATTTGTCTTAATTATGACAAAAATTCGTGTTTTTCCCAAAATTGTCGAAAAATGATTCGTTTTTTGTCAGAATTTACAAAAGGTCCTACGTTTTGCCAGTTTCAGAAAAATCCTGATTTTTTGCCAAAATTTCACCTAAAAAAAATACCTTTTTTTGGTCAAATTAGCAAAGTGAGTCATGATGATTTATTTTCAAAATTGACAAACAGCCCAGATATGAGATCATTCGTCCCTCAAATCCTTGAAATCCAATGCTAAACCGAGTTTACTACTTTTCAGCGAATTTTTTGGGCTATTATTTGTGTTGTTTCTCTATTTTCTTTTCATTTATTTCTACCTTTAAAAATGCATGTGAAAAGGCATTTTCCAAATTTTAGAAATAGAGAATTTTTTCCTATTAGTCCGGCGTATGACAATAGGAGTAATTGCACCCCCCCCCGATCCTCCGGGACAACTTTTCTCTTAAAGGGGACATCCTAAGGAACATTTTAAAGCAAACTTGACCAAAAAAAACGTTGGCCCTACTTACAAAATGGCGGCGATTTTAATTGACAGGTCAGCCGAAATCACAGATTTTGCGTTTCAAAATAGGACTTGCACGAAATTTTTCAAACTTCGCAAAGATAGATCGAAATATTATGCAAAAATTCATCACCTGTCAAAATTTCAAGTGCTAAAGTGCGTTTTTCGATTTTTGGCGAATTTTTGAAAACCGAATTTAGGCCAAAAAAAATCAAAATTTTACCAAATTGACCAAGAAATCTGGAATTTGGGATATACCCTATTTTCGACATGCCAAATCGATTGGAAACGGTTTCAACCCGTTTTGAGCAGTTCTGGAGCCTCCAGCAGATTTTTAAAACTCGAAATTCCCACAAAATCCCATCAAATTAGAGTTGTAAAGCTGAAATTTATTCTAAAAACTAATTTCAATACGCTACGAAGTACTGCAGGTGAATTTCAAGTCGTTTTGGAGCCTCCAGCGACTTTTTGAAAATTCCTGAAGCCTCCAGCAGATGTTTGAAACGGTAAATTTTCACAAAATTTCATCAAAGTGGAGACGGAAAGCTGAAATTTACTCCACACTCCAATTTTAACACCCTCTAAAAACGACTTCAGGTGGGTTCAAGTCACTTTAGAGCCTCCAGCGACTTTTTTGAAAATTACTGGAGCCTCCAGTAGATTTTTTAAACTTTAAATTTCCCCAAAATTTCATCAAACTGAGATGGAGAGTCGAAATTCATTTTGCAAACTAATTTCAATACGCTATGAAGTTGACTGCTGGTGGATTTCAAGTCGTTTTGGAGCCTCCAGCGACTTTTTGAAAGGTTGTATGACGTTTTTTTGAAAAATTGAAATTCGCTAAAATAGCTGGAAGCTTTAAAACCATTTGAAACCACCATGTAGTCTGCGAAGTAAATTTCAGCTTGCCAACTCCATTTGATAAATTAATGTTGGGGAAATTTCAAGTTTCAAAAATGTACTGGAAGCTCCCGTAATTTTCAAAAAAGTCGCTGGAGGCTCTGAAATGACTTGAACCCACCTGAAGTCGTCTTCAGAGGGTGTTAAAATTGGAGTGTAGAGTAAATTTCAGCTTTCCATCTCTACGTATTTGATGAAATTTTGTGAAAATTTGAAGTTTCAAAAATCTGCTGGAGGCTTCAGGAATTTTCAAAAAGTCGGTGGAGGATCCAAAACGACTCGAAATTCACCTGCAGTACTTCGTAGCGTATTGAAATTAGTTTTTAGAATTAATTTTAGCTATACAACTCTAATTTGATGGAATTTTGTGGGCATTTTCCGTTTCAAAAATCTGCTAGAGGCTCCAGAGCTGCTCAAAACGGGTTGAAACCGTTTCCTATCGATTTGACATGTCGAAAATAGGGTATATCCCAAATTTCAGATTTCTTGGTCAATTTGGTGAAATTTTGATTTTTTCCTTCATTTTTGGCCTAAATTCGGTTATCAAAAATTCACCAAAGAGCGAAAAACGCACTTTAGCACTTGAAAGTTTGACAGGTGATAAATTTTTGCATGATCTTTCGATCTACCTTTGTAAAGTTTGAAAAATTTCGTTCAAGTTCTATTTTGAAACCCAAAATCTGCGATTTGGGCTGATCTGTCAATCAAAATGGCCGCCATTTTGTAAGTAAGGCCAACTTTTTTTGGACAAGTTGCTTTTAAATTTTCCTTAGAATGTCCCCTTTAAGAAAAAAGTTGTCCCGGAGGACCGCCGTTGGGGGGGGGGGGTTCAATTACTCCTGTTGTCGTATGCCGGACTATATTTGGAGCTACAAGGAAACTGTGTTACAGAGCTGAATTTTTCAAATTTCCAAAATCAGTCTTATGCAACTTGTTACCAAACGAATAAATGAATACCTACTTCGCAGGAGGTTGATTTGTAACGATATGTTTACTCGAGTCGGTACATATTAGCCATCTATCCATCTGTCGTATCACGATCTAGGATGTACCAGGTACTTATACCGAATACATCGAAGTAAAACTGTATATTTACAGTGCACTGCACCGTACAACTCTGAAATGACGAAGAAACTAAACAAACATACCAGTAGGTATGTAACATCGTAGATCATTTTTCATTTGTATGTACCTACGAATAAAATGCAAATTCACGGTTATAAAACGTTTTGTGTAAAACTCCCCTATCGCGACGTAGCCTTGGTTCGTTGGTAGGTAATCCTTCTAATAATTCGGCCTCGATTATTCTTTTCATCATCGCCACCGGATTGATTATTATGGTACCTACTGGTAGACTTGTGTATTTTGCTGGAGTGGAGTAGAGCGCCGTGCACGAGCGTCTATTTATACTCGGATACGATGTTTTTCTTTTCATTCGATAGGCGGTGTGAAATTTATTATAGGTAATTTTTCTCGATTTAAACTTGGGCCACGTATCCCGCTGTCAAATATTAGCCAATTATCTGCTGCGATGCCGCGTTTGAAAATACTTGTATATAGGTACTTTGGACGAGTCGAGTGTACGAGAGGATATGTGTATGCACAGTTTTTAATGTGAATGTGTAATTAGGTTTTGTAAACTATAGGAGCAGTTTTGATGAATTGGCTTGACCATTTGAGCTGCTGCTGTTATGGAAACCTAGGCTGTGAGTTGAGGGCAGGGCATACCATCGTGTTATGCCACATCGTCGAGGTAAAGGCCGTGTATGTACATCGTAGAAATAGGTAGGTACTATAAGTTGTAACAGACTCTGAGAGCATAACCAGAGTATGTTGGTGGAGATGTCGATGCTTAATTACATCGAAAGATACTCTCTCACAGATCACCAGACGTAACACGACTGCGCGTAAATCATCGATCGACCTTGCAATTTAACTAACACCGATGCACATTTGAATAAGCAGATCGCCATGTTTATGTGCGATGAATCGATCGATCGATGGATCGAGTGAACATATTATGCACGCATGTCAACTTTGAACGGTAGATACGACTTGTGAGCTGAGAGCTGGAACATTAAACCGTGTAACGTTTGATGAGAGACGAACGCGCCAAAGCCAACGGTTACAATCCATTTAAATTATATCTACACTCTTATATGTATATGTACAGCGAATCGAACGCGTCTAAAAGACCGCCAAATGGCCATGTACGAAGTATACTTTCATCGTATGTGTATGTACAGATCGCTAACACTACGAAGACTGAAGACTGCGAAGATGACGATGGACGTTGCGAAGAAATCTGCGCTAATGAATCGCCAGCTGCTGTAGGACGATGTTCCATATTACGTGCGAACCTGCTAAATGGACGTTGTTAAGAGCTTGTAGATTATTATAACCATAGCCACGTTGCGTTGGTAAATCTGCTATGCCAGTGCCAGATGACTCAACGTTAATCGCATGCTGCCAACTACACTCTTTGATTTACACCAATGATTTATTAAGTTATCAAAAAAGGCGTCAAGTTTGCAAACAGCCTGACACGCAGCATTGTCCATGACTCGGATAGAGTTAATTGGATGTCGTGGACCGGAGGAATCTACACGGCAAAGGCGATATAACAAGTGCAAGAATTTCGACTTGGTTGAAATTATGATGCCGATGCCACGATGTCTCGGCGGGATGCAACTTGTTCGTCCATTAAATCGTCTTATCTTACAACTTACTTATGCATTGTGCTTTTTAACGAGACGAGTAGAGATATCTGAGGTTTGAGAAAAGAATTTGCTAGATCATTATAGGCGTTGTATGTACTTACTAATGCTAGTGAGATCGTTTTGTTTTCTATTTATAAGCATTTTCTATAGTTGGTTATGTAAATGGTTTAATTGTTCCTGTTCGACTGGAAAAGGAGTTTAGTTCATCTCTGGTTGGTATTATGTAGAGACTGGAGAGGTTATCTGAAAAAATCTCGAAGACGCCCAAAATTGAATTTTTCCGGGTTGAATGAAAAGTCTGAGCTGAAGGTAATGTGAGGGACTGATGGAGGAAGTTCCAGAAGGCCCTGTTCCATTCCAGCAGCTCCATTAATGAGATTATTTTACACTTCTGTGAAGTAATCTGCTGGATAGATTGGAACATATATCTAGAAGCTTTGAACAGTTAAAGTTGGTTGATCAGCAACCCCATAGTGTGTTTTTTGCATTGAGATCGCCAAGAATTAATGTGGGTGAAGAGGATTGTAATAATGAATTAAAGTCTTCGAGTGATAATGCAGAAGATGATGGTGCACAATAGACACAGAATATATCTGAAGAATTATTGTGAAGTTTAATAGAGATTCATATAATAGAATCAAATGAAGTATTTGTTGATGGACATAAATGGTGATGAAATAGACTTTTCTTACAAGGATGGCTACTCCACCGCAAGCAGAGTTGTTGATATTGTCTTTACGATAAATTTGAAAGCCAGGAAATGACATATCCTGACCAGGAGTTGAATGTGTCTCAGAGATGCATGCTAAATCAATATTATTATCAACAAGAAAGTTTGTCAATTCATACCTGGAGATGAGTGCTCCATTAGCATTCCAATTAAGTAATGAAAGATTATTAATTACTTACCATTGCAAATGATGAAATGAGAAGTTGAGGGGTTCCGGTGAAGGAAGTAAGGGTTTCAATATCACAACGAATTGGGATAAGAGAACATTGTAGCTTTGAGTAACTTGAGTAGCTGAAACTGCTTGTGCATAATCTCTTGGTTGTAATTTACAAAGATCTGAAGAAGATGAATTAGGTACTAGTTTTCAATGTAGCAATTGAGGTGGGAAGATTCATCTTGGTCAGTTTATTCGCTTTCACTTTTTCTAATTTTTGATACAAAGGACATCCCCGGAAATTGGCAGTGTGGTCTCCACTGCAATTCGCACACTTTGGAGTAGCTACGTTTCCATGCTCATAGTCTGAAGTTATATGACTGCAGGCACATTTGACACACTGTGGATCGAGTCAGCAAAAGTTTTTTATGTGTCCAAAATTTTGACAATTATGGCATTGAATGGGACCACTGGGTTTCTGGTGTTCCTCTACTTTAATGAGGGCATGGAAGATACTTTTAAGATCAAAGATTCGTTTGCCTGCTTCATTTGCATGAACATCAATAGCGCAGACTGGAATTGGCTTTTGGTTTCAGTAAAGGCGGCTGACCGTTAGAACTGGAATGCTTTCTTTAAGAAGAGTATCTTGAATTTTGTCATCTGTAATCGTCGTCGTCGTGGTTCCTTATCCTCTACAGGACATTGGAAATCGCATTTTTTTTGTGGTACCCTAACAGGGTGAGGCGTATGCCTATTGCCACTGCGATTATTCTAGGGAATCGACGTTGTTTCGAGCTTCCACCTAGTAGTTTCCCGTTGCTTTCTATTGGGGAAATTCTTCATCACCACAGACATTTTTTTCTGTTTAGGGTTACTAAATGTGAAGAATCGTCTTTTATCTTCTTCAAATTTTCTGGTCAAATTACAAAAATCATCAATGTCTGTCAAGAATATCGATGGCTTGGTATAAATACCACGTAAGTCCAAAATCCTACATTTTTCAGGAGAACAAAAAAACGTTGAAAATATTCATATTTTGTTATTTGCAGTTTTAGATTGCATTATTATGTTTTAGAGGTCTTAATGGTATGGTCTGATGATATTTTACAGGTTCATAAAATAAAATTAATTGATTAAAGCGCTTTGGAAGGACATACGAGGTTTCTGGAGACGACATACAAGATTTTCATCGTACTTACGTACGACTTACGTGGTTTTTAACAAGGACTTACGAGGTTTTCAAATTTACAATTGATGAAATTCATGTACTTACCTCGTAAGTCGGACTTACATGTTTTTTAATGTTGGATTTTCGCCGATTAGAGCGCTAGGATGCGTTTTAGACTTACGAGGTTTTTAAATTCGGATTCCTCGTTGTTTTTTACTAAAGAAACCACAAAAAAGGCATTTTCGAAAAAATCTGGACTTACGAGGTTTTTATACCAAGCCATTGATATCTTAAGAACCTGATTTGTTGTTTTGGTTTCAAATTTTTTTGTCATAATTTTCTTGATTTCTAAGAGTTCTGACATATAATCCACAACATCAGGGAGAATAATTGGGGGATTCTAACCTTTGAAGTTTCTTTTGAAGTCGACGGATTCTCTTCAGGTTCTTCCACTGCAATGGAATTGAATTTGTTTTTCGTAGAGATGTTGGGCGGAGCAACATTCGTTGGACGTAGCAACATTCGTTGGACGTTTAACAGCTTTTTTAGGTAATTGGAATTCACCATTGTTTGGAACTCGAGGTTTGGCGTTTTTTTCAATTCCAATTTGGCTAGTAAGGCCCTCTTGTTATCAATCGATTTCTTCAATATCAGATCGGTAATATGTATTACTAGGCATTTCAATACATTGTATGAGTGTACTGAGATGTTCACTCCACAAAGGTTCACCAATGAATCTAGATAATCAAAAAATGTAACCCTTTTTTGCATTTTTTTCATCGTTTACTCGATTTTGAGCATTTTGTTGGTTGAATCTGCAGTAAAGTCAGTTTTTTGGACTGAATTTCAAAAATGTGCTGATTTTTGGCAAAATTGTAAAAAAAAAGTTCAATTTTCCTAAAAAGTCTGATTTTTTGCCATAATTGCAAAAAAGTCCTGATTTGTTGGCAAAACTGGTAAATTATGTAGATTTTCACAATAATTGAATCGGTGGGTACAGAAAGGGACCAAGTTACATTTTTGGAAATTTTTTTTTTTACTGATATAGGGGTTTCAAAGTACGGCGGATCGACTGGTGATGTCAGATTTCCGCAAAACTGCCGGGAAAGTGGTATTTGGGCGCAGAAAAAGGGCGGATCCGCATTTATGACTTTTTTGTAAAATTTTTTTAATTCCTTGAAAAATAACTAACATTTTTGAGAAGACCATTTTTTGAAATTTAAGTTAATCTCTGAACTGAAAAATGATGAAAAAATTAACAACTTCGGCAAAAAGTTTAGAACTCAAGGGGTTTTTGGTCAATTTAAACGAGATAGCAGTCTAATAAATGATATTATGTACCTACTTAGATGTAGAATCAAGCCCCATTCGTGCCCGAGCAATTTCAAAAGAAATTTTGTCGATTGGGTGGAGAAAGGTTCTAAGTCCCATTTGTTTAGGCAGCAACAGCGTCGGCGCACGTGAATATTTTTTTTTCTAAACAGTGCTAAAAATTGTGTCTTGGGTCCTCTTTCAATGACCTTAAGCATGTTTACTAACAATTTTTGATTTTCAAATAAATCAGTTTTTTGTTATTCCTGAAAAGGGCGAAAATGGACTTAGCCCCTTTCTGCACCCACCGATTCAATTTTAGGTTTAAATTGCAAAAAGATCCTTTTCTTCTAAATTTTTAAAAATGCCCCGAATATTCTCCAAAATTGCAAAACAGGTTCTGATTGCTATAAAGTCTCGATATTTCACCGAAATTGATGGAAGCCTCCATTGTTTTATTTTTGTAGCTGTAACTACGCAAAAAAATCATGATTGTTGCCAAAGTTACCAAAAAAAAACCGTTTTTTATAAACATTCTAAAAATATTCTAATGCAAAAACGTTTAAAATAAACACAAAGGTCAATGCACAAAATAGTAGTTAAGAAATGGTTTTTTGATCAGAATATCCGATGTAATGTACTCAAAGTGTTGAAGGAAAAGGTAATACTCTTATCAGCAAAGGTCAAATGAACTATCTTAAAATCCCAGAGATCCTCAAGCTTCGAATTCAAATTCCCATCAAACAGGGTAAAAATCGAACAATGCCAAACATTCGTCCAAATTTTAAAATTTTATCACCTAAATTGAATCAAAATTAGAAAACTCCGGCCATTAACAAACAACTTGATAACTTTCGAAACACCATTGAAAAAGGTACGAGTACCTACATTTCTAAATTAAAGTGTGGGTCTAAGTCCAAGTAGGTATGTGGATTTTCGTCACCATAAATTCATTAAATTTCCTCAACTACCCATTAATCTGGACAGTTCAACCATCGCCATCTGCAGCCACATTCGATAAATCATCATCAATGTACCTACTCGTATACCATATACCTAGATACTCGCAATAATAAGCCCAGCCTGGATGGAATTTGCCGCACGCCGAGCCGGCCAGACCCATAATTCGTGTCGCTATCGCCGAAATAATGAAACCGTTTACATCGCGTTTTTATATTCAAATCTCAATAACTTAACCTCATTTATTACGGAGGTGTTACAAACGCACGAATTTCTGCTATAATTACATCTCTGTTACCTACATACATTGTATGTGTATGTAGACTAAAGCGAGGTAAGTAGCCGCGTATACACATAGAATGAACGAGTGAGAGAGAGACGTCGGTCGTCGTATAGCTAAAAAAAAAAAAAATACCTTCGTAATCGTATGGGTATAATTGTAATATGTACTATTTCATAACGTTCAATTTAATTACTGTAGCGTAGAAAAAAAGAGAGAAAAAAAAGAAATAAAAAAGTCAAAAGTATAACACAGCACCGAAGTATGTGAACCTCAAGGCGTGGTCCATAATAGAAACTGATTAGTCGATTACATAGAATGAGTAGACGACCTTCGGGATTTACTTTGACATCGTGACCCTATACGCATGTATGAGTATGTATAAAAGCGTTCATAGTAGAGTATATCTCTCTACCTACCTACTCTCGTCTCTCATGCACTATACTACTTATCGGCAGCATATAAGTGCATTATGATAAGGATAAGACATAAAGACACCTCGCAACAGACCACAGAGTGCATTTATCGTTGATGAGAACGCATCTCATATACTCGTATAAGAGCATACGCCGTTAATAAATTACCATCATCGCCTCTCAGCGTCAGCTGTGCGAGCTGCAGCATCCAATGCTGCATATTTTGTATGATTGTGTTGAACTGTTGATGTTGTGACGACGATACGGTTAGCTTGGTTTGAAAGTACATTAGTGTACCTCTACCTATAGTGTTAAGTACTTGTAGGGTAATTAACGCGAGTCTGGATGGAATTTCGAATATGCATTTTGTCAGTCGAACTTATCAGACGGAAGAAAGTGAGGTATTTTTGGAATTTGGCACATACTATGGTCACTGGTCAGTATGGCACGAAGACGTTTGCCCTCGTCGCCACAAACTTGACCGAGAATTTCCAGTCGCCGAATTTTAGATCATCGGCGAGACCAACTCAACCATTGTGACTTAATTTTCATAACATTTGACATGTTTGTACAGTTATTGTTATCATTTTTTAACATAACATTATTATGGCAGAAGTATAGGATGGTATCGTATTCTCATCGTCGGATTTGGAGAAAGGAAGACGATGGGACTGTCTATTCTAAAAGATCCTTCCCAATCTCACACATACGATATATGTAATATCTATCCAGAATCTAGCCGATTTGGCTTCAAAATGAGTAAAGGATCGAATCAATTTCATGACCATAGACGATCTGAAGCAAAATGAGAAAATACCCGTAGTTCTCAAATAGTTCAATACTGTAGATCAAATCATTCAGCATCCGGAACTTACCCAATCGGAGACCTTGAAACGTAATATTTTTCAATAATTTGGCAGATCTGATCGACGCAATATCATTTTTGTTAATTGCTCGTGATCCTATCGCACGCGAATGAGTGGTCATAAGATCCGGAGAGAGTAAATCAGGTCCTCCCACTCTAACTGCTCAATTTTTGATCCAGACATCTCCTGCAGCTTCGACTTTGCAAGCTATGAATTCACCTTCCGCTTACAGACCCTTTTTCCACGAGCCTTTGAAAGGCTCTCTCAACAAAGGAGTTCATTTCGTTTACTCAAGGTCCTTTTTGGCTCTCGTGACAGCTCTGCTCATAACAGCGATCCATACTTTCACCCACCTCCTCCCCCTTCGCAAGGCCGAATGCGAGGTGTTCAAATAAATAAATGAAAAAATAGGAGCACATTGCAAAAAGCGGGAATATAAACAAAACATTTTTTCAAATATTTTAACTTTTTTGGGGGGGGGGGGAGGGATCAAATATAAATTTCTTCAAAAGTCTGGGGAAAGAAATCATGGCCTTTTTTGAAATTTCAAAAAAAACCATTTTTTTGTAATTTTAGCAAACCGAGGTTCTTTTTATGAAATTGGTCAAAATCAGATTTTTTGCAGGTTTGGCAAAGTTATTTTTTTTAACCTTTCTTTTTTTTTTTTTGACGGAAAAGTCAAGTGCTTTTCGAAATTTTGAGAAAATATCAGGACTTGTTTACAACTCTATCCATCTTACATAAAATCAGGACTTGTTAATTTTAACCAAAAAATGAAAACTTTCTGACATTTTTGATCAACTTCCTAGCAAGTTACACCAAAAAAATTCAGGACTTCATTGGGTAAAAAGTCAGCATTTTCTGAGAATCTTTTTGCCAAAAAATGAAAATTTCATGGTATATAAGACTGTTTTTTTTTGGAAATTCAGACTTAAAAAAATCAGAATTTTCTAAAAATTTGGGGAAGAAAGGTACCTAACTCAAGTCTTCCTCGCAATTTTGATAAAAATAAAGGATACTAATCCGAACGACGCAAGAATAGGAAAATATACTTACCTAGTCAGGATCTTCTTCAAAATTTGATAAAAAGACATCATTTAGGAAATTTTGGCAATAAAACCAGATTTTTCCCCGTTTTTGGTCAAAAAATCAAAACTTTGAGAGAATTTAGTGACCGCCAGGAATTTTTTGTTATTTTGGAAAAACCCAAGACATTTTATTTTTAAAATCAACTTTGGTTAAAATTTGCGATTTTTGGAAAGCGATAATTAGAAATTCTATGATTAGAATGTGACTAATAATTAATCGGTTTTTTGTTTTGTTTATTTTATTTCAGGTGAGTGATGAGATTTTTTATTCCGAGAATGAAAAAACAGTCGTGGTAGTAAGTTTCAAGTTTATTTTGTAAATTTTTGTTATTGTTTTTAAGAAAAATCTCTGGGTTTAGGCATCAGGTGATGAAAGAAAATAATAAGGTGCAAAATGAAAACTCATTCTAATGTTTTTTTTTTTTTTTTTTGACTCTAGAAAGAAATATTTTTTGATAGATTTTAACCAATTCTGACAATTTTGAAGATTTGTTAGACCCCCCCCCCCCCATTCAGATTTGTACCCGTACGAAAATAATAAGAAAAACTTTCATTTTTCGAGTAAATTTTCAGTTTTTCATTTAGTTTTTAGAATTTTCAATCGAATTTTCTATTTTTGATATTAATTTCAATTTTAGTTTTTTATTTAGTTTTCAAAATTTCCAATTCGATTTTTGGTTTTAATTTTAGTTTTTTATTTCATTTTCAATTTTTGATGTCATTTCCAAAGTTGTTATTTTCAGTTTTCAATTTCTTCGAGACTTCTACGTACCTACATTGTTTTCAGAGGTTTCAATTTTTACTCTCAATTTTTTGATTTCATTTTTTTCAAGGACTCCCACTTCATTTTCAACATTTTCTTTTTTGCTTTCAGTTTTTTATTCATTTTTTTTTCCTAAATTTTGGATTTCATTTTCATTTTTTTTTTGTTTTATTTGCAGAATATTTGATTTTCAATTTTTTGTTTTTAATGAGATGTAAATATTGTCTGTTTGTTTGTTTGTTTGTTTTTTTTTTGAGGGTTCAGCGTTCAGAATTTTTAATTTTATTTTTAGTTTTACATTCAATTTTTGAATCTAGGTATATATTTTCAGTCTTCAAATTGTATTTTCAAACTTTTCGATTCTTTTTCCAATTTTTAGCTTCATTTTCACCTCTTAATTTAATTTTTAGAGCGTTGGATTTTCAATCTTATTTTGTGCTTCGATTTAATGTTCAGAATTTCAGATCGCAGTTTATAGTTTTATTTTCTGATTTTCCCATTTTATGTTCAAAGTTTTTGATCATTTTGGATTTCTGATCCCATTTTCAGAATTTTCGGTGTTATCTCAAGATTTTCATTCAATTTTTGGAATGAGTATTCGATTTTATTTTGGGTTCTTATTCGTAGTCATATTTGCAAATAGGTACATATTTTGGTTCAATTTTCAGGTATTCAATTTTATTTTCAGTTTTCAACTTCATTATGAAAGTTTTTGGTCTTGTTTTCAGTACAAGAGGAGGCCTTTATATACTTTTTGAATTTTTAATTTCATTTTGAGTTCTTAATTTTAGGGATTTTATTTGCAGATTTTCATTTAATTTTCGGAATTTTCTATTTGATTTTCTGTTTGTTATACATTTATGATTTTTGGATTTAAAATTCATTTTATTTTAACAGAATTTTGGGTTCTGTTTTCAGACTTTTTGACTTTAATGTTGAAGTTTACAATTTTACTGTACCTATTGTTTCGATTTAATGTTTAGAATTTCAAATTCAAATATCTGTTTTCAGTTTTTATTTTCTGAGGTTTTCATTTTCTTTATAGTCCGGCATATGACAATAGGAGTGATTGCACCCCCCCCCCCCCCGCCGATCCTCACGGGACAACTTTTTTTTTAAAGGGGACATCCTAAGGAACATTTTAAAGCAAACTTGCCCAAAAAAAAGTTGGCCTTACTTACAAAATGGCGGCCATTTTGATTGACAGGTCAGCCGAAATCGCATATTTTGCGTTTCAACATAAGACTATAGCACGAACTTTTTCAAACTTTACAAAGGTAGATCGAAAGATCATGCAAAAATTTATCACCTGTCAAAATTTCAAGTGCTAAAGTGCGTTTTTCGATTTTTGGTGAATTTTTGAAAGTCCAATTTTTGCCAAAAATGAGGGAAAAAATCAAAATTTTACCAAATTGACCCAGAAATCTGAAATTTGGGATACTCCCTATTTTCGACATGCCAAATCGATTGGAAACGGTTTCAACCCGTCTTGAGCAGTTCTGGAGACTCCAGCAGATTTTTGAAACTCGGAATTCTCACAAAATTCCATCAAATTGGAGTTGGAAAGCTGAAATTTATTCTAAAATCTAATTTCAATACGCTACGAAATAATGCGCAGATGAATTTCAAGTCGTTTTGGAGCCTCCAGCGATTTTTTTGAAAATTACTGGAGCCTCCAGTAGATTTTTGAAACTTGAAATTTCCCAAACATTAATTTATCAAATGGATAAATTTACTTTGCAGACTACATGGTTGTTTCAAATGGTTTTGAAGCTTCCAGCTACTTTTAGGAAATTTCAATTTTCCAAAAAAAACGTCATAAAACCTTTCAAAAAGTCGCTGGAGGCTCCAAAACGACTTGAAATCCATCCGCAGTCCACTTCGTAGCGTATTGAAATTAGTTTGCAGAATGAATTTCGACTCTCCATCTCAGTTTGATGAAATTTTGTGAAAATTTAAAGTTTCCAAAATCTGCTGGAGGATCCAGTAATTTTCAAAAAAGTCGCTGGAGGCCCTGAAATGACTTGAACCCACCTGAAGTCGTCTTCAGAGAATGTTGAAATTGGAGTGTACAGTAAATTTCAGCTTTCCATCTCCATTTGATGAAATTTTGTGAAAATTTAAAGTTTCGAAAATCTGCTGGAGGCTTCAGAAATTTTCAAAAAAACGCTGGAAGCTCCAAAAGGACTTGAAATTTACCTGAGCATTAATTCGTAGCGTATTGAAATAAGTTTTTAGAATAAATTTTAGCTTTACAACTTCAATTCGATGGAATTTTGTGGGAATTTCGAGTAGAACTGCTCACAACAAGTTGAAATCGTATCCAATCGATTTGGCATGTCGAAAATAGGGTGTATCCCAGATTTCAGCTTTCTGGGTCAATTTGATAAAATTTTGATTTTTTCCCTCATTTTTGGCCTATAAATTCGATTTTCAAAAATTCACCAAAAATAGAAAAACTCACTTTAGCACTTGAAATTTTGACAAGTGATAAATTTTTGCATGATCTTCGATCTACCTTTGTAAAGTTTGAAAAATTTTGTGCAAGTCCTATGTTGAAACGGAAAATCTGCGATTTCGGCTAACCTGTCAATCAAAATGGCCGCCATTTTGTAAGGAAGGCCAACTTTTTTTTTGGGCAAGTTTGCTTTAAAATGTTACTTAGGATGTCTCCTTTAAGAAAAAAGTTGTCCCGGAGGATCGGCGGGGGGGTGCAATTACTCCTATTGTCATATGCCGGACTATTACCAAGTTCTGATTTAATTCTCAGTTCCAGAGAACTTTTTGTTTAATTTTTAGAGTTTATTTCGTTTCCAGTTTTAAATCTCATTTTCAGAGTTTTCATTTTTTTTTTTAATTTTATTTTTTTCTAAATAGGTAACAGTCTTTGTGTTTTTCGAGATTTTGCATTCTGTTTCAATGTTTCAAAAATTAGTTTGCTAAAAATTTCTGTTCGAAAGACCCATATTTTTGAAACTCACGCGAAAGCTTTCCTTTAATAACCTACCTCGCATGTTTTTGCCTTGAAAAAAAATTAAGACATTTGAGATAACAAACTTTTCAATACTTCATTCTTCACGTATTTTGCTTTGATTGAATACCTAACGAATGATTGACGTCATTAACACTGACAGCAGCACATTTTACAAAATGTAGGTAGTCATTTTTTCACACTCATTGTTCCTCCGCATGGCTTAGCCAGAGCAAGTTTAATCAAGTCTTTAGCTAAGTATTCGAACTAAAGACCACAATATTCCGTTCTTTAATATATCTATTGTACTTATAGATGGATTTGAATCGTAAATGATGGACAACTTTGGTCAAAATTTGTTCAATGGAAAAGGGAAATTAACTGAGAGATCAGGGAAGTACCTACTGGTGGAAGGCATATTCGATGAAGCGCGAAATACATTTTTAATTTTTAATTATTTTTTTCACTCGAACGTCCGTCGATTCCGTTGCATCGTTTTTCCGCGTTTTTATAGGTACAGAATCTGATCACAGTATCGAGTAATTTATATAGATACTTACCTATCGGTCATGCTGAAAAATTATTGACCAATTTGAGGTTTGAACTGCACTAGTCACAGTTATATTTTTAAATATTATGGCCACGGGGAAGGGGGGAGGGAGAGGGAGTAAATTCTAAACATAACGCTCGAGTAATAATGGTATTTGATGAGTGATGGATGATCGAAATGAAGACGCCAATACTTCAGAGTACAGAGTACTAAAAGGATCGAATAACTGGATGCTCGTTGATATGAGTATGCTGCAAGTTCCTCTGATTAAAAGATTGTTTTCGATGATATGCTCGAATGACGATCCGCAGCATGCTGCAGTTCTTCACTACGAGTATTTGCATATGCATATTATGAATCCAGCAACCCACCTCCTCATTCCTTATGTATATCATATGGTTTCGGTTCAATGGCAACAATGGCGTGAGTCTGAATTTTCGCAATTCGAAAAATTCTCACACGATGAAAAAAAAATTATTGGTACGTCGATCTACATACGCGTGTATAATTTAGATAGACGAGACGAGACGTTAGGCTTGTGCATTACGTAACCTTTTCAACTTTGTATACAGACATGCAGACGATATAATTCAATGTATGAAGTATGAAGTATGAAGCATGTTGGTCGGTGTGATGCAGCTCGATCGTAAAGTATGGATTATTATTTATTAATATTCGAGCGCAATCAGAGAGCTCTTTAAGATGTTACCGTTCGAGTGAAAACTAGATCGATATTCAGGTGTAAGCCCACACCTCCTGCTGCCAAGCTAAGCTAGTCTGCCCTACACACACTACAGCTTTCTATCCACTACTTATATCCACTATAAGTAATAATGCTGAAACTGAAAGCGAAGTGATTGTTTTTTTTTTCACTGTTTCTGGTTTCTTCTTTGTCGACTTGTATCGAGAACCAATACTCGTACACCTCTACCTACGCTGCACCTTCTCATCTACAACTACTCTACTCGTACATGAGACGATGGTCGATGACACAAACACACAAATGCGCACAGGTATTTGTACAGACACGCGATGCAGAGGAAGTGGCGATGAATGGCGGCGACCTTTAAACGATTGCCTGGCGATTGTCGGGTGCATTACACCAGTGTACCTACGTACTTATACTACAAGTACGCAGTATAGTATACAGCTATAAGTAAGGTAACAAGCGTACGTCGTCGTCATCGCGAAGAGCAAGGTATAGGATCCCGTTGAAAACCCATACCATAGATAATCTCGATGGTCCGTAAGTGCCGGCGGCCTCTTGTCGAAAGTTTTACAGAGAAAGTTGTCCGCTTGCGTTTACCTTGAATGCTATTAAATTGGACATATCTTTGATTAAAGTTAATTTCGATTTACATAACGAACGATGGATGAGAAAATGAATTTTTTTCTCTCTCTTTGCCTATTTTCAACTTGAAAAACGAATACTTATACCTATTCGACTAGCTTCTTCCTGTTTCCAGTCTTGAGTAATTATATTGCAGGTAGGTATAGGTTGTATACATATAGATGTGATGGATTTGAAAGACTGTGACTCTAGTAAGCCGATGTCATTCCATCGAATCGAATCCGTGTATTTTTTTTTCAAATTAAACGCAGTATGAATTATTAACTTCTATACGTATGTTTACGTAACGTATCATATTTTGTAGTAATTTTCTCGAGCTGGATTTTTTGTTTCGAATGGTTTTATAATTTGCTCAAATATGGTGCTATTTTATAAGATGGATAGATACCTCTGCCTACTTATTTAATAGCTGACAGGCAGCAGTGATGTTCAATTTGTGGTGTCTTGAAAATTGTAACACTTATTCTGAGGCTGCAGATCACCACTCGTGCATTCTGAGGTGTGTAAAAAAAGAGGAGAGGGCAATTGCCTTGCAAGCGAAGTATCCCAGACGCTAAAATTTTCAGACTGGACAAAAAGGAATTGATAAAGCATCCTAGAATACGCCATCCCTATCGGCCAAAATTTCAGGTGCTGAAATTCCTTTTTCGAATTTTTGGCGAATTTTCAACAAATTTAAGGGAAGAAAAATGAGGAAAAGTCAACACTTCGTCAACTTGACCCGAAAATCTGAAATTTTGAGTAGGATGTACCTTGTTTTGCAAAGTTGGAATTTTCCATCTCCCCCTCCCCAAATTGTTACCTGGGGTGAGAAAATGATTTTCTATTTTATATTTTTCCTCTATACCTATGCAAAAAAGTGGTGCCGGTAGTCGCTCCCCCCCCCCCCGTTGAAAAAATTTTAAAAATGGAAAAAATCGATTTATCAAAATTATTTGTTCTTGCGGCTGCATTTTTCCACAGAATCGCTTTTTCAAGAAAAAAAACTTTCCCTGAGCCCTTCAAACCATATTGCTCTCCAAGTCAAAAGCCCCTCGAAGTTGAAAAAATCAGAAAAAATAGGAGGGGGGAGTCAAAAATATTTAACAATATCAATAAAAATATACCAAATCCAAAAAATTTGAAATTTTTTGGGTTTCTTATTTGTATATTTTGAGAACGGGGGGGGGGGGGGCTGGGCTTCCTGGCGCGACTTGTTTTTACTGAAATGGTGCGTTCACAAATATTTTTTTCAGAAATGAGTATAAATAAGGGCTCTCACTTCTAATCCAAAGGTTAGTCATGGGGCTGGGGTGGGGATAGGTGGCAAAAATTGGTTCTATATATAAGTTGATTTCACTCAAGTATAGACTTGACTGAGGTGTTGGAACTACAGTTGTCTGATTCTTCGATTTTTTCATATTTTGTAAAATTGGGGGGGGGGGAGTCATCGCCACCACTCATTTCTCATCGAGGGAGCTGAAAATTCCATGGCGTGATTTTCGAAAAATTCTCCACTTTAGGAAAAAAGGGTGAAAATGGACTTTAGCTCATGGACATACTCCTTTTTACCATTTTTGTGGCCCATTTGATCGATTCAGGAATATATTTTCAAATCTTTTTATGCTGATTTAAATTCAAAATTTTCTCCACCTACCTACCTAATTATTTTAGGAAAAAAAAATCAAAATCCGCTGGAAGCTCTCAAACGGTTTAAAACCACCAACGATCGACTTTCGTGTTTTTTTCTCGATAGCCAAAAAATTGGAAAATCTTCCAGAGGCTCCAGAACGGTTAGAAACCATCAGTAATCGACTCGGGAAATCAAAAATAGACTGCAAACCAAATTTCAGCTTTTCGAGTCAATTTGTTGAAATTTTGACCATTTTCAATTTTTGGCCCAAAATCGAATTTATTGAAAATTTGCCAAAAAATCGAAAATGAATTTTAGCTGCGGAAATTTTGGCTGACAGTGTGTTTTAGAGCTCTCCATTGATTCACTTTTGTCTAGTTCAATTTTTGTGCAAGTGGCATATTCTTTTAAGGATGAAAAATTGAGCACTCGAAAAAAGCACTTAATAGATTATTTTCGTCGATTGAGCAATATATTTTGTTTGCGATTACTCAATCATTTCCCATACACTTCTTCCTTAAGGTTATCGACATTTCAGAGATTAAAAAATTCCACTCCTGTTAAGTGGTCATTATCACGCGATTGGCTATACATAAACGATCCTCAATGGCAAATACTTAATGCCGAGGTGTCTCATTTCTGGTATTTTTTTTCCTCTTTGGAAGAGTCGACAATCGCGAACCGAGCATACATAAGAAGAGATCCCAGAAGTAAAGTTACGCAAAATGAGCAATAGTGTCCGGTTACCCGGCGTTATACCGGATTGTTTTTTTCCTCTTATATTAATGGCGTGTTTACTTTTTTTTTTTTCACTTGTCGATGTCGTGCGAGTCGAAGTCGATAAGCTTGATTAAAGATGTATCATTCGATTGGAATGTTGAACGAGTTTTTATTTTTACACGTACGAGTATGTTGTATATTATGCATTCTTATATAGTATATGAGTGAAGTCGCTGAGCACTTGAATAGTAGGCAGACAGCAGCGACCAGCGACTTGATTAGAGTTTATGTAATTGAGATTTGAGATGGTTTGTAAAATTGAGATTTTAGATGACTTGACGTGTGTATAAATGTATTTGATTTTGTAACCAGTTTGTATGTAGTTGGCGGATACGATAGGGTTAAGAGTACTCGTACAAATTGGTATTTGGTGCTCTGCTGGAGAGTATGGGCTTCGTATCATGGTACCTTTCGAATAAGCTAACAAGTTGAAGGTATGAAAAATGACATTCTCACTAATGCAACAACGTAACTTTACAATGTAGTATCTGTTCCTCTACCTGTATATGCACGTGTTCGTGTTTCGGATTTACCCATACTACTCCAACTACTTGTATACATATGTAATACATTATGTGTGATTATGAAGGTGGTTACTGGATATAGTAGCCTATCGAGTAATTTGAAGCTTTTTTCGGTTTCATTGTCGCTTAATTTTATATACGTAGGTACTTGAGATATTTTGTGTGCTTCTTGAAGCTACACCTATGACTTGGTGTCGTGCGCGTGATAAATTAGCTGAACGAGGTAGGTACCACTGTGATTCGTGATAAATTACCCCACTAAGCGAATATACCATATTACAAGTAATTTGTAAACGTTAATGGCAGATAATGGATTTTTGGAAGTGGAGATTTCGAAACATGAACCTTTGCTCTCGTAGTTCATACTCATAGAACCAAACAAACTAGGAACAATGTTGTTTTACATACTTTGTACGTGTTGGAGTGGATTTTTTTTTTCAAATTCCTTCTGAGAAACCTGCATTAAAAAATAAAGCGAGGGCACCAAATCGAATGCGAGAATTGTATCTTTTTTTGAGAGCCCATGGTTTTAAATCTGACCGAAATTTTTGAGCCAAAGGGAGCCAAAGGTCTGAAAACTTGGAGTTTTTGGGTGGTTGATTTCGAATCTGATCTGAACTTTTTTTTTCAGCCATCTAATTGGCTCAAATTGAAGCATAAAGTTCATGATTATGTGATTTGAACAGTCTGATTTTGATCTTTAATTTCAAGTCTTTGGATTCTAAATTAAAAATAAAAAATATGATGGTTTCATGAAAAACGCGATTTTATGCTTTTTGAGACACTGACCCCGAACTTTTTGTTTTGAGCTTATAATGACTCCAGCAGTCCAGCTGAAGTATAAATTAAGAATTTGGGCAACCTTGATTTAACCTCAATTTTTTTCAAATGAAGAGCTAACAATCCAAAATTTAAAAAATGGTTTCATCAAAATTATAATTTTATTCCTTTTGAGATTCTAATTCTTAATCTGATCTTGATCGTTCTGTTTTCTGAGCAATTTCCATTTTTAGGCATTCAACTCATTCGCGAACAGATTGAATAATTTTTGTAGAATCATTCGCGAACGAATTGATTCATTTGAAGGATTTTTGTCGGATCGTTCGCGTACGAATTTAGTAATTTTTAATTAACTCGTTCGCGAAGGAATTGAATAATTTTTCTCGAATCATTCGCGAACGAATTAATTCGTACAGGTGACTCATTCGCGAACGAATTGAGTGATTTTTGATAAAAATCATTTGCGAACGAATTGATTTGTATAATCAATTGATCAATTTTGGTGAATCATTCGCGAACGAATTGATTCGTATAAGGGACTCGTTCGCGAACGAATCGATTCATTTAATTAACTTTTGGTGAATCATTCGCGAACGAATCGATTCATTTTAATAATTTTTGGCGAATCATTCGCGAACGAATTGAATAATTTTTAGCGAATGATTCGTGAACGAATTGATTCGTATAAGGGACTCGTTCGCGAACGAATCGATTCATTTAATAAATTTTTGGTGAATCATTCGTGAACGAATTGAATAATTTTTGGTGAAATGGTGAGTCATTCGTGAACGAATTGAATAATTTTTGGTGAAATGGTGAATCATTCACGAACGAATTAATTTGTATAAGTGATCGATTCATTTAATCAATTTTCGGTGAATCATTCGTGAATGAATTGAGTAATTTTTGATAAAATCATTCTTGAACAAATTGATTCGTATGATCAAGTCGTTCGCGAACGAATTGAATAATTTTTGGTGAATCATTCGCGAACGATTTGAGTAATTTTTGATACAATCATTCGCGAACGAATCGAATAATTGTTGGTGAATCATTCGCGAACGAATTGAATAATTTTTGTCGAACTATTAGCAAACGAATGAATAATTCGTGTAATTGACTCGTTCGCGAACAAATCAATTCATTTAATTAATTTTTTGCGAATCATTCGCGAACGAATTGAGTAATTTTTGATAAAATCGTTCGCGAACGAATTGATTTGTATGATTGATTTGCTGAAATTGAAGCGTGAAATTCACAATTTGAGCAATCAAAAATCAAATTGAATTTTTAAGGGAGGTTTTTCGACCATGTTTTATACTTATCTACAATTTTAGCGACATTTTCTCAAGTTTCACGGAAATTTCATTATTTTTATTCTTTGAAATGTTCATTCATTTTAATTCCTTTTTCCATCTTATGTCATTTAAACACGTCAGTTTCCGGATTATGTTTTATGAAATTATTTTTACCTAATTCTGTTAAATTTTGTTCAAAGTTTATCCGTTTCTTTTTTTTTTTTTTTTTATTACAGGTTTTTAATTTAACATTTTTTTTTTTTTTTGAAATTTTTGGAAAACTTTAATAAAATGTCATGAATTTTGAGTGGCTTACGTTGATTTAAATGTCTTTTAAATGTTTTCAAGTCGTTCTAGCCAAGTGATGTTTTATACAAGTTTTGCCACATTTTGTCAAATTTCATTGTTTGATCAACTTTTGGTGATCTTAAAAGTGATTTAGTGTTTTTTTTTTCAAGTTTTCAAATCATTTTAATGTAGTTTTAGCATTTAAAAGGTAAATTTTTGACAAATTTATCGAAATTACTACATCAACTTTTTGACAATTTTCAGTAATTTTAACATTTTTTTTGTAGCTTTTTGGTGATTTTTTATTTTTTTAGTATTTTTACAGTATGGTTTTTGACAATTTTTCGTGAAATTTCATCGATTTCTGATAATTTACGTCGACTTGATTGCTTTTTTTCAGGTTTTTATACAACTTCAACATTTTTTCAACACTTTTGTCTTATTTCATGCAATTTTTGCCAAATTTCATTGAACTTATATCAGCTTTTTGAGACGCCAATTCCAAATCTAATTCCGACCTTTTTGTCTTGAGCCGTCCAAGTGGCTCAAACTGAAGCAAGAAATGCGTACTTGGGTCAATTTGAATCTACGGGGTTCATTTTTAAGGTCAAATTTGGATTTCAATTTCAAAATTTGGACAACAGTTCTGAAAAAAAATTGAATTTTAGTCTTTTTGAAACGATGATTCAAAATCTGATCCTGACGTTTTCATTTTAAACCTCCTGATTAACTCAAACTGAAAAATGAAATGATCGTACTTTGACCTTTGAGCAACCTGCATTTTTTTCATTTTCAAGTCAAAATGCTTGAAATTTAAAATCAGACTATGGTTCTAGAGGAAGCATAATATTGTGCTTTTTGGAAAGCTGATTTTGAACCCGAGCTTACCCCTTTTGTTTTGAGGCATTTAATGTGTTTAAAATTCAAAATCCAACTCAAAGTTCTACGCACAAAAAAAGTAATCTTATTTTCTTTTTTCGTTTTGAACAATTTAATTGGGACTAATTGGCAAATAAAATTCATAATTACAGCAATCGTCTCAACTTTGATTTTTAAAGTCAAATGTGGCTTAAAAATTCTTAATCAAAACCATATTATAACTTGGTAGGATTTTGCAAAAAAAAGGTAATAATCTCATTCTCTTTGAGATTCCTCATCTACTAATTTTGAATTTGATTCTGATTTTTGATTTTGAGCATTCGAAGGGCTCAAAGTGCAGCTTATAAGTGGAATTTGAGGGGAAAGGCGACAGATTGCTTTTTCCGAGCAATCAAAAAATATTTCTGTTGATCGAACTGAGCCAGAAAATGAAAATAATTTTCAAAAAGAATCTGTGTCTGGTCATGGCCTGTTCATCGTACTAGTCCATCATCTCGAAGCACGTATCTTGTAATTCGTTGAGGTAATAATCCTTCGCTCGGTGTTGGCCAGTGTACGTAGGTAATTTCTTCCTACTTACGAGGTAGAATTTGCATAAGCAAAGGTTACACATCGTATACCGCCTATAACCTCTCAGCTCTCCCGGCCGGCTAATGACGATAGAGAAGGAGAAAAACTCGACCGAGAACAATTACCTTAGATAATAAGGATTAAACAATAAGTTTTGAATAAAAGGCGAGACCGCGTTATTGTGAAAAAATCAAGCGACGAAAAAACCTACGACAGTTTTTTTTTTAAAAATTCTTCGAACGTGCTGCAAGCTCGACGTGCATCGTCCTCCTAAAATTACCCTACACTCGTGAATCAGAATTCGGGTCTTTTGAAAATTTACCTGAATCGACGACGGCGGTGTTCTTTTTTCCTCACCGTGAATCTATAAGACTATAAGGAATGTGAGGTAATTATCGATTATTTGACGTAGGTATTCTTGTGGTTTTCTTTTTATTTTTTTGAGAACTCGAATGCACTGTTACTTGTTAGAGTTCTGCTGTGTCGAGATTGTCGACGCGACCTGGAGACGCTGATGGTTTTATGGCGCAATCGCGACGATGAAGGTATACTCGATGTCAAGTTTTCCAACGTTACATATACATAAGTTGATATAATTATAGAGGAAATCGCATTCAATGTGATTGGCATCACGACTCTCGAGTTTGATGTGATCTTGGCATGCATCGATGCTGACTCCGTTTGCCATTTAGCTGCGAGCTCCCCGAGCACACCGAGCACGTTCCCAAAATACTGTTCTACAAGTACACTACATAGTACATGGTATTCGCACCCATCCAAAAAGAACACCCTGATAAAAAGGTTTCCTGTAAATGATTACACTGCACCGCCTCCTTATTCCGTATCGTGTTGTTGTTTTTTTACGACGATCAGGGTGCTGGGGGGCTGAAGGGGGTAGAGAAGCACGTTAATTTTGTACATTTCATTAACATACGAATCACGTTTCATACTGTTGCGAAGGTTAATTGTGCGAATGCGTTCGTCCGCCGATTCGTTATTATAATTTTATAATAAATCGTGACGATTTCGTTTTACGAGCAAAAATACTCGTACGAGTACGAGGTAGTAAGTATGTAGAATTGTAGATGTAGTTGAGAACGAGGTACAACAACTAGGTACATATACCTACTCTGGGCACTTGATTGTACTTACTTACCTGTGTACTTATACTTACTTGTAAAATGGTCAGAAAAAATCGCACTCGTATATCTGATAATTCTAACGTCCTTGCGAATACTTACTTGCTGGTTTTCGTGGAGATTAAATTAGCATAGGAACATTCTTAGTACGGTGTTAAAAATTTATTTATTTTGGTAACTGCCCAGTTTTTATTGGCGAAAATTCATTACTTATATCGTTTAGGAGAGAATCTACGACTACGAATGTATCTGTGGCTGTTTTCAATCTTCTGTGTGCATGATTATGTAATGGGTGATGAATCGAGTATTTTTTAATTATTTTTAATGTCTCTATCTAAGTAAAAAGCCCAAGAGTTTGCCAATAATTAAATAATTTCGATTCTCTAATCCAATACGAGGATCGAGTTGGAAATTTTGTTTTATTGCAAAATTAATTTTCTTTGGCCAATATTTAATTTATGAAATGAAAACAGTTTTATTACCTATTGAAATAAAATTGCAATATTTTTCAGGATGTCCACAAGCCTGGAAAACCTGGAAAAGTCAGGAAATTTGGTCGGTGTAGAAAAGTCAGAGAATTTTGGAAATTTTGGTAGGCCTACAGCATTTTTTACTCAGAAATCGAGGAATTTTGTGAAAGACCATTTCTCATAATGAAAAAATTCACCTTCGCTTTGCTCAGGCAATTTTTTGCTGGTCGGTTGTGTCATAAATTGCCAAATTCCCAGAAAGTCTTGTTTTTTGCAAAAATTGTTCAAGTCTTTCATTTTATCAACTTATGAGTTATGAGTATCATTAATAAATCTTGCTCTTTAGATCGAAAATGTTTTGCTTTTTTGATAAAAATGGTTAAGAAGCCTTTTCTTTTACTGAAATTATTGTGGAAGTCTCGTTTTCTGTCAAAATTAGCAAAAAGTCTCGCTTTTAGCCTAAACTGTCAAGAATTTTTTTTTGCCAAATACATGCTAAGAATTGTGTTGTTTTTTGCATCTGAAAACGATCCCAATATTTTCCAATAATAGTTCTAATGTGTTGTTTCTCCATTATTGACTAGTAACTACGGATCGATTGTCTATAATTCAACTGCCAAATCAGACCTAGATAAACTAAATTCCATCAGAAATCAAGCTTTTCGTCTCTGTGTAGTAAGTGGTGGTCTGCGCGGGTCGGGCAAGCCCGCGGGCTTACCCGACCCCAAAGCCTGAAACAAGCCCGACCCGATAATAATTTTTGGCTGAGAACCATGTAGTGATTTACTGAATACAGTTAACGTGGTAAACATTCCCAAACAGTGAAAAACTTATAAATACTTCAAGGGCCTGAATCAAACATTCTACTCGTGGCCATGTCGTTAAGTGTAGGCAGTTAGAACGAGAGGTCGCAGGTTCAAATCCCAGTTAGGTAGGAAAATTTTCGTAGGGATATTAGGTCTTGTAAAATTCGTTGCAGTGAAAATCATTTAGAGATATGCGGAGAAACTTGAAATTGATAATACCTAACCCCACTTTTTAAATACTGCTGAATAAAAACAATGGAATGGTTATTGCACTTCTGTGTAATAGTTACTTCTCTAAATGTGTACTGATTAATGCGTTTCATTCCTATACCAAAATTACCACGTTTTAATGCACTGAGTGCATCGTTTTAATGTAACTATTACTGTTTATTTCTTTCAGTGTAGCTTTTATTTAGTTTTTTATTCAATTTTAAACACTGTTAAATCCTACGATGGACAAAGACCCCCTCATTGTCGAGGTTCAAAGACGTCGTGTCAACTTCTTTAAAACTTGACGAAGCGAAGAGAGGATCTTTTTCCATTACTTACACTGAAAGAAATGATTTTCAAAACGCTTTATTCAGTCCCGAAATTGATGTAATGGTTACTGCACAGTACAGTAATTTTCAAATTACCTCATTTTGATGTAATGATTACATAGTTTAAATCACAGAATGCATCAAATAATGGAATGAGTACATCGCCAGGATGGATTCATTGCATCACAAGTTTCTCTGTATGAGAATGTAGTGAGTACTGTTAGCGCAGTACTCAGTACATCGTTTTTTGTAAATCAGTGCATCAATAACTGGTAAGCATTCTCAAACAGTGATAAACCTATAAATACTTCAATGGCCTGAATCAAATATTCTACTCGCTGCCATTTCGTTAAGTGCAGGTAGTTAGGAACGAAAGGTCCCAGGTTCGAACCCCAGTTTGGTCGGAAAATTTTTGTAGGGAAATTGGGTCTTAAAAAACTCGTTGTAGTGAGAATTATCTAGATGTGCCAAGAAACTTGAAACGGATAGTACCTAACCCCCCCCCCCCCCCCACACATTTTAAATATTGTTGAATAAAAACGATGGAATGGTTACTGCACTCCTGTGTAATAGTTACTTCTCTAAATATGTACTGATTAATGCGTTTCATTCCTATACCAAAATTACCGCGTTTTAATGCACTGAGTGCATCGTTTTAATGTAACTATTACTGTTTATTTCTTTCAGTGTATAGGGTTTAACAGTGTTTAAAATTGAAGAAAAAACTAAATAAAAGCTAAACATTTCAAAAACACCTTGTGAAAATTGCTCAAAATATGCAATTCTGATACTCACTGATAAGAATGCCCACCAAACTGATAAAGTTCAGGCAAACTATAGGCAAACCAATATGCAACCTGTGATACATCAGAAGCCTTATTGTTCATTTTTCTAAAAGTGTCTAACTTATTCAATGATATTTAAACTTATTATTTTTTCTGCAATCGCTTTCAAATTACAAATTTTACATCAAATTACAAGTTCAAAATATCTACAAATCACAAAATTTTAAATACGAGTAACCTTAGTGCTTTTTCTCAAATTTTTTCAATGTTATTTTTCTTTTGCATGTTATATATTTCTCATTTATTTTTCATGTTATATTTTGTTGTTATATTGTTGAATGTATAGTAAAAGCTTGTTATAACGCTCTTCAAGAGACTGGAGAAAAAAATTATGAAAAAAAGTGATTTTTCCTGAATTGTAGAGCGTTAAAATGTGATTTATAATCGCTCATGAGCATTATATCACAATTTTACATTGGTTTAAATGGGGATGTCAAGGGACCGGAAGAAATCAGCGTTAACAAAATCAGTGTTATATCCGAAAGCATTATAACTCAAGCTTTTACTGTATTTGTAATCATCTGTGCAAAATGAATTAATATTTGTGAGATATCAAAACAGCAGATGCAAAAAAGCGTAAGCTGCAGGGCGTCTTTAAATAAAAAAAATTATTCAAAAAAAAATTCCAATTCACCAGAAATTGCTAAGAAAAACTTTTCTTTTGCTGAAATCTATTGCCAGAAATAGCAAAAATTCTCAATTTTTGGTCTAAAATTATCCAAAAAATTTTTTTAGATTTTCATTAAAAACAAAAAGTTGTGTTTTTTAAAATATTTTTTCTTACATTAAAAATGTATTGCCTATATTTTGTCACTTTTTTGGTTACTTTTTTGAGCGTTTTAGGTTACAGAAGTCACTTTTTTTGGAAAAATGTATGAGCACTGGAATTTCAAAAAACTATTTATCAAATTTGAGTAATTTTGACATTAAAAAAATATATTTCTTTGTGATGTCCTCTTTTTTTTTGGAATTGTAAATTTTGGAGAGCTTTTGCCCTCGCTTTATTTGGAGCATTTAACAATTTTATCATAGAAGAGATGAAAAGGCGAAAAGATGAAAAGATGGACAGATGGAAAGATGAAAAGGCAAAAAGACGGACAGATGGAAAAACAGAAAGTATAACAGAAAGAAAAAAAGATGAAAAGACAAAAATACAGAAAAACAGACAGATGAAATGATGGAAAGACAGAAAGACTGGATGAAAGAATGAAAACGTAAAATAAAATAAAATTTCAGTATTGAAATAAAATGAAATAAAATTTCAGTATTCAGTTCAGCATTCTATCCAGTTCATCATTCGTTTCAAGTTTCAATGATACTTAGATGTTTGAGGGTTCAAATAAAAGTTTTAAAAAGTTTTTGAAAAATGATGTTCTTCCATTGTGTCTATGCTTGAATGCGAATTATTAAGTAATACCTACCTACAATTTTTGTGCTTTTAACAGAACGCCTCTCTTTTTAAAAATTTTGATACCATGGATTGAGCTCAGCACATTAAAATCTTGATTTTTCTCATTAAAAAAACAAAAAAAAAATTCCCACCTAGTTTAAATAAGGGCCACCCTGGCCACATTATTGAGCACATGGACATGCTTGGAAAAAAAGGGCACAACTGTAGATCTATTAACGTTATTTGGAGCTCATGATGTTCGAAAAAATTTGACGCCCCCCCACACCTGATTGCATGTGTAATTCATTTTTCAAGAATCTGGAAAAGTCAGGGAAAATCATTTTCAGAAATGAGTGGACACCCGGTTTTTCTTTTTTCAAACAAATTTTGTACTGAAATATCAAATTGATGGATATGGACTAATCAATCATTATTTTTGTTTCTTTGTTTCAGGTGAGTTACAAATTTTTATCAGTGCCAGAAAATTTTTCTCGATACCGAGAAATTGACGAATATGGAAATGAGTGAGTTACAAATTGAGTTATCCTTTTCTGTTTCATCTCATTATACTCGTGATTGTATAGGGTTATTAATATCCCGGTTCCTCCGAAACTATCTATGGAAATCGGTGTTGGTTGTTTAAAATGTACTTAATAGTTTAAAACGCTGTCAAAAACACGTCAAGAAAAAAACATCGGTGTTTAAAACACAATTTTTTCTAAAATTTGATTTTTTTTGAAAATTTTCCTGTGAAAAATTTAACTTTGCTGATTTTTTTTGTGTGTGATGGGGGGGGGGGGGGGGGTGAGTGGAAAGCTTTCTGAAAATTTGATTGAAAAAAAGGTAGTGAAAAAGTAGTGATTTTTTCACAAAAAAATCCGATGGATACCTACCATGAAAACATTGAAGGCAACATTTTTCAAATTTAAGGCAGTTTTAAAAATCCTCAATGCAATCCTCTCTCATGATGAATGAGTAATAACCAAATTTAATTTCCTATTGAAAAATAACAATTTTCTAAAATTTACTCGAAAAATGAAAATCAAGAAAATATAGGTACCTACCTACTTATCAATTACTAAAACAAGTCCAAAACAAAAATTGCTGGCTATATCTATACGTTGTCAAAATTCGCACAAATCTCTGTTATCAATTTTTTCGCTCGCGTTTATCACGCGAATTCATTGTACGAGTATTATCTGTAATGTACATAGATAGTTACTCGTAATTGATTTGCGAAATCAATTCTCATAACGAAATGAAGGAGTATTACCACGAAGAGAAGGTGGGAAATCGCTACATTTTGACCCCACAAGAGAAAAAAGCCAGAAAAGAATTCGTCAGGTAGAAATATTTCATTAAAATTCGCTCCTAAATCCGATAAAGTACCTATTTTTGACATAATTACGAATTCATACGTTTCAGGAAAGTAACTTTGATTGTAATAGGACAATTATTTGTCACCCTATGTGTGATGATTCCGATCAGTTTTATTGACGATGCCCGAAATAGCCTGAATCAGAACACGTGGATTGTTCTCGTCTCTGTATTTTTGATGGCCATTTTTACCATGTTTTTGGTATTTTGCAGTTGGCTCGCTCGATTAATTCTGGTCAACTACTCGTTGATATTTTTACTCACAGCTTTCACAGCTTTTTGGATGACCTGTTTATGTGTCAAATACAGCCATAATAAGGTACCTAAAATAATGTACTAATCGAGATAGATTCGTTTCAAATTCGCGTATAATCAACCCTTACTCGTTATTTTTTTTAAAGGTAGCAATAGCAATAATTATCACCATATTCGTGAGTTCTGCATTAGGAATGTTTGCGATGTACACAACGCACGATTTTACCATCATTTTGGGAGTTCTACTGGTCGTTACATTGATAGCGTTAATTTTAGGAGTTATTTATTTCGTGTGGCCGGACCGGAATAAAACTCGTTTAAAATGGGCTATATTAATCGGATCGTTCATCTTGACTTGCGTGTATTTGCTCAGTGACGTGCAGATGATCATTTCCGGAGATCGTACGTTTTTTCTTGATATGGAATCTTATTGTACTTGGAGCTTGCATTATGTATGTAGACTTTGTCTACGTGTTTATTTATACGTTGATGATAATCGGTGATTTTGGCAGCACGGAAATAAATTCGTAGCCTGAATTTTGGTGAAAATTTGTGACGATGTTTATTTTGAGTGTGAGATTGTCCAAAAAAAAAAAATTGAACCCCTCTACATGTTTCGGAGGCTGAGCCAAGAGGTCTCAAAGTGGGGTAATTTTTTTAAAAAATCGCGGTTTTCGCCACTTTTGAGTGGTAGGTCTAGTAGGTGTATCCTGTGCAATACCTCGATCACCCCCCCCCCCACCTCCACTCCCCGGGTGTAAAAGGTTGCGCGAATTAAGTTTCTGAGCTTCTAATCAAGGGTTTTTAAAACTGCCTAATTTTCGTGAAAAAAGCGAAACTTTTGGTGATTTTTAGAAAAAAGTGAAACTTTCTGGACCCCCCCCCCCCCAAAAAAAACGACGATTTTTAATTATTTTTCGAAAAAGCGAAAACTTTTGTAAATTTTTTAAAAAGTGAGAATTTTCAACAATTTTTATCAAAAAGCAAAAAATTGATAATTTCAGCAAAAAGCAGGATTTTTTAAAAATTATTCACAAAAAACAGGTGTTTTTGGCAATTTCTGACAAAAAGTGAGACTTTTGGAACGCGGTATTTAAATTTTGTAAAAAAAAAATAAGGTTTTTGAATTTTAAATTTTTAGGGATAAATGAAATTTTTCGACCATTTTAGAAAAAAACATGATTTTTTGGCAATTATTGGTAAAAAATTATACTTTTTCGCAATTTTTATCTTAAAAAGAAGACTTTTGGAATTTTTAGGAAAAAAATGTGACTTTGTGAAATTTTTTTGCAAGAAAACGACACTTTTTAATTATTTTGTTAAAAAGCGAAAAGTTTTGTAAATTTTTTAAAAACCGAGAATTTTTAATGATTTTTAGCCAAAAGCACAAGACCTTTGATACTTCAGTAAAAAGCAAGATTTTTCTGGAATTATCGATAAAAAATTGATTCGGAAGATCGAAATGAAGGTAGCTTGCATATCAAATTTCAGTTTTCTAGATTAATTTGATAAAATTTTGATTTTTTTCTCGTTTTTGATCATAATTTGACTTTTAAAAATTTGCTAATCAAATTTAGACCAAAACTGAGAAAAAAATCAAAATTTTACCAAATTGACCACGAAAGCTGAAAAGTGGGATGTACCCTATTTTCGACACGCCAAATTGTTCGGAAACTGTTTCAACCCGTTCTGAGCAGTTCTGGAGCCTCCAGCGGATTTTTGAAACTCGAAATTTCCCAAAATTTCATCAAATGGAAATGGAAAGCCGAAATTCATTCTACGAACTAATTTCAATACGCTACGAAATCGACTTCAGGTGGATTTCAAGTCGTTTTGGAAGCCACCAGCGACTTTTTGAAAATTACTGGAGTCGTCAGATTTTTGAAACTTGAAATTCCCACTAAATTTTAACAAAACGGAGTTAGTAAGCTGAAATTTACTTCGAAAACTAATTTCAATACGGTATGAAGTCGACTGCATGATGGTTTCAAATGGTTTTGGTGCTTCCAGCAACTTTTTGGAAATTTTAATTTTCCAAAAAACGCTATACAACCTTCAAAAAGTCGCTGGAGGCCCCTAAAAGACTTTTTAACCCACCAGAAGTCGAATTCGTAGCGTGTTGAAATTGGTTTACAGAATAAATTTCGGTTTTCCATCTCAATTTTTGAAAAAAATTTGGGAAATTTCAAGTTTCAAAAATCTACTGGAGGCTCCTAAACAACTTGAAATCCACCTGCAGTGGACTTCGTAGCGAATTGAAATTGGTTTACACAATCAACTGCGGCTTTCCATCTCCATTTTTGATGAAATGTTTGGAAATTTCAATTTTCCAAAAAACGCCATACAACGTTTCAAAAAATTGCTGGTGGCTCCAAAACGACTTTAAACCCACCAGAGGTCGACTTCGTAGCGAATTGAAATTGGTTTACAGAATGAATTTCGGTTTTCCATCTCCATTTGATGAAATTTTGGGAGATTTCAAGTTTCAAAAATCTTCTGCAGGCTCCAATAATTTTCAAAAAGTCACTGGAGGCTCCAAAACGATTTGAAATCCATCTGCAGTCGACTTCGTAGCGTATTTAAATTAGTTTGCGGAATAAATTTCGGTTTTCCATCTCCATTTGACGAAATTTTGGGAAATTTAAAGTTTCAGAAATCTGCTGGAGGCTCCAGTAATTTTCAAAAAGTCACTGGAGGCTCCAAAACGACTTTAAACCCACCAGCAGTCGACTTCGTAGCGAATTGAAATTGGTTTACAGAATCAATTTCGGCTTTTCATCTCCATTTGACGAAATTTTGGGAAATTTCAAGTTTCAAAAATCTACTGGAGGTTCCAGTAATTTTCAAAAAGTCGGTGGTGGCTCCAAAACGACTTGAAATGTACCTGCAGTCGACTTCGTGGCGTATTGAAATTAGTTTGCGGAATGAATTTTGTCTTTCCAACTCCATTTGATGAAATTTTGTGGCAATTCCATGATTCAAAATTCTGCTGGAGACCCCAGAACTACTCTAAACGATCTGAAACAGTTTCCAATCGATTTGGCAGTTTGAAAGTAGGGTATATCCCAAAGTTCAGCTTTCTAGGTCAATTTGCTAAGATTTTGATTTTTTCCCTCATTTTTGGCTTTAATTTGATTTTCAAAAATTCACCAAAAATCGAAGAAGGCACTTTAGCACTTGAAATTTTGACTGGTGAAATTTTTGCCTGATCTTTCGATCTACTGGCCCCTATTTTTACGTATTCGTTGAAAAAACTGAAAAAACCCTTTCACTCGATGAAATGAACTCCTCACAAAAAAAATCAAAATTCGAAAAGATTCAAAAAATGAACGAATTTTAATTTTTTTATTGTGAGTGTAATTTTTATCAATTCTTTTATGAAATACGTCAAGAAGAGGTCAAAATAAGACAACTGAATAAATTTAAACTTTTTTTAATGTTTGAAATTGAAAATTGAATTTTTTCGAATTTTGATTTTTTTGTGATGCGTTCATTTTCATCGAGTGAAAGGTTTTTTTCAACTTTTTCAACGTATACGTAAAAATAGGGGCCAAATGGGTCAACTTTACCACTCGAAACTTTTTTTCATGTTTTAAATCAAAAAATCGCATTTTTTCGCAAACTTTCAATTTTTAAAATCAACTTTGCAACATGTTACCATCCCAATTTTTTAATATGTTGTTCAGCATGAAAAGTTGTCCATAATATATTTTTTTCAGAATTTTTGAGCTTCGGAACGATGTAAAAACTACGTTTTGAAACTTTTTATTTTTTGTACGAAAAAAGTGGCAACACTGATTTTTACGATATCATCAAAAAGCCTTTCAAAACCCCTAACTATGGGGAAATGTTCCATTTTGGTAGGTATCGTGGTTATGGAGTAATCCACTGCTGAAATGGATGATATTTTAGGTTCACTGAAAACTTTGACACTCCCTAGCAGCCTTTAAAAAAGGGCTAGAGGGCTGCGATTTGCGTCATCGGTCATCCCTTCGGAAGGTCTTTCCAGAGGAAAAATTTCAAAAAAATCGCCGAACCCCCCTACCACTTCTTGATACAATTGACGTGGAATGACCCTAATATACTTTGCTCTCATTTTTCAAAATTTTGGTCATTTTTTTGCTGTTTTTCAGTCACTAAAGTGACTAAAAAAATTAAATAGTGAATTTCATGCCTGGTAAATACATATAATGACACATCGAGTAAAAAACTATCGTTCTAATTTCTTTTGCAGTCCATGCTGAGATTAAAGTGTGCTCTGGCCCATCTCTCTTATTCAAAACACTCCCACTCATCTGTTTGCAATTTGCACCTTTGTCTTTTTAATGGCTGCCATATAATACTACATATTGTGAGCTTACACTACACATGCTTGGTCAAATTGTACATAAATGGAAACGCATCGCCGCGCCGATCAGACATAACGGAAAAAGGGTGCGAATGCTTAACTGGCCACATCGGCGTCGTTCATCGATGCCGATGATTTGTTTGAATGAATCTTTGGTCTATTACTCGTATAACGGATCGAATTTTAACACGTTCCTCGAAGGTAGCTGCGGCTGTGGATACGACGAGAGCGGCGCGTGCTAAACATAAAGAATAGCAATGTGTCATGATCATGATCATGATGATATTGCAGATGGCTGGCGGGGGTCGAGGTTGTCGACAATGTTGCATGTAGTTGTTGTTGTTGTTGTTGTGGTCATTACAAATCCGCCAACATTTAAATCATCACTATCTGTATACAAGTACACACTGCACAAGAGTGTCCGAGCACCTAGTGCTGTACTGTAGGACCTACTTGTATGAGCTGTGTGACGAGAGCATGAGAGGGCATTGATGCTGATGTCGCAGCAACAAGTGCGATGTGCTGACCAGCAGTCAGCAGCCAGGCAACTCGACTCGGGAACGTTTAATGTTCAACGACCCGAATCATTGTCGCTGTCGCCGCATTCTTTTAATGTTAAAACTCGATTCTTGATTCTTCATTATTCACACATGTTTTACACACTCTGGTACGAGTATACTATTCTATTTCGCTGTTGCGATGAATACCTACTGCGTTTAGCGTATAATATACATTACACGTATGTACGAATACAAAGCCAGTACGCTATTAAATTGTTATACTCTCAAGTAAACATTAGCTCTATACTAGTATACCAGCCTAAGCCGAGTATAATTACTGGACTCTGTTTCAAAGTCAAGGTCACTACCAACTACGGCTGTAAGTAATCGTAATTTAATCAGGCACAAGCGGTCGTCCATTTTTCTTCGGCAGCAGACAGCGAGCGGTATCGACATAGCATGAGTTTGCATTTCCTCCCTTTTTCTTTCTACGTACCTAGGTATTTCTATATAGTCAGCAGAATTGGCTTGTATGTACCTAGACGAACTACTTGTGTAAATTTTATTTAACAGTTTTAATTGATGTTTTGCATCGCTAATTATAATGACGACACGACAAGTTGTACTAATGAAAACATAGGTACTGACGATGCGATGTTGTGTTCATTTCGTGTAATTTTCACGATTGTGTAAGTTTTTGTGGTTCGTGAGAGGAGGATGAGGATTGAAGATTCAATTTGTGCGAATAAGGAACGAGCAGATTCGTGAAAAAAAATGTCGAGCATCAAAGATAAAGGTTTTTGATTTTGAGTCATCGCTGGAGCATCTTTAAATTGACTAGGAGGTTGGAATTTGGCACGTGCATTGCGGAGTTTCCGAATTCCCAAACTCATTTTTTTGATTCCATCTTTCCAATGCATCCCATTGGCTTCTCAAATTTTCTTAAAATTGCAAAAAATTGTGTGGCATGTGGTTTTTTGATTCAGCGCCTGTGATGCCCTCACTGTCTCTTTCCATTTCCTGAAAATTGAATTTCACCTATCAAAAAAATGAGTTAACATTATTGTATTCGGCGTTTTTAAAAATCTATTCTGTAGTAGTCTCACGATATTTGACTAATTTTTAAAAAATTTGAGAATAATTTTGATCCCTCGTACCTCTTTAATATTGTAAAACTGTATGCTTCCTGTTCTTGGTTTGTTTTCTTCTGAAAATGAGCTTCCCAAAACCCAAGGTGCAGCAGTCCCGAGCAATAAAAATTCAAATGGAATTTTGGCGAAAAATTTCAACTTCAGAAAAAAGCACTCGCGCATATGCATGAGAAAACCAACTTTTCTTCAAATAAAAATCTTTTACCAACGAATTTATTTACTTTTTGTGAAATATTTAAGGGGCTTCATGGAAAAGGGGCCTTAGTCATTTTTTTCAGTGATTTTTACAAGTTCAAATGGACCTAAATTTTTCTACAAGCAAGCATTTTTCAATTCGTTTTTTTTTTTCATGGAAGAACACTAAATATCACTGAATATAGTGAAATTGATAAAAACAAATTTTAATTGTACTTTCAAAATTGTAAATGAAAAAAAAAATGACTAAGGCCCCTTTTCCGTGGAACCCCTCATTTGTACTTATAGTGATTATTGATCTGCTTACAATCGAATTGAATCATTTACGAACGATTGGTGATTAAATAAATAAATTTGATTTCTTGGCGAATCATTCGCAAACGTTTTTAGTGAATCATTCACGAACGGATGGATTAATTGTTGGTGAATCATTATTCGCAAACGAATTGATTCATATAAGTGACTCGTTCGCAAACGAATCGTTTCATTTAAATTTCGCGAACGAATTGATTCGTATAAGTGACTCGTTCGCAAACGAATCGATTCATTTAATCGATTTTTGGGGAATCATTCTCAAACGAATTGAATAATTTTTGGTGAAGTGGTGAGTCATACGTAAACGAATTGAGCCATTGTTGGTGAATCATTCGCGAACGAATCGTTTCATTTTATTAATTTTTGGTGAATCATTCGCGAACGAATCGATTCATTTAATCAATTTTCGGCGAATCATTCGCGAACGAATTAATTTGCACAATTAACTCGTTCGCGAACGATTGAATAATTTTTGTCGAATTAATTCGTAAAAGTGACTCGTTCGCGAATGAATCGATTCATTTAATCAATTGTTGGTAAATCATTCGCGAACGAATTGATTCGTAAAGTTGACTCGTTCGCGAACGATCGGATAATTTTTGTCGAATCATTCGTGAACGAAATAATTTGTAATAGTGACTCGTTCGCGAACGAATCAATTCATATAATCAATTGTTGGTGAATAATAATTCATACAAGTAATTCGTTCACGACCGAATCGATTCATTTAATTAATTTTTAGTGAATCATTCGCGAACGAATTGATTTGTTTAAGTGATTCGTTCGCGACCGAATCGATTTATTTAATTAATTTTCGGCGAATCGTTCGTGAACGAATTGAGTAATTTTTGATAAAATTATTCGCGAACGAATTGATTCGCACAATTAACTCGTTCGCGAACGATTGAATAATTTTTGTGGAATCATTAGTGAACGAATTAATTCGTAAAAGTGACTCGTTCGCGAACGAATCGATTAATTTAATCAATTGTTGGTGAATCATTCGCGAACGAATTGATTCGTAAAGTTGACTTGTTCGCGAACGATCGAATAATTTTTGTCGAATCATTCGTGAACGAAATAATTTGTAAAAGTGACTCGTTCGCGAACGAATCGATTAATTTGAATAATTTTTGGTGAATCATTCGCGAACGAATTGAGTCGTATAAGTGATACGTTCGCGACCGAATCGATTCATTTAATCAATTTTTGGCGAATCATTCGCGTACAAATTAAGTAATTTTTGATAAAATCATTCGCGAACGAATTGATTCGTACAATTAACTCGTTCGCGAACGATTAAATAAATTTTGTCGAATCATTCGTGAACGAATTAATTTGTAAAAGTGATTCGTTCGCGAACGAATCGATTCATTTAATCAATTGTTGGTGAATCATTCGCGAACGTATTATTATTGTAAAGTTGACTCGTTCGCGAACGATTAAATAATTGTTGTCGAATCATTCGTGAACGAATTAATTCGTAAAAGTTACTCGTTCGCAAATGAATCGATTCATTTAATCAATTGTTGGTGAATCATTCGCGAACGAATTGATTCGTAAAGTTATCTCGTTCGCAAACGATCGAATAATTTTTGTCGAATCATTTGTGAACGAAATAATTCGTAAAAGTGACTCGTTCGTGAACGAATCGATTCATATAATCAATTGTTGGTGAATAATAATTCGTATAAGTGACTCGTTCGCGAACGAATCGATTCATTTAAATAATTTTTGTCGAATCATTCGTGAACGAATTAATTTGCGTAATGACTAGTTCGCGAACGAACCGATTCGCATAAGTGGTTCGTTCGCGAACGAATCGATTCATTTGAATAATTTACGGTGAATCATTCGCGAACGAATTGAGTAATTTTTGATAAAATCATTCCCGAAGGAATTGATTTGTAAAGTTAACTCGTTCGCGAACGATCAAATAATTTTTGTCGAATCGTTCGTGAACGAATTAATTCGTAAAAGTGACTCGTTCGCGAACGAATCGATTCATATAATCAATTTTGGGCGAATCATTCGTGAACGAACTTATTCGCATAAGTGGTTCGTTCGCGAACGAATCGATTCATTTGAACAATTTTTGGCGAATCATTCGCGAACGAATTGAGCAATTTTTGATAAAATCATTCGCGAACGATCAAATAATTTTTGTCGAATCATTCGTGAACGAATTAATTCGTAAAAGTGACTCGTTCACAAACGAATCGATTTATTTAGTCAATTTTCGGTGAATCAGTCGCGAACGAATTGTATAATTTTTGATAAATCATTCCCGAATCAATTGATTCGTATAAAGTGTCTCTTTCGCGAACGAATTGATTCATAAATTAATGAATTAATCAATTCGTTCGCGAATGATTCGCTAAAAATGAATCTATTCGTACGCGAACAAATTTTTTTTAGCAAAATTTGCAAGATCTAAAACCAAAACCCAGATGAATTGACACAGACTGGCCGAGCTTTAGAAACCTTAGAAGAATTTCCAGATTCTGATAGAATATTCAAAAATTAATGGGGAAAAATTGAAATTTCCCTGAAAGTTCTAGATCGATTGGAAATTCTGATTATATCGCACATGCAGTAAATCTTTTCTAATTTCAACCGAAATGATGAAGTTAAATACCTCTCCAGCCTCCCTGCATGGCGCTATTTTTGCACATCTAACGAGTTCTTATTCAATGAAACGAGCTAAAAATTTCACAACTTACATCGCCATTACGTTTATCGCTTACATGCACCTAGTAATTTCAATAGTTCAAACCAATCGTTGTTTTTTTTTCTCGCAAAATAGGTACAAAATATAAATCACGTACAAATCTGATAAACATTTTGATTTTCAATTTTCCAGCACGTTACATAACTAGGTATTTGTATTATATAGCGATTTACACGACGACGACACAGACGTACAACTATAGAGAGCTACAAAAGATAATCATACAGTACATGAGGAGGAAGGCTCGTACGCGAAATTATTGTTTTAAAAAGATAATACTCGGACACACAGATGACGATGGTGATGGTGCGGGTAAAGGGTACGCATAATAAAGAACCAGCACCACGATGATTATTACAGGCTTTATTTTGTTACGAATCGTGCTTCGAGATGGGTTTCGACACGACGCCTATAGAAAATTTTTTTCACGCCATCGCCATTTCTCGTCCCTACCCAACAGCGTCTAAGTGAAAAAAAAGTTTGGAGGGACACACGTGGATAATTATGGAACTTGGTCTCCTCTCCGCGTCCTCATCCACGGTCCATTTACCATTTACATAACATGCCCAAGCCCAATATGTATGACGTGAGAGAGTTACACGTACCAACGGATCAAAAGTTCAAGAATAATGTCATTGCGATGATGATGGCACTGGCAGGCCTATTGCTGATTTGCCATCAGCAATGTGTGCGATGAGGATGAGGATGACGTACAGAACATTACCTCTATAGTGAAACTTGTTGAATTTTTTTATCGGGAGATGATATTGGGCGATTGGTGCGAAGAAATAGGTAGTGATTGTCGTTCCATAGCATCATCGCCAGACGTAATCAGACATATGCATATATGCGATCCGCTAAATCACGCTTTATTAAAAATTTATATATTAAAATGGAAAGTGAAACGTAAACAAATACGTTGATAGCATTTTAATGCATAAGATTTGAATAAATTATGCAAATTAGCCGCTCGATGGCTAAATTAATTAATAACCGATCACCGATCATCGGGTATTTGTAATGAAAATTAAAATTAAAAGCCTTTTACTCCGGGTGTCTTGACATTCCGTATTCGAACGTGAACTCGACGTATGTGAAATTAATATTATAACCGCTTCATTTATATGGTGTCCATCGTATCGTAGCACATCCTACGTACCATCGAGTACGAGTACATGAACTTGCTTCGATCGCCATCCATTCATTGATACATGCGATCGTTCGAGCAAAAATACCTACTAATCGTCCCTTGCCTTCTTTCTTTCTCTGTTTGCTACGTGAATGAAAGTCGAAAAAATACCATTTCACCGGCCAAACCGTAATACGAACGCTCAAAGGGTAATGGATCCACAAAACATTGCTTTAAAGCAAACTTGAACACAGGGTGTCTCAAAAAGTCTCGCTTGGCATATCTGACAAGGGAACCTCTTGAGGTGTCTGCCTCCGATTTGAACGGGACCGCGATTTTTGGAAAGAGCATGTTCTGAAACCCCCAAATCCAAATTTTCAGCTGCCCAAGTTCATTTTTAGATTTTTAGCGAATTTTTGAAAAACCAAAATTGACTATTTTGATGATTTATGCTTTTTTTTTAAAAAAAAAAAGTACGTACTTGATCAGTAAAAATGTTCAAAATAAGTCCTAAAACTGATATTAACCCCCCAAATCCAAATTTCGCCATTTTCAGCCATTCTGGAGCCTCCAGCGCGATTTTTCAATTTCTCCAGAATTTTGAATTTGCTCCAGAAGGCTTGAATATGAAGTTGGGCAGCTAAAAATCGAGTTGTGTGTTATACTCGATCTGTTTAACGAGTTCATCCACATTTGAGTCGATTTTAGGAGGGACACCTCAAGAGTGGTTTTTTGACCAGCTTTTTTCATAATAAGAAATCCAAACAAATCAAAATTTTACCGTTTGCGAAGAAATTTTTGAAATTTGCGCGAATCGCTTTATTTCAAACACGACAAACCCCCTGAGGCCAAGTTCCGCCATTTCCAGCCATTCTGGAGCCTCCAGTGCGATTTTTTAATTTCTCCAGAATCTTCAATTTGCTCCAGAAGGCGAGAATATGAAGTTGGGCAGCTAAAAATTTGGATTTGGGGGTTCCAGAACATGCTCGTTCCAAAAATTGCAGTCCCGTTCAAATCGGAGGCGGACATCTCAAGAGGTTCCCTTGAGAGGACAATTTCTCGACCAATACCAACTCATTTTCCCACGAATTTTATCTCAAGAAGTAGGTACATCGGGGGATGGATCTCCTTTGAAACTGGTTCAACTCGAACACCTAATGACAGACGATTGAAAATCTAAAAAAACCAACAACTCTTCGTTCATCAGCCTACGAAGCTTCATACCGAGTTAAAAAATATTGACCCTGCTTTGGTATCGAGACTTTCGAAACACCTTATACTTAGGGACCAACACTCCAACAGCATGAAAAGATAAACCACCTAGATCGATGAGCCCGAGGCGCAATAGCAAAAAAAAAATTGCTATCTGTTTGGAATCTGTTCGGCATTCCTTCGCGAGGCGTTAAACGATTACCTTGTTTTGTATTATCAGGTTCACAATTGATGGCTGCTTCCACTTGGGACACAAAAAAAGAACTTTCTATGCGGCTCATCATCAGCATCAGCATCCTATACACGTAGGTTTACCTTTACATCTACAACTTGATTATTATTTCCGAATCCGAATCCGAATCGGCGAAACCATTCTATGGCGTTATATCGCTCGTCCGGCCAAACCATTTAAAGGAACTGGTTATCGGTAGTGATTTTTCAATAAGTGGGTGACGCTTTGGTCAGTGCGAGTGTTGTCCATTATAGCTCGCAGTTATTTTGTTCAAACTTCGATCTGCGCATACCATGGTACCTATATTTTGTATACACGAAACCGAAAATACCTGCCATTTTCACTCTTCTTCTGTATCTGTATTCTGTATAGCAATAGCATCAAGTAGTCTTCGGCGCGGTAGATCGCTTATCCGAAGACTTATTAAATTGGCCAAACGTCGAGTATACTTACCTATGCTTGTAGATATTTCCATTTGACCACAATCGTCTTGGCACAAGTCGTAATCGAGATGGGAAAATCTCCACAGATTATATAGCAGCTCTGCGAAAACAGGTACACGATATCGTATCGTATCATCGCATCAGAACGTCGTCGTCGTGATCCACGATAAGCGAACTTTAATTACGATTATCAACGTATAGCTTCTCCCTTTCTATAAGTAAGGTTACTTTATAGTCTGCACGTAATTCTACATCTTTTCAAAAATGAAAAAAAAACCATTAGGTGCTTACTCGTGCATCGTTCATATTGCAAGAATACCCAGTGCAGGGTCAATGTCAGCATTGTTCAAATGAAAATGAAAAATAAGCCTTGAAAAGGAAAAACTGAAATTATTGGTTGTGAGCTAGTCCGAAAGAGGGCAGAAGGAAGTCAAAGTGATCAAATTGTTTAGCAAAAAGTTTTCAGCTTTTCATTTTTTTTACACTACCAGCTGAAATTTTAGAAGTTCGAGAGTATTCTTTGTTTTTCGGTGAATTTTCGAAAATAAAAAGGGGCATAAATCGAGAAAAATAAGTCATTTCGCAAAATTGATCTAAAAAGCTTAAAGAAGGAGTATCGATTAGGCCATTTTTTGGCACCAGTTATCGACTAAACCACTCTTAAAATGTTGTAATGATTGCCTCAAATACGAATCTGTGATTAGTTAACCCGAAATGACCATTTTTTGGGCTCCAGGAGTACCCAAAGTTGCGAATAAAAAAAATAATTTTTGGAACCACTGAGTATTATTTTCAAAAACTTTTTTGACGTAAAATATCTATTTGCATCCGTTGAACATTATACGAGGAAATTTTTCCATTTTCGACCCTCAAGGGCAGAATTGCGGGGGGGGGGGTTAATTTTTGGAAAATTTTGGAACCACTATTTTGAACCTACCCCTTTGAACCCCGCTAAAAAGCTTTTTACAGTTTATTAGTATCTGAAAGAATTCCATCCTACCGAATTTTGAGCTCAATAAAATTTTGCGCTGGTACTCAAAAATCCAAATTTCCAATTTTTTGTAATTTGGATTTTTTGAGAACCCCTGGATAGCTGGAAAGCTGCGATTTGCGCCAAACGTAACGTTTTGAGACATATATTTAATTACCTAGGTGAAAAAGTTTGTATAAGCTCCCTGTATATTATTCGTAATTTTGAACCTTTTTTTTTAGAGTCCCCCACTTTGGGCACCCCTGAAAAAGGCGATTATGCATATTTTTTCAAATAAATTGAAGAATTTACATTTGGAACAAACTAGCAAGAGCTCAATAATTTTTCATTCGATTTTTCCGGTAACTTTCAAAATTGAGCTTTTTTGGGTCAAATTCTGGGATTTAACTCTTCGAAAGTATGTTAAAATCACTTTTTCACAATTGTATTTCAACGCAGTAAAATCTCAGAATTTGGCCCTAAAAAGCTCAATTTTGAAAGTTACAGGTAAAATCGAATGAAAAATTATCGAGCTCTTGCTGTGTGTTTGAAATGTAAATTCTTCAATTTATTTGAAAAAATATGCATAAACGCCTTTTTCAGAAGTGCCCAAAGTGGGGGGCTCTAAAAAAGGGTTCAAAATTACGAATATACAGGGAGCTTGATTAAACTTTTTCACCTAGATAATTGAATATATGCCTCAAAACGTTACGTTTGGCGCAAATCGCAGCTTTCCAGCTATCCAGGGGCTCCCAAAATATCCAAATTACGAAAAATTGGAAAACTGGGTAGGTTCAAAATAGTGGTTCCAAAATTCTGAAGTTCGAAAATGGAAAAACTTCCTCGTATAATGTTTAACGGATTCAAATAGATATGTATTTTACGCCAAAAAAGTTGTTGAAAATAATACTCAGTGGTTCCAAAAATTCTTTTTTTATTCGCAACTTTGGGTACCCTTGAAGCCCAAAAAAATAGTCATTTCGGGTTAGCTAATCACAGATTTGTATTCGAGGCATTTATTACAACATTTTAAGAGTGGTTTAGTCGATAACTGGTGCCAAAAAATGGCCTTATCGATACTCCTCCTTTTTTAAAAAGCGAGAATTTTTATCAATTTTTGGCAAGAATTAAGACATTTTGATGATTTTAGCAAAAAACAGGACTTTTTGAGAATTATCGACAAAAGACAGATGGTTTTTGGCAATTTTTGGGAAAAAGCAAGACTTTAAGAAGAGGTTTTTTAATAATTTTGTATAGAAATGAGACTTTTTATAATTTTTGATAGAAAAATGAAATTTTTAGTAATTTGGTAAAAAACAAGATTTTTTTGTATAAAATTACACTTTTTCGCAATTTTTGTCAAAAAATCGATACTTTCGGAAATTTTTGGATAAAAATGGGACTTTGTGAAATTTTTTTTCAAGAACACGACTGCGACTATTCTGAATCATTTTGATAAAAAGGAAAGATTTTGTAAATTTTGTACGAAGCGAGAATTTTTTGTAGTTTTTGGCAAAAAGCAGGTCTTTTTAGGTATTATTGAAAAAAAAAATATGGTTTTTGAAAATTTCTGGCAAAAAAACGAGACTCTTAGGTAATTCTTGAAAAAAAGTGAAAGTTTTCAGTAAAATTAGGTCTTCAGCTAAAAAACGCAAGTCTTTGTCAAAAAGCAAGGTTGGACCATTTTGTAATCTTTTTTTGTGAAAAATGAGATTTTTTGACCATTTACAGCTTTTAGAAAAAAACGAGGTTTTTAAACTGGAATTTTTGGAAAAACTGATTTTTTTGGCAAATTTTGCTAAAAAGCGAGAATTATTTGACAATTTTAATGAAAGCAGAACTTTTTGGTAATTATTATCAAATAATTATATTTTTTTCGCAATTTATTTGTAGAAAAGTCGAGACTTATGGAGATTTTTAGGAGAATATGAGGCTTCTTGGATTTTTTTTTGCAAAAAAACTACAAATTTTTAACAAAAAACAAGAGATTTTGATAATTTTAGCAAAAAGCAGGATTTTTTGGGAATTATTGATAAAAAACAGTTTGTTTTTGGCCAACTTCTGACAAAAAGCGACATTTTTGAAATAAGGTATTTAAATTAAAACAATGAGACTTTTTGGAATTTTTGGGGAATTTTTTTTTTTTTTTGCAATTAGCTAAAAGTGATTTTTTTAAAAAGAAAACGACAATTTCAGTATTTTTGTTAATGGCAATAATTCGTGAATTTTTGAGCATTTTTGGCAAAGGGCATGGACTTTGACAATTTTAGCAAAAGGCAGAACTTTTTAGGAATTATCGACAAAAAAGGATAGTTTTTAGGATTTTTTTCAAAAAATCGACACTTTTGGGTGATTTTTGAAAGAAAAGTGAAACATTGTTAGCTAAATCAGATAGTTAGGTATATTTTCCTAAAACAAAAGCGAGAATTTTTGTCAAAAATCAAAACTTTTACAATTTTAGCAAAAAGCAAGAACTTTTGGAGGGTAGTTATATTGGCAAAAAACTATATTTTTTCGCAATTTTCGTCGAAATACAAAGACTGTTACAACTTTTTGTTTTGATAAAAAAAAAGGGGGGGACATCTGGCTCATCGAAATTTTAATCATAAGACTTGATTTCTTACGTTACGTTATATTTGTAGCTGCACCTGTAAACTATGTACAATAGCAGGTACTCCTCATGCTCACTCTGCAGCCAACACTCACACATATACGTCAAATTACGACAATACCTTAATTACACATTCTCAAAGAGTACACCATATTATTATGGGAATTCGTATCACACCTTAAAAAATATTGCCCTCTGCGCTTCATCGTCTGACACGATATGATGTTACCAATCTTTACAATGAATCACACTAGGTATAAATACCTACGCAATCGAAAAATATTTACTTACAAGCGTACTTATAGTTCTCTTTTACTCTATACACATATTAAACCAGTTTCAAATAATACTCGTACAAACGACTTCGTATATCAACGTATCATAAGGTGGAATAAAATGAGTTAGATAGGTAAAAAAAAAAAAAAAAACTTGATCTACAAATCGTGACTCTTAAGCTAGAAAATTGTACTCGATGCACACGATGCCATTGAAAAGTTTTCTCTTTCGTTTGGTATAGGTACGTAGATTTGCTCATTGAAAAAAAAATGTACTAAAAATCTCGTGGAAAAAATCATTCTCGCATTAAAACTTCGTACAAAACAAACGTTTAGGTAGAAGAATTTTTCCATTCTTCTAGAAAGCGAACCAATGTGCGTGGATGGTACTGAACCTAAAAAGTTTTTGATTGAATCGAATGCTTAAGGCCATATCCACTTTTGATTTGATTTAACGTACCATAAGGTACGCATTGTATACGATACGTAAGAGAGTAAAAGTAAAAGCAGAAGATATTCGTATGTACTTTGTAGACCTACCTATTAAAACTCTTGTATACGGACACTGGGCCAATATCGTCACGCTTTTGTGGTTACATAAAAAAATTGATCGGTGGCGTTTTCTTTTGTCGTACATATTGATTTCGTGTTTCAAATACTACGATCGCATATGTACATTAACTATCGATCTAGATGCTAAGATCTATCCATCGATCTTGTAATTACGTTCTCAGCTATCCATTATGGTTTCTGTTCAAACAAAAAGACCACCGCAATGGCGATGGCGGTGAATAGCTCGTCGAAAGTTTACATATGCACATTATACGAGTACATATATGTACGAGTTGAGAAAATATTCGAAATTTAATCGATCCGATGGAATCGTGCATTAGAGATAATTTCATCAATTATTGGCCATGTTCGTTCCTTATAGACCAAGATCATCGATTGATGTTATCACGATCGAGAATTAATTCCAAAAAATCAAATTAAAATTGGAAAAAATTTCAATTTGAAAGGTTAAAGGCACCTAGACGAGTATCTCAAGGTTCGTAATCTTTCCTGACACTTCGTACTGCAAATTGCAAAACATCGAGTGGGTACCTTACTCATCGTCATCTACTAGATTCATTATATGTACCTATACGTTTAATTACTCATACTGCGAGACAAGATTAGATTACAAATCTATTAATATATGGCCATCGGGTATGCACTGTGCAGATATCTTTACATTACCTAGCCAGACGGGTGTAAAGTGTAAACTATTACACTGTGTATAAAATAATCAACCACACTAGGCCGGCGTTAATTAATTTCCTTATTTCTATAGCGCACGCAACATCGATTGAGTTTGCTCACCACACGCGGCGAGACATTATCGCCATTCAATCGAACCACAATAAATCAAAATTGCGTAAGTAAACGTCTCATGAAATGGCAAAATACTAGACAAAATTATACACTATTAACCGCTAAATTCGATCGATTTTTGTATACGCATCGTCAATGATCCGCCACCAAAATCTGTACGATGATCAACTCTGCCGATTGAACGATCCAACCGGTTCCATGCACTCGTTCAAAGAGTTTACAAATTACGACTACTTCGAGAGCCGAGACCGAGAGAGATATATACCTACTCGTAAACGTGATTTTTAAATGCAATTTATACGTATTTTTATTTCCTCTGTGGAATGCGAGTCGAAAATACTCGTATAGAACTGGTGACATCGCATATCATGATTGCTACGAATATTTTATGAATTAGTAATATCGAATTGCGAATAGAATAAAAAATTGCAGGTGTGGTGAGAAAATTGTCTCGCCCAAGTATTTGCTAATTTTAGGTTTTACTTTCGGAATGAAGATGGAGATAACGATCGATGATCATCAGATCGATCAATGAACTATACCCCTACTTGCCAATTGCCATTCAAGTACCTATACGAGTATGTTATGTATGGTATCTCGATGAATCGCAAAAAAAATGCCGGAGGAGTTGAACCAAATTATGAAGACCTTCATTTTGAGTTAAAAGTCACTCAGAAAAAATTATAGCCTCAGAGTAACCCTTAGAGGGCAGAAATGGATTCTAAAACAAGGGGCATTTTTGAAAAAAAATCCTGATTTTTTTGCTCTAACCCAGAGGCGTGACGAAGTGATTATGTGTTATGGGGTGAACGGGGGGGGGGTGAAACTGAGATTTTTCCAACTTTTTAACCCCTTTTCTTTTCAGTTTTACTTTTCTGCATTCTTCTATGAGCTTCAATGTTTCTTCCGACATCCATGGTTGATGTTTTTCAGTTCTTCCTTATTCCTATTCTTGATCACCAAATCACGTTTCTTTTAGATTTCTGCATTCATATTTTCCCATAAGGTGTTTAGGTCCTCTTGATCCCTGTGATCAATATTTATTTGGGCAGCAAGTCTTTTCCTTTCTTGGTCAGTATAACCCTCTTACAACAATTACCATGCTAATTTTGATGTGAATGTCGACCCATCCACATCCGTCACTTTTAGTTTTGGATGCCACATGTCGATGTGAATTTTGACTCTGTGTTGAGCTAATTGTTGATGTAATTGTTGACCAATGTTTTCGGCATTTATGATGACAATTGGCTCAACACAGGGTCGAAATTTACATTGACATGTGGGATCCAAATGTGACGGATGTGGTTGGATCAACATTGGCATCAAAATTTACGTCGACCTACAGCTGCGCAAAATTGTTAAATAATTTCAAAATTGATTTTTTTTTTCAAAAATCATTTTCTGTTACACACTGAGGTGGCCATTGCTCATGCTGAAAGCAAAAGCAGCATAGACGCGGATGCTACCTCATACATCCACAATATCAACTTAATTTTTCAAATTTGAGAAATCTTTGAAAATTTGGTCGATGTTAGTGTCGATGTATTTGTGGACGATCAACTTTCACATCGACATAACATCGACAACTGCAAACTATGGAAAAGTGAATAATTTTATCAAGACCATTAAAATTTTTTTCTGTCTTCAAACGAAGGTCATATTTTTAAATGTTTACTGAACTTTTAAACACTAAAACAGAAATTTTAATTCTGAAAAATTGGTCGACATGGTTGTGGTTGTAAATTTTGAGCATCAAATTTTACATCAACATGTTGACATCATAAATGTTAAGGTATCAGAAATAACGAGAAAATTTCAAAAATTTTCATTAACCTGACTTCTTTATGGACAGAAGATTCCTATTAAATAACTTATTGGTCACTTTTCCATCATTATGTTGAAAAAAACGTACTTGATGTAAATGTCAACGTCGACAATTTGTTGTATGGGAAGGTGTATGCAATTTTTCTTTGTTGGTTTCTTCCCACTGTGAAAACGCAATTTAAACGAAGTCACCAGCGATTGGTGATCCGATGCCACATCTGCTCCAGGATACATCTTGGATTGTGTTGTCACCAACTTCCACCTCTTCTGTACTAGGATGTAATTGATTTGGTTTTTGACACCACCACAGGATTTCCATGTGTACAGTTGTTGATTATGATGCTGAAAGAGAGTATTTGTAATGACTAGAGCTCGGATTTTTATGATTTGTCATATTTTCATTCATCGCAGAAGATCGCGCATATCCTCTGGATTTTTGTGAATCATACAATTCTGAGTAAAATGAGCCCAATTTGTTAGCGCATATTTTGCATATTTTGGGTATAAATGCATATCTATTAATGCATATTTTAGACATTTTTACCGCATATTTGTCATATTTTGGCCATTTTTTCCATTTTCAAGTCATATTTTGGAAATTTTGGCTAAAGATTCTTTTTTGATAGGTTTTTTCATAAAAAATAGAAAAACTTGAAAAAATGATTTTAAAATTTTTTTTCCATCACGTTGTGGCGATTTGTATGTTAATCTACATTTGTTTATCAAAAGTGAAATTTGAGACTTTGACCTCTTTTTTTGAATTTCTTAATTTTCTAGCCTTCCCTTCGACTTTGAAATGAAAAATCCTTTCTATAGATACCCATATTGATGTTGCATAAAAGTGCATATTTTGATGGATAAGGGCATATTTTGTCATAATTTTATCAAAATAAATGCATATTTTATGCGCATAAAATGATTTTTTCAGCGCATAAAAATCCGAGCTCTAGTAATGACAATTTCTTATTCAGCGCAAAATTGTAACAATCTTTCACCCCGCTCATTCCTTGCACCATGCACCTTTGTAATCTGTAGCAGCCAATATAGCCATAGAATCCATCGGAGGTGTCAGATTTTCTGACTTTTGCATTGAAATCACCCATCACCAGTTTCACATTGCATCTAGGTATGTTGCCTAATGTCTCCTCCAAGTCCTTGTAGAATTCTTCAATTTCTTCATCCGTTAACTGACTTGTTGGAGTGTAAACGTGTATAACGCTTAGAGGGGTCGGAACTGCATCTATTCTTAGTACAGCAATTTGATCCCTTATCGCCCTGGTCCCAATAACATATGTAATCTGCATATTTTCTGTCAACTATTACCGCTACACCAGTCGCTTTTTTACCAGAAATTGTCAAAAAAAACCCTCTTCATCACTAAAATTGTTGAAGTCTCGGTTTGTGTTGAAAATGGGCCTTTTGACAAGAATTGCAAAAATTTGCTTACTTTTTGTTGTAAAATTTTTTGACCTGGGCAAAGCTAGGTTGAAAGAGCGTGCAAAAAATTTTCACTAGCCAAACTTTCGAGCGCTTAAGTGCATTTTTCAATTTCTGGCAAATTTTTAAAATTCAAATTTAGACCAAAAATGAGGAAAAAAATCAAAATTTCACTGAATTGACCTAGAAAGCTGAAATTTGGGTTACACTCTATTTTCGACCTGTAAAATCGATTGGAAATGGTTTCAAACCGTTTTGAGCAGTTTTGAAGCCTCCAGCAGATTTTTGAAACTGGAAATTTCCATAAAATTTCATCAAACGTA